>NC_053489.1:435646730-436322980 GCF_905171775.1 Rana temporaria | reverse complement strand
GGGGACTCTGCCTGTCAATTTTGTGTCTCTGTTCTGGGCATACCCATGTTTCTTTATCATATGATGCACATGGGGATCACCTTAATTTACAATGAGTCGTAGGTATAATCATTTCTAAAAGGTGTTCCCAAGGCCTCAAAATTATTTCAAAGGTTCTTCAGGAGTAAAAAGGTTAAGACATAGTCTAAATTCTAGTAAGCGATTTTCATTTAACTAATATTTGCTGCACTGGGGGTGTTGTTGACATATACATTTTTAATTAATCATTATTAATGATTTAATTAATCATTATTGTTGTCATTATCTCTTCTGTAGGTTAATGAAATTTATCACGATGACTCCATTGGTGCTCACATTAATGTAGTCCTGGTCCGAATGATTATGCTTGGTTATGCAAAGGTAAAAAAGACAACTAACATGATAATCTTCTGTTTTGCAAGCTAAAGCTGTTCAGGGTGATAATTGTCATGTAGGGTTATGTAAGCATATATGCATATATTGGAAGGAAATACAATGACCATAGTAACCAATCACATCTCTGCCATGTACAATGCAGGTAGTCAACGTAAGCCAAACTCTGATTGTTTTCTGTGGATAGGACTTTTGTTATCAGACCATACATCCTTAAATTGTAGCCATATGCTAATATTTTGGTTGGTCCAATAAAAACATAAAGCAGTAGGATACTTTAAAGACCAGTCCTAAACAGGCTAATCAGGCTGTGCCTAATCACATGGGTCTTTTTTATTTATGCTGGTAAACAAGTTTATTAAAATCTGCTATGTTATGTTGAAATATGCAGGCGCAATGTGGCATTCAACTAGAAAATGCATTTCCTGCAGAAAATGCGTGGGAATGCTGAATAGCTGAATTGCTAAGCCTACACCAAAGCCATTCACCATAACCACTACACTATCTTTAGGACATACAAGCAGTGTTCCTTCAGTACTTATAAAGCCTCTCTTTGATCATTCAAGGGGTTGTAAAGGTAAAACAATTTTTCCCTAAATAGCTTCCTTTACCTTAGTGCAGTCCACTTTCACTTACCTCATCCTTCGATTTTGCTTTTAAATGTCCTTATTTCTTCTGAGAAATCCTCACTTCCTGTTCTTCTGTCTGTAACTACACACAGAAATGCAAGGCTTTCTTCCTGGTGTGGAGAAAGCCTCTTGAGGGGGGAGGGGGCGAGCAGGAGTGTCAGGATGCCCACTAACACACAGCTCCTTTCTCTATCTGCAAAGTAGAGAGTGTCCTGACTTGCCTGCTCGCCTCCTCCCTTGCCTGACTTGCCTGCTTGATTCACAAAGCACTTGCCTGTAAAGTTGCCGCGGCGTAGCGTAAATCCCTCCAGGGCGAGCCCGCCTAATTCAAATGATCCGGGTAGGGGGTGTGGATCATTTAAATGAGGCTCGTTCCCGCGCCGAACGTACTGCACATGCTCTGTTTTAAAATTTCCCGCTGTGCTTTGCGCGAAATGACGTCGCACCGACGTCATTTTTTGAACTTCGACGTGAGTTACGTCCTTTCCTATTCACGGACGACTTAGGCAAAAAAAAAATTCAAATTCGACGCGGGAACGATGGCCATACTTTAACATGGCAAGTCTAACTATAGGCCACAAAATAGCAGCTTTAACTATACGCCGGGAAAAGCCGACTAGCGACGACGTAAAAGAATGCGACGGCCGCGCGTACCTTCGTGGATCGCCGGAAAAAGCTAATTAGCATACCCGACGTGGAAAACAACGCAAACTCCACCCAGCGGGCGCCGAAGTATTGCACCTACGATCCGAAGGCGTACGAAGACGTACGCCTGTCGGATCGAAGCCAAAAGCCGTGGTATCTTGGTTTGAGGATTCAAACTAAAGATACGACGCAGCAAATTTGAAAGTACGCCGGTGTATCAGTAGATACGCCGGCGTACTTGTACTGTGAATCTGGCCCAGTATATTTTAAAAAGTATAAATAGTAGAAAAAAAAGTTGAAGTCCCATCATTAGCTGAAAGAGCTGAACATTTTAAAAGTTGAATGGTCTTAATAGCTAAAAAAGTATGCAGAAGTTACACAGAGCCAAAAACGTATGGAATAAAAAGAATAGTAAAAAATGAATAACAATACTGGGAATGCTATTAAGCACTCCCACTAATTAATAAGAATAATAAAAACACGAATAACAATACTGGGAATGCTATAGAGCATTCCCACTAAATATGCAGGCACAATCTGACCAGTGAATTACATTTTGCCTAAAACTTTTTTCCATGAACATGCATGTTCAGCTAATCCAAATGTGCATGTTTAAATATAGAGAGAAGGAAGTGTAGCATAGAAAACAACCTTCCCCCATGGCAGATTGTCTGGTGGAGGTGGAGGCAAGGCAAGTTTAACAATAAACTGTAAATTGGTTAGAAAAACCCAATGCAGAATGGCTTTTTCCCCAGAGAAGGTTCATTCAGGGGATTTTGGTAAAGTCAGGCCCCGTACACACGACGAGTTTCTCGGCAGAATTCAGCCAGAAACTCGGTTCAGAGCTGAATTCTGCCGAGAAACCCGGCCGTGTGTACACTTTCGGCCGAGGAAGCCGACGAGGACCTCGGCGAGGAAATAGAGAACATGTTCTCTATTTCCTCGTTGTTCAATGGCAAAAGTCGGCCCGCCGAGTTCCTCGGCGGCTTCCACACTGAACTCGACGAGGAACTCGATGTGTTTGGCACGTCGAGTTCCTCAGCCGTGTGTACGGGGCCTTAGAGTTTGCTTATAGAGAATTTCTTGTTTTTCCTTAAAGGGAACCTTGTTGCTATTATTGTGACAACTACAATAATGTTCATTAAATCAAAGTGTAGCATTGCTTACTGCACTGGTTTTAGGGTGTTATCTTGCATCTTTTTTTCTCTTGTAGTCTATCAGTTTGATTGAAAGAGGAAACCCATCAAGAAGTCTTGACAATGTGTGCCGATGGGCATACCAACAGCAAAAATCTGACCCCAACCATTCTGAACACCACGACCATGCAATTTTTTTGACAAGACAAGATTTTGGTCCTGCTGGAATGCAAGGTACACAAATTCTAGAAACAATAGTCATTATGGGTACATTGTCCTCGAGAAGTTTGTTTCCTTAGTTCAGATGCAACAAAGGAGGCCATAAATCCTTTCAGCTTTAGAAAGGAGGAGGAGCAGAGCCTTCTCCAATTTTTTACTTTGTTGAGGGTCACCACAGGGCATGGTATCAGTTTTGTGCATGGTCTAGGAATCATTGCACTGGTTTTAAGGGGCTGGTTGCAGTTGTGAATACAGTTTTTATTATGCCATTGCATTATAAATTATGAAGAAGTGAAGAGTTTTATTACTATCTTGTGTTTGTCATACAAGGCTATGCTCCAGTGACTGGAATGTGTCATCCTGTAAGAAGCTGCACGCTGAACCATGAAGACGGTTTCTCTTCTGCCTTTGTGGTTGCCCATGAAACTGGCCATGTGTAAGTAGAACTGTAAATGAGAGGGTGGCTAACACTGATAAAAAAAAATCTCTTTTCTTGACCAAGTTTTAGTATCTGAGAAGGATTAGGAAAGGGTGAATCCCAGTTTGGATTAACAATTTATTAATAGTTTACTCTGTTTGACTGAACTAGTCATAACAATTTCCTGTGTAATTTCTAAATACCATTGTGCACTGCCGAAAACACTTTATTCAAAGAAAGTTTATGGAATTTGTGACTGTAGATGTCAGAGGCCCTATGCATGTTTCTGTTCATAAATTACAAAAGACAAAAACCTACACTGCTCATGTGTAAGCAGTACCCCAGACAACATTGAAATGTCTGATTCTATGATACAGTCTGGAAAGCCTTTGACTTGTTTTGTACTTATGAACAGTATATTAAGAAGCAAACTCAACAGGTTGAGTTTTCTGCATATATGTACAATAGCAGTGTGTAGAAATTAGTGTAATTTTTTGAGGGTGATTCAGTTATCCGGCATTTGAATTTTATTTACAGTCTTACACATTGTTGCTGTATTCTAATGCTTGTTGTGCCCTCACTGCTGAAAAGCACATGCATTAAACATAATAATCGCTGTAACCTTACCCTATAAGTCAAAAGAAACAAAATTAATTTGGAATAAGGGCAAGGCCACAGCTTTAATAAATTAGTGCAATTACACGTTTTCTTTAGCCATCATGATCAACGTCCCAAATTAGTTGCCAGTAACAGGAAATCTATGACTATCTTGTAACCATAACTAAACAATAACCTAAATGCCAGCCCTTACCATGAGTATCATGCTTGAAATAGTAGATTGATGGTATTGGAAACTTAGGTGGATATACTTAGGTGCTAATAATATATTTGACAAACACATACTGGTCGTATTCCAATAGGGTATCTAGGTGATAGATAGGCTTCTTTTGTGAACTGAGGAACTGCAACAGTTGCCTTGGACTGTAAGCATTATTTTGACTGTGATGATCAAAGTACCACACCATGGGTTAAAGCTAAAATGTTTCAGGGACCCCACAGTGCACCCTTCATCAACGTAAAACATGATATGATGATATTAAGTCATTAAAGGAGTTGTAAAGGTTTGTTTTTTATTTTCTAAATAGGTTCCTTTAAGCTTGTGCATTGTTGGTTCACTTATATTTTCCTTCAATTTCCCTTCTAAATGTTTCTTTTCTTTATCTGAATTTCTCACTTCTTGTTTCTCGTCTGTAAGCTTGCCCCATCATCCAAGTCGTTCTGGCTGGGGGTTAGTCAGACAGAATAGCTTACTGAGGAGGAACAGGAAGTGAGAAATTTAGACAAAGAAAACAAAGAAAAACATTTAGAAGGGAAATCGAAGGAAAAGGTTAGTGAACCAACAATGCACTAGCTTAAAGTGGAAGTAAACCCTCCTATCGTTTTCAGCCAAGGAAGCGGCCATCTTGACCTCTGTTTAATCTGCAACTGCCATGATGCTGTACATGTGACCTGTTATGAAACCAGCCATTGGATGATAGCAGTGTGGTTGAGAGCACAAACAAATAAGACAGCTAGCATTTCCGGCATGCCGGGAATGTTAACTGTTTTTGTAACTATAAAATTGAAGGGTTTACTTCCACTTTAAAGGAACCTATTTAGAAAATAAAAAACAAACCTTTACGACTCCTTTAAGCTAAAATGCTGTAAAAAGAGATAAAAAAAATGTAGTTTTTACATTTGTGGGCATAGCTGAATGTACATAAGCCATACTGTATTTACACAACACACTATTACAATTATGTGCTAAAACGAATAGCTATAATCATGTTGTGACCTTGAGATTTTCAATGATATTCAAACATTATGAATAATAAATGAACTAGTGATGAATGAGCATGACCGCAACCTACCTATCACTTAACATCAGTATCAGACAGACATTTGACTATACCAAAAAGAAAAAAAAACTATTAAAGAGTACCATATTATGCACATTAAATAATTTAAATATGCTGAGCATACAAATACATCACTTTAAAAGAAAACCCAGACGGACCAAAAAATCTTTAATTGAAATTACAGCTTCTCTCCACTTGTTTTCTATGGTGAGCAGAAACTTGTCAGGTTTCAGAGTCTCTGATGTGAAATTTGAGTATTAATTAACAGTACTTTATAGTACCTGCAGCTATAGAGGTCAGTGAGGGCTTTTACTTTCTTTCACTGTTTGTTAAAAATATGTAAATGTTTTGCTAGCCATAGTCTGAGCACAGTTGCACTGTAGGGGATAAAACAGTAATCAATTTTCCAAGAGATGGCAAGTAAAAACTGCCAATAAAGCTGTGACAACCTTTATACTAAAAACAAGGGGGCAGAAATGTCTGCAAGTGACTGCAGTCTTCAAGGTCAGTGTCTGTAACATCACAGCATTACACATGACAACCCAGGGACACAATTGCACCTAAACACAAATAAAATGCATAGACACTTGCACACCTAATTAAAATGCCATGATCTCAGCAGTCAGAGCAGAGCTCCTTTTCACCAAAGCTCTAGGATTCACCATCTATTATCTTGAGAAAATGTAGCAACCATATTTCCTTTGTCAACTCCATAGCTTAGATTTAGTAGCATACTACTTTTACTATACAGATCCATTTTCAACACTATGGGGCAGATCCACAAAGAAAGTACGCTGGCGTATCTAGTGATACGCCGGCGTACTTTCAAATTTCCCGCGTCGTATCTTTGTTTTGAATCCTCAAAACAAGATACGACGGCATCTGGGTTAGATCCGACAGGCGTACGTCTTCGTACGCCTTCGGATCTTAGATGCAATTCTTCGGCGTCGGCTGGGTGGCATTCCCATCGCATTCCACGTCGAGTATGCAAATTAGCTATTTCCGACGATCCACGAACGTACGAGCTGCCGTCGCATTCTTTTATGTCGTTTCCATTCGGCTTTTTTCGGCGTATAGTTAAAGCTGCTATCTGGTGGCGTACGCAATGTTAAGTATGGCCGTCGTTCCCGCGTCGAATTTTAATATTTTTTATTTTGTTTGCGTAAGTCGCACGTGAATCGGGCTGGACGTAATTTACATTCACGTCAAAACCAATGACATCCTTGCGACGTCATTTACCGCAATGCACGGCGGGAAATTTAGGGACGGTGCATGCGCAGTTCGTTCGGCGCGGGGACGCGCTTCATTTAAATGAAACACGCCCCCTACTCGCCGATTTGAATTATGTGCCGTTACGCCTGCGCTAGATACACTACGCCGCCGTAACTTACAGCGCAAATTATTTCTGGATTCAAAGCTTTGAAAAGTAAGTTACAGCGGCGTAGCATATCTCACATAAGCTGCGCCCATGCAAATGTAAGTGAATCTGCCCCTTTAACCACTTAACCCCCGGACCATATTGCTGCCCAAAGACCAGAGTACTTTTTGCGATTCGGGACTGCGTCACTTTAACAGACAATTGCGCGGTCGTGCGACGTGGCTCCCAAACAAAATTGGCGTCCTTTTTTTCCCACAAATAGAGCTTTCTTTTGGTGGTATTTGATCACCTCTGCGGTTTTTCGTTTTTGCGCTATAAACAAAAATAGAGAGACAATTTTGAAAAAAATGAATATTTTTTACATTTTGCTATAATAAATATCCCCCAAAAATATATAAAAAAACATTTTTTTTCCTCAGTTTAGGCCGATACTTTTTCTTCTACATATTTTTCATAAAAAAAAATCGCAATAAGCGTTTATTGATTGGTTTGCGCAAAAGTTATAGCGTTTACAAAATAGGGGGTATTTTTATGTCATTTTTTTAATATTTTTTTTACTAGTAATGGCGGCGATCAGCGTTTTTTTTTTCGGTATTGCGACATTATGGCGGACACTTCGGACACTTTTGACACATTTTTGGGACCATTGGCATTTTTATAGCGATCAGTGCTATAAAAATGCATTGGATTACTATAAAAATGCCACTGGCAGTGAAGGGGTTAACACTAGGGGGCGGGGAAGGGGTTAAGTATGCCTGGGTGTGTTCTTACTGTGGGGGGGGGGGGTGGCCTCACTAGGGGAAACACTGATCCTCGGTTCATACATTGTATGAACCGAAGATCAGCATTTCCCCTGCTGACAGGACCGGGAGCTGTGTGTTTACACACACAGCTCCCGGTCCCCGCTCTGTACCGAGCGATCACGTGTGCCCGGCGGCGATCGCGCACGGGAGTTGGGGGCAAGCGGGGGGCGCGCGCGCGCGCCCCTAGTGGCGGCTGGGAGAGAGGACGTCATACTACGTGCTCTCGCCCAGCCGAGCCAACTTGCCGACGTATAACGGCGGTGGGCGGTCGGCTAGTGGTTAAGTACAGAAAATAGATTTACCAGTGATTTCTATGGGCTTGCAGATTGTAATTGCATTTAGCATAATTAAGAAAAAAAATGCCATCTGATGGATTATTTTGATAGAAGAAACTTTGCATGACTCTTCTGCCAAAACATTTTTTTTCCCCTACCAATGGTTTGTGTGTACACTGCTTGCACTGCATGTGCAGAGCAGTGTTGGCACTAATAATAATCAGGTGCCAGAATAATGTAACTCCAGGAAACAGATGATTTTTTGCCACACAATGACTGAAGAGAAAACATGTAGATTCGAAAGACATGCAGGAAAAGATGGTAGCAAAAGCCACAGAGTGGCAATGAGGAGCACAGATCTGTCAATAATGGCAGAGGGAAACCCCAGATTTAGGATCTGGAATAATGTGAAAGTACGCTCTGCATACTTGCACATTATGGCAGGAGCTGCAAAGGTCATCCCCACTACAATTTTAATAAACCTAATTGTGATATTGCAATATTCATCTGCTCCAGCATTGACTGGTACAAAATATCAATGAGCTTCTTCCAACATAATTTGTTTATACATCCAGTCTAGGTATGGAACATGATGGACAAGGAAATCGATGTGGAGATGAAACAAGCATGGGCAGTGTTATGGCTCCTCTGGTGCAAGCAGCGTTCCATCGGTATCACTGGTCTAGATGCAGTGGGCAAGAGCTGAAGAGACATATACAGTAATTCAATGTTTACTTTTTTTTTAACTTTTTTAGATTTGCAAGGGCTCTTTTATATACACCTGCTTAGCACACAAAAATGTAAATGCCAAACTTTTGGGACCATAAATCTATCCATTTAAGGGAATTTACAGGAATACTTAATTTTTATTGATCATGAATAGAATTACAAATTATTTGGTGGCTTAACCAGTAAAGATATGCATAACTAAAATGTGTATTCAGTTGTCTGTCTACAGTGAAAATGTATTTACTTTCTTAATGGTAACGTCAGGGATAATATAAAATCATTGTTAAGCATATTTTTATGTTTTTCAGTTTGTATGATTGCCTCCTGGATGACCCATTTGAGCATGACTGGCCGAAACTTCCAGACCTCCCGGGAATTAACTATTCTATGGATGAACAGTGCCGCTTTGACTTTGGTGTGGGCTACAAAATGTGCACAGCTGTACGCTATACATATTTTAAATGTTTAGTTTATATGTTTATTTGTGTAATTTTTTTTTGCCTGTTTCTGTTTAAAGCTTGGTTATTTAAAGTTAATTTTAAGCAAATATATTTTTTCAGTTCCGTACATTTGACCCTTGCAAGCAGTTGTGGTGCAGCCATCCAGATAACCCATATTTTTGTAAGACCAAGAAAGGTCCTCCTCTCGATGGAACAGAATGTGCTCCCGGAAAAGTAAGTTACCATTTGTCTATATGAGATTCATAAAATTCAACCTTTTTAATGTTACATGCATAGATTTAACAAATGAGCACCAGCAGTTTAGCATTATTTGCATAAATAATTATGAATTTGCATTAATTGTGTTAAAGAAGTGCCACTAAAGATTATAGGGCCAAATCCTCAAAAGAGATACGACGGCGTATCTACTGATACGCCGTCGTATCCCTGTTTCTAACTATGGAACTGATCCACAGAATCAGTTTTCCATAGTTAGGCAGAAGATCCGACATGTGTAAGGGACTTACACTGCCGGATCTTAGGATGCAGTACCGCATCCACCGCTGGGGGCATTTCGTGTCGAAATGCCGCCTCGGGTATGCAAATTAGCAATTCGCTTTTCAGCTTTGTTTTTTCTCCGTAAGTTTTAGTTTGCAAACGCAAAATTAGGGCTGCTTTTACAAAGTGTAAAGTTAGTACACCATGTAAAAGCAGACCCTTCTGTCCAGCGACGCGATTTTTTTTTTGTTTTGAATTTTTTTTTTCCCGCCGTATGTTTTTTTTTCCCGACGCAACTTTATTGACCCGATGCGATCCACAAAGCTTGGCGTAACGTAATTTTGCGCTATGCACGTCGGGAAAATGACGTCACGAGCATGCGCAGTATGGCCGGCGCGGGAGCGCGCCTAATTTAAATGGGAATCGCCCCCATTTGAAGAGGAACGCCTTGCGCCGGCGGAATTTAAGTTACACAGCCGAAAGTTTCTAGGTAAGTGCTTTGTGAATCGGGCACTTAGGTAGAAATTTTAAGGCAGTGTGACTTAAATGGAAAAATTTACGTTAGGCCGGCTCTTTGTGGCTTTGGCCCATAGTCTACATTTACAACTATGCTAACCTTTGCAGCCCTTATGTGATCAGTCAGCTCCATTAGGTTCCTTTGGTGATCTGCTCCACCTTGCTGAAATTTATGTCAGCTTTACTGTCTTTACAGAGGAATCATCTGGCATAACATAAGCAGGAGCAATAGAGAGGGGAGATCACAGAAGAAACATTACAAAGCTGAAATTAAACAGCAAAGTTACAAAGATAAACATAATTTCACTCAAATGCTCTTCTGATTCTACTTCACCCCAATTAATTGTCATAGTTTTCCTGGAGGGTCTCTGTTTAAGCTGTCTTAAAAAAAATATGTAGACTGCCAAAGCTGAACTCAAGGGCACACTCAACTAGACAATGTTTACTGAGAGAATGGTCTTCCCATTTTTAGGTAAAAGCTTGATGAATATAACTAATATAAGGGCTCAACTTTTTGCCTGTGCTTTTCTGTTGGTGTGTTAGAATTTTTTTTATAAAGGGAGCAGGGAGCACTGGAACCAATTCAAATTTTGCATAGGGAATTTAAGACAAAATTTGGAGATTTCTGCAGTTTTGCCATTTTGGCCAAATTGATTAAAGCCAATGGTAATATGAAATTGAAGGTGGGTATTGGTGTTTAAAGGTCCAGTGGACTTCAAATAGCTTCTGATGGTTAGATAAGCTATTTTTAACTATACTGGACTTGATCTTGTGCCAAAAAAAGGCTCATCAGCCTCAATATTTCCCTATTTCAGAGCAGCAAAAAAATAGAAAAAGTACAAAAATATGATGTAATACACAAAAAAAGGAGTAAAAAACCCCACAAGTATAAAAAATACTATATTAAATAAACAAAACCACCCTAAAAATATATGACCTGCCCTGCAAAATAAAAGGGAAAAGAGTCGTTTTTTTCCCAATCAATTTTGGGCTAAGCAACTCATGCCCTGTACACACGATCGGTTCGTCTGATGAAAGCGGACCGATGGATTTTTTCATCAGATAACCAATGAAGCTGACTTTCATCAGTCTTACCTACACACTATTGGTTAAAAATCCGATCATGTCCAACGCGGTGACGTAAAACACAACGACGTGCTGAGAAAAATGAAGTTCAGTGCTTACAAGCATGCGTCGACTTGATTCTGAGCATGCATGGATTTTTGACCAATGGATTTCCCCACAGACGATCGTTTTTTTTCTATCGTTTTTTTAACCATAAGAAAAATTTAACAGGTTCTATTTTTTTTCAGCAATGTGAAAAAAAAAATGATGGGGCCCCCACACGATCGGTTCGTCCGATGAAAACGGTCCATCGGTTTGTTTTCATCAGACGAATTGATCGTGTGTACAGGGCATTAGTGTATTTGCTAAAGGCAAATCCACTTTGCACTACAAGTGCAAACTGCAAGTGCAAAGTGCACTTGACATTGAACTGAAAGTGCACTTGGAAGTGCAGCCGCTGTAGATCCGAGGGGGACATGCAAGGGAAATAAAAAAAAACAGCATTTTAGTTTGCACATGATTGGATAATAAAATCAGCAGAGCTTCCCCTCATTTCAGATCTACCCCTCAGATTTACAGCGACTGCACTTCCAAGTGCACTTTCAGTGCAATTTCAAGTGCCTACAATAATGTGAATTCTGACTAACTGTAATTAGTTACTGTAATTAGTTACTGCCTTTTTACACTTAACACTTTGCTGATGTGACTGAGCAGGATCAACATAAGCCTGTCACTGTTGTCCTTCTAAAAATATTAATTGTCTTTCTGTTATATTGACCAACTAGCTTTGATTTCATTTACTTAAAGTCAATAACCTGGGACAAGTATACAAATCAGGCAAGTTGCAGAGAAGGCAAAAGTTCATATCTGCATACTTGTTCTGGGTCAGTAATTGAAAGCAAGAAGATGAACATTATAGCCAGGCAACTAGAATTTTCAGAAGGGGCTATCATTAGTTCCCCCATGCTCCCAAAATTACAGATTTACTTAAATTCCTAAATCTGGGCACCTCCCTTTTCCCCAAGGCCAAACAACACCCTGAGAGGATTTCCTCTTTATTCTCTTATTACTCTGGTGGAAGGTAGATCCTAAAAGCTGCAGAGACTGTAATGAAAAGTGGGCATTAACGTAGTGCCCGCAACATGGGATTGTGGTCGTCAAAAAAAAAAAAAAAAAATTAAAAATGTAGTACTGACACTTTAAGGCTTATTATAAGAACATGTGTGTCTTGGGTGGGAAAAACGTGTTTCTGAGCGGGAGAAACCCATTTTTTCCAGTTAAAATACACGTGCGGGGGGCTATATATAAGCCCACCGCTCTGAGGCAAATCTCAAGCTGACCTTAAAACGGCGTGGTGTGCTCCCCCTTCCCTCCCACGCTGTCGCAGCACCGGTTATGGGGTTTGTCACCCTTGAATCAAGGGGGGACTTTGTATTTATTATTTATGGTATTCGCTCGAGTTCTATGACTGAGCGAGATCTTAAGAGTTAATTTAAAGTTTTGAAAGTTTTACTCAATAAGAATTTAAATAATAATAAATTAAATTATTTATGCTTATATTCTATACCAATAAAGGTGCCGCGGCCAATTTTTACTACCAAAAAAATATATATATTTATTTATCGATAAAGGTTATTAAACCTATTTGGGTGTATTGCGAGTTTTATTCATTTAGGTATTTAAGTTAGTTATTTTGTACGGCCTACACTCCCATGACTTGATACTGCTCTCTGCTGCATTCTTCTTTTAGTTTAGGGATAGGGACAAAGGCCCAGATTCACAAAGGAGATACGACGGAGTATCTCAGATACTCCGTCGTATCTCTGAGTATCTATGCGACTGATTCATAGAACCAGTTACGCATAGATATCCCTAAGATCCGACAGGTGTAATTGTTTTACACTGTTGGATCTTAGGATGCAATACCGCGGCCGCCGCTGGGGGGAGTTCGCGTCGTAAACCAGCATTGGTTATGCAAATTAGGAGTTACGGCGATCCACAACGGTTTTTCGCGTTCGCTACGTCGCCGCTAGTCTAGTTTCCCGTCGCAAAGTTAGTGGTCGTTTTGGGTGCCTTAACTTTAGACAGCAAACGTATTGCTGTCTAAAGTATGGCCGTCCTTCCTGCGTCGAAATTTAAAATTTCACGTCGTTTGCGTAACACGTCCGGGAATACGGAAGTACGCTACGCACGTCGCCGATCGCAAAAATTACGTCAGTTCGCGCAAAGCACGGCGGGAATTTCAAAACGAAGCATGTGCAGTAGGTCCGGCGCGGGAGCGCGCCTAATTTAAATGTTACCAGCCCATTCGATTTGGACCGCCTTGCGCCGGACGTATTTACGATACACCGCCGCAAGTTTCCAGGTAAGTGCTTTGTGGATCGGGCACTAAAACTGAAAACTTGCGGCGGTGTAACGTAAACGGCTTACGTTACACGGGCGCTATTGTACCTGAATCTGGCCCAAAGCTTCAAAGACCTGGGCTTACAGCAAATTGGTTGAATGACGCTGAGCATTATTCAACCTGGATGAGGTCCGGCACAACATTGTTGGATCAGTCTGTGGAAGACAGGTCCAGAGAAAATGGTGTCTTGGAGCCATTGCTTTCATTGCATAACCATTCTGTTCCACCAAATTTTAAATTCATTACCTTGCTTCAAATGAATCATTTTAATTTATAATTTCTGTAAACCAATTGTAATTTTACAAAAAAAAAAAGTCCATAGTATTTCTATGCAAATTATCACTTTAACATTATTATTGTATTCGGAATTAGAAATGATCAATGCAGAATCTTGTTTACCATTGCCCAGTCAATTTCACTTACAGCCACTCGAAGCCAGACCGGTACAGGCCTAGCCAGGCCACTTTATATATAGTGCTTTGCATTCCAGTAACAAAGTTAAAATGTATTCCTATTTGGCAAGGCTGGTGCCAATGCTATTCCATATAAGCAATCTCTTTGCATATACCATCCTAAAATAACAAACCTTTAACTGAAATGACATAATGATGGTGGCTTCAGCTGCACATCTTAACCTGCCAAATACAAACTCCTGCTGCTTTATTGGAGATTTTTCCTGCCAATATTAGATGGTATTTTTATTGCTATTAATTATATGGATATTCATATTTTTACAAGGATTAATTATATGACAGCTTACCTTTTTTATTAGAATTTTTACATGGATTCCCGTATTGGCTAAAGCGAACCTGGTAACTGTTTGGAATATTGTTTTTGCAGACTTTCATTTTACAGTTCACATGTAAGTGGTACAGCACCTCCATGCTTTATATCACTCAAGGGTACCTGGGTTGGCGGCACTTATTGAACTATTCTCTGCTTTATAGACCAGCACCTAGTAAAGGCTGTACAAGCCTGCACATAAGACCACACAAATTGGAAGAAATAGTGTTTTGTTTGTTCCAAACAGTTTTGCATTACAACATAGACAGATAAAAAATATTAAATGCATATTTAACTTTAAAGAGACCCTGCCTACAGTTGTACCCTGATAATCTGTATTTGGTGTACTTACAAAAGTGTTGTCTGCTGCACCAATTTCCTAAATATATATATATATATATATATATATATATATATATATATATATATATATATATATATATATATATATATATATATATATATATATATATACTGGGGCAGATCCACGTAGAATTGCATGGGCGCAAAGTATGTGAGATACGCTACGCCGCTGTAACTTACTTTTTGTAGCTTCGAATCCAGAAAGAATTTGCGACGTAAGTTACGGCGGCGTAGTGTATCTCTCGCGGCGTAACGGCACGTAATTCAAATCGGCGAGTAGGGGGTGTGTTTCATTTAAATGAAGCGCGTCCCCGCGCCGAACGAACTGCGCATGCTCCGTTCCTAAATTTCCCGGCGTGCATTGCGCTAAATGACGTCGCAAGGACGGAATTTTTTTTTACGTGGACGTCAATTACGTCCATCCCGATTCACGGACGACTTACGCAAACAAAATAACATTTTTAAAATTATACGCGGGAATGACGGCCATACTTAACATTGAGTACGCCACCAAATAGCAGCTTTAACTATACGCCGAAAAAAGCCGACTAGAGACGACGTAAAAAAATGCGACGGCCGCTCGTATGTTCGTGGATCGTCGGAAATAGCTAATTTGCATACTCGACGCGGAAAACAACGGGAACGCCACCCAGCGGACGCCGAAGAATTGCATCTAAGATCCGAAGGCGTACGAAGACGTACGCCTGTCGGATCTAACCCAGATGCCGTTGTATCTTGTTTTGAGGATTCAAAACAAAGATACGACACGGAAAATAGAGTAGATACGCCGGCGTACTCTCTTTGTGGATCTGCCCCATACTGTATATATTTACACAGTATATAGCTATGATATAGGAGTAATTTTTCTAACTTGATTAATCAATACCAAACACGTCAGTTTAAAATGGTATAATAAAACTTTCTATGTATAGTTTTTCGGACAAATACCAAGAAAGTTTTCATACCTGTTTATTATGCAGTACTTTTCTTGATTATTCACAAATATAGGTGTAATATTCTGATCTGTATTAAATTGATTATGTATATACTGTATGTTCAAATAATCACATTGGGAAGGTATACAAGGTGGCAATATACCTAATTGGATTTATTTCAAAATTCATAACTTTATCAAAAAACATAAAAAATATACATGATTTCTTTAGGAGTCTCATTGAGTCTGAAAATATCTGTGATCAAGGCACTACTTTTACACATTCCATCTCATATACTTACAGCATATACAATGATTTTTAACAGACTGAGATAATATAGGAATTTATGGGAAGATGCTCTATAGGTAAATTTTTTTGAAAAACAATGGAAAAGGGCTTGCACTTTAGCACATAAATGCTCTATCAGCACTTGGCTACAAGAAGCTTCTTATAAATGTCTGCCAATCAGTGCCCACCACAGTGGCAATCAGTTCCCATCACAGTGCCAATCAGTGACCTACAGTAACAGCTGTCAGTACCTCATCATCAGGATGGCCCATCAGTGCCACCTGTCAGTTCCAATCAGTACCGCCTATCAGTGCCAATCAGTGCCACCTGTCAGTGCCCACCAATGCCACCTATCAGTGCCGCCTATCAGTGCCCATCAGTGCTGCATATCAGTGCCCCCTATTGGTGCCCATCAGTGCTGCACATCAATGCCGCCTATCAGTGCCCGTCAATTCTACATATCAGTGCCTCCTCATCAGTGCCCATCAGTGCCACCTTATCAGTGCCAACTTATCAGTGCCTATTAGTGCTGCCTCATCAGTGCCCATCAGTGCTGTCTCGTCAGTGCCCGTCAGTGAAGGAGTAAACAACATTTTAAACCAAAAGAAATAAAATTGTTAAAAAATAAATATATATATCGGTCTTTATTCGTTTGTTTAGCAAAAAATAAAATACCCAGTGGTGATCAAATACCACCAAAAGAAAGCTCTATTTGTAGGAAAAAAAATTAAGAAATGTAGTTTGGGTGCAGTGTTGCATGACATTGTCATTCAAAGCAATGAAAGCTGAAAATTTTCCTGGGTGAATGTGACCGTTATTGAAGTGGTTAAAGATGAGGAATAAGAACACAGTGCCAACTTTAAGTAATGAGCTCTTTATTGTGGTGACTGTGTATGGTAAACAAGGCCAGTCGTACAGAGTATGGGCCAGATTCACGTACCTCCGCGCATTGTTCTGTCCGGCGTAGCGTATCTCAGATACACTACGCCGCTGTAACTTTCAGCGTATTTTCCGTATCCTGAAAGAATTTGCGCCGTAAGTTACGGCGGCGTAGTGTAACTGTATCGGCGTAAGGGCGCGCAATTCAAATGGATGAGATGGGGGCGTGTTTTATGTCAATACGTCTTGACCCAACGTAAATGCGCCGTCCGTGGGGATATCCCAGTGCGCATGCTCCAAATTAACCCGCAACAAGCCAATGCTTTCGACGTGAACGTCATTCTACGCAAAGCCCTATTCACGAACGTTTTACGCAAACGACGTACACGACGGAAAATTCGACGCTGGCCCGACGTCCATACTTAACATTGGCTACGGCTCATATAGCAGGGGTAACGTTACGCTGAAAAAAGCCTTACGGAAACAACGTAAAAAAATTCGCCGGATGTACGTTTGTGGATCAGCGTATCTAGATAATTTGCATACTCTACGCGGAAATCGACGGCAGCGCCACCTAGCGGCCAGCGTAAATATGCACCTTAGATCCGACAGCATGCTAAGACGTACGCCAGTCGGATCTAGCCCAGCTTCAGGCGTAACTTGTTTTGTGGATACAAAACAAAGATACCCCGGAGCAACCTAGCAGTTACGCGGCGCATCAATAGATACGCCAGCGTAACTGCTTTGTGGATCTGTTGTTATCATTCCATAAATTCATTAATTTCTGCTATCATATCGTAACATATCATATCCATATGTAATCTTTTGTTTAATGTCCACATTTTCTATACTGGTTTAGAATGTATTATTTGAACATGTTTTGCATCAGTTGTTTTTTCTTTGATAAATGTTATAAATTTAAATTTAAACAAATAATCCCACTGAACTATTTTATTATGTTCTTTTCTAGTGGTGCTACAAAGGTCACTGTATGTGGAGAACCACTAACCAAGTCAAACAAGATGGCAATTGGGGGGCATGGTCAAAATTTGGATCCTGTTCAAGAACTTGTGGTATTGGTGTCCGTTTTAGAACACGTCAATGCAATAGTCCAATGTAAGGGTATATGTACATTTAAACCTTTTTACGAGTTTTCTAGATATGCTTCTTTAGTTTACTGTGTCTCCTTATAGGGTATCATTTCCTATTAATTACACATGATCCTGGAGCCCGATTTTGGCAGCATCTCTGTCAAGTTAAAATTTTGACATCAACATAGCTTGGAGCTTCCCTTTTTTATGTAAGGGACTCTGTCACGTTTTCTAAGGATGCTTTTATAGTTTACATTTTCTCCCTTTTTTTTTTAATTCCCATTGGTTTCACCTAATAATGTCCAATTATGGAATGGTTTCTAGAAAGAGGCACAAAAATTTGCCCACTTTTACTATCATTTCCATAATGTGACATATTTACCCATTTTAACTACCTAATGCAGAGGTCAGCAACTAGTCAATCATGACCTACCTGTCGATCATGGACACGGTAGGGATTTTAGCTTATAGTGATAATAAAGACTAATACAATTTAGGTTACAACTTTGCTTAATCTGTCCTCATGCCCACTCTGTCCACTGTTTGTAAATGTGTTCTGGGTAAATACCTTTTTATTAGCTTCAGCTTCACAAAAAAACAAAGCCAGGGATAAATCCAAGGAAAAAACAAGCTTACTTACCGACCAGCCCATAGACAACTGAATCAACCTGTCTAACAGTATGCGTAAAAAACAGGGGTTTAGTCTGCAGATATTTGTAAATGCATGCGTAAGCTACAGAGCCTCGCCAAGGCACCCTGGTATCTGTAGTTCCTATCACTAACTAATGAGTGACTCCACAGTGGAAGCACGTGCATTCTGATGGATAGATGGAGGGTAGATGGTCTGAAGGGGAGACCACCCCTTCTTAAAGGTGCAGGAACACACTGAATGGCCAGTTATAGGTGGGGGCAGTGGCCCCCTTTTTGTTCAGCTTCACATAACCTGCAAGCTGCGACTCCCCTGTGTCAGCGAGCGGCTCAACAATGGGACTGAATTTCCAGAATTGTGATATCATCCCCTGGCTTACATTGCCCCTCCAGTTTTACTGCTCCCTCCTTTCCACTGCACAAGGGAGTCGGAGCTTACAGGTCACATGATTGATTCACCACCAGAGAATATTGGTAAAATTCCCACACCCACTTTGCCTTTTTGTCTTTTTAGTGTTTCATTTACTTTACTCTTGCTAATCCTATCCCATCTGAATTAATCAGTTTCACCTCTTCCTCTTGTCCCTCTCGATAATTACAGTTTATTCAGTTTGCAAGCACAAGCAATTTTAATTGCAGTGTAATTAACCAATAACTTATTCCTCATTATAAGCTATAAATTATTATAAATGATTATAAAGATGATGTCTTATGATTACATCTTTTTGCAGACATTGAAGTCAGGAGTATATAATTAAATGATTGCAGTGCTGAAACTGGAATCTGGGATCTCCAGCTATCCGTTATGGACCGTTTACTGCAGCATAATGAAAAAATAAATGTGGCTGCCACATTTCTATAGGCTTTTATGTGCACGATTCTCATTAAGGGCATACATTATCAACCAGTTTTACAAACATAATGGGACTGATTTACTAAAACAATATAAAAAAAGAAGAAATAAACCATGATGGAACACTTAGATCGTGGGCCAGCATATGTGCAAACGTACGTTAATGCATCACTGAACTTATTTAGCTAATTGCACAAAGATATTCAATGCGTATGGTGGGGTACTAGTTCTCCATGCACATTGATCATCCAAATAATGTTGTCTTTTCCTTATGTTCCTAAAGGGTAAATCACAGAAAGTCTACACTAATATTTTGTTGAAAATAAACTAATTGGTAAAACAAAGAAACTAACACGAGGGGTTTTCCAAGCAATAAAATGTGCCTGTGTCAAATTAAAAGGCTAGAGTTTAATTACCCTATTCTATCATAGGAAAATTCTAAGTGCCATCGCTAGCCTCCTTCTAAAAATATTATTTACCTGACTAATACATGTTGTTAACAAGCAAATAAAAAATCTTTAAACCAAGACCTAATGACCCTTCTAGCTGTAGGCACTTTGGAGTGGTTTAGCTAAAACGTCTTTATATTTGGCCCCCAGTATTCCTGTACTCTTTCCTGTGACACCAAAGGACCGTGTGCCATTGTTTTGACACATTAAAACTTTACTTCTTAGTAGATTTTTGAGTTACTAGAATTTTTAGCAACAAAGGGAATCTAACAAAAATCCCTTTCACACAGACTTTGCAATCAGGTCTGCCTGTTGGTTTTTTAGGTGGGCCTGATTAGGTGGGTCCATGCATGTAAACAGACTTACAGACGGTACAACATAAAAAAGAAACAGACAAATACTTTATCCTTTTCTATTTTTTCAGACCTAAACAGATAAATCCAGCCACCCATTAGGCCATCACAGTCCACTGTCAAAATGTGGCAAAAACTGAAGGGGCTTGAATGTCGCAAAACTGACATTCCTGCCGCTCAGCTCTGATTTAGCAGGTTATATGCTGATAGATCATCCCTTGTTGAACAGAGTAGAACACTCCCAACTGAAAGGGCCCTAAGAAATTATTGTAGAGGTCCCATTTTTTGTCTGGGTGCCTAGATTTTGCACCTAGGCTCTAAAAGCATAAGCGTGTCTTAATTGCCAATAATCCTCCAAAAATTTCAAAAACATTAGGATGTAATTTAGAAAAAGATCAACTTTCGGATAAAGTGGCAATTTCCCTAATATTAATGTAATTGTTGCGTGGAAATATTTCAAGAAAAGTATTTACAGAAAAATGTTGCTACATTCTTAACTTTTGTAATTGATTTTGTTGTTACACAATTTATCTCTAATCATGTTCTTTGTTTTTCTTAGGCCAGTGAATGGCGGCCAAGACTGTGTTGGACTGAACTATGAGTATCAGTTGTGTAACACTGAAGAATGTCCTAAGCACTTTGAAGACTTCAGAGCACAGCAATGTCAGCAGAAGAACTCCCACTTTGAATTTCAGAATTTAAAACATCATTGGCTGCCCTACGAGCATCCTGATAGTGAGTAAATATGTTTAATTGTTATTAAACATTAGACTGCATTAACAATGTTATCTGTATTTATTGTGGGAAAAATACTTGATATTTGGAAAAAAAAATGTCAGCAAATTATAATAGTAACCAAGAGGAAGTTACAGCCACAGTTAAGAGAAAGATTCATTTTAGTGCTACAACCCCTATTCCACACTTAAAAATATGAGACTCAAGTGCTTGTGCTTGGGCATGGACATACTGTCCAAGAAACTGTAGAAAATAAAAGTCTTACACCAAGTCATGCTGGAATAAAATCTTGTCCTTTATTGAAGATCCATCAAGACATAAAAATAATCAATTCCTACAGTGAAAACGGACACATTTCACCTGTATAGGCATTAATCATGTAGCACCCTCCTAGGTAGGTGCTAGATGAAAATGTAGATTTTGGTCTTTCTGCTTACCAGGAAGATTGTCAAGAAAACTTAGAGTGCTCTTTGCCTACCAGGAAGCAGGATCTATTGGTAATGTCTGCTCATTGTGCTCAGGTGCAGCTCAGCTTGTCTGAATGTCCCACACTGGTCCAATAGGGAGGCATATTGGACAGTGGGAGGGGACCTGGCAAGTGAGGGCACAGGCATTGTTACATCCCTGGCTATTGGCAGAGGAAAGTGCCTCAATGCATGCTGGGATACTGTATAAATGGCAAAGGCACATATGCTCGGGGTCTTTTAGCTGGAGAGCGGGGTCCCAGAAAGAGGGGTCAGCTGCCCCTCCTCTGTAGAAATTGTCATGCGGTCTTGGGTAATCGACCTAAGGGCCTGAAGTCAGAGAGGTGCCAACCCCAGAGGTTCTACAGAGCTGACTAGAAGGGGGACACCAGCAAGGATCTGATTCTGCCTACAGTTAGTACAAATCTGTGTCATGGGGCCTGTCATTTGAGGGCCCCCCCCCCCTGAGCTAGAAGAGTCAGTGGACATGTGTCAGTCAAGGGGATGCTAGAGAGTGTCCTGAAAATAAAAGTCTGCTGCTAGTGAGAGCAAGAAGACTTAATTCCTCCATACATGTGTCAGTATGGCTAAAGCAGTGTGTCTGCTTCCACAAATCTTCTAGTAAGGACAAGTGAGAGTTGTCCTTATCTACTGTGAATAGCTCAATATGGAGTATCCCACTAATCCCTTCTCCCAATCAAGTTCCAAAATAAATATGCAAAAACACAAATACCTTGGACTGGTCATTGAGTACCGAGCAAGTAAGGGGGGGAGGGGATAAGTGAAAACCCCTTAGCAACTGGCTGCAGGTAATCAGAGGGAGGCCTAGGAAGTCAACACACAGCAAGCCCTATGGGGAAAGTGCTGCAATCATAGTCAATCAGTCTCCCCCACAAAAAATATTGAATACCAGATCCTTTAAGGAGGCTACCTAACACAAAATAAACAAAAAAGTGCGGGGTCTCTCTAAAATTCCATATTATAGCCCTAATCTGAGCATGCAGTTTGTTGACTGGCCAGAAAAGGAGGGGGAAAGGAATGCACACCCCCCTTGTTCACAATAATACCAGGTCACATGCCCTGGTAAATCACTTTGTCCCCATGTTGATGAGGACAAGGTCCTCTTCTCACAACCCTGGCTCCAGTTGTTGTGGAGATCTGTGGGCGGGGGTTTATCAGAATCTGGATGTCCCCTTTACTAATAAGGGTGTCCCAATTCCTTTATTAGTAAAAAAAAAATCACCCTAAAAAAGTCCCTCACTGTAAATCATGGGTGCTCAAACTGTGGCCCTCCAACTGTTTCAGAACTTCAAGTCTCATGATGCATTGTAAGCGACTGACAGTTACAAGCATGGCATCATGGGATTTGTAGTTCCACAACAGCTGGGGGCCACAGGATTGAGCACCCTTGCTGTAAATCCATTATCAATCACAATGCCCCCTGATGAGCCAGTGCACACAACCAATCCAAATAGTACTCATAGCCAAAGGCCAGCTCCCTGAGCTGTAATCAGATATACAGTATAGGGCAGGGGGTGCCCAACCAGTGGCCCGGGGGCCACATGTGGCCCGCAGAGCCCTCTGATGTGGCCTGCAACCTCCTGCTTTGGGATGGAATAAAATAGAATAGAATACTGTTATTAAAGATACGTTTATTACTAATATCACAGTGTATATATGAGCATATCTATTATGCAGTGGTTACTGGGCTGCTTTCAAACTGATCAGCAGGTGCAGAGAAGTGCACCTGTGGGTTACATGCACTGAGCCATAGACTTCTATTACCTGGGAGTTTGGTGTGCTGAAAGTAGAGTGGGCTCTATAGATCCGAGTGGGCTGTTATCCACCCACTCCTCTCTTTGTGGCCCGCGATCAGTTACCAAGTCGCTTAAGTGGCCCTTGCTCTTCAAAAGGTTGGGCACCCCTGGTATAGGGGAAGGGGAAGGGACAGGGATGATGGTGACATCATTGCCAGTGGCCATATCTGTGAAGCAATATCATTACCATTCCCACCCCTTTGTTTAAGTGGCAAGGATTCTCAGTGATGTCAATGATTCCTAGAAACACAGCTGGTGTAAGCACCCGCAACTTCCATAAGAACCAGAGAAAGCGGGAAACTGACGCTTATATAACTGGAGACCAAATGGGTAAAGGTGCAGAAGTTTTTGCTCATCCTTAATCACCATAAGGTTGTTTAAATATACCATAGACTGATGTAAAAGTGTCACATATAAGAACTACTTGGATTCTTCACACACATTGGAAATAGCACAGCTTTCATTAATTTGGCCATTATGAAAGTTAAGAAATGTTGTGCAAATTCTTTATTGCATTGCCCTAGTATTTTATCAGTATAAGGTTAATATGCAGAGTAGCAACTATCAGTCCTCAGGTGACATCAAAGCGATAACTTCCAGGGCCTTCTAAAAAATTGTTACACTAAATCTGGAGGCAAATATAAAATTGTCATAGGTAAATCTGCATATTTATGATAATTTTAGGCTGAATATTTAATAATGGGTTATCAGACAGTAGTTCAAATCCCCGGTCTTATCTATATTGTGAAAAGGATTATGTTTATGATTATGAGGATTAGCAAATATACTTGCAACTTTGTGTATCTATTTTAATTTGCTTTTGGCAGATTGTAAGCAAGTAGTCAAGTTTGAAGTTCTGATTGCATGAAACTTTGCTACTTTGTCTAACAACAGATATTTTAAAGTTGTCCACTGAAATGATTAACATTACACACTGTTAACAAGTGTCTTAATGCTATTTTAACCACTTGACCTCAGGAAGGTTTACCCCCCCCCCCCTTCATGACCAAGTAATTTTTTGTGGTAAGTCACTGGCTTAATTTAACTGACAATTGCACGGCCATACAACACTGTACCCAAAAGAAATTTGTATATTTTTTTATATATTATTTTTTTTAACTTTCTGCTAAAAAACATATCTAATAAAAAAAAAATGTCTTTATAAATTTAGGCCAATATGTATTCTGCTACATATTTTTGGTAAAAAAATCCCAATAAGCGTATATTATTTTTTCATACCAGTAATGGTGGCGATCAGCGACTTATAGCCGGACTGCGATATTGCAACAGACAATCAAATAAACTAACTCACACTTTTGACACTTTGTGGAAACCAGTGACACTAATACAGTGATCAGTGCTAAAACTATACACTGTCACTGTACTAATGACACTGGCAGGGAAGGGGTTAGACATCTAGGGTGATCAAAGGATTATGTGTGTGCCTAGTCAGCATTTTACTGTACTATGTGAGCCGATTTTTCTCAGGGAAATTGTGGATTTTATTCCCTGTTTTGCAAGAACAGAAAATCAATCCCTTCCACCTGTCACAATGGAGATCTGCCTTGTTTACCCTGATGCCTTGATGGCAAAGCTCTGTTCTGTGTCTTTGTCTGGCGATTGGTGGGTGCCGGTGCCCTTCACCCACAGAATGGCTTCTGTTGTAATGAATCACAGCTGGAGCGGCCCGCTGTCGGCATGCACACACTGATTCTGCACAGGAAGGCCGTAAAATCTGATAGGGCACTCCTTAAAGCAGAAGTAAACCCAATCGATTTAACAGTTTCAAAAAACAGTTACATTCCCGGCATGTTCCAGAAATTTAACTGTCACATTGGTTATGCTCTTAACCAAACTGTCAAACCATCCAATAGCTGGTATCATAACTGATCCATGTGCCAGCATCATGCCAGGTGAAGATTAAAGGGTTAGTAAAGGATTTTTTTTTTTGCTTTAAAATAACAAACATGTGATACTTACCTCCACTGTGCAGTTTGTTTTGCACAGAGTGGGCCCGATCCACGTTTTTTGGGGTCCCTCGGCGGCTGTCTCTGTCCTCTCCGCAATTACTGACCACAGTCATGAGAGAGCTCGCATGGTGCTGAGTAATTGCTGGCGCGCTCCCATGATACAGCGAGCGGACATAGCAGCTAGCTGTATCACTCGGCCTGCCAAGGGCAGCGCCAGCCAATGGCGCTGGCGCCAATCCATCCGCTCTAGCCAATCAGCGGCCAGGCTGACCGGCGAAGAGGATCTCGGGACCACGCGGGACTTTCGAGGGGTCAGGTTAGTATAACGGGGGTTTGGGGGGGAGGCAACATCCAATGTTTTTTTTTCACCTTAATGCATAGATTGCATTTTTTTCTTTACAACTCCTTTAAACAAAGGCTAATATGACAGCTTTCTTGGCTGAAAATGATAGGAGGGTTTACTTCCACTTTAAGACTACTTTCACACTCTGACCGTTTGAACGTTAGCGGTAAAGTGACACTAGTTTTTGCGGCGCTTTACCGGCACTGTGCGGGCGGTGATTTCAATGGCAGGGGCGGTTTAGGAGTGGTGTATACACCGCTCCTGAACGGCCCCAAAGATACTGCTTGCAGTATTTTGTTTCCTGTCCTGCAAGCCCACTGCCCCAGTGTGAAAGCAGTGTGGGGAGATTTCCTCTCATTTCCTGTTGCGTATCCAAAACAAGAAGTAAAGGAAAAATCCAGCAGTAAACTGATAATCTGATTTATTATTATTATCTCTCTCTATCCAAAATGAAAAAAGAAAATGGCTATACATACATTAGGCATTTGAGCAAAATTCAACCAGGGGCAGCCCGTTTCCTTTTTAAGCACATGATTAGAGCCAGAGGCTCTGCTTGGCTTCCAAAAAGGGTGGGCTCGGGGCGCAAGCACTGCGCCCCAAGCCCACCCAGTTGTGTGACAATAACAAATGAATATTCACTATTTTCACACTAAATCTCCTCCCGCCAATCAGTAAGCGGGTCATGAGGCCCGTTTCCCGATTGGCTAAAACGACAAGCGATCCTATTGGACCACGACGAGGAGAGAGGAGGAGGGGCGAGATGTGGAGGCCGCCGGAGTGCAAGACATATCGAACAAACATGGGAGGGGGGCTGTGGGTGCATTGTTTGACCCCCCCCCCCCCCCCCACCAAAATATACCACCAGCCGCCACTGCATTCAACTATAACAAATAATTATAGACCAAAAAGTTAGACCCGTTTGTGATATCTGTGTGTTTCAGGTCTTTGTTTTATGTACTGCTCTCTGCATGACGAATCTACAGAAATAGTTTAAGTTATCTTATAAACATCAAGCTAGTAAGTTCACTTGAGCAGAGAATTTGTCTGAACACTAAGGCCCCATACTCACGAGCAAACATGTCTGCTGAAACTGGCCCGCAGGCCAGTTTCAGCAGACATGTTTGGTCGTGTGTGGGCGCGAGCGGGCCGAATTCCAGCAAACATTTGCCCGCCGGGCCTTTTCCCAGCAGACAAATATTCCTGGACTTGTTTTAAAACAGTCCGCTGGAATTCAGCCCGCTCGGACATGTACGGTCGTCAGTACAGACCTACCGTACATGTCCAGGCGCCCGCCGTCCCTCGCATGCGTCGAATGACTTCGACGCATGCGTGGAAGCATTTTAAAGGCGGGCCGCCCACGTCGCCGCGTCATTGTCGCGGCGACACCGCGTCATCGACGCGGCGACACCGCGGACACGCCCCGCGTATTGTTTACGCGCGGACTTCTGTACGATGGTGTGTACAACCATCGTACAGAAGCCCTCTGGCAGACATGTATGGTGGAAACGGTCCGACGGACCGCTTTCACCATACATGTTTGTCCGTGTGTACCCGGCCTTAAAGTACCATAATATTTGTTTAAACATACCATAGACTTAGAGGTAAAAACAAAACGAAGTTGATATAACAAATGGATTATAATTGAAAAATGGAGGGGGGTTAACCTTTTTACATAGCTGAGTTTATGGGAGTATAACTAAATTATTACTCACTAACTACAAAGTATAAATTGAGTTTTTCTTAGCTTGTGACGGAAAATATTAGTTATATGAAGACAGGAGGCGAGTATCTTATGCATTATCTTTCCTTTAATAATGCCCACAGCAGAAATACAACTTTAGTGGATTTTAGTAATAATAAAAATAACTTTTAAAACAAACTACAAGTCCCAGCAGCCCCTTGGGCCTATCAGCCAATCACGTGGTCTCTGCCAGTATATAAGGGGCTGCCCCTTTAATCACTTCCTCTTTCTTGGAGCGAACTGCCAAAGACTTGAAACCGCGACTTCAATTCCAACTAGTCTTCTGACCATCAACGATTTGGATTCGGTGAGTCGAGTAAGTAGAGGTCCCAACGGGGACAACAAAGGAGATCCCTCCGGAAAACTGCTCAGCCTGTGGCTCGCGTGTTGCGGTCCTCAATAACCTGGAACAATATGAGAAGAAAGACCATGATAGGGTTGGGTCGGGAGGGAAGATACTCGCCTCCTGTCTTCATATAACTAATATTTTCCGTCACAAGCTAGGAAAATCTCAATTTATATATCAGACAGGAGGCTCATATCTTATGCAAGTTCAAAGTCATACATAGATATAAATACAGTAACAACCAAGTATACGTCTAATTAATAACCGAGTCACAGAACCGACATAGATACGTGTTCCTCCGGTCTAAAGTAGAATTGGCGGAAGGTGGATTCGGAAGACCAGTCCGCCGCTCTCAGAAGATCCGAAAGCGAACCTCCCGAGGTGATTACCTTCGTAGCCATAGCACCCCTGGAAGAGTGTGCGCCAAATCGTGTAACGTCAATCCCAGCCAAGTCCATGGTGGATCTAACCCACCTGGCCAGAGTGGCCGAGGAAACCGGCAGGTGTGGGCCGACAAAGGAAATAAGGAGTTGGGATAGAGACGGAGACCGAAGCGGGGCCGTCTGCAATTCATACGCTTGTAAACAGCGAACCACGCATAAACGTGGGTGCGATGGGAAAAAAGGATAGAATACAGATTGTATCCCTGTTTTTGTCCTACGAACTACCGAAAACTGCACGCCTTGAGGTGAGAATTGGCGTCTGGATATGTCCAGGGCTCTGACATCGGATATGCGCTTGATGGAGACAAGGCATAAAAGGATCGTAAGCTTAAAAGACAACAGTTTTAGCGGAAGCGCGTCGTTGTCGTCCCATGTAGAAAACATGTTCAATACCCTGGAGACGTCCCAGGTGTTTTGATACCTGGGGCGAGGAGGACGTTGGAACCTAACGCCTCGCAAGAGACGACACACCACGGGGTGTTTACCCACTGGGAGGGAATCTACCGGGGAGTGGTAGGCCGAAATCGCAGAGCGATACACGTTAATGGAGCTATAAGATCTCCCGGATGCAAAGGAATCCGCCAGATAGTTAGCAACCATTGCTACAGGTGCGTGAACGGGATCAATTTTCCGTTGATCACACCAACGTACCCAGGTTCCCCAGGCTGATCGGTATGCCGATCTAGTCCCGGGGGCCCAGGCCAGGGCGAGAAGGTCCCTAGCTGTTCGTGAAAGGTCGCTATCTGCGCCTGACACCCCAAAATCAGCCAAGCGAGGAGGTGAAGGTTGTGATCCACGACCAGAGGGTGGGGTTCTCCTGCAGGGTTGGAGAGGAGATGGGGGACACGGGGAAGCAGCCTGGGAAGATCGACAGTCATTCCCAGGAGAAGGGGAAACCACGGTTGTGTTGGCCACCAGGGAGTGACCAGCACAACTGAAGCCTGTAGGTTTGCCACCTGCAATAGGAATCTGAGGATCATGGAGAAGGGAGGGAACGCATAGTGTGTCCCTCGCGGCCAAGTCTGGCGAAGAGCATCTATTGCCAGGGCTACGCGAACAGGTCCACGGAAAAAGGCCCCCACAACCGGACCAGAGAAAGGAATACCGTCCGATCCAGTCGCCAATCGCTGGAATCTGTGAGGTATCTGGAATTCCAGTCCGCGATCAAGTTCGAGGCACCCGGAATGTATTCCGCCAGGGGAACGACGTTGCGTTCCAGACAGAAGTGCCAAAACTCCTTTGCCAGATTCGCCAGAGCTTTGGATCTGGAACCTCCTAGGCGGTTGACGTATTGGACTGCGGTTACATTGTCCATCCGCAGCAATACGCAACAATTGGAGGCGTTTGGAAGGAGACTCTTGAGGGCGAAGAAGGCCGCCATGAGTTCCAACGCATTGATATGAAGCAGAGACTCCCCTGCGGACCATGTCCCTCCTGTGGTGGATGTTCCGCAGCGAGCCCCCCAGCCGTGTCGACTCGCATCCGATTCTATAATGTAATCCGGATTGGAGCTGAAGATGGTTTTCCCGTTCCAATCGATGGCGTGACTCAGCCACCAACGCAATTCTACTACTGCTTCTGCATCCAGAGGTACTTCGTCTGCATAGCGAAGACCCTGTCGCAGGTGGAGCGCTTTGAGTCTCTGAAGAGCTCGGTAATGGAGGGGAGCCGGGAAGATGACCTGAATAGAGGCCGATAAAAGTCCTACTAATCGGTCCAAACCGCGTAAGGATACTCGCCGTTTGTACAACACGGCACGAATCTCCTTGCGGATAGTAGTTAGTTTGGCTTTGGGTAAGCGAAGTATAGAGTGTTTGGTGTCCACTAAGAACCCCAAAAACTCCATCTCCTGTGAAGGGGTCAAGATGGATTTCTCGTGGTTTATGACGAAACCTAGTCCCTGGAGCAATTTGACGGTCCAGGTGGCATGGATCATCGCTTGGTGGTGAGATCGGGCCATTATGAGGAGGTCGTCTAGGTATATGATTAACCGAACGCCCCTGCTCCGTAAGGCCGCCACCACCGGCTTCAGCAACTTGGTGAAGCACCACGGGGCGGAGGAGAGTCCGAAGGGGAGGCAAGTGAACTGCCACAGCCTGTCTCTCCAAAGGAACCGCAGGAGGTGTTGGGAAGCAGGATGAATGGGGACTGTGAGGTAGGCGTCCTTCAAGTCCACCTTTACTAGCCAGTCCTCGGGGCGTAACAGGTCTCTCAAATAGTGGATCCCCTCCATCTTGAAATGTCGGTAGACGACATGTTGATTGAGGGTCCTTAGATTTATGACGGGGCGAAATCCGCCATCCTTTTTTCTTACTAGAAAGAGGTTGCTGAGAAACCCTGGGGAGACAGGGTCCACCTCTATCACGGCCTGTTTGGTAAGAAGGGCCTGAAGCTCTAGGTCTATGAGTGTTGAATTTTTGGCATTACATTCATTTCTGGCAAGGAGTACAGTTCTATCTGATATCCTGCCACCGTGTTGAGTATCCAGGCGTCTGCCGTAATCGCAGACCAAGCGTGGATAAAATGTCTCAACCTTCCCCCCAAGAGAATGTGACAAGAATTCGGGTGTGTGACACTCACCGGTATTAGGTCTTGAGCGGGGGTAGCCTCTCCCTCCGCGTCCTCTCCAGGGTCGTCCGCGAGGTGGGAAGAAGGGGGCTGGTTGTGCCACCGGGATTGGATAGGATTATGGAGCCTGGCTATACTGAGCGGGAGCTCTAAAGTACTGCCTGCCTGCGGAATAGCGACCGGCAGAACGGCCCCTGTTTCTGCCGGCCCTAGGAAAAATTTTGGCTGACCCTGCCTTTTTCAGGGATGATTGGGCCTTGTCCAGACTGGTGTATAATCCTACCATCTTATTAATGTCCTTAATAAGAGAATCGCCAAAGAGCATACCTTCGGCTGAAGGGCCCGGTTCTGAGTCTGCGAGGTGGGCCAATTGAGGGTCCAACCTCATCAGGATGGAGCGGCGACGCTCCGTGGAGCAAATGGTATTGGCGCAGCCTAGTAGACACACTGTTCTCTGGGCCCAACCTCTAAGTTGGTCCAGGTCTACAGGGGTCTCCGTGGAGGAGGCCTGTTCGGCAATGTTCAGTATTTTGGTGACTGGGCCAAACAGGTCGAGGATTCGATCCTGAATGGACCGGAAGGATCTTTCAATCCCCTTTTTGGAGTATTTACCTTGTTTGGTAAGGTACCTGAGAAGTACCGGGTCTACCTCTGGGGTGACTACCGTCTTCTTCGGAATACAGGGACGGGGGCACTCCGCCCTCAGCTTACTGCGATTATTTTTATCCACGGACCTACGGGCCCAGTACTGAATATATTGGGTCACCTCCGGGAGGGGGGCCCATTCGCCAGAGCGGGGGTGAGAAATCCCTTCTGGGTCGAAGAAGGGTTCTCCCCTGGCGTCTAGGATAATTTCGCCCTGGGTTACAGGGGTGGCGTTGTCAGGTGGCGCCATATGCCCACTACCCTCGTAATCCGTATCTTCCTCAGACTCGTAGGCGTCTGACGCCTCAGATCCTGTGGACGAATCTGATGTGTCCACAAAGGAATCTGGTTTGGTCCGTTTGGCGGACTTCTGCCTCTGCTTTTGCTGCTCCCCGAGGCTCAGGGGTCGGTGAGAGTCTGGGAGGGTAGTGGGTCGGCAGACCGGGTTGGGTGCTGCCTGGGGCACATTATTTACTTCCCCTGCCGGGGAGTCGTATGTTGTGGGAACATGTTTGCGCTTGTGTGTCGCTTTGCCCTTTGTGGGCGGTTCACCACGGCCTGGGGGTCCAGGCATGACAGGTGCAGCCAGTTGTGATACAGGGGCGGAAGCCATGGCTATTTGCACCGAGTGATTTATTAATTCCTGTATCTGGGCAGCAGTAAGGAAAATAGGGTTTTGGGGGGTAATATTTCCCTCAGCTGGCATGGTAGTGAATTCAGAGCAATCTTCATCAGCCATGATGGTTTCTCTAATGTATCTGAGAAGTGCAGTATTAGGAAGGGTATATATATAAATCTATCTATGCGCTCAGCGGTATCGACAGATACTGTGAGTATCTGTCAGAAGGCAAGGCGCGGAAGGGGTTAATCGATTTTTAGAGTATATCTCTATGTATATTTGTGGGCCGCAGGGGATACTCTGGGACGTCCTACCGTACAGCCTGTTCACTCCACACTGGAGCCGCGGCGTACGATAGGAAGATCCCCCGTTCAGGAGGGCGTAATCTCGCGAGATTACGTCTCCTGCATGCTGGTAGGTTGGAGCGGAGCTCCGCCGGGCACGCCCCCCGCAGCGTACTGATCGCTGATAGGAGGCTTGTGTGGCTTGCTCGACACGCCCCCCCCAGAGACACGAGCGACTGAGGGGAAGCGCGCGGAGCGTGTGAGGAGACAGGAAAAGGCGCCAAGCCAGGGAGAAATGGCGCTGCCTGGAGAGATTAAAGGTCTAGGGGAAAAACAACATTAGGAAGTTTACTGTTAACGCCGCAAACTGGTCGTTTGAGCGTTGTTAATAATAGAGGTTCACTACCTTCCCCAGAGCTATGATGATAGACAAAATATATAATTTACCATAAATGGGAAAAATACATAATATAGACAATATCTAAATGGATGAGAAGCGTGGAGGGAACAAGTCCCATCCACGAATCCCAATGAAATTACAATCTATGAATAACTAATATATCAATCTATAATTAGTACTCATTTGAATAGTACTTATCTGATTTCTTGCTGTGAGCAGAAAGAAAAGAGGAAGTGATTAAAGGGGCAGCCCCTTATACTGGCAGAGACCACATGATTGGCTGATAGGCCCAAGGGGCTGCTGGGACTTGTAGTTTGTTTTAAAAGTTCTTTTTATTATTACTAAAATCCACTAAAGTTGTATTTCTGCTGTGGGCATTATTAAAGGAAAGATAATGCATAAGATATGAGCCTCCTGTCTGATATATAACTACATATTTTTTGTCTTATTTAGTAAAGTAATGATTTGCGGAGCCTGGAAAAAATCCAACTGTGCCGTTTTCCCCATGCTGTTTGAAATTGAGGATTTTATACAGTAAAGTAGTACCCTTGGCTTTTTTTTTACCAATTAAGGACCAAGCCTCTTTTTGACACTTGTTGCTTACAAGTTAAAATCATTGGGCCAGATTCACAAAAGAGATACGACGGCGTATCTACTGATACGCCGTCGTATCTCTGTTTCTAACTATGCGGCTGATTCATAGAATCAGTTACGCATAGCTAGTCCTAAGATCCGACAGGTGTAATGGACTTACACTGTCGGATCTTAGGATGCAGTACCGTGGCCGCCGCTGGGGGCATTTCTCGTCGTAATCCAGCGTCGGGTATGCAAATTAGCACTTACGGAGATCCACAAAGCTTTTTCCCTTCGTGAAGTCGCCGCAAGTGTTAGTTTGCCGTCGCAAAGATAGGGCTACTTTTACAAAGTGTAAAGTTAGTACACCATGTAAAAGTATACCCGTCTTTCCCGCGTCGCTGTCCAATTTTTTTTTACATTTTTATTTTTCCCGCCTCATCTCTTTTTTACCCGTCGCGATTCACAAAACCTCCGCGCAACGTAACTTTGCGCAAAGCACGTCGGGAAAATAGCGTCGGGAGCATGCGCACTACATCCGGTGCGGGAGCGCGCCTAATTTAAATGGGACTCGCCCCATTTGAAGTGGCCTGCCTTGCACCGGACTGATTTAGGATACACCGCCGCAAATTTCCAGGTAAGTGCTTTGTGGATCAGGCACTAACTTGTGTAATTTGCGGCGGTGTAACTTAAATCAGAAAAGTTACGTTGCGCCCGCTGGTTGGGAATCTGGCCCATTATTTTTTACTTAGAATCCCCAAACTTCATATATATATATAATTTTTTTTCTAACACCCTAGAGATTAAAATGGCGGTCGTTGCAATACTTTCGTATTTACGCAGCAGTCTCAGAAACGCGCTTGTTTTGGAAAAAATACACTTTTTTGAATAAAAAAATAATTGTGAAAGATAATGTTACGCCGAGTAAATTGATACCCAACATGTCACGCTTCACAATTGCGCCCGCTCGTGGAATGGCAACACACTTTTACCCTTAAAAATCTCCATGGGCGATGTTTAGAAATTTCTAAAGGTTACCAGTTTTGAGTTACAGAGGAGGTCTAGGGCTAGAATTATTGCTCTCATCCGCAGATAAATCCCAGCGATAGATCCTATGGTGTGTACACTCCAGCGGATCTGTTTCCGCGGATATTTCTCCCCTGGGATGGATTCCAGCAGATCGAATATTTGCTGACATGCTAAACAAATCTATCTGCTGGAATCCATCCCAACGGATGGATCCGCTGGTCTGTACAGACTCACCGGATCCATCCGTCCGAAGGGATCCCCCGCATGCGTCGTAATGAATCGACGCATGCGTGGAATTCCTTATATGACAGCGTCGCGCAAGTCGCCGCATCATAATCGCGGCGACGGCGCGACACTTCATCGCCAGAGGATTTCGGCGCGGATTTCAATGCGATGGTGAGTACACTCCATCGCAGAGAAATCCGCTGAAATCCTCGAGAGGATTTATCCGCGGAAACGGTCCGCTGGACCGTATCCGCGGATAAATCCTCTCGTGTGTATGGGGCCTAACAATCGTGGAGATACCTCATATGTGTGGTTTGAACATTGTTTCAATATGTGGGAGCTACTTGTGTATGCGTTCGCTTCTGCGCGCAAGCTCGTCGGGACAGGGCGCTTTAAAATGGTTTATTTATTTTTTCTTATTTATTTTACATTAAAAAAAAATATTTTGACACTGTCTATTTAAAAAAAAGAAAAATGGGTCACTTTTATTCCTATTACAAGGAATGTAAACGTCCCTTGTAATAGAAAAAAAGCATGACAGGTCCTCTTAAATGTGAGATTTGGGGTCAAAAAGACACCAAAAGGGAATAATAAAAATAAAATGTCACTTGAAAATAAATAATTTCTCCTTTAAGAGCTATTTGACGTAGTTTCCGCTCTCCCATGCTATGGAGCCGAGCGGTGGCCATATTCCCCTCAGTTGGCATCCAGGCATCCACGGGAAAGGACGCAATCATCTGTGCAGCTACCGGCGAGTCCGGGAAAGTGGCAGAGATGACCGAAGCATGGTGGGAGGGGGGTGGGCACCTCTCCTGCCGCCGATAAAAGTGATTTTGCGGCGAATCCGCCGCAGAGACCACTTTTATCTTACAGAGAAATGCACAGCGTTCATTCCCGAATATATTGGGTTATGCTGCCATAACCTCAGTATTTAGCGCCAAACTACCGACGTAAGGTACGCCATTTTGCATGAAGTGGTTACGTTTAACACATTGAGCACAATAAAGTAAATATTCCCCAGTAAGTAAACTGTTTGTTAAAAAACATACCCCAACGATGGCAGTTTACAAATTTCAATGCGGCTGGCTCCTGCTCTCTCAGTGCTGCTTCCCTGAGCTTCCAGTCTTTACAGGAAATAAGTGAAGACCAAGTTTAATAAAAAAAAAGACTAAAATGGGGGTTGAGGAAGAGGGTTTCAATGAAAGTAGGAGTCAGCAGTACAAGGATCACTTCAGATTAATAGTAAGTTATATCCCTTGTGCTTCATTTTAACCATTTGCGGACCGTTCATGGTCGTTGTAGGTCGGTATTTTGACGTAGAATACCAGAGTTATGGCAGCAGATAGCTGCCATCCCCGGTATCCTCTTCAATGGTGGACGGTCCTCTTTTGGATGAAAGTGGTCTCCATGGCAGATTTGCCGCAAGATCACTTTTCTGCCACGCTCTAGTTGTCTCCACCGCTGGATGCAGAGTGAGGGAAATGTTGCCCCCGCTCGGCTCCATACCATTGGATGATGGAAGTGACATCATCAAATGTCTCTTCCGCTAAATGGTCTTAAAAGGGAATTTTTAAGACCATTGAATGACAATTGCGCGGTCATGCTACACCGTACCCAAACAATTTTTTTATCATTTTGTTCCCACAAATAGATTTTCTTTTGGTGGTATTTAATCACCTCTGCGAGTTTTATTTTTTGCGCAACAACTAAAAAAAAACAATAATAAAAAAAAAGTTTTTATTTTTTTTCTGTTACATTTTTTTGTAAATAAGTAAATTTTCTTCTTCAATTACGGGCACTGATATGGCTGCACTGATGGGAACTGATAAGGCGTCACTGATGGGCAATGATAAGGTGGCACCAATGAGGTGGCACTGATGATGGTCACTAATAGGCGTCACTGATGGGCACTGATCGGCGTCACTGATTGTTACTGATAGGCGGTGCTGGTATGCGGCACTGATGGGCACTCATAGGCGGCACTGATGGGCACTCATAGGCGGCACTGATGGGTACTTATGGGTGGCACTGATAGGTGGCACAGATTGGCACTGATAGGTGGGCACTGATGGGTATGGATAGTCACTGAGAGGTGGCACTGATGGACACTGAGTGGTGGCAGTGCTGGGCATCACTTTTTAAATGTTTCCTATGTTTTGCCCATGTTGCCAGTCAGTGCCCATTTGTGGACACTGATTGGCATCTATTGCAAATATTTTTTTAACATGTGGATGGCCATGTGGTACATACCTGGCCATCCACGTTGCCCCAGTCCCTGGTTGTCCTGGTGGCTTCCCTGGTGGTCCAGTCTGGGCATCCGTGGGGGGGCTACGCTGATTAACAATCAGCGTATACCCCCCCTGTCAGGAGAGCCGCCGATCGGCTCTCCTCCACTCGCGTCTGTCAGATTCGAGTGAGGAAGAGCCGATCAACGGCTCTTCCTGTATACATCGTGATCAGCCGTGATTTGACACGGCTGATCACGTGGTAAAGAGCCTCTTTACCCACAGGCGCACGCCGGCATGTTATCCTGCTGGACGTCAATAGAAGTCCAGTCAGGATTACAGAACCACTTCCCGGACGTCAATTGTCTATTGACCGGGCGGGAAGTGGTTAAATGGTCATATTATGACAACAGTGTTTATTTAAGGGGTAACCCAATGTTAATAATTCAGTTTACCAAAAAACAGCTTTCAGCATAACATTAAATGTAAAACTTAACAAAATGATCCAATTCCAGATCTCAATCGCCATGTCTCTTCATAATGGAAGACAAACCCCTACTACTGTAAGTAGCATTGTGACATTTACAAATAAATAAATAAACAAAAAAGAGGGAGGGGGTGGGAGCGCGGTCAGGTTCTCTTCAGGGGGCTGGCAGCTGCAGCAGAACCTGGCTCTTTATAGGAAGGCAGAGGGCACGAAAAACAATATCAAAGCCTGCAATGTCCCCGATTTCCCCGCTGGTTGGAAGCGTCCATCTTCAGCCCTCTTCCTTCCGCAGAAGGAAATTTCCGGATCAACAGGTCTTTTTCTGTTCTTGCAGGGTTAAAAATGAAACATCAAAATTGGCAGGTAAAAGTTTGGGCCTTTTCCAACTGATCGATTGTTAGGTTGGACAATGTGTGTTACCAAAGTTAAAGGAAAAACACCGGGCTGCATGAATGTATAACTAATGGTAAAACATTATTTTTTGTTTTGGATAGAGTGGAGAGGGATTAGAACACCTGTCAGGCTTTTATTGCTGTCTGTGCCCCCGCTAGGGAGTTTCACCCTCTCTATTTGGCCAATCAATGAAAGTGAAAGTAAAAAGATAATCCCAAATTTTGGGTTGTCCTCATGACAGGGATAGAAGGGATGACATCCAATGGTGGCACTAGATCTGCTGACAACCAACAATTCCCTCACCTTGAAAGGATTTCCACTTGCTTCCTGTTTTGGCCATAGAACAGGAAGTTAAAGTGGATGTAAACCCGATTTTTTTTTTTTGATGTCACAATGTACAGTATAAGATTTCCTATCATCTGTACCCAGTCTTGCCACATAGAGTTAATCCAGCTCTGAGCAATCCTCTTTTATTGTTCAGTGAAATAAAACAGAGAAAAACCTTAGTCCGTTCCACCCCCTTGCTGTGAGTGACAGGTTATTTACATATCTCATGCACTAGCCTGGAGACGGGCATTATTTTTTAATTCCCACCCCCACTCCTTTTCTGAAGTCATGTGGTTACTTTTCTGGATTTTGACTGCATGTTACTGATCATAGCAGAATATAGTGTAAGGCCTCATACACACGACCGAGGATCTCGACGGGCGAAACACATCGTTTTGCTCATCGAGTTCCTTGTTAGGCTGTCGAGGAACTAGACGAGCCAATTTTCTCCATTCCCGTTGAGGAAAAAGAGAACATGCTCTCTTTTTGGCTTGTCGAGTTCCTCGACAGTTTCCTAGTTGAAAAATGTACACACGACCGGTTTCCTCTAGAAAAAAAAAACCCAGCAAGTTTCTTGCTGGTTTTTGCCAAGAAACTCGGTCGTGTGTACGAGGCCTGAGGAATACACAGGAAAAAATGCTGACAAGGGGAGTGTAGAGGAGGGCGGGGAGTCTACTGACATCACAACTCCACCCACCGAGCTCCAGACAACAGATCCACCCACAGATCCTGCAGTTTTTCAGTTCTTATAACAGACAGAGGGGAGACATATGACAAGTAAGGATACATGCAGGAGGCATCTATATCCTTATAGATCAGCACTATGGCAGTAGTTTAGAAAGGATGAGAGTGGGTTTACATCCACTTTAAGGAAAATGTCCTAAATGGGACACAGATGGCATAAAATTAATAAAGACAGGTGTTCCAGCTCTCTCTTACTTTATTTAAAATAAAATGAATAAAAGGTTCTTCTTCACCCTGGGTTCACTCTTGTGCGAGGTAGACACCGCATGTGATTCACACAAGGATCACACTGCATTCCTGTGCACATCACATGCGATGTTTGTGCAGTGCGATTTCAGCCATACATTTTGTATGGCTGAAATCACATCTGCACAAAAATAGTGCAGGATCCTTTTTTCCTTGTGATTCTGACAATCGCACTGCATTTTGCGATACGTTTTCGGGGTGTCGGATTCGCTGAGTTTCCCACATCACACATGTGTGAACCAGGGTTCAAAGTGAACCATTGCTTTGCAAATGAAGAGGCTTTAACCACTTAAGGACCCCTTCACGCCGATATACGTCGACAGAATGGCACGGCTGGGCACATCCACGTACCTGTACGTGGCTCTTTAAGCCCAGCCGTGGGGTCGCGTGCGCCGCTGGCATGTGCACACGACCCGGTCCGAAGCTCCGTGACCGCGGCCGCGGGACCCACGGACCCGATCCCTGCTGGAATCACCGTTCACTGTGGCGCTGTCATTGATCGTCTGTTCACTAATATAGGAAAACACGATCAATGATGTCACACATCCAGCCCCGCCCCCCTACAGTTAGAAACACATATGATGTCACACTTAACCCCTTCAGCGCCCCCTAGTGGTTAACTCCCAAACTGCAATTGTCATTTTCACAGTAAACAATGCATTTTTATAGATTTTTTTGCTGTGAAAATGACAATTGTCCCAAAAATGTGTAAAAATTGTCTGATGTGTCCGCCATAATGTCACGGTCACGAAAAAAATCACTGATCTGCACCATTAATAGTAAAAAAAAAAATTATTAAAAAAAATGCAATAAAACTATCCCCTATTTTGTAAACACTATAAATTTTGCGCAAACCAATCGATAAACGCTTATTGCGATTTTTTTTTACCAAAAATAGGTAGAAGAATACCTATCAGCCTAAACTGAGGAAAAAAATATTTTTTTATATATTTTTGGGGGATATTTATTATAGCAAAAAGGAAAAAATATTGAATTTTTTTCAAAATTGTCGCTCTATTTATGTTTATAGCGCAAAAAATAAAAACCACAGAGGTGATCAAATACCTGCAAAAGAAAGGTATATTTGTGGGGAAAAAAGGACGCCAATTTTGTTTGGGAGCCACTTCGCACGACCGCGCAATTGTCAGTTAAAGCGACTCAGTGCAGAATCGCAAAAACTGGCCGGGTCCTTTACCTGCCTAAAGGTCCGGGTCTTAAGTGGTTAATGAAGGCCTTATTAGCTGCAAATATATTTACCTTACCTTTACTTTGCTCTCCTGGCACTAAAGTGAACCTGCCTCTTTACCCTGAATAAGCAAAAAAACACACGGCTGCTCTAAAGAAAACTAAACATTTTCTTTTAACAGATAATTACTAACTGTGCCAAAATGTAATGTAAACTGGGATGTTGTATTTTTAGTCTCTTTTTTTACACTGCAACACACTGGGGTTGATTTACTAAAGGCAAATAGACTGTAAACTTTGTAAGAATAGTTGCACATTGCAAAGAATTGTACTGTATGCAGAGCTTAATGAGTGGGGGAAAGTTCACTCTGCAAAAATGTCCAATCGTGTCATCAAGTACCGGAGGCTTGCGCCTAGTAATCACTCCATACAAGATACTACTGAACATCAACCATTTATATCCTAATGCTATAATGGTATTAGCTCTCAAATATAGGTGTGTGTTATTATTACGGTAACTTGTATTCTCTCCCTGACAGAGCAGAAATGTCAGCCCAGTGTGGGGCTAAACATCATGGCACACTATCCAGGCCACTGGAAGAGCGAAAGATGTACAAAAATACATACTTTCATGTTCTTCTAGGTCAGGGGTGTCAAACTCAATTTTATTACGGCCCGCATCAGCAGTATAATTTCCCTCAAAGAGACAGTTGTATCTGGGCTGCTCTACGTACAGAGTGCAGAGTTCAGGGGTGTGTTATGCACAGAGTGCATAGTTCAGGGGTGTGCCATGTACAGATTGCATGGTTTAGGGGTGCGCTATGTACAGAGTGTAGGGTTCATGAGTGTGTTAGGTACAGAGTGCAGAGTTCAGGGGTGTGCTGTGTATAGAGTGCAGAGTTCAGGAGTCTGTTATGAGCAGAGTGCAGAGTTCAGGTGTGTGCTATGTACAGAGTGCATGGTTTAGGGGTGCGCTATGTACAGGGTGTAGGGTTCAGGAGTGCGTTAGGCACAGAGTGCAGAGTTCAGGGGTGTGCTGTGTACAAAGTGCAGAGTTCAGGGCAGTGCTGTGTACAGAGTGCAGAGTTCAGGGGTGTGCTGTGTACAGAGTGCAGGGTTTGGGGGGTGCGCTGTGCACAGTGTGGAACCTCAACCCCTCCCCCCAAAAGCCTCCTCGAATCTCTCTCTCTTACCTGACCTGGCTCTACTACCTCCCTATGTAGGCCACTCTGCCTCACTCACCTTGTGGGGAGATCCTTCTCTTTCTCATATTCTGGAGCTTTGTCCCTACCATGCCCTGCCAGAAGTGCTTGAAGGGATCTGTTAGTTCCTGAGAGGAAAGCTGTCAGGAACTAACTAAAATAGTTATTTTCACTATCTGATGTATTTGTTATTTACCTATTTTTGAAAGTTTTACTTTTTTATGGTAGTAATTTTGCTTAATTCAAATTTTTTAGTAGTTTATTAATCTAAAACTCTCCTCACTGTTAGTTTTTCATGTCGTTTTTACTAATATGTGTGTAACTTGCAGCCAATAAAAGATGCCAACTCTATTGCCAGTCCAAACAAACAGGAGATATTGCATCAATGAAGCAACTTGCACATGATGGGACTCGCTGTTCCTACAAAGACCCATATAGCATTTGTGTGAGAGGAGAGTGTGTTGTAAGTATTGCTGCATTCATTTATTTACACTGAACTTGTAATATAACATTCAGAAAGCTGTCCCTGGTATTACTTTGATATGCAGTTACTGTTCAATGAATTGTGTTATTCTACTGTAAATTCCATTCCTTCTCCCCTGTGTATGAAATTTTGTGTTAGCCATGCATGTCAGAGCTATTTTGTCAGCCTTGGTTGTTTTGTTTTCATTCAATATGATATTTTACCGTTTAAATAACATAAGGGAAATGATGTACCTCTTGTACCAAATTGTAATATAACTGTAATGTCTGCCTTCATTTTGTTAAGCGCTGCGCAAACTGTTGGCGCTATATATATCCTATATAATAATAATAATAATAATAATGTCTTGAAGTCCAGAATAGCCCTATGGATGTTGGTTCACCAACTTGTATATAGTTGACAAATAGCTGTTCCCAGGGCCGATCCTAGGCAGGGTGCAAGGGGTGCTCCGCACCCAGGCGCTGCAGAGGTGGGGGCGCCGAAGCTCCAAAGTGCTCCCCTCCCTCCTCCTTGTGTGTGTCCAGAAGTGGAGCGCATGTAGCGGGTGCTGCAGTTCCCCATCCCGCTTGCTCTCTCCGCTGGCAACTGACAAGAGCGCATACCTTCAGAATCCGGGCTGGGTACCTCTGCGGAGCCTAGTACCAGAACACGTTCCGGTACTAGGCTCCACTAATTAATTCTGTCCGGTGCACATGGAGCAGTCTCTTGTCTGCCCCGCCCCCTCTTCTCCCATAGGCGGTGTGATGAGAGGCTTCTGGGTTGGCCGGAGCTGCTGCCAATCATCCCATGCACTCCCCGAAATGCTCTCCGAGTGCCACCCTCCTAGTAACCAAAGATGCCACATATGCCCCGCCCCCCTGTAATGTGCTTCTGCTCCCAGGGCGCCCAAGCTACAGGGATCTATTGGACAGGTACTGATCTATGGGGACACCTGCTGTGGGGGTGCTCTGATGGGGGACACCTGCTATGGGGGTGCTCTGATGGGGGACACCTGCTGGGGGGCTCTGATGGGGGACAACTGCTGTGGGGGGCTCTTATGGGGGACACCTGCTGTGGGGGGCTCTGATGGTGGACACCTGCTGGGGGGGACTCTGATGGGGGACACTAATGAAGAATTCTTAGGGGTGCAGCTCTGTTGTTGAGTCGTAGCCATTGGAATATTTGTAAAGGGGAGGAGTTAGTAAGATGACCACGCCCATGTGGGGGCGCCAGAAACATTTCTGCACCCAGGCGTCTGTGACCCTAGGATCGGCCCTGGCTGTTCCATTTTAGTGAATAGCTCACTGAAAGTGAGATGTGGATGTGATGCAGTAAGCAACCTAAAGGACCTATTTCCCAGTTATGTTACTACTGGCGGACTGGTGAACAGGCAGTCTTGGGATTCGTTTTGGATTGGCTCATTAATGTTTGTGACTATTGAAAACCAAGTGAATATTATGTGGTGCATGCTGGAAAACTCTTGAACTGACAGCCACATTTTTCATTCATTTTAGGCTTGGTTCACACTGCAGCACGGAGCATCTCACATCAGGGGTCCGGTGCATCCCTGTTCACCGTTTCAGGTCCAATTTTGGTTCGAATTTTTGGCTGTATTCAGACCTGAAACGGACCAGAAGACGCACAGGTGCAATTTGCTCCAGAGCCGATCATGAGATGCATGAAACAGCTCTATAGAGAACAGGCCACAATCTTCTGACATGTGAACTGGATGCTCTCATCTAATTCGCAATAGTGTGAACCCAGCCTTATGCCGCGTACACACGATCATTTTTCGGGTTCTGAAAAACGACAATATTTTTTTCCGAGCATGCTGCATTTTTAACGACGTTTTAAACAATGTCGTTTTTCGGGTTGTAAAAAATGATCGTGTGTGGGCTAAAACGACGTTAAAAACCCGCGCATGCTCAGAAGTAAGTTATGAGACGGGAGCGCTCATTCTGGTAAAACTACCGTTCATAATGGAGTAAGCACATTCATCACGTTGTAACAGACAAAAAAGCATGAATCGTCTTTTACTAACACGAAATCAGCTAAAGCAGCCCCAAGGGTGGCGTCATCCGCATGGAACCTACCCTTTATAGTACCGTCGTACGTGTTGTACGTCACCGCGCTTTGCTAGAGCATTTTTTTAAAACGATGGTGTGTGGGCAACGTCGTTTTAATGATGAAGCTGGAAAAACTTTTCTAAACGTTGTTTTTTTTCATGCCGAAAAATGATCGTGTGTACGCGGCATTATTGTTTTTTCTCATATACTATTTGTCTGCCTGACCATCTAAATTATTATTACTATTATTATTATTATTATTATTATTATTATTATCAAATCACTGGCAGAATTTACTGCCTTAATGACAACTAACAAATGTTAACAAAAAGTTGATGGGTTCATGTGATATAAACAAAACAATCGTTGCATCAATTTCAAAGGTGGTAAACCAAACTTTTGGATTTGTAAATGAGTGAAGATGCCTTCATACATTCCAGTTTATCATGAAATATTAGTAATTCTGCTTTGCTCACTCTTTTTCTTTATTGCAGAAAGTTGGCTGTGACAAAGAAATTGGATCCAATAAAATAGAGGATAAGTGTGGGGTGTGTGGAGGAGATAACTCTCACTGCAGAACTGTGAAGGGAACATTTACAAGAACACCAAAAAAGACAGGTACATTGCAGACTTGTATAACGTTTAGTATATTGTTAAGATGTTTTCTGACTGATATGATAGTTCTGTTGGCTATAACAAAAAAAAAAAAAAAATACTTCTGCATTTACAGCAGAGAAAGTTATTTTTTTGTATTTTAACATTCAACTTAATTCTAAAAGGGTCTGTATTTGCATCATACGACAGTCATTAATTCTTATTTTGATAGAGATTGGTAAAATGTCACAAAAAGGCCACTAAATGGATACCAAGACCTGTTCATGCCATTTGAGCTTCCTATCAGCCTGCATTTTATTTGTGCTCTACCATGGTCAGAGCAAGGTGTGCGCACAAGAGTGGTTGTGGTGATTGATGGAAAAGAAGCAAGGTAGAGAGACTTATACACAGGTGATGCTGATGTCACTCCTCCAGGGGAAACGCTGAATGAGTATTGGTGTTTTTCCTGTTATCCAAGCCACTTTATTTATCAGTTCGATTTTTGGTCATATTTATTGTTTTAAAAGTTACAGTGGATATAAAAAGTCTACACACCCCCCTGTTAAAATGTCAGGTTTCTGTGATGTAAAAAAATTAGACAAAGATAAATAATTTCAGAACTTTTTCCACCATTAATGTGACCTATAAACTGTACAACTCAATTGAACAACAAACTGAAATCTTTTAGGCGGAGGGAAGTAAAAATAAAAATCTAAAATAATGTGGTTGCATCTCATCAAACTCATGTTAAATAGGAGTCAGTACACACCTGCCATCATTTAAAGTGCCTCTGCTTAACCCTAAATAAAGTTCAGCTGTTCTAGTAGGTCTTTCCTGACATATTCTTAGTTGCATCCTACAGCAAAATCCATGATCCACAGAGAGCTTCCAAAGCATCTAGTTAAACGGTATCAGTCAGGAGCAGGAGAAGGGTACAAAAGAATTTCCAAGACATTAGCTATACCATGGAACACAATGAAGACAGTCCTCATCAAGTGGGGAAAATATAACACAACAGTGACATTACCAAGAACTAGACGTCATTCCAAAATTGATGAAAAGACGAGAAGAAAACTGATCAGGGAGACTGCCAAGAGGCCTACAGCAACATTTAAGAAGCTGCAGGAATATCTGGCAAGTACTAGCTGTGTAGTACATGTGACAACAATCTCCCATAATCTTCATGTCTGGGCTATGGGGTAGAGTGGTAAGATGGAAGCCTTTTTCTTATGAAGAAAAACATCCAAGCCTGGCAAAATTTTGCAAAAACACATCTGAAGTTTCCCAAAAGCATGTTGGAAAATGTGATATGGTCTGACTTTTTGGTCATAATTTCAAAAGATATGTTTGAGGCAAAAACAACACTTCACATCACCAAAAGAACACCATACCCACAGTGAAGCATGGTGGTGGCTGCATTATGCTTTGAGGCTGTTTTTATTTATCTGGAACAGGGGCCTTAGTCAAGGTAGAGGGAATTATGAACAGTTTCAAATACTGGTCAATATTTGCACAAAAACCTTCAGGCTTCTGCTTGAAAGCTGAACATCATCTTTCAGCATGACAACGACCCAAAGCATACATCCAAATCAACAAAGGAATGGCTTCACCAGAAGAAGATTAAAGTTTTGGAATGGTCCAGTCAGACCTGAATTCAATTAAAAATCTATGGGGGGATCTGAAAAGGGCTGTGCACAGGAGATGCCCTCACAATCTGACAGATTTGGAGTACTTTTGCAAAGAAGAGTGGGGAAATATTGCCAAGTCAAGATGTGCCATGCTGATAGACTCATACCCAAAAAGACTTGTAATAAATTCAAGATGCGCTTCAACAAAGTATTCGTTTAAGGGTGCGCACACTTATGCAACCATATTATTCAAGTTTTTTTATTTTTACTTCCCTCCACCTAAAATATTTCAGTTTGCTGTTCAACTGAGTTGTACAGTTTATAGGTCACATTAAAGGTGGAAGAAGTTCTGAAATGATTTATCTTTGTCTCGTTTTTTTACATCACAGAAACCTGACATTTTAACAGGGCTGTATGTCTGGACACAATAAAACAAAATCAATATATCTGTGTGTTACATATATTTTTCCTGATGTTTTGTCTGTCTTAAAATGTTGCAAGTACAGAAAATTACCTATTGATCTACCTGAAATCCAGGAACCCCTAGGCTCCTATAATTAGCAGACAACTCTGCCTCTGCTGCACTGAAATCCCAGTCAGTGTTGTCAGCTCTGCTTAAATTCTCACTGGATGTCTGACAGGATTAACAGGTGTTTTTCTGCACTAATAACATTTATAAAGAGACAACGCATGGGGAAAGGTGCATGTATTGCAGATATGTATGGGATATGTTTTTATTTATTTTTTATTTTGCCCAGACATTCACTTTAAGCCCTGGTTCACATTGATGCTACTTTGAAATTGTGCTACTTCACTTGAACTAGCACAATTTCAAAGTAGCAGGTCAACTGGATTTCAGGTGCTAATTGGCTGACATCTGTGCCACTTCATGCACAGATTTCTATGCAAGTTGCACCTGAAAGCTCCGAAAATAGTGCAGGAACTTTTTTTTGCAAAACGACGGGGCACCGCAAAGTCGGAGTCGCACCGATTGATTGGTTCCATTGCAGAAACTAGGGTGTGACTTGTCATGTGATTTGAAAATGAAACTTATGACAAGTCGACCAGTGTGGACGGGGGCTTGCTCTTGTCATCTTTAATATAATTTTGTTGTTGCCATCTAATAACATTATTATACCCCTGTCAATCCATAAAATTTCAGACTATATCTGTACTGGCAATACAGTCATTAAACAGTTGGCATCTTTCAACAGGGAAACAATTAAGCAAGCGGTGCCAAAAAGAAATCAAGTTACTGGAAAATGAAATTTGCAAGTATCCTCTAATCACTTACATTATTTCATTGGCTATTACTTAATATTAAACACACAGTTTAGTCCTAAATACAGTTGTAATGGTTCTATTCAAACATGCTAAAGGCATTTAGAATGCATGGTAATGCATTCAAAAATGCCATGGGGATATGTATCAAATTATGGAGCTTGGGCTAATTTAGGAATTAGTGGTTTTCAATGCTATGTTCACTATTTTAAATGTAGGTTCTAGATATAGTGTGGTCAGAAATCAGTTTTGAGTTCGGAAGTTGTGGGTGGAATGTGCTACTTGCTAAGAGTCTGTCATCTTTTTCAGTTGAGGTGGACCTTGCATCTATTGAACAATGCCACCTTGCTCACAGTTTTGAAAACGCAGCTTTAAAATCTGCACAAATATAATGTCTGAAAAGGAAACCATTATTCCGCTCAGTATTCAACTAATATGTCTGCTCCCCCGACTACCAGCAGCTGTTCAGAAACACAAGTGGACTGTAATGCACAAATGAAATATTGATATCTGCCCCACATTACAGCTTTCTTAGTATAAGGCTGAACTTGATGTGCCTTTCATTGATGCAATAGCAATCAGTGGCAGACAATCAGTGCTGGTGGTTTTTGGCAGCTTGTTCTAAGGCCAGTCTCACAATAACCCATACCATAATACTAACACTAACCCTAACCCTCTCTGTAAACATTAACCCTATCAATTACACTACTCATAACCCCTAACACTAGCTCCTTACTGTAATCCTAACACTAACCCTCACAACAACACTAACACTGACTCTCCACTGTATCCTGAATGATAACATTCTCTGTAACACTAACACTAACTCACATTCTAATCCTCCTTGTAACCCTGAAGCCCTGTACACACGGCCAAGATCTCGTCAGGAAAAAAACGTTGTTTTTCCTGATGAGATTCTTGGCAAGAATCTCTTGCCGCCCGAGTGTACAGACAGGCGGTGATGTCATCGTGCACGACGAGTAAGCGATTGTCACATTCGATGCCGTCGCCGCCATCTTGATGCACCCTACCTATGCCTAGGAAGCTACAGCGCAGGCCTAGAAGTAATTTCGAGCATGCATGGGTTTCCACGGTGACAGGTAAGTATACACACTCTCGAGTTTATCGGCAGGAAAACACTGCCGAGAATCACAACGAGAAAATAGAAAGCAGGTTCTCTATTTTTCCCTTCGAGATTTTACGCAGTTTTCTTGACAAGAAACCTGAAAGCCTCGTACACATGCACGGTATACTCGGCAAGAAAGCTCTGCCAGCAGTTCTCTTGCTGGTTCTTGCCGAGTGAACCGAGTGTGTGTACGAGGCTTAACACTAAGTTTCACATTGACACTACCTGTAAATTATAGTTCTGCCTGGAATTCTAACACTAACCCTCACATTGTAACCCCTACACTAACCCTCCCTATAATCCTAACACTAAGCTTTCCTTGTGACTCTGTTATTACCACTTCATTGTAAGGCCTCAAGCCCACAGCCATTTTAAGAATCCGGCTGTAAAGCTAGTACAGACGCCATGAAAAAAAACAGCGTTTTTTTCCGTGTTTTGCATTGAATTCAATGCACGTTTCCCCGCCCATTGATTTGAATAGAGGTCGTACCAGAAGTCAGATCAAGATGATCCGACTTGTGGGGCAACTCGTGTGAGGAGAATCTTGAAGGGGAACCCCGCGAAATTTGTAAAAATAAATTGCGTAAGCACATAGCTCGGTAGGTCAGGAAAGGGGGCGAGCGAGCGCCCCCCCTCCTAGACCATATCAGGCCACATGCCCTCAACATGGGGGGGTTGATGCTTTGATGCACTGCGCCCCCCACCCCAAAGCACCTTGTCCTCATGTTAATGAGGACAAGGGCCTCTTCCCGACAACCCTGGCCGTTGGTTGTCTGGGTCTGCGGGCGGGGGGCTTATCGTAATCTGTGAGCCTCCTTTAAAAAGGGGGCCCCTAGATCCCGGCCCCCCACCCTATGTGAATGAGTATGGGGTACATCGTACCCCTACCTATTCACCTGGGGGAAAAAAGTGTCAATAAAAAAAACACACGACACAGGTTTTTAAAGTAATTTATTAGGCACCTCCAGGGGTCTTCTTCCAACTTCGGGGGTCTTCTTCCGACTTCTCCGCTCTCTCCGGTGTCTTCTCCCGCTCTTCGGTGCTTTCTGCCTTCTGCAGATCCAACGCTATCTTCTTCCAGCTCTTTTACTAGTGGCGGCCTGGTCTTCCCCGGTGTCTTCTTCCCTCTTTTCTTCTGATGTTCACTCGACGAGCTCTCCCACTGTAATGCCGTGTGCGCGGTCCGCAACGATTTATATAGGCATGGGGCGTGGTCACGGGGTGATGTGACACTGTGCCCCCGCCTCCTATGACGTCACCACGTGGAGCATGATGGGACTGTGACATCATGAGAGGTGGGGTCACCGTGTGACATCACCCAGTGACCATGCCCCATGCCTATATAAATCATTGCGGACCGCGCACACGGCATTACAGCGGGAGAGATCGTCGAGTCAACATCAGAAGAGAAGAGGGAAGAAGACGACGGGGAAGACCGGGCTGCCGCTAGTAAAAGAGCTGGAAGAAGATAGCAGAGCCGACAGAAGGCATAACGCACCGGAGAGCGAGAGAAGAACCGGAGAGAGCAGAGAAGGCACCGGAGAGTGGGAGAAGACGCCGGAGAGAACGGAGAAGTCGGAAGAAGAACACCCAAGTCGGAAGAAGACCCCAGAGCTGCCTAATAAATGACTTTAAAAACCTGTGTAGTGTGTTGGTTTTTTTTTAATTGATACTTTTCCCCCCAAGGTGAATGGGTAGGGGTAAGATGTACCCCATACTCATTCACATAGGGTGGGGGGCCGGGATCTGGGGGCCCCCTTATTAAAGGGGGCTCCCAGATTCCGATAAGCCCCCGCCCGCAGACCCCGACAAACAACGGCCAGGGTGTTTTCGGGAAGAGGCCCTTGTCCTCATCAACATGGTGACAAGGTGCTTTGGGGTGGGGGGAGCAGTGCCCCCTAACCCATAGCACCAACCCCCCCATGTTGAGGGCATGTGGACTGGTATGGTCTAGGAGGATCTCTCGCCCCCTTTCCTGACCTGCCGGGTTGCATGATCGGATAAGGGCCTGTTATGGATCCTGGGAGAATCCCCACGCCGTTTTTTTTTTTAGTGTTGGGGATTCCCCTTAAGATCCATACCAGACGGAAGGGTCTTGTGTCATCCTGGGGGGAATCTCACGTAATTTTTATTTTCTTCGCTGGGTTCCCCTTCAAGATTCTCCACACACGAGTCGCCCCGCAAGTCGTATCATCTTGATCCGACTTTTGGTCCCACCTCTATTCAAATAATGGTCTCCCATTGAGAACCATTGATTTTGAATAGAGAAAGAAACGCCGGAGGAGGTTTAACACAGAGTTAAGCCTCGTTAAATCACGTTTAACACCCTTTGCCGGAGTCTGACATCTTTACAGCTCTAACGCTGGAGCTTCAGAACGCACTGGTCCTGGGTTTTTTTTTGCAGCTCAAAAACGTCATGGTGGGCTGAGACCATAGACTAACATGGATAGCCGTTTTTAAGCTGCAAAAAACGCTAATAAAAATGGCTGTAAAAATGTCCGTGGGCGTGAGGCCTAACTCTAATGCTGCGCACAGACGAACGGATTTTCCATTGGAAAAAAAGCAGATGTTTTTTTCTGACGGAATTCTGTTCAATCTTGGCTTGCATACACACGGTCACACCAAATTCCGACCATCAAGAATGCGGTGACGTACAAAACACTACGATGAGCTGAGAAAAATGAAGTTCAATGCTTCCAAGCATGCATCAAATTGTTTCTGAGCATGCGTGTTTTTTTGTCGTCAGAATTCCATACAGACGAACGGATTTTCCGATAGGAATTTTTTCTGTTGGAAAAATTGAGAACTTGCTCTCTATCTAAGTCCGTCGGAAATTCAGACGGAAAAAGTCATATGAGGCATACACACGGTCGGAATATCCGATGAAAAGCTCCCATCTGACTTTTTCCATCGGAAATTCCGACCATGTGTACCTGGCATAACACTAACCCTCCCTGTAACTCTAAAGGCTCATTTATACATGCTTCAACACACATTAACGGCTAGTTTACATTTGCTTCAAAACAAGGCTTTGGCCACGCTTTGTTAAAGCTCTCTGTCACTAAAAAAAATGGTTAGCTTACAGTCCTGTTTACACCTTGCGTTTGCTTTGCTTCGGCTTTGCTTCAACAATTATACCCCATGTTGCTTTAGTTGTGCTTAAAAGCATCTTTAAAGCCCCCATAGAAGTCTATGGCAAAGCCATTGCTTGAAGCCCCACTGAAGCCCCACCAAAGCCCCACAAAGCCTCACCAAAACCTCATCAAAGCCCCACCAAAGCCCCCACCAAAGGCTCATCAATGCCCCATGGAAGGCTCATCGAAGCTCCAACGAAGCCCCACTGAAGCCTCATCGAAGCACCAAGCAAAAGCAAGTGACAAAGAGCTTCAGAGAGCTTCAGAGAGCTTTAACAAAGCATTTCCGAAGTCATGTTTTTAAGCAAGGGTAAACTAGACCTAACTCACATACTAATTCACCCTGTAACCCCTACACTATCTTTCCATGAAAGCCCTAACCTAAGTCTTACTATAAAGGCCCGTACACACGGTCAGACTTTTTGCCAAAAACTTCAAAATCCGCAAGTTTTCAAATTAGTCCGACCGTTTGTACGCTCCATCGGACAAACTTTTTCGGGTTTCACGGGACAAAAAGTTCGGTCTGCAAACGGACAAACTTTTTGGCAACAAAAGTCTGATGGTGCCTAGTCTGACCGTGTGTACAGCAAGCCATCGGACTTTTGTACAAAGTGCAAATACGCATGCTCAGAACCAATGTTAAAATCAATCAACAATAGCAGAAGTTAACCAACGGGTGGCGGTAAAGAGCAGAAAAGAGCAGAAAAACCATGTGATATTGGGAAAGTTTTAGAAAAGTTTGCAGAAAAGTCTGAGCGTGTGTATGCTATGGGTGTGACCAGAAAACTCCCTTCGGACAAAAATCCAAGGGAAAGTTTGTTTGATGTCCGACCGTGTGTACGAGGCTTAACACTACCTGCAATCCTAACACCCTAAACCTAGCACTCACCTTCACAACAACCTATAATCCCAACACTACCTCTGCCTGTAAGTCTTACACTAATGCCGCGTACAGACGGTCGTTTTTTGTGATGAAAAAAAACTATGTTTTAAAAAACGTCATTTAAAATGATCGTGTGTGGGCAAAACATTGTTTTATGTCTTAAAAAAAACTACAAAAAAAAAATTTGAACATGCTTGAGTTTTTTGTGTCGTTTTTCAAAACGTTGTTTTTTGTTTCAAAGAAATTGACCGTGTGTGGCAAAAAACGACGTTTAAAACAACGTTTTTAAACCCGCGCATGCCCAGAAGCTAGTTATGAAGCGAGCTTCAATGGAAAAAAGTGGTGAACGTAACCTCGCTTTGCTAGAGCATTGTGAAAAAAACGATGGTGTGTAGGCAACGTCGTTTTTGAAAATGAAGTTTCAAAAACGTTGTTTTATTTTATGATTTAAAGCGTCGTTTTTTTTCATCACAAAAAACGACCGTCTGTACGCGGCATTACTTTCCCCAATGTTTACATTGTTTGCATATTCACTTTTATTGCACCAAAGTCCAATATACTTGTGGTGAAAAATATTAGAGCTAAAATGTACTATTTAGGCCCTTAGCAAGTTTTGTAAGCAATGTGCCAGATTCAAGTACTGTATGGTTTATGGAAATTGGCTAAGGATTGGACCATGTCAGGATTTCCTTAGAAAAGATGATAAATCCTTCTAACCATTTCAACTTGCTGTAAACTTCCTCAGCCCCGGACCGTTTGGCTGGCCAAAGATCAGAGCACTTTTTACGATTCGGCACTGCGTCACTTTAACTGACAATTGCGCGTTCGTGCGACCAGGCTCCCAAACAAAATTAACGCCCTTTTTTTCCCACAAATAGAGCTTTATTTTGGTGGTATTTAATCACCTCTGCAGTTTTTTTCGTGCTATAAACCAAAATAGAGCGACAATTTTGAAAAAAAGCCCCGTTCTGCCTTTCTGTGACCCGATCATGGGACACCGGTGGACATCGAGTCGCATGCCCGCTATGGGGCAGGTTTAAAGCAACGTATATATACTGCCCGTGATATTCTGCCAACGTATATCTACGCGAGGCAGTCGTTAATTGAACAAGCTGAAGTTAGAAGCTGATTGGCTGTCATGCACAGCTGTACCAGATTTTGCACTCTCCAGTTTTAGGCTATATGTGAATTGGATGTGTTTTGAACTTCATCCAATTTGCATGACGTGTGACAGTCTTCTCTATGGAGCCGATACACATATCTGCAGGCCGGCCATGGTGCATTTTTAAAAAGAGTCCTGTGCATTTTTCAGTCTCGTTGAGATGTGATTTCAAGTAAGAATTCACACCTGAACCGGTGAACAAAAATGCATCAGACTATTTTTGAAAATCGAGCTAAAACCATGGTCAGACATGTGTGAACGGAGCCTTAGTAAATCAACCCCATTATGTTGTATCCTGTTACATATTCTGTTGTTTTAAGTAAGACATTTGCCTGTCTGTGGCTACAGTACTGAGAAATCTGTGAAGCTGATTAGTTGGCCTCTTGTTTAGGAGCCAGCCAATACCTCAGTGCAGGGGCCTAGCCAGGGGGGTGCTGTACAGTTTCAACAGCTGTGAGCTTTGAAACCTTTTTCTTTTTTTTCTGCCATCTTTAAGTTTGTGTACAAGACTCTGAAGCAAGTCAAAGCACTTTCACATACTTTCAGAAAAAAGGAAGCTTGGTTTTTAGATTAGTTTGAATTTCTATATATTTTGTTCTTACTTTTTTTGTTTGCATTTACATTAATTTATATCGGGAAGATAACTCAGATGCAGAATCGGACAATAGCATTTAAATAAAAGCAAAGCAAATGTACATAGCAAAATAAGAGGCAGTTATAAAAATACAAAATTCAAAATTCAAACTTTGAATTCCCAATACTCTTAACAATTTTTAGATCAAAATATTACCCAAGTAATGATCAGAGGGTACCACATAAAGACAGCATGTTTTTTTATTTATTTTTTCAAACTCCGGGCTTTTGTCTGTGACTTGGAGCAAAACCCAGACTTTTGCCAATTTTCATGTAATCAGGTTTTTCACCAGACTTTGCTGCTTGCAAGGACTCATTTTTAATAATTTGTTATCCATGCATGTAAATATAAATAGAATTTTAAAAATATTTTTATATCTGTGGCCAGAATGAGAATAAATGAGAATTAAATCAATATGTATAGAAGAGAATTAAATGGATTAGATATTAGATTAAACAATTGGAAAAGAGTGGGCATTACCGAGATTCGCACAGATGTTCAAACACTCTATAAATTTGCACTACCCTGTATTCAAAACATTTTTACACATTTATGCCTAAATATTTGCAGTACATAAAATTCAATCCCAAAGAATAGAATATAGTTGGTATCTAATTAATTTAAACATTATGGGGTAGATTTTTCCAAAACTGGAGCACTCAGAATCTGGTGCAGCTGTGCATGGTAGCCAATCAGCTTCTAACTTCAGCTTGTTCATTAAGGGTCCTTTCACACGTGCGGACCGTTTTTTAGATCAGTTTTTTATCATCAGTTGATCCGTTTTTTCATCCGTTTTTTATCCATTTTACATCCGTTTTTCATCAGTTGTCATCCGTTTTTCATCCGTTTTCATCTGTTTTTCATCCGTTTTCATCCGTTTTTCATGACGGAAGAAAAATAGGGTTTTCTTCCGTTCAAAAAACCGGAGCTTAACGGAAACGGATGTTAATGGACGTTAGTGGATGCTCATCCGCTAACGTACGCTATCCCATTGGAAAGCATTGCAGTCTGTAAACAGACGTATGAAAAAACGGACGAACGGTCCGCACGTGTGAAAGGACCCTTAAGCTTTGGCAATAAAACCTGGAAGCTGATTGGTTTCTATGCAGAAATTAGCCTGATTTTGCACTCTCCTATTTTAGTAACTAAACCCCTTTGTCTTTAGCAGTATGGCTGCCCAGAGGCCGTCCTTTAGTTTAACTGTAATTATAGGATCTTGCACAGAGATCACTGAGCTCATTCAGCGTAATTTCTGGCTCAGGTAGACCCAGTGCAGTATACATCCCGTTCTTAACATAAATGGTCATACGCTTCTGTACTTGTGTATATGTATGTTGCTATCATAAACATGTGTGACAGGTTTTATGCTGCACCTAGGCTACCTGAGTGTAGTAAATACACCAGGAATTATGCCCAGTGACCTGTGTTTAAGCCCTAAAAAGGATCTATCTTTCTTCTGTGGTGTAATAAGCCAGTAGAACAGGGTTTGATCAATAAACGTCGCAGCTCTTTTGCACTCTCATGGTAAAAAATCCCCCGTCTCCACATGGCTGTGGCAGGTTAATCTTAGTATATTAACCTTGAGCTGCTACCTACTGTGCTAAATGATCCAAGGTAAAAACCCACATGGATTGCCAACAGTAAAATGCCCTACAGATCCTAATCTTTTATAACCATGCCAGGATTAGGGTTAATCCATTGTGAAAGCTGTATATACCCCGCTGAGGAGTAAATCTTACCCCTCTGCATCCAAAATAGAATGTCTTGGGTAGGACTAATGCCTCGTACACATGGCCGAATTTTCAGAGAAAAAAAGTCAGACAGGCTTTTTTTCTTGGAAAGTCCGGCCGTGTGTGTAGCCTCCATCTGACTTTTTTTCGGAAGTCCAACGGACCTTAGATAGAGAACCTGTTCTCTTTCTTTCCGTCGGACTTCCGACGGACTCACGGCAGACTTTTGCATGGTCAAAAGTCTGACCGTGTGTACAAGGCATAAGCTGCACCTAAAGAAAATCCATAGTGTTTCTTTTTGTAACTTGCCTAATTGTTCACCTGTATGAAAGAGCCTTTGATGAGCACAAAAAAAAAAAATTCTGAGATTTGATACATATCCCCATATATGTACAAAGCATTCTAGCATGTGTGACATTATTTCATAAATTTTACAGTAGTCAATGAAAAAAGTGTGTTTTTCAGTGGACTAATTAAAAATGATCTATTTAGGGAAAACAAGAGGAGCATTCACAATACCTAAGGGAGCTCGAAACATCTCCCTTACCGAATCAAGAGGGTCAAAAAATACAGTGGGTAAGTGGCATCACAGACTGCAGGAAGTCTGTGATGATGACTGTATATGCCAGTAGGTTTTAGCAGGCTCTCTCTGTAGGGAAGACAAAGCCCTTTGTTTAATAAGGCAAAGAGCAAAGTGCAGTACTAAGGTCAGCCAATCAAAGACCATCTTTCATTGGTCAGACTCTAATGCTGTTATAATCTGATTGGTACATGTAACTGCACATTATTGCTGTTTGTAAAATTCCTATTAAATAAAGGCCAAAATTTTCTTTTTTTCTTATGTTCATGATAGCTTTCAAAGCACTATAACTTTAATACTGTATATTGATCTGGAATTATCAGCAACTTCTAAAATGTAACCATCATAACATAAGAAAAATGAATGTTTTGTCTCTTGCTGTTATTTTTCTGTGTAATCATGGAAAAAAACACCCTCATTTTTTTCTTTAAGGGAAAAAAATTAAGCCATTAACATTTATTATATGCATGTATGCACCTAATTATAATTTATTCTTTCAGCTCCAGGAGGATCCAGTTGATTCGGCTTTTTTTACATAAGGCTATACTAACCTTTGCTGTTTTTGTTTTGTTTCCCTCTGCTTGAACACAACGCATGTGTAGGATATCTTAAGATGTTTGACATCCCCCTTGGTGCTAGACATGTGTTTATTCAAGAAGACGAGGCTTCCCCTCATATTCTTGGTAAGTGTTTTACTTGGGAAGCTTGGCCCAGGTCCTGAAAATGTAGAGGGAAACTGCTTATGAAAATGCTACACAAAGCTGATAGAGCATTTTAGGTGAACCTGCTTGGCAGTAACCTTGGTGTCATTTGACACATAGCCCTGCTTTGCACAGACTGGTAGCAAATGTATTTCTATGCATTTGCAAATTCTTGCTAAACATTTAATGCTTGAGCTGCTGAAGAAGGTAACTTAGTAATTTACGTGACAGTAGTTAATTGCCAAGTTAAGAAATCTGTATTTAATTGATGACTGCAATGAAAGCTTTAAGCTATGGACAAAGTATAAAGGTTTGCTGGTTTTCTATCTCTTTGTGACTTCTTTAGCAAGATTATGTACAAATATATAAGGGGTCCACATATGGCGTTGAGTTATTCACTTTAAGGTCATCACAGAGGACAAAGGGGCACTCTTTACATCTAGAGGAAAAGACATTTAATCTCCAAATACGGAAAGGTTTCTTCACAGTGAGGCCTCGTACACACAACCGAGTTTCTCGGCAAAAACCAGCAAGAAACTTGCTGTTTTTTTTTTTTTGCAGAGGAAACCGGCCGTGTGTACACTTTTCGACGCGGAAACTGTAGAGGATCTCGTCGAGCCAAAAAGAGAGCATGTCTTCTTTTTCCTCGACGGGAATGGGGAAATTTTGCTCGTGGAGATCCTCAACAGCCTAACAAGGAACTCGACGAGCAAAACGATGTGTTTCGCCCATCGAGTTTCTCGGTCGTGTGTACAAGGCTTAGGAGCTGTGAAAATGTGGAATAGACTCCCTCCAGAGCTGGTTCTGGCCAGCTCAGTAGATTGCTTTAAAAAGGCCTGGATTATTTTCTAAATGTACATAATATAACTGGATACTAACAATTATAGGTAAAGTTGATCCAGGGAAAATCTGATTACCTCTCGGGGGATCAGGAAGGAATTTTTTCATTTTCATCTTCCTCTGGATCAACTGTGGGTATAGGATTGTGTATATGGGATTGTATGGTTGTTGTTTTTTTATTATTATTATTAGTTGAACTAGATGGACATTTTTCAACCTGACTAACTATGTAAGATCATTTCATCAGAGGTTCCACCTGCTTTTACCTTGCTACATAGACTCTCTCTGTCTGCAGCAGCTAGAGGCATCTTATTCTTTTTATCTCATTCTCCACAGTCTTAAAAAACAATCAATGGCTTTGAAAGTCAAAACACTCAGACATGAGAAAATTCCCCAACATGTTCTCGGAGCAGAAAGATACATACCATTTAGGTTGAATTAACCACTTAAGGACCCCTTCACGCCGATAAACGTCGGCAGAATGGCACGGCTGGGCACAATCACGTACCTGTACGTGTCTCTTTAAGCCCAGCCGCGGGGTCGCGGACCCGATCGCCGCTGGTGTCCCGCGATCGGTCACCGGAGCTGAAGAACAACGGGGAGAGGTGTGTGTAAACACACCTTCCCCGTTCTTCACTGTGGCAGTGTCATTGATCGTCTGTTCCCTGATATAGGGAAAGACGATCAATGACGTCACACATCCAGCCCCGCCCCCTACAGTTAGAAACACACATGAGGTCACACTTAACCCCTACAGTGCCCCCTAGTGGTTAACTCCTAAACTGCAATTGCCATTTTCACAGTAAACTGTGAAAATTACAATGGTCCCAAAAATGTGTCAAAATTGTGCGATGTGTCCGCCATAATGTCACAGTCATGAAAAAAGATCGCTGATCACCGCCATTAGTAGTAAAAATGGAGTCGGTTCACACATCTCTGGGCCGACTGCGGAGAGCATGCAGAAGGGCCATGTAAGCGTTTGGCTCTTTTAGGTCCGAATTCAGCCAATAATTCAGACCTAATTCGCAGCTGAAACGGAGAACAGCGATGCACCGGACCCCTTGCTGCACCACAGCCAGTGTAAAGTTATGGTAAATCTCTTCAACGGAGTCCTGGATAGCAGTAGAAACCCGACAAGGGTTTGTTATCCTTTCCAATTTTATCCAAAACTGAAAAAAAAAAAAAAAACTGGACATACATTTTAATTAGTAGGACAAAGGTATTAGGATAAAGCTCCAAAAACATGACTTCTTGAGGCCATAGGAGCTTTTAGCCATAATGTGCTAGCATGCTTTATGGCAGACTTACCTGACAAGTAAGTGACTCAAAAAATCTGAGGCCACATGCATACGTGTATGCATGTGTTGTAGCATGTGATTTCTAATGAGGGAGTGAGCTGTATGTGCAATGCCATTTCTTTCTAATGGCACCCCAAGTTGAATAGATGGAAAAATCAACCAAATATGAACCAAAGCACAGAAAGAAACACGTGCACTGTTCTTTACACAAGGAAGCTGCTATCTTTGCATCTGTGATCAGTTAGGACACCAGCCATTTGACAGGTATCATTTATGGCATGCCTTGAATATAACTGTTTTAGAAAACAGGTAAAGCGATTGCATGCCCCGAAAAAAAAAACCTGCACCACATACTAGCTCATTATGAAATACTTACCTTAGAACGAAGCGCCTCCTGGTCACCCCTGAGGGAGCTGACATGTTTCCTCTGTGTTTCTTCCGGGTTCTGGCGCTGTGAGTGTCCAAAGCCGCGATGACGTTGCATCCGTCGGACCTTCAGAGCGCATGCGCAGCTGACGTCAGCAGCTGCATGCAAGGAGAATGTCTCCTAAACCATACAGGTTTAGGAGATATTCATTTTACCTGCAGGTAAGCCTTATTATAGGCTTATCTGTAGGTAAAAATGTGCAAGTGGGGTATACAACCAGTTTCGAGTTTAGTTTTGCTTTACTGTGGAACTTAATCCATAAATTTGTCCCAAACCAGTTACATTAGGGATGGTGTGAACTATAAATGTCAGTTGCCAGCGTGCTTATGTTAGCTCTAAAAAATAAACTGTTCAGCCCTCGAATGGCTGGTGTCATAGCTGATCACATGGCAGCAGCACCATGGCAGTTGCAGATCAAACCGAGGCCAAGATAGCACCTTGCTTGGTTGTAAAGCATAGTTTGCATAGTATGTTTTTGGTTTAGATTTTAGATTTTGGAGTAGACTTTGCCTAGTAACCAATCAGCTTCTAGATTGTAATGTAAAAGCTTAATTGAACAAGCAGAAGTTAGAAGCTGATTGGTTATTCTGCACAGCTGCACCAGATTCTGTGTACACCAGTTTTCTCCCCCACAGTCAGGACTCATCAAAAAACTGATGGACACATAAAACATATCTTGATGCGCACACAGGAGTTAATTGGCCGTTAAAGTTAGTGGATCATTAAAAAACCCAGACCATTTTTTGAGAAGAGTGATAGCCCCTTTATTTTTCTCATGACAGGTTTGTTTTATTTACAGTTTTTTTATGTTGCAATACTAAACGTTTGAATTGCATATATGTGCACAATCATGGGTTACCATTGAAAATCCACTCTGGCAAGAATTGAGTTTGATTATCATAAGCCCCTTTTCACATGGACACTGTCAAGTGGCAAAACCAAGTGGTTGAGACACATTTTAAACTCGTCAAAAAAAGCAATGACCACTGAACAGCCCCATAGACATTGATAAAAAATAAATAAATATGGCTTTCAGCATGTGAGATTTGCCAACACATACTATAGAGATGAATGGAACCACGCTGCAATCGCAGTGAAAACGCATTGAATGAACACAATTGGCATAGTGATGTGGTATTTAGTAGTCTTCTGCTACGGTTTTTATAAAATTGAATGAGTGTAATTTATCAAAACTTAAAAGGGTTGTAAAGGTTCGTTCGTTTCTCTTCGGGGACTAGACGGCAGCAGCGGCAGCAGCTCTCCTCCATTAGTGACATAGCCGAGAACTGCTCTGCTCCGCTCTCCGCCCCCTCTCCACCCGCTCTCTACTAGTATCGGTATCGGGACAACCCTACTTAACAGAATAAGTTACAGATAGAATTGTATAGGAAAGTAACATGCATTGGTTGATTTATTATTATTATTATTATTATTATTATTATTATTATTATTATTATTATTATTATAATACATTATTATAATACAGCATTTATATAGAGCCAACAGCTTACGCAGTGTTTTACAATATAAGAAGAGCAGTTAAATTACAATACAATTCAATACAGTAGGGCCCTGCTCATGGAGCTTACAATCTAAAGTGAGGGGGAGGTGGTACAAAAGGTAATAGCTGCAGGGATGATCTAATGGCGGTGACTCGGGTGCAGTTCTTAGGTGGAGGTGGGGTAGGCTTCCCTGAATAAGCAAGTTTTCAAGGATCTTAGCTCAGTAGTAGGTACCAATGATTTTCTGATGGGATGAGAGGTTTATGTTTTGTTTTGAAATTACCAGAAGAGTAAAAATGTCCAGAGGATTACAAAAAAAAAAATCCTAAACTAAATCCAGATGGAACCAGATATTACTATACATTTTGTTACAATGTAAGTAACTTTGCATCATTGCGAAATGTAAAAAAAAATATGTCCTGTATCCCAGACTAGCATGTACTATGTTTTTTTTTTTCAAATAGACATCAGGTTCCCATGCAAGGTCTAATGTGCTCACATGTGTCTCAAAAGGACAGCATGATGAGATTTTTGAGTACAGGACAGAAAGTGAAAATGCTGCCCAAAGAAGCCAAATAACAAAGTCTGCTCTCCAGTGCAGAGCAGAAAAGGGTAGATGATTCCTATGGGCAACAGATGTGTTTCTCTCCTTGGTGATGCAATGAATAGACATACAGCATATGTTCTGTAGGAAACTCACTGGAGATCTATTTTTTAAAGGAAACAGTTACTTTGGAAATATGTTGTGTTTCCAATACCGATCTCTTCTTCTGCAGCTGCTAATTGCCTGGATGTCTTACAGATCCAGTGACTTTAGTTCCTTCAGGGTTATTAACCTGGAAAATATATTTTATATAAGAATAGTATATGCATATTGTAACAAGATGGATTTGTGTTGTTAGTTTTTTCAATAATTGTGTTTTTATTGAAATTTTTCAAACAATAAAACAATGCAGGAAAGTACAGAAAATAAAGTAGAACTTTGACTTGTGTTGACAAAAGGTAATAGATTGTACATCATATACATCGTGGGTCTTCAAACTACGGCCCTCCAGTTGTTCAGGAACTACAATTCCCATCATGCCTAGTCATGTGAGTGGATGCGTGAATAACTTGTATAGCGCTACAAATGCGAACTGAATCGTCTTAAGGCGCTTTCTATCCATTTCCTTCTATTTAGCCTTCAGAATAGGTGGGTCTTGAGTTTTTTCCTGAAGGAATGGTGATTCACTTTCGTTCGGATATTAGTTGGTAACGCGTTCCACAGTCGAGGTCCTTGGACTGCAAATCTTCGTTCTCCTTTGGTCTTGTAGCGGGCCCTGGGGATTTGTAGTATATTTTGGTTGGTTGATCGAAGAATGCGATTGGGGTTGTGGTATTTTATTTTCTCGCATAAATATTGGGGGGCGATTCCTTGTACACATTTGTGTGTCAGGCAGAGGGCCTTAAAAATTATTCGGTCCTTTGCGGCCAACCAGTGGAGGGACCTCAAGGCGGGAGTGATTGACTCCCAGGTTTTTTTTCCTGTTACCAATCGTGCCGCCGTGTTCTGGACGACTTGTAGATGAGCAATCTGGTATTTGGGAGTCCAAGGTAAAGGGAGATGGCATAGTCGAGTCTGGAGCTGATTATTGTTCCCACCACTACTGCTGTGTCTTCTTTTTGAGAGATGAAGGGAACGAGTCTTCGTAGCAGACGCAGCAGATGGTGAGATCCGCTGACTACTGATCCTTTTTGTGCATCCATTGTCATGTCGGCGTCAAAAGTGACTCCGAGGCTTTTGACTTTGTAGCTAGGGGTAATGGTTTGTCCCAAGATGGGTGGGGGGGGGGGGGCACGTCATCCTAGCAAGTCTCTTTCTGTCTGTGAACATCAGTGTGTTACAATGCCTCATGGGATGTGTAGTTCTACAACAGCTGGAGGGCTGTAGTTTGAGGATCCCTGATATACACAGTAAAGTAAAATATGCAAAACTATAAGTTTTCAAGTCAGTAAATGAAAAGACTAAACAGAGCACAATACCCCTATATGCAATGGATTGATTCATTGGGTTCACTTGACCTTGGGTTTGCCCTTCTCATATCTAGTACCACCCAGTACCCGGACACCTAGCAGTAGAAGAGAAAAGTCCAACAAGGTCAAACTTAGTGAGAAATCAATAGATCTCTATCAATTAACCAGGATAACTACCCCAGGCAAGTAAATTTGCGAGGAGCTCCCTGCCTAAACTACAGGGTGCTACATCAGAATTTTGCAGTCAACTACTGACCATGCATTGGAGAATGATAGAGCTTCTTTTACTGGTCTGTTCCACCTTCGGACAGAGACCACATCACTTGTTGTGTCCATACAGCTACTTGACTGTATGTGTGGTCTTGTGTATTTCTCAGAGATGATAGGCATTGCGGTCCCATGTTATCATTACTGAGCCTGGGAACAACTCTTATCTATTACTAAAGTTGGGTCTTATCCCTCTCTAAAGCATCTACACCTATTATACTCTTATGCCGCGTACACACGATTGGTTCGTCTGATGAAAACGGTCTGATATACCGTTTTCATCAGACGAACCGATCGTGTGTGGGGCCCCATCTGTTTTTTATCCATCGGTGAAAAAACTAGGAACTTGTTTTAAAATTATCTGATGGTTAAAAAACCGATAGAAAAAAACGATCGTCTGTGGGGATGTCCATCGGTTAAAAATCGACGCATGCTCAGAATCAAGTCGATGCATGCTCGGAAGCATTGAACTTCAGTTTTCTCAGCATGTCGTTGTGTTTTACGTCACCGCGTTCTGACACGATCGTTTTTTTAACTGATGGTGTGTAGGCAAGACAGATGAAAGTCAGCTTCATCGGATATCTGATCAAAAAATTCACCGTTTTCATCGGATGAACCGATCGTGTGTACAGGGCATTAGGCTCATGATAAGTCTATGTGGAATTTTATTTGTAACATTTACTTCAGTGCATCTGACACCAACATTATGAATATTCCCCTTAGTACCTGATTCTTTCTCTTCATTTCCCTGTCTCTACATTTCTTATCTCACTTTTAAGTGTCATATTATGTTATACAGAAGATAGCAAAGGTGATGATTTGTGTGACATCTAGCTTACTACTGACCAGACTTGCTGGGTACACCCAAAGTTCAGGATTACATTTTGGATGGGCTTACCTTTTGAACTGTTACATAGTTTAAAAAAAGATACAGCATGAGTTCAGCATCAACAGAGGAAGGCTGCCAGGAGGGAGTAGAGCCATGGTTTTACCATCCACCTAAAGCCTACCATACTGCTGCAAGGGGCTGTTTACATACTTTGTGGCCACAGTAAATTTAACAGGACATGTTGAGTTGAAAAGAAGCACTACCTGTCATACTCACACCCATTCAAGTCATTGGGGCAAGCCAGATGCCTGACTCATGGTTGTGACTACTGATAAGCCAAACTGCCTTGGGTTTGGTTTGAGAAGAACGTAAAATAAATCAGACGCTGAACCCTGAATTGAAATCAACAGGAGCCAAATCTGTCAATCTAACAATTAAAATTTTCTGGGCTAATAGGCAAAAGGATGTGAAAAAATAGCATGGGGGTGGGCACTTACTGTACCTGGGGAACATGGACCAATGCAAAAAAAAACTCACATAAAATAAGCAAAAACTGAAAAAGGTCCCCCAGGAGATCCATAACAGACTCTGGTACAGATTTTAAGGAGGACTCCATGCAAAGAAAAAACAAAATGTGTGAAATTCCCTTAATATCCATACCAGGCACTTTATCCAAACATGCAGTCTGGCTGCCCAGGAAAGGGATGAGATGGGGGTGTGCCCCCCTTTCTTAATCAAGCCAGGCCACATGCCCTTAACATGGGGGGGCCTTGCAAAGCATATTGATGAGAAGGACCTCATCCCTACAACCCTGGCTGGTGGTTGTGGGGTTCTTCAGGCAGGGGGCTTGTCAGGATCTGGAAGCCCTCTTTAATAATAAGGGGACCCTCAGATACCACCCCCTACTTATTCACAAAAAAAATGTAACATAGTAATAAGGACACCAAACGTTTTCTAGATTTGATTTTTGGCTCCCGTCGAACAAGGGTCGTCTGAACAAACTGAACACCCGATTAACCAAAGTTTGGTCGGCACCTAGGTTTGGACCAGACCGTCAGCTCTTACCTAATGATAAGTCACATTAAAGCTTAGGTGGCAGTGGTGTTGTGGTCACTTAACGTAAATAGATTTAGCTTTACTGCCAAGGAACAAGTATTTTTGCCTTCTCACACAGCTATTTTGCTCTTTGATGGAATCCTTTTAAAACGGATACATTTGTTTACTAAGCTAATAATAGTAAATTTGACTTTCATAGCGGTGAGATGATTGTGACAGGCTTCCAGAAAAAGAATCATCGTAAAACGTACTTTCCAATAGGTTAACCTAGCTTATTGATTTACGGTTATTAACAACTATTTTATTTTGTGAAACTCATAGTGATTGACTAAAATAGCTTTTTTAGTTCAATATCTGCTATTACAAATTTGCTCCTGCAAGTGACTGTAAAACTAGCATATGGTACTTGTTAAATGTGCATTTATTTGTGTAATTCTGGGAATAATAGTCTTGGGGCTTTAATAATTCCTGGTATCGCTGCAGGGTACACTAACTATTACCATCTCAGTAAATAGATCATTTGCTCTTGCTTGTTCCATATTCTGTTTGTCAGTGGCAGAGAGAAATACTTGCACAAGACAAGTCAGCCCCAGGTTAAATGTTAATGGTTAAAACCACACCCACAATGAAGTTATTGTTGAAAGCCTTGCTGTGAAGTGGTCATTCATGGTAATTCATTACCAGCAATTTTTCTAATTAAAAACTGATTGTTTAGCTTAACCACCTCAGCTCTTGTACCTTTACCTCCCATGGACCAGAGCAATTTTTTTTAATTTTAACAACAGTCCCATTGTAAGCGGTAACAGTATATTTGTATTACTTAAGATACCAAAGAAACTCATGCACTGTTTTTGGGAACAAACTAGGCTTTCTTTTGGTAAACAATGCTTTTTTTTCTATATTGACCAATGTTAGTTTACTGTAAAAAAAGCATACATTTTATTATTTAATCCCTTCATAACACACAACACATACATGTGGTATCCAGGAAGTGGGATTTAATCCTGGGTGCCGCATACTTAGGCTAGGTTCACATGTTTGCCCAGGCGTGACAGCCCATTAATTTAAATGGGCTGCCGTGCCCTGTGAAATGCAGGAAAGAAGTCCCTGCACTACTTTGTAAATCGCAATACGCATGGGAACTGCGAGTACAGAGCGTTTCACAGTGCCGGCGGCAAGCCATTAGGTTTAAGTGCACCCACCCATGATCCCACGTTTCATTGTGCGAGTGGTTGCAGCTGCGGGAATTTGTGCAGGTTCCACAGCGGCACCACACGCACAGGTGTAAACCTAGCTTTATATGTGTCCCTGTGTTTGTGCTGGAAGTGCACTTGATCGTGCCCCCCCACCCAGCACTGAGACCAAGTAGTCGATGAAAGCTCTAGGTCTTGTACTAACGATCAGTAACCAAGGAACTTACTCTTTTTTTTTCTTCAATAATTTTTATTAGTTTTAGCAAAAGTATACAAGCATCAGTAGAATACAAGATACAATTCCCGTAAATAGTGCGAACAATATAAACACGGGAAACAGCATGACAATGTGCAACGTCAACGTGAGAAGTATAACTAGACCCCAATTGCATATAAATCTCGAAGGTACTTGGTAAATATAGTGCAGGAGCAACTTACTCTTGATCACATGATCACTGAGATAGCCTGTGATCATTTACTCTATAGTCTGTCTCAGGCCTCGTACACACGGCCGAGGAACTCGACGTGCCAAACACATCGAGTTCCTCGGCCAGTTCAGCACTGAAGCCGCCGAGAAGCTCGGCGGGGCGAGAGCTCCCATAGAACAACGAGGAAATAGAGAACATGTTCTCTATTTCCTCGCCGAGCTCCTCGTCGGCTTCCTCGGCCGAAAGTGTACACACGGCCGGGTTTCTCGGCAGAATTCAGCCAGAAACTCGGTCGGAAGCTGAATTCTGCCGAGGAAACTGGTCGTGTGTACGGGGCCTCAGTGTTGTTTCTCCTCAGTGAAGAGGAGAAACAACAGACTTCTCCTCTAGGGAGGGGGAAAAATATATATTTTATCTTTCCCTCCTTGTTAGGAGAGAAGTCTGTACAAAAAATGTCTGTTAAATAATGTAAGGAAAATAAATAAAGAATAACTAGATCAGGATTTAATCTATGTAGCTAGTGTCAGTTTTAGTGTCAGTTTGTTGCAGTGCCAGTATCACATACCTGGTGACGACTAGAATGTTGTGGAGGACAATCTTGCACCTCCTGCCCAACACTCCTGAAGGGGGAGACAGAGAGTGTGAGGACACGGAGTGGCACGAGTGCCGGAGTAGCTGGCTGGTGAAGTGTGCACTTAGGTGGATGGAGCTGGGAGTTGCAGTCCTAGGAACAGGATACTGAAGCAGATTGGCACCAGAGTAGGAGATGGTAGCAGAGCCGGTATGCAGTCAGCGATAACAGCAAGGCACCAAGTCAGCAGGCGAGGCAAGTCCAGGAAGCAGGCCAAGGTAGGTAACAGCCAGGCAGTGCAGTACAGAATCAGCAGGCAAAAGACAAGTCCAGATGAAATTGGTATAGATTTGCGCCACAGAGCAAAATTTAAATGTTACCAACCAGATAACACAAAATTAATATTATGTGAATTAAAACAAAATTCTACCACAAATTAGAAGCGGCCTCCCTAGAACAGTGTCTGAACAGTAATGTGAAATTGGTAGGGTAGGGGGCGCTACGTGGAATAAGTTATACCCTAGTAACAAAAAATATAATAAACTTTACATATATAAATGTGCATCCATGAGTATCTTTATACAGTCAATGCATTACCCGATTCCAAATGTGCAAATAAATATAATAAAGTCCAAAACGTGATGCATTCAATGCTTTCCAAGATAAACACATCCAGTGTTTATCTTGGAAAGCATTGAATGCATCACGTTTTGGACTTTATTATATTTATTTGCACATTTGGAATCGGGTTATGCATGGATTGTATAAAGATACTCATGGATGCACATTTATATATGTAAAGTTTATTATATTTTTTGTTACTAGGGTATAACTTATTGCACGTAGCGCCCCCTACCCTACCAATTTCAAAAGACAAGTCCAGTTAACAGGCCGAGGTCAAAGAAATCAGGTGAAAAAGGTTAATGCAGGAGCAAGGCAGAGTCCAGGAGAAAATCAGGGTTATACACAAGTAAGCAGGTTCAATGGATCAGGTCACAGGAATACAGGTACAAGCTGAAAACCATTCAGCAACTCCTCATGGTGACAGGCAAGTTTAAATAGGCAGCTGGCCGCCAAGTATGTATGCTAATTTATATGTGCACGTGCGTATGCGCATGTGCGAATGCAAGCACGTTGAACAGGAATAGTACATCTTTGCCTAGAAGTATTAGCACGTGAATATTAGCATAAGCTTGCATTGGTTTTCTTTTGTTGGGAATCTGGTTTACCTTACAGCCAGTTAGCATCAGTGTCAGTTGGTGTCTGTTGGTGACAAGGTTAGTGGCAGTTTGTGGCAGTGTTAGTGTCAGCTAGTGGCCATGTTAGGGTCAGTATGCTTTAGGTAAAAAAAAAAAAAGTTGTGTGTTTAGGTAGGACAATAAAAAAAGCTTGCTAATGTTTCTTAGCTCTACGACAGGTACAAAGAACAAGTAATGCACATATACAGGTATGTAGTATCGCTGAAATCTTTACGAGAAAGTAGAATTTATTCTGCAGGGTTTATTGGTGGTATACAGCTAAAATTATAAAAATAAAAAATAAAAATGTTGTTACTATTTTGAGGCCACTCTTCCTTTCATAATAAAACTAAATCAGGAGATATTCATTAACATTACCCACTAAATGAAAGCCCCCCCCCCCAAAAAAAACAAGGTATAATCTACCTGAATAAACTAAGTAGTTGCAATCATATGTACAGTTTTACTAACACATGTCAAAGTTGCAAAATTGGTTTTTGACACTAACCACTTAGGTCTGTCCTATAACAGTTTTACTGCCACAGGGCGACAGCTGTGCATCGGATCACGTGTGTATGTATATATATATATATATACACGTGATGCTAAACTTACGTGATGCCAATGTGCGCTGGTACCCACCGATCATCGGGCAGAGAGGCAAATTAGCAATATGCCTATGTAAACAAGGCAGACCGCCATTCTGACAGGGGGGAAGCGATGGCGTTTGTGTCCCTGCAAAGCAGAGAATAAATTCCATCTCTTCCCCTAGTACAGTAAAATCGCCTCAAACAGTATAGTAAAACATTGGTTAGGCATGCATTGATCGCCCCGATGTTTAACCCCTTTCCAGCCTGTCATTAGTACAGTGACAATGCATATTTTTAGCACTGATCACTGTATTAGTGTCACTGATTCCCAAAAAGTGTCAAGTGTCAGTTAGCGTCAGAATTTCCTGCCACAATGTCGCAGTCCCGCTATAAGTCGCTAATCGCCGCCATTAATAATACAAATAAAAATATCCTCTAGCTTGTAGACCCTCTAGGGGTTATTTACAAAAGGCAAATCCACTTTGCACTACAAGTGCAAGTGCATTTGAAATTGCACTGAAAGTGCAGTCGCTGTAGATCCGAGGAGGACGTGCATGGAAAATAAAAAACAGTATTTTAGCTTGCACATGATTGGATGATAAAATCAGCAGAGCTTCCCCTCATTTCAGATCTACCCCTCAGATTTACAGCGACTGCAATTTCAAGTGCACTTTGCACATGTAGTTTGCACTTGTATTGCAATGTGCATTTGCTTTTAGTGAATAACCCCCTATATCTTTTGCGTAAAGCAATTAATATAGACTTATTGGGATTTTTTTTACCAAAAATATATAGCAGAATACATATTGACCTAAGTTTATGAAGAAATTCAATTTTTTTTATTTTGACCTTGGTCATGAAGCGGTTAATACAACTGCCACTAAAATTATGTTTCTGGTACACAGCATGGCAAAGTTCTGGTCCTTTTTAATTTTGTTAATTTTTTTCTGTAAGACTGACAAAAAAAACAAATAAATGAAAAAATTAAGGAATATTATATTGGTTAGAAAAGAAAGTAAAAAAAGAGGGGAAGAAGGAGTTAATTAGGGCTGATTAGAGTTAACTAGTTAACGAAGTGTAACTAGGGATTAAACTGGAATACATTTTAATTACAAAAGGTTTTCTTTTAGTTGTAAGCAGTGTTAATTTTGGCAGAAAGTTTCGATTTAGTTTTAGTCATAGGGCCAGATTCAGATACAAGATACGACGGCGTATCTCCTGATACGCCGTCGTATCTCTGAGTGTGCGGGGTCGTATCTGTGCGCCTAAATCAGAGAATCAGTTACGCATACTGTAGATATCCCTAAGATCCGACAGGTGTAAATGTCTTACACCGTCGTATCTTAGGCTGCATTTTCAGGCTGGCCGATAGGTGGCGCTTCCGTATGTTTACGCAAGGAATATGCTAATTAGGTAGATACGGCGATTCAGAAACATACGTCCCGCCGGCGTATTTTTTTACGTCATTTACGTTCGGCTTTTTTCAGCCTATAGTTACCCCTGCTATATGAGGCGTAGCTAATGTTAAGTATGGCCGTCGTTCCCGCGCCGAGTTTTGAAATTTTTACGTTGTTTGCGTAAGTCGTTCGCGAATACGGCTTTACGTCGTTTACGTTCACGTCGAATCCAATACGTCCTTGTTGCGTAATTTGGAGCAATGCACACTGGGATATTTTATGGACGGCGCATGCGCCGTTCAATTAATACGTCAAAAACGCGGGGTCAAGTACAATTTAAATAAAACACACCCCCAACATCCCCATTTGATTTAGGCGGCCTTACGCCGCAACACATACGTTACGCCGCCGTAACTAAGGGCGCAAGTTCTTTCTGAATACAGAACTTACGCCCAAAGTTACAGCGGCGTAATGTATCGGAGATACGTTACGCCAGCAGAAAGATGCGTGCATCTTTCTGAATCTGGCCCATAGTCTTTTGACTAAAATGCAATTTTCGTATTTTAGTCATCTGAATTGTTTTAGTTTTAGTCATATTTTAGTCGACTAAAAGCTCCAGTACATTTTAGTCAACTAAAATCTAATGGGTTTAGGTAAATTGTAATGCATTATTTAAACATTCCTCTAGAATTTCCAAACTCATTATATACTCCTGGACTAAAAATCGAATAACGTTATTATTTATGGTATTAAGGTTTGAACATGCACTACTGACACAGCTTTAGCCACTGTTATATACTGTATAACATCTTTATAAACTAAACCAAGTTTCATAAACAAACCAAAATATTGCTTTTTGACAACAGAAGTTCAACTTCAGGCTCCATGCACACTAACGCTAAAAAAAGCTTTAAAAAAATGGCAGTAGCTTTGCAGGGAGCCTTTCAACGTTTTTTAGCATTTTTGCAATAGCTTTAATCAGCGTTTTTCAGCGTAGTTTTTATTTTTTTAACTTTTTTTTTCAATGGATAAAAAAACGCTGGCGCCATTGTTTTTCGGTGTTTTGCGTTTTTTTTGTTTTCCCGCCAAAAAACTGCACTTTGAACGCAAATTTTGGGAGTTCAGAAAAAATCCAATAAACTCCAAAGCTCATTAACACTAAAAAACGCCCATGGACACATAGGCTAACATAGAGTTCAGTTTATGGGCTTTTTAGCCACTTAAGCCCCGGACCATTTTGTTGCTAAATGCCCAGGCTAGGTTTTGCGATTCGGCACTGCGTCGCTATAACAAACAATTGCGTGGTCGTGCGACGTGGCTCCCAAACAAAATTGGCGTCCTTTTTTTCCCACAAATAGAGCTTTCTTTTGGTGGTATTTGATCATCTCTGCGGTTTTTATTTTTTGCGCTATAAACAAAAATAGAGCGACAATTTTGAAAAAAATTCAATATTTTTTACTTTTGGCTATAATAAATATCCCCCAAAAACATATCTAAATTTTTTTTTCCCTCAGTTTAGGCCGATACGTATTCTTCTACATATTTTTGGTAAAAAAAATTGCAATAAGTGTTTATCGATTGGTTTTCGCAAAATTTATAGCGTTTACAAAATAGGGGATCGTTTTATTGCATTTTTATAATTTTTTTTTTTTTTTACTACTATTGGACTATTGGCGGCGATCAGCGATTTTTTTCGTGACTGCGACATTATGGTGGACACTTCGGACAATTTTGACACATTTTTGGGACCACTGTCATTTTCACAGCAAAAAATGCATTTAAATTGCAAAATGACAGTTGCAGTTTGGGAGTTAACCACAGGGGGCGCTGTAGGAGTTAGGGTTCACCTAGTGTGTGTTTGCAACTGTAGGGGGGTGTGGCTGTAGGATTGACGTCATTGATCGAGTCTCCCTATAAAAGGGATCACTCGATCGATGCAGCGCCATAGTGAAGCACGGGGATGCCTATAAACGAATAGCGATCCCCGAGGTAAGCTGCCCGCTGCACGCAGCGGAGGGGGTCCCGTTTGGACCCCCGACCCGCTAGAAGGCAGGGACGTATATATACGCCCATCTGCCTGTACGTGCCATTCTGTGGACGTAAATAGGCGCGCGGCGGGCGTTAAGTGGTTAAAAAAAAGCCCAAAACGCCAATAAACTGCAGTTTATCAGCTTCGGTGTGCATGGAGCCTAAAAAAACTGTAAACTCTATTGGCTGTAATGCCATTGCACATATTACCTGAATATAATACCGACATAAAATATTAAGGACAAATATAAGAAAAGCAGTTTTATTTTTTTTCTCTTTCAGCAGCTTAGTAGATGCCCCTTACTTATCCTTATGTGGTAGTGCAATACATGTTTAAACTTTAATGTGCTATTATTCAAGGTTCTGGATGGAATTGTGTTGCCGATTTAGAAATGGCCAGCAGAGTAGTGGTAATTTTGATGTCAATTTTTGATTTAGTTTTAGTCGTATTTTAGTCATCTGAATTGTTTTAGTCGTATTTTAGTCGACTAAAATAGTGTCAATATAGAGGACGAAAATATTTTAGTCAATAAAATTAACACAAGTGTTAACCGCTTCCGGACCGCCCACCGTACATATACTGCGGCAGGGCAGCCCGGCTGCACGTAATCACATACCTGTACGTGATTTTGTGCACGTGGTGTAGGGGGCGCGCTGCCGAAGAGCAACTCCCGCTGTGATTGGACACAGCGGGAGCCAATCAGCAGGTCCGGCAGCTGTGATGGCCGCCGTGACCTGTTGATCATTAACAGCGGGTCACGGCGGTCGTTAAACAAGGCACATCGCTGATCTGTCAGTGAGGAAAAGAGAGATCTTCTGTTTCAGCTAAGCTGAAACACGATCTCTGCTTTCCTCCAGTGTAACACTCCCCCCATAGTTAGAAAGCACCCCCCTAGGACACACTTAACCCCTTGATCGCCCCCTAGTGTTAACTCCTTCCCTGCCAGTGTCATTTATACAGGTATCAGTGCATGTTTTTAGCACTGATCACTGTATTGGTGTCACTAGTTTCAAAAAAGTGTCACTAAGGCCTTGTACACACGGTCGTTCCAAACCGATGAGAATGGTCCGACGGGCCATTTCCATTGGTTCACCGCTGAAGTGGCCTGATGGTCTGATGTGCGTACACATCATCGTTCCAAAAAACGATCGGGTCAGAACGCAGTGACGTCAAACACACGACGTGCTGAATAAAACGAAGTTCAATGCTTCCAAGCATGCGTCGACTTGATTCTGAGCATGCGCGGGTTTTGAACCAATGCTTTCTGTACTAACCATCGGTTTGGATCGATCGGGCAGCGGGCCATCGTTTCGATTTTAAAGCATGTTTTAAAATTTTGGACCGAAGGACAACAGACCGATGGGATATATAGACACGGTCGGTTTGGTCCAATGAAACTAAACCTCGGTCCATTCTCATCGGTTTTGTCCGACCGTGTGTACGCGGCCTTAGGGTCAGATTTGTCCGCCACAATGTCGGAGTCCCGCTAAAAATCGCCCATCGCCGCCATTACTAGTAAAAAAAAAATTAAAAAAATTAATAAAAATGCAATAAATCTAACCCATAGTTTGTAGACACAATGGGGCAGATCCTCAAAGAAATTACACCGGCTTATCTGTTGATACGCTGGTGTAATTTCAAATTTTGCACGTCGTATCTTTGTTTTGGTATCCACCAAACAAGATATGACGGCATCTGTGTTAGATCCGACAGGCGTCGGATCTAAGATGCAATTTTCCGGCGGCCACCGGGTGGCGTTCACGTCGTAATCCGCGGCGAGTATGCAAATGAGCTATTTCCGACGATCCGCAAACGTACGAGCGGCCATCGCATTCTTTTACGTCGTTTCCGTTCGGCTTTTTCCGGCCTATAGTTAAAGCTGCTATCTGGTGGCGTACTCAATGTTAAGTATGGCCGTCGTTCCCGCGTATAATTTTGAAATGTTTTCTTTGTTTGCGTAAGTCGTCCGTGAATGGGGCTGGACGCCATTTACGTTCACGCCGAAACCAATGACGTCCTTGCGACGTCATTTGAAGCAATGCACCCTGGGAGTTTTGACGGACGGGGCATGCGCAGTTCTTTTGGCGCGGGGACGCGCTTCATTTAAATGAAACACGCCCCCTACTCGCCGCATTTGAATTCCGCGCCCTTACGCCGCGAGAGATACACTACGCCACTGTAACTTAGGGTGCAAATTCTTTCTGGATTCAAACCAAAGCCAGGTAAGTTACGGCGGCGTAGCGTATCTCAGATACGCTGCGCCGGTGCAGATCTTTGTGAATCTGCCCCAATAACGTTTGTGCAAACCAATCAATATATGCTTATTGGGATTTTTTTACCAAAAATATATAGCAGAATACATATTGACCTAAACTGATCAAGAAATTCGATTTTTTTTTATTGGGAATGTTTTATAGAAGAAAGTAAAAAATATTGTTTTTTATTCAAAATTGATGCTCTTTTTTTGTTTATAGCGCAAAAAAATAAAACCACAGAGGTGATCCAATACCACCAAAAGAAAGCTCTTTTTGTGGTTAGAAAAGGACATCAATTTTATTTGGGTACAGCATTGTAGGACCACGCAATTGTCAGTTAAACAACGCAGTGGCGTATCGCAAAAAAATGGCCCGGTCAGGAAGGGGGTAAAACCTTCTGGGGGTGAAGTGGTTAATTTTGCTTAGAAAAGGTGAACTAATAATGTACACTCCCCCGCCGCCTGGGCTCCACTGTACTTGTCTCCCCGGGTCAGTACCCACGCAGCCCTTGTAGCAGTCCAGGGATTTGAAATACCCGCTCTTCTTCCTCTTCTCTGTGCATAGCTTCTGGGACATACCAAACATTTTTTTTGTTTAGTAGCGGCTGCCAATAAAGTTTTGGAGCTCCAAGATATTATTGTAATACTGATAAAAGTATAGTCAACTGCACAGACAAAGTAAACACCATGGGTGTTTCTTTTTAAATGGAATGTGTGTGAGAAGGCTCAGATGGAAGTTTCCATTGTCTGAAATTTGGCCTTGATACTAGTTCATGGGAACACTTGCAAAAGAAGCTTTTGGTCCAGATAATGAAAAAGTAGCAACTAGTCTGTTACATCTATATTATTGTGTCCCGATTCACAGTCATTGAGTAAGATAATCTTAAAATAATATGCATCAGCATTACAAAAAAGCAGAACATCTCATACATTGCGTGGCATTATCCTAATATGTGCCATTAAAATATGTAAACAAGACCCTGTCAAAGTACAATAATGATTCAGTCCGAATGCATGTGGCTAACAGGTCAATTTTAAGTTCCGTGACTCTTTTAGCGCTAATGTTTCTGAGGCATCTAAGGACACATCACTCTGTGCCAGCTTACTTTGACTGCAGTTACAGAAATGGTAGCCAAAGTACAGCTTGTTAAACTCACTGACTCTTTTGCTGATCTGTAAAAGAAATAAAGAGATAATTGTGAAAATACTCTGCTGCCCTCTAAAGGCACTCATAGGAACTGTCACAGGACCATTTGAATCTAAACCCAGGATATTGTATATCATAAATGTATTACTAAAGGAAAAACATATATTATTTTTTTTTTAGGTTTAAATAAGGTGGTACACACGCACACATACAATTTGGGCTAATAAAGGTTACATTTTATAATGCTATAATATTCACTTGTTGACCACCCACAGTATATATACTTCATTACTTTGACGTTTAATCCTGGGGTTATGGCAGCAGTTAGCTGCTATAACCATGGTATCATTTGTTAGATCCCTTTCACACTGGGGCACTTTTCAGGCATTTTAGCGCAAAAAATAGCACCTGTAAAGTGCCTGAAAGGTGCCTCTCAAGCCTCCCCAGTGTGAAAGCCCGAGTGCTTTCACACTGGGACGGTGCGCTTGCAGGATGGGAGAAAAAGTCCTGCAAGCAGCATCTTTCCAGCGGTGCAGGAGCGGTGTATACACCGCTTCTTAACCACCCCTGCCATTGAAATTATTGGGCAGCGCCTGCAAAACACTTTGGCAGCGATGCAAAACGGGCACTATTAACCCTTACCTCGGCCGCTAGCAGGGCTTAAAAGCGCCCTGCTAGTGGCTCTAAAGCGCTGCTAAAACTAGCAGCACTTTACCGCTAACGCCTGCACCACCCCAGTGTGAAAGGGGTCTTACCGTGGGCAATTCGGCATCTGCTTAAAGTGATCCCGGCAGCGGATTCACTACAGAATCACTTTTAGAGGCGACGAGAGAGGTGCACCCCCTGTGATTTACGGTAGTTTCTGGGTTTACCGGAGACGTCAATAAACCTGGAAGTGATCCAATCCGTTGGATGGATAGGTGGATAGGTAGAAAGTTGAGTGAAGGCAAGACGGCCCCCCACTTGCATAGCTCCTAACTGTCCCTGATTTCGAGGGACTGTCTCTCATTCAGAACAAAGTCCCTCTGTCCCTCTTTCCTCCTCATTTGTCCCTCATGTTGGTCTGATCTGTAAAGTTGTATATGAAATGCACTACTTATCTATCAAAAAGGGTTTCCTAGTGCTAAACCTTTCATCCAATTTTAAAATGTCTGCACTTGTAAATTCTAAAAGCCAGTATAAATTAATAGTAGTGGTAAAAAAAAGCACTTGTGGGTTTAACCAATCAGTTTTTTTTGTACAATTCTCCTCAAACTGCTTTTGGACTGCACATTGCACATATACTGCGGCAGGGTGGCCTGGCTGTGTGAAACAAGGTACCTGTATGGGTTTGAGGCACAGGTGCGTGCCGGCCGAGACACCCCCCCCCAGCGCTGAGATTGGACACAGCGGGAGCCAATTAACAGGTCCGTCGTCCGCGATGGCCCATCAGGACCCACCGATCGTTCAGAGGAGAGGCAGAATGGCAGTCTGCCTATGTAAACAAGGTAGACCACCATATAGCCAGAGAGAAAAATGGAGATCTGCAAGGAAAAACTACTGTGCAATTGTTAGTTAAAACAACGCAGTGCCGTATCGCAAAAAATAGCCTGGACATTAGGGGGTAAACCTTCCGGGGGTGAAGTGGTTAAGTGGGGACATGGCAGGGGTTTCCTATGCCTACATACTTTTGCTAATAGGTGTCCCTCATTCCCATCTCAGAAAGTTGGGAGGTATGCCCTTGGAGGACCGGACCGGAGCAACCTCCGACGTCACTTCCGTTTCTCTGGCTTTTTAAGTACTGTAGTTTGTCGGCACTCCACGAACGTGCACAATTTTAAAGCATGACATGTTAGGTATCTATTTACTCAGCGTAACATCATCTTTCATATTATACAAAAAATTGGGCTAACTTTACTATTTAGTTTTTATTCATTAAATATTGCAACAATCACTAGTTCATTCTCTTGTATATGTAATATTTTTTAGGAAAAAATACACATTTACAGTTCCAGAAAAGGCCTGGTCAGCAAGTGGATATAACATATTCTATAATAGTATAATACAATTGTTTCCCATGGTGGTGTACAACAGATTTTTTTTTAAGAATGTATCCCACTGAAAAAAACATTGTATGGCTTAATACTCATTTGGCTGTACTTCTCCTGTGAACCACAGGAGTGCAGTTCGTTTCGCACTCCTGTGGCCCATTTTGAGCAGACAACGGGCTGAAGCCTGCTGCCGGCTGACACCACAGAGCCAGTCCTGGTAGAGGAAAGATCGCAACCACATGGTTGGGAGCCACCTACATGTCTGGAACAGCACCTTTCTCTGCCTCATAGCAAGCCCATGAAAGCCTGAGCCAGCCACTCCCTCCCCCTCCACAGCTCAGCGTTCCAATGAGCATGGGGAGGGGGGTAGAGCAGTAGCTGTGACTGACAGTCACCAGCTCTCGGCTCAGGGAGCTGTAAGAACCAAGCGATCTGAAGTGTTTGATCATTCAGTTCTCAGTCTTAGAGCCAGCGGGGGACAGATGCAGCATCAGACTCTGTGCCCATTGTCGCCGCCGTGCCCTGTAAAATGCACTTACCTTTCTCCTTCAACGTCCCTCCATGTCTTCTCCCGCCTTGGTGATGCTTCAGCCAATCAGGTTACCGATAACCAGAATCGTAACTGCCGTAGTGTGTTCCATGGTGGAGTGCATACGGCGCTCGGGCGATGACGTCATCGCCCGGCGCCGTGATGCGTTCCAGCCTGGAAATTGCCAGTGCCGAATCGCAAAAAGTGGCCAGGGCATTTGGCAGCCACATCTTCCAGGGGTGAAGTGGTTAACTGGCACCACATCTCCAGTAGTGTATAGGCAGGGGAAAATGCATATATGTGGAAATTTCAATATGCCAAAAAAGCCTCACATATATGCATTTTCATCAACTCATTAGGGACAACTGTGAAAGGGTCCTTGCAAACATTTCAATCTACTTGTGCAATCTTTGTAAATATCTCTTTAACCTCTTATGGTCCGCCCTATAGCAATTTTACTGCTTCAGGGCGACACCTCTGTGCTGAATCAGGTGTATCAGGTGTATATATATATATATATATATATATATATATATATATATATATATATATATGTAAGAGGGTGCAATAAGTGAAGGCCTAATGATGCACTTCCGGCGCCCAGTGGTAGTCAATTACTTCAACCGAAGTGGTGGAGATGTGATATATACTATTATAAAGTGATGGGACAATCCCCACAATAAAGGTGGAATTGTTCAATATAGCAGCTATTTAAGTTAAATGGTGACCCATCTAAAGATATAGAAATAAGTTTATCAATAAATTATGAACTGGTGTTCAAAGAGATAAAAAACAGCGCTTATGAGTGGGTAAGTGACCACTCAGTACTAAATAATCCCAAAGATCGGTGATGGTGTGATAGGTGATAGACTATGGTACAGGTGCACCGAACTACCAAGAAAATCACCTGAATGTGGAATACTCCCCCAATTGGGGTGCAGACTTACCACAGTAGAATAAATTCTACACTCAAACCATCAGATCAACAGGTACTGTATGGGGTTAACTTCTCAGACGGAGACACATGAAAGGCAAGAAAAACACATACGAAATGCATAGTGTGATATTGCACAAACACAGTCCTGCTGATATAGGTAAACTAGTGGTTAATGCCCGTACAGTGTATCAAACGAAAATGAACATATAAACAAATGGTATCACCGCTGTCGCTGACGTCTTCCAACCCCCAGGGGCCGCGCGTGTGCTGCGGGAATAGTAAGGTGTTTTTCCTTGCTGTGGTTGGCGTCTGGTGGAACGCGGTGGAACGCACTGTTGTCTTCCTGTGTAGCGCTGTCTGTAGCCACGCCCTGACGCGTTTCGTCACTTCCGACTTCAACTGAGGGCGTGGCTACACAGCGCCTTCAATATCTCTTTATACCCGAACAACTCACGGCTATTGGTTAAGTCCTCTCCGCCCACCGGATCTGATTGGTGCTGTTCGTGCCGGACATTTGGATGGACTTCAGCCGGGTTGTGCAGTGGGTTTTAAGAAGGAGATATGTGAATTAAGAAAGGCTGCACTTTAATACGGTCCGAAATGACCAAATAAAAGAAGGGGGGTGGCGCACTGTTCGTCCTGTCTGGGGAAATGTATCATTAATTAACGATCCATACAAGCAGAGCGCAAGAGGGGTGTTGCATAAAATATATATATCTCTATAGGAAGATAATATAGGAAAGAGAAAGGGGGCGTTTATTACAGGACACAAGAGGATAGTATAAATATTTATCAATAGTGTTTATATTTTTATTAACCCAAATTAGATATTGTATCCAATCACGTACGTTATGGGCGTGTCTAAGCAGTCTCATTTCGTTCCTAGGAACATTCGATTACACACTGCATACTCTGGGTCCGCATGCAGTGTATACTTGGAGCATGGCTGTAGCCGCTATGTACCAGATGCAAATCAATCGGTACCGTAGCCATAAGAATGATATTTCTGTCTAAAGGGTTTTTTAAAATATATATATATATAACCCGGCCGTCAACAAGGTGCCGGATGTAGTCACATATTACTCACTTTGAGCAGTGCACAGAAACGTATAACCTTTCTCACACAGCAAAAGATGCATAGTGAAATGCATTCTTTTTTCCAAAACACTGTGTCTATGGAAGTATATAGTTAAATCGTTGTGGATAATCTGCAGTATACAGTTTCAATAAATGAGGAAACTCATTACAACTGTTACCTGCAAAGATTAAGTGAACCAAAGAATTAATCGGGACAAGGGATCAGTGGTGCCTGCTATAAATATTGTAAAAAACGCATTTATATAAAAGGGCCACCGTGAGATTTACTGTAATCTGGATGGTCGTTGTCATTATCATATATACAGGTCTGGGGCAAATAGTATACATGTTTTCACATATACCATATAGACCACATAGACTATGACACATAAAAATCTTCATCAGTTAAAATTGATAAAAATGATTAGAGGTAGGTAAGAGGTTGACACAACTTGATAAAAAAAAAAAAAAAAAAAAAAAAAAAAAAAAAAGGATATAAATAGATAAAAAACGGGGAGACTGAGCAAGATATTGCTGCTAGAAAGGGGAGGAGTCTACATAAAAATTGTATCTAAAAAATATTAATATATATATAAAAGATTTTTCCATAAAAAATCTGTATATAAAATATCTGTATATAAAATATTTTTCTATGTAGATAGAAATAGTGATATATCACAAGCGCTTGAGTACATGTTTCAGTATTAACTAATGTGGAGGATCTTGCTATCATATACAAAGAAACGGGCCAGGAGCAGCCCAAAAAAAATTATATGATAGTATTAATTGTGCATTGAGGTGGTGGTCCATTGCAATGTTATGTCTGACTGGAGACGAGAGACACACAGCACTGGTTACCAGGAGGACATTATTGCCAAAACTAAGTCCTGGTTTTTAAATGAACAGGACTAGAGGGTCATTAGTTCAGTGATCGCTTATGAAGCAGTTAATGTCCAGATCAACATTTAGCCCTTTCGGTGCCAATGTGCCTGCTAGGAATATCCACTCCGTTTCACGTTTTGAGAGTTCTCTCACGTGATTACATCCCCTCCATGATCGTTCAACGTGATCAATACCCCAAAATTTGAGGAGAGCAGGGTTGCAGTCATGGTATGTTTTGAAATGTAGAGATACGCTATGATCCTTGTAACCCAATTTAATGTTAGCAACATGTTCAGCAATCCTAATTTTAAGTTTCCTCTTGGTTCGACCAATATACATTAGGTGACACGGGCACTCTAACATGTATACTACATGTGTGGTGTTGCACGTGATGAATGATTTAATCTGAAAATCAATGTTGTTTGATGTAGAGGTAAATGATTCAATGCATCTCCTTGGTCTATCGGCTTCTTTACAAGGCAAACATTTTTTACAAGGAAAGAAGCCATCTTTGTCCCAAAATGTAGGAGGTTTTTTTGGGGGGTCCAGGACTTTTTTCACCACTTTATCTCCAAAGCTTAAAGCTTTCCTGTATATGAATCCAGGTTTTTTAGGTAAGACTGTATTCAGTATTTTGTCCAGGAATAAGATATGCCAATGGTTTTTAAAAATAGCTTCTACTTCCTTATACTGGCTGTGATATCCCGATATAAAGCTCCACTCGTGTAAATTCTTCTTAATCCGTGGCTGTGATGTGGTGAGACAGTTGGTTCTTGGTAACTGTGACAGTTCTTCAATGATATTATCCAAGTGGTTATTCTTATATCCCTTTTCTATGAACTTCCCTTTGAGTAGCTGGGCCTGTGACTGAAAGTCGTTATCATTAGAACAATTCCGTTTGACATGCATTAATTGGCCCTTAGGGATGTTTCTCAGCCACATCGGGTGGTGTCCACTTTGAATAGGTAAAAAACTATTGGAGTCTGTCGGTTTAAAATATACCTTAGTGCCAAGCCTATTGTTGTCTCTAAAAATATTAAGATCTAAAAAATGGACACTTTGTTGGTTATATTCGCTGGTTAGGAGAATATTGCATTTGTTGCTATTAAGATCCTTTAAAAACAATTCCAATGTTAAAAGGGGGCCTGCCCAAATAAAAAATAGATCATCGATATAGCGCCGGTAAAATAAAAGTTCCTTTTGCTGTTTGTTAAAAATTGTTTTATCCTCCCACTCAGCCATAAAGAGGTTTGCGATGCTTGGTGCAAACTTAGCGCCCATAGCAACTCCGTTTTTTTGTGTATAAAAGCAGTCATTATACCAAAAATAATTATGACCCAGGCAGAAATCTAAACAGTTACGCAAAAATATTTTCAGGGGATGTGAAATATCTTCTCTTCTAGAGAGGGCCCAGTTTAGTGCCAAAAGTGCATCATCATGCTGAATTATTGTGTATAGTGACGAAACATCGGCAGTTACTAGGTATACTTCATCAAAGCCTGATAGATCTATCTCTTGTAATTGGATGAGGAGGTCCTTTGTGTCCCTTAGATAGGCTTTGGTGGTCGTTACACTTTTCTGTAGATAGTGGTCCAAGAATTGTCCAAGTCTTGATGTTACTGACCCAATTCCGTTGACTATTGGTCTAGCCGGTGGGACTCTCTCATCCTTATGAATTTTAGGCAAAGTGTAGATTGTCGGAATACGGCAGCTGCTGGGAACAAGATACTTTCTCTCCTTAGTGGAGATTGCATGGGACCGATATCCTTCTTGTAACAGAGTCTGTAAGGTCTTTTCGAACTGTGATGTAGGATCATTTTTTAATTTCAGATAGGTGGCTGAGTCTGAGAGCATGTCGATCAATTGTGTGTGATAGAATTCTTTACTAAGAATCACTACACCTCCTCCTTTGTCCGCTGGTCGGATCACGATCTCTTTTCTTTTTTCTAATAACTCGATGCCATCCCTTATATATCTTGGATTGATGTCTTTTTTAGGTTTAACTAGCTCTAAGTCACGTAGAAGTAGGCCCTTAAAGACATCCAATGGCTGATTTGATCCTACAAGAGGGTTAAAAAGTGATCTATTCCGCAGTCCACTATCAGTGATCAATGCGGGAGGTTGGCTCGTCGTATTTGGATATTTGTTTAAAAAGTATTTTTTCATACTTAATCTTCTTGTGTATTTGTGAATGTCAATGAAGACATTAAATTTATTTATTGGGCGATTGAGGCCGCATTTCAAACCCAGATTTAAAATGTTAGTTTCTTTGTCTGTTAAAATAATATCCGTTAAGTTAAAAATACCTCCTAATCGTAATCTCTTACTCTTCTTTTCTTGTTGTTCCTTTGTGTGTCTCCCTGCTCTGCATCCTCTGGGTCTCTTCTCCAGGGTCCTGGTTGAGGACCTCTCTCTTGATCTGAGTGGGGTTGATCTCTCCGCTGTGGATCCCTGTGTGGTGGCCCCTGATTGGTTTCCCTGTACTGAGGGTACTGTTGTGGGTAAGCTGTGGGTCTCCCCCTGTGGCCTGATGCTCCTCTCCCCCTTTTTTGCCAACCCCGACCTCTCCCTAAAAAAGGACGTGGTGATTGGTATCTTGGTTCATATTCCTCGTCTCTTATGGATTCATATCTATTATGTACAGGGACATGGTAATAAGTATCCACAAGGGGTGGTCTCTGATTATAGTTAGAGGTACCCGCATTCCTACCCCTGCCTCTTACATGATTAGAGACATTTCTTGCGGGTGTGGAAAGGTGGATTGGATCTGCATTTCTACTAGTACCAGATTGTGTAAGAGTGCTGGACGACGGTTGTGTTCCTCCAGTGGCTTGTTCTTGCTGGGTTTCCATAACATTAGTTTCATTGTCCCCTGTCTCTGTAGTGTTATTTTGTTGCCAAAGGTAAATGTTATTGCTTCTAAAGTCACCTACATCTCGGTGGAACTTTTTTATCTTTGTTTTCTGAGTTTCTTTGTCAACCTTTTCTAGACGTTTCTTTATCCGATTGTTAAAATCAATGACCTGTTGTGAGTCTTTGATTGGGTCTAGTGCTGTTTGTAGTTCATTTATTTTTGCTTCTAATTTAATAATTTTCCTCTTTTTTCTCCTTAAAATGAGTTCCTGTAATTTGTTGCCCACCCCATTAAAAAAGTCTAACCACTCCACTATGGAGTCTCTATCATCAAGGCCATCCTGTGGTGTCACTTCCCATCTGAGGCTTCTTATGATGATTTTTTCTTTAAGGTACTGCTCCAATGTACATATGTCCCACCATGTTCTTACTTGTTTCTCAAGTACGTTACCCAAGGTGGTTAATGTAGTGTTAAAATTCGTTTGTGCAGCTGTTTGTTCATTTACGGTAAAAATAGTATTAATATCAAGATTTCTGTCACTAAGGAAGCGTAATGCATCCATGGCAGCCACGGAAAAGGTATATAAACTATAAATAGTTATATAAAGATATGTAAGAGGGTGCAATAAGTGAAGGCCTAATGATGCACTTCCGGCGCCCAGTGGTAGTCAATTACTTCAACCGAAGTGGTGGAGATGTGATATATACTATTATAAAGTGATGGGACAATCCCCACAATAAAGGTGGAATTGTTCAATATAGCAGCTATTTAAGTTAAATGGTGACCCATCTAAAGATATAGAAATAAGTTTATCAATAAATTATGAACTGGTGTTCAAAGAGATAAAAAACAGCGCTTATGAGTGGGTAAGTGACCACTCAGTACTAAATAATCCCAAAGATCGGTGATGGTGTGATAGGTGATAGACTATGGTACAGGTGCACCGAACTACCAAGAAAATCACCTGAATGTGGAATACTCCCCCAATTGGGGTGCAGACTTACCACAGTAGAATAAATTCTACACTCAAACCATCAGATCAACAGGTACTGTATGGGGTTAACTTCTCAGACGGAGACACATGAAAGGCAAGAAAAACACATACGAAATGCATAGTGTGATATTGCACAAACACAGTCCTGCTGATATAGGTAAACTAGTGGTTAATGCCCGTACAGTGTATCAAACGAAAATGAACATATAAACAAATGGTATCACCGCTGTCGCTGACGTCTTCCAACCCCCAGGGGCCGCGCGTGTGCTGCGGGAATAGTAAGGTGTTTTTCCTTGCTGTGGTTGGCGTCTGGTGGAACGCGGTGGAACGCACTGTTGTCTTCCTGTGTAGCGCTGTCTGTAGCCACGCCCTGACGCGTTTCGTCACTTCCGACTTCAACTGAGGGCGTGGCTACACAGCGCCTTCAATATCTCTTTATACCCGAACAACTCACGGCTATTGGTTAAGTCCTCTCCGCCCACCGGATCTGATTGGTGCTGTTCGTGCCGGACATTTGGATGGACTTCAGCCGGGTTGTGCAGTGGGTTTTAAGAAGGAGATATGTGAATTAAGAAAGGCTGCACTTTAATACGGTCCGAAATGACCAAATAAAAGAAGGGGGGTGGCGCACTGTTCGTCCTGTCTGGGGAAATGTATCCCCAGACAGGACGAACAGTGCGCCACCCCCCTTCTTTTATTTGGTCATTTCGGACCGTATTAAAGTGCAGCCTTTCTTAATTCACATATCTCCTTCTTAAAACCCACTGCACAACCCGGCTGAAGTCCATCCAAATGTCCGGCACGAACAGCACCAATCAGATCCGGTGGGCGGAGAGGACTTAACCAATAGCCGTGAGTTGTTCGGGTATAAAGAGATATTGAAGGCGCTGTGTAGCCACGCCCTCAGTTGAAGTCGGAAGTGACGAAACGCGTCAGGGCGTGGCTACAGACAGCGCTACACAGGAAGACAACAGTGCGTTCCACCGCGTTCCACCAGACGCCAACCACAGCAAGGAAAAACACCTTACTATTCCCGCAGCACACGCGCGGCCCCTGGGGGTTGGAAGACGTCAGCGACAGCGGTGATACCATTTGTTTATATGTTCATTTTCGTTTGATACACTGTACGGGCATTAACCACTAGTTTACCTATATCAGCAGGACTGTGTTTGTGCAATATCACACTATGCATTTCGTATGTGTTTTTCTTGCCTTTCATGTGTCTCCGTCTGAGAAGTTAACCCCATACAGTACCTGTTGATCTGATGGTTTGAGTGTAGAATTTATTCTACTGTGGTAAGTCTGCACCCCAATTGGGGGAGTATTCCACATTCAGGTGATTTTCTTGGTAGTTCGGTGCACCTGTACCATAGTCTATCACCTATCACACCATCACCGATCTTTGGGATTATTTAGTACTGAGTGGTCACTTACCCACTCATAAACGCTGTTTTTTATCTCTTTGAACACCAGTTCATAATTTATTGATAAACTTATTTCTATATCTTTAGATGGGTCACCATTTAACTTAAATAGCTGCTATATTGAACAATTCCACCTTTATTGTGGGGATTGTCCCATCACTTTATAATAGTATATATCACATCTCCACCACTTCGGTTGAAGTAATTGACTACCACTGGGCGCCGGAAGTGCATCATTAGGCCTTCACTTATTGCACCCTCTTACATATCTTTATATAACTATTTATAGTTTATATACCTTTTCCGTGGCTGCCATGGATGCATTACGCTTCCTTAGTGACAGAAATCTTGATATTAATACTATTTTTACCGTAAATGAACAAACAGCTGCACAAACGAATTTTAACACTACATTAACCACCTTGGGTAACGTACTTGAGAAACAAGTAAGAACATGGTGGGACATATGTACATTGGAGCAGTACCTTAAAGAAAAAATCATCATAAGAAGCCTCAGATGGGAAGTGACACCACAGGATGGCCTTGATGATAGAGACTCCATAGTGGAGTGGTTAGACTTTTTTAATGGGGTGGGCAACACATTACAGGAACTCATTTTAAGGAGAAAAAAGAGGAAAATGATTAAATTAGAAGCAAAAATAAATGAACTACAAACAGCACTAGACCCAATCAAAGACTCACAACAGGACATTGATTTTAACAATCGGATAAAGAAACGTCTAGAAAAGGTTGACAAAGAAACTCAGAAAACAAAGATAAAAAAGTTCCACCGAGATGTAGGTGACTTTAGAAGCAATAACATTTACCTTTGGCAACAAAATAACACTACAGAGACAGGGGACAATGAAACTAATGTTATGGAAACCCAGCAAGAACAAGCCACTGGAGGAACACAACCGTCGTCCAGCACTCTTACACAATCTGGTACTAGTAGAAATGCAGATCCAATCCACCTTTCCACACCCGCAAGAAATGTCTCTAATCATGTAAGAGGCAGGGGTAGGAATGCGGGTACCTCTAACTATAATCAGAGACCACCCCTTGTGGATACTTATTACCATGTCCCTGTACATAATAGATATGAATCCATAAGAGACGAGGAATATTAACCAAGATACCAATCACCACGTCCTTTTTTAGGGAGAGGTCGGGGTTGGCAAAAAAGGGGGAGAGGAGCATCAGGCCACAGGGGGAGACCCACAGCTTACCCACAACAGTACCCTCAGTACAGGGAAACCAATCAGGGGCCACCACACAGGGATCCACAGCGGAGAGATCAACCCCACTCAGATCAAGAGAGAGGTCCTCAACCAGGACCCTGGAGAAGAGACCCAGAGGATGCAGAGCAGGGAGACACACAAAGGAACAACAAGAAAAGAAGAGTAAGAGATTACGATTAGGAGGTATTTTTAACTTAACGGATATTATTTTAACAGACAAAGAAACTAACATTTTAAATCTGGGTTTGAAATGCGGCCTCAATCGCCCAATAAATAAATTTAATGTCTTCATTGACATTCACAAATACACAAGAAGATTAAGTATGAAAAAATACTTTTTAAACAAATATCCAAATACGACGAGCCAACCTCCCGCATTGATCACTGATAGTGGACTGCGGAATAGATCACTTTTTAACCCTCTTGTAGGATCAAATCAGCCATTGGATGTCTTTAAGGGCCTACTTCTACGTGACTTAGAGCTAGTTAAACCTAAAAAAGACATCAATCCAAGATATATAAGGGATGGCATCGAGTTATTAGAAAAAAGAAAAGAGATCGTGATCCGACCAGCGGACAAAGGAGGAGGTGTAGTGATTCTTAGTAAAGAATTCTATCACACACAATTGATCGACATGCTCTCAGACTCAGCCACCTATCTGAAATTAAAAAATGATCCTACATCACAGTTCGAAAAGACCTTACAGACTCTGGTACAAGAAGGATATCGGTCCCATGCAATCTCCACTAAGGAGAGAAAGTATCTTGTTCCCAGCAGCTGCCGTATTCCGACAATCTACACTTTGCCTAAAATTCATAAGGATGAGAGAGTCCCACCGGCTAGACCAATAGTCAACGGAATTGGGTCAGTAACATCAAGACTTGGACAATTCTTGGACCACTATCTACAGAAAAGTGTAACGACCACCAAAGCCTATCTAAGGGACACAAAGGACCTCCTCATCCAATTACAAGAGATAGATCTATCAGGCTTTGATGAAGTATACCTAGTAACTGCCGATGTTTCGTCACTATACACAATAATTCAGCATGATGATGCACTTTTGGCACTAAACTGGGCCCTCTCTAGAAGAGAAGATATTTCACATCCCCTGAAAATATTTTTGCGTAACTGTTTAGATTTCTGCCTGGGTCATAATTATTTTTGGTATAATGACTGCTTTTATACACAAAAAAACGGAGTTGCTATGGGCGCTAAGTTTGCACCAAGCATCGCAAACCTCTTTATGGCTGAGTGGGAGGATAAAACAATTTTTAACAAACAGCAAAAGGAACTTTTATTTTACCGGCGCTATATCGATGATCTATTTTTTATTTGGGCAGGCCCCCTTTTAACATTGGAATTGTTTTTAAAGGATCTTAATAGCAACAAATGCAATATTCTCCTAACCAGCGAATATAACCAACAAAGTGTCCATTTTTTAGATCTTAATATTTTTAGAGACAACAATAGGCTTGGCACTAAGGTATATTTTAAACCGACAGACTCCAATAGTTTTTTACCTATTCAAAGTGGACACCACCCGATGTGGCTGAGAAACATCCCTAAGGGCCAATTAATGCGTGTCAAACGGAATTGTTCTAATGATAACGACTTTCAGTCACAGGCCCAGCTACTCAAAGGGAAGTTCATAGAAAAGGGATATAAGAATAACCACTTGGATAATATCATTGAAGAACTGTCACAGTTACCAAGAACCAACTGTCTCACCACATCACAGCCACGGATTAAGAAGAATTTACACGAGTGGAGCTTTATATCGGGATATCACAGCCAGTATAAGGAAGTAGAAGCTATTTTTAAAAACCATTGGCATATCTTATTCCTGGACAAAATACTGAATACAGTCTTACCTAAAAAACCTGGATTCATATACAGGAAAGCTTTAAGCTTTGGAGATAAAGTGGTGAAAAAAGTCCTGGACCCCCCAAAAAAACCTCCTACATTTTGGGACAAAGATGGCTTCTTTCCTTGTAAAAAATGTTTGCCTTGTAAAGAAGCCGATAGACCAAGGAGATGCATTGAATCATTTACCTCTACATCAAACAACATTGATTTTCAGATTAAATCATTCATCACGTGCAACACCACACATGTAGTATACATGTTAGAGTGCCCGTGTCACCTAATGTATATTGGTCGAACCAAGAGGAAACTTAAAATTAGGATTGCTGAACATGTTGCTAACATTAAATTGGGTTACAAGGATCATAGCGTATCTCTACATTTCAAAACATACCATGACTGCAACCCTGCTCTCCTCAAATTTTGGGGTATTGATCACGTTGAACGATCATGGAGGGGATGTAATCACGTGAGAGAACTCTCAAAACGTGAAACGGAGTGGATATTCCTAGCAGGCACATTGGCACCGAAAGGGCTAAATGTTGATCTGGACATTAACTGCTTCATAAGCGATCACTGAACTAATGACCCTCTAGTCCTGTTCATTTAAAAACCAGGACTTAGTTTTGGCAATAATGTCCTCCTGGTAACCAGTGCTGTGTGTCTCTCGTCTCCAGTCAGACATAACATTGCAATGGACCACCACCTCAATGCACAATTAATACTATCATATAATTTTTTTTGGGCTGCTCCTGGCCCGTTTCTTTGTATATGATAGCAAGATCCTCCACATTAGTTAATACTGAAACATGTACTCAAGCGCTTGTGATATATCACTATTTCTATCTACATAGAAAAATATTTTATATACAGATATTTTATATACAGATTTTTTATGGAAAAATCTTTTATATATATATTAATATTTTTTAGATACAATTTTTATGTAGACTCCTCCCCTTTCTAGCAGCAATATCTTGCTCAGTCTCCCCGTTTTTTATCTATTTATATCCTTTTTTTTTTTTTTTTTTTTTTTTTATCAAGTTGTGTCAACCTCTTACCTACCTCTAATCATTTTTATCAATTTTAACTGATGAAGATTTTTATGTGTCATAGTCTATGTGGTCTATATCGTATATGTGAAAACATGTATACTATTTGCCCCAGACCTGTATATATGATAATGACAACGACCATCCAGATTACAGTAAATCTCACGGTGGCCCTTTTATATAAATGCGTTTTTTACAATATTTATAGCAGGCACCACTGATCCCTTGTCCCGATTAATTCTTTGGTTCACTTAATCTTTGCAGGTAACAGTTGTAATGAGTTTCCTCATTTATTGAAACTGTATACTGCAGATTATCCACAACGATTTAACTATATACTTCCATAGACACAGTGTTTTGGAAAAAAGAATGCATTTCACTATGCATCTTTTGCTGTGTGAGAAAGGTTATACGTTTCTGTGCACTGCTCAAAGTGAGTAATATGTGACTACATCCGGCACCTTGTTGACGGCCGGGTTATATATATATATATTTTAAAAAACCCTTTAGACAGAAATATCATTCTTATGGCTACGGTACCGATTGATTTGCATCTGGTACATAGCGGCTACAGCCATGCTCCAAGTATACACTGCATGCGGACCCAGAGTATGCAGTGTGTAATCGAATGTTCCTAGGAACGAAATGAGACTGCTTAGACACGCCCATAACGTACGTGATTGGATACAATATCTAATTTGGGTTAATAAAAATATAAACACTATTGATAAATATTTATACTATCCTCTTGTGTCCTGTAATAAACGCCCCCTTTCTCTTTCCTATATTATCTTCCTATAGAGATATATATATTTTATGCAACACCCCTCTTGCGCTCTGCTTGTATGGATCGTTAATTAATGATACATTTCCCCAGACAGGACGAACAGTGCGCCACCCCCCTTCTTTTATTTGGTCATTTCGGACCGTATTAAAGTGCAGCCTTTCTTAATTCACATATCTCCTTCTTAAAACCCACTGCACAACCCGGCTGAAGTCCATCCAAATGTCCGGCACGAACAGCACCAATCAGATCCGGTGGGCGGAGAGGACTTAACCAATAGCCGTGAGTTGTTCGGGTATAAAGAGATATTGAAGGCGCTGTGTAGCCACGCCCTCAGTTGAAGTCGGAAGTGACGAAACGCGTCAGGGCGTGGCTACAGACAGCGCTACACAGGAAGACAACAGTGCGTTCCACCGCGTTCCACCAGACGCCAACCACAGCAAGGAAAAACACCTTACTATTCCCGCAGCACACGCGCGGCCCCTGGGGGTTGGAAGACGTCAGCGACAGCGGTGATACCATTTGTTTATATGTTCATTTTCGTTTGATACACTGTACGGGCATTAACCACTAGTTTACCTATATCAGCAGGACTGTGTTTGTGCAATATCACACTATGCATTTCGTATGTGTTTTTCTTGCCTTTCATGTGTCTCCGTCTGAGAAGTTAACCCCATACAGTACCTGTTGATCTGATGGTTTGAGTGTAGAATTTATTCTACTGTGGTAAGTCTGCACCCCAATTGGGGGAGTATTCCACATTCAGGTGATTTTCTTGGTAGTTCGGTGCACCTGTACCATAGTCTATCACCTATCACACCATCACCGATCTTTGGGATTATTTAGTACTGAGTGGTCACTTACCCACTCATAAGCGCTGTTTTTTATCTCTTTGAACACCAGTTCATAATTTATTGATAAACTTATTTATATATATATATATATACAGTATATATATATATATATATATATACATATATATATATATATATATATACACACATATATATATGTGATCCGACCCTTCCGGGTAGGGAAAAAACAAAAAAACCCATAGTTTGTAGATGCTATAACTTTTGCACAAAACAATCAATATACGCTTATTGCGATTTTTTTTACCAAAAATATGTAGCAGAATACATATTGGCCTAAATTGATGAAAAAATTATGTTTAAAAAAAAATGATTGGATAGGTTTTATAGCGGAAACAAATATAGTTTTTTTCAAAATTGTCATTCTTTTTTTTTTTCCGCAAAAAGTTTAAACCACAGTGGTGATCAAATACCACCAAAAAAGCTATATTTGTGGTAAAAAAAAGGACATCAATTTTGTATGGATACAGCATTGCACGACTGCGCAGTTGTCAGTTAAAGTGGCCTGGTCATGAAGGGGGTACATTTTCCCGAAGTCAAGTGGTTAAGAGCTTTCTGTGGACTTCGGTATCATATTATTGCAGGATACAAAATATATTTTTCTACGCGAGAGAAATAAATATATATTTTCTATTTACCTAATAAACGTATATATTGGTAACAAAAAGAAAAGCAAATTACGCCTGAGCCATCAGAATACCTAGCCATTAGCCAGTTTTGTCTCTGCTACAGGGCTTAGAAGGATCACATTCGATAGAGTCAACCACTACAAAAGTAACTTTTGTAGAAAATATTCACTGACAGTTGTCAGCTTATGTGTAGCATATTAAGAATAATGCACCGTATTTTTCACTCCATAAGACACACTTGACCATAAGACGCACCTAGGTTTTAGAGGAGGAAAACAGGAAAAAAAATTCTAAACCAAAATATTTACCATTGCCCATGAAATGCAGCCTGACCACTGCCAATTAAATGCAGCCTTACCAGTGCCATATAAATGCAGCCGCTCCAGTACCCATGAAATGCAGCCTGACCAGTGCCAATTAAATGCAGCCATACCAGTGGCAATTAAATGCAGCCGTACCAGTGCCCATGAAATGCAGCCTGACCAGTGGCAATTAAATGCAGCCGTACCAGTGCCAATTAAATGCAGCCGTACCAGTGCCAATTAAATGCAGCCTTACCAGTGCCAATTAAATGCAGTCTTAAAAGTGCCAATGAAATGCAGCCGTACCAGTACCAATGAAATGCAGCCTGACCTGTGCCAATTACATGCAGCCTTACCAGTGGCAATTAACCACTTACCAAGCGGCTCACACCGATATACAGTGGCAAAGTGATTAGTTCCAGTGAATTGCCATATGGGTACGTCTGTATCTTTAAGGGTGATAGCAGACAAGCCCGCACTGCCGGAGGGCTGTAAGCAACAACATTTTTCGGTCTGTAAGTGGTTAAATGCAGCCATACCAGTGCCCATTAAATGCAGCCTGACCTTTGCCAGAGAAATGCAGTCTTACCAGTGCCCATGAAGCACAGCCTGACCTGTGCCAATGAAATGCAGCCTTACCACACAGAGCGCTGTCATGGAATATTCCTGCGCCCACTGTAACAAATTCCCACCTCCTATGATACATGTCACACTGATCCGCTTGTCACTCAGATAGAAGACAGAGCAGCCCGAGCGACCGCTGAGGCCATACTCCATTCTGCCGCCCGGGCTGCTCTGTCTTCTGTCTATGGCTGAGTGTCAGGCCCAGCCGGGAGATCGCTAGGCGCTTGCAGGAGCCTTGGGATGTCTGTCCTCCTGTAACAGGCGCTGTTGTGCCACTACTCCTCTCTCTCTGTGGGCACTTCAGCGCCGTAGTGTGTTCCATTGTGGAGTGCATACGGCGCTCGGGCGATGACGTAATCGCCCGGCGCCGTGATGCGTTCCAGCCTGGAAAGCGGAAGTGCGTCTTATACGGCACTCCATTGAAAGATCACTGCGATGCATTGCACCTGATCTCCTGCCTATAAAGGCATGTATAGGAGATACAGGTGTTGTTCTATTATTGCCAGCCATATGTCAGTTGTGGCACAGCAGTAGTGGGAGCTATAGCTTGTCAGCTTTGCGGCCCTGTTACACCAGCCGCTCCTCCAGCTCCCTATGCTGCAACACCGTTACCAGAAACCACTACTCCTTTGCTACTGATGTCTTCTCTGCAACACAGCTCTCTGCAAACCAACTTCAGGGCATTTGGCAACCATCCTCCTTCATGAGAACTTATCTCCTATCTATAGAAGCTACAAAACGGATAAGTAACCTTTGCTACATTTATAGTCCTATAGAAGATCTACTACTAGTGTTTCAACTGTTACCATAGTGTTACTACAAATGCCGTCTGCTTAACAACATGTTACTGTATATGGGAGATGTTACTATGCTAAATCCTGCTTGCTAAATACTAACTAAAAGGCTCAGCAACCTACAACATACCAATGCTATGTCTATCTAATTTATGCAGCTATAAATACCTCATCTATGCTTAATACATACCTGAGCTATACTGCCTCTCTCAAGCAATACTAATGTCTCAATAGGAATTACTACAAGTATGCAACTGTAATTACCTAAACTACTTTATTACATATACGCAGGTGCTATTACGTTATATTAGTACGTGCGATATACAAGTACCCAGTTGTTACTACAACTCTCAAATAATACGAGCTTGGCATAAGTACAAATGTCTTATAGGCCTTGGCCTAATAGTTCGAACTTGTTCCTCTTAAATCTTTTCTTGGCTAAGGGTTGGTGCTATTTCATGGCATCTCCCTTAGTAACCTAATACATTCCTGCATGCTGCAGGTGATATCATGTAGAGAACCTCCAAACTCCAGTTGCTAGGAGCGACGCTTGGGGTCCCTTACTGATAATCACGTGCATGTCAAGGTGTATTGGAATATAGTCCTTGAAGCTAAAAATATATTTTAATCGCTAAGGTCTGGTCTCATGTTGTAATGCTTTCATCCTTAGTAAATCAACGCCCTTCTATATGTGACAGGAAGATGATGTAGAGACCCCCCAAACTCCTGTTGCTAGGAGTGACGCCTGGGGCTAATCCTGAGTTGTCGCATACAGAAGCGCATTGAGGTCCTTCTATCCGCAGTTGTGATTCACTCCCGTTTCTCCAGTGCTGTTACACCTCCTCTCTCCTGGCGGTATTATAACATGGTGGCAGCCATGACGGGGGTGGGGGGAGGGTGGGGGGAAGACTATCATTATTCACTCCATAAGACGCACAGACATTTCCGCCACATTTTTTGGGGGGAAAAAGTGCGTCTTATGGAGTGAAAAAGTTAGGTAGTTCATGTAAAGATCAGTGGTATCACCATACCAATGCTTTATGAAGCACGTCAGTAAGTTTTACAAATGTGCGCAAGGCTCTGAAAAATGCAGACAATGGCGTGGAGTAGAATTATTAACTGTCTGTTACAAAAAAGTACAATAATGAGCTGTCAACACTCTGCAGAAAAGAGATTTAATTGCCCATGCAACTCAAACTGTACAGGGATTTATTTGCCTCTCTGTCCAAAACTAATACCAAAAAAAAACAAAAAACAAACAAACAAAAACTTAAGAGTGCAGTTGTATTTGTTTAAAAAAGACATAAATGAAAGGCCATGAAAAGCTAGACTCTTTAGACTCTAGACTCTACTAATTATCAGTAAACATTTATATGAAAGAAGAGTTTCAATATTATAGTATGTCATTAACAGGGTGTAACATTAATTACATTTTTCTGTTCTTTTTGTGTAAGCCATTAAAAATCAGGCTACAGGACATTACATTCTGAATGGAAAAGGTGAAGAAGCAAAGTCGCGATCCTTTATAGATCTTGGTGTGGAATGGGAGTACATTATTGAAGATGATATTGAAACCATACACACAGATGGACCTTTGCATGATGCTATTGTAGTTTTGGTAAGGATTTTTTTTTTTTCATTTTAGGATGCTTTATAGTATGTACAAACCCATAACCAGCAGTCTGTCATTTGTCAAAAATTGCTGCTGTTCATATGCAGGGCTTTAATTAAAGCAGAATTCCAGGATGTACAGTAACAAAGCCACTTGGTTCATCCGCCCACTGTGTATCTTTCTGCTTATATTTTTAACTTGTGTTTCTTCTAAGTACATGTAAATCTGTGAATAAAATGTAATGTGATAATCCGCGCTCCCTATAGTCAAATCCTTTGTTTAAAGTGCATACAGTGCAATAAGACAATGAGGTATATAACCACTGGAATCGCTCCAATGGAAAAACATGATGGCCCAGATTCACAAAGGACTTATCTTTGCGACTGATTCATAGAATCAGATACGCCTCACTGTTGCCAAGATACTCGCAGCGTAAGTCTCCTACGTCTTCGTATCTTGGGGTGCATATTTACACTGGCTGCTAGGGGCACTTCCGTATATTTCCGCGTTAAATATGCAAATGAGCTAGATACGCCGATTCACGAACGTACTTGCGCCCAGCGTATTAAAATACGCTGTTTATGTAAGGCGTACGACCGGGGTAACTTTACCCCTCATAAAGCAGGGGTAAGTCATGTTAAGGTATGGACGTCGGAACAGCGTCGTATTTTACGTTGTTTGCGTAAGTCGTACGTGAATGGGGATGGGCGTAGGTTACGTTCACGTTGACTAGGCATTGAGCCGGCGTAATTTACGGAGAAAATTCGACGTGATACTGAGCATGCGCCATTTACGTGGGGTCACGATTAATTTCCATACAACACTCCCCCTACCAGCCTACTTTGAATTACGCGGGCTTACGCCGGCCCATTTATGCTACGCCGACGTAACTTACAGAGCAAGTGCTTTGTGAATACTGCACTTGCCTGTCTAAGTTGCAGCGGCGTAGCGTAAATAGGATACGCTACGCCCAACTAAAGACACGCCATTGTATCTGAATCTGGCCCTAAGTGATTAAAACACTAAATCATAAACACAAATGTAAACTGTGATGAAAATTATGAATACATTGGCTCAATAATGAACCTCAAATTATTAATGCCCAAAATTCCAAGGGAAAGTGAATAATTTAAGTCCAAAAAATTCCATCAAACATTTTCCAGTGAAGCAGTGATTTCATTAATCCAATGAATGTGTGACTGTAGTGTAGCGCCTGGCTATTTTCAGAAACAGTGCTATTGTAAATTTAGAGGGAGTTCAGAGTGGTAGTTGGCTCTGAACCTGTTATTTGGTTACATTTTGGGGCCTCTGTTTCAGTTTGGCTGTACTGTTTGTGCATACTGTCATTGTCTCGGTTACTGAGTTCCACCCCAGGCCGACAGGTGGCAGCAGTAGGGTCAAGTGGAGTTGGATATGTCTTCCCGGCAGCCAATCAGGAGGGTTGGTCGCCTCGCTGTGCATGCTGGGAAGGGGTATTTAAATGGCAGACGCCATTGGTTCAGGGTCGCTGTGTTCCCGTCCTTGAGCTGGGCAGTGGTCCCTCCACCCCCGTGTGTGGCCCTCCTGGCCGGGGTGTGTGCATGTGTGTGTCGCAGTGTTCATGGCTCCGGGTCCACGTTGGTCCGGAGCGCATTCATCCAGATTGTGGATCCAGTGAGTCGACTGGGTCCAAAATTCGCCAGATGGTCCTGGGCCGTCCGTCAAATTGGAGGAAGACACCTGATAAGGTGTCTGTCCGGGGGATACCGAGCATGAGGCTGGTGATTCAGGAGAGGCCTGTCCATTCATCAGAGGATACTTTGGTTCTGAGAGGCTGGACGCAGGTCACCTATCAGTTGCTGATTTAACCGAAGCTATGTGAAGGAGAACCAGGTGCTGAATCCAGTCAAGAGGGATTTTGGACCGAAATTGTCTCCAATCTTCAGGAGGGTCTGTGGCAGAGACTTAATCCTATCCATCCGAGTGACACTCTGGCTGCCAGGCTGGTGAGAGAGATACCTGTCCAGATGCACTATACCCACTCCGGCTGGAGTGGCGAAGTAAAAATTGTCATTGGAAGCAGGACTGTTTCCCATATCCAGTTACACCTGAATCTGCAGTCTTCTACTTTGCTATCCCTTTCACCTTTCTACTGTTTATCGTTTTTACCCGGCTGGGTAATAAAGCACAGAAAAGATACCTGTCGTGTGGACATTGACTTTACTGCAGCTCTCATCCAGTACCCTAGACGGCGGGGATATAGAGGTAACATGCCGTCCAAATCAAACCAGCAGCTCCTTCGGGGGTAGTGCTACAGTAGGAATACTCCACCAACACCAATCACTACTCACCAGGTGGAGATGACCCCATTACAAAGATCATAACAGCATTGGAATAAGCTATTCTGAAGATCCTTCTCAGCAAACCCAATGGTACCTCCAATATACAGTATCGTTTGGAGGAATGGTCACACGAGTCCAGATCAAACATAAAACAAGGAACAATCTAACATGGTGAAGTATATCAAAAATGTATTAAAAAATGTCTCTTTAAAAGCAATCCAACAAGGATAAAGGGAAAAAAATGGACGCAGGGATGCTGTATGTGCTTCCAGTTCCAATATGGGCGGAAGTGACATATCACACTCGACCACACTGGAAAATGTTTGATAGGATTTTTTGGACTTACATTTTTCACTTATCCTTGGAATTTTAGACATTAATGATTTGAGGTTCATTATTAAGCCAATGTATTCAAAATTTTGATAAGTTTACATTTGTGTTTATGATTTAATGTTTTAATTACTTAATGTTTTTTCATTGTATTATTGCACTGCACTTTAAACTAAGGAATTTACTATAGGGAACAAGGTTTATCACATAATAGTTTTTTCACAGTTTTTTCCCAAATTTATAACGAGTAGCTCCACCAGATTATTATTATTCATTTTATTTCTACCACTCATCTACGCAGGTGGGGAATAATATTAATTATTTCGCTATTAACACATGTAAATCTGTAATACCCTCAAATGGTATTGCTTCTGCCAACTCCTGGTAGCCAAGGCAAAGTGATGATAAAACCGACTGTATTTCGGAGGACCATAAATGTTATTTTTTACAGTCTGACTGATTGGGTGAAGCAAGTTATCGTGCAGCCCTGAAGTTAAATTTGCTAAATACATTCCAAGTGCATAAAAAAGTGTTAAAAATCTTACAGTTTGTTTTCTTTAAAAAACGGCCACAGCCTGAGTGGGAATGCCTGCTCCCTGCCAGCATGGTCCAGAGTGGGATATTGGCCCTCTGTAGGGAGGTAGTGATCTTTTTTGCGGAGGTCCAGCACATATCAGAGCTCGCCAATCGGCGGGGAGCATGAGCTTTACTGATTGCAAGGCTATAGGTCTGATTCAGTAGGGGGTGTGTCGGGACCCCTGTAATGAGACCACTGCTTACCCACAGAAAGCAAGAGCCACACTCTGAAGCTGCTGGCAAAGGACATGCTTTTTTACGCAGGCAGTGGCTGCTTTAGAGAGAAAATAAACTATATGGGCCAGATTCAGGTAGATTGGCGCATCTTTGTGCCGGCGTAGCGCATCTCATATGCGCTACGCCGACATATCCCAGAGAGGCAATCAGAGTATTCACAAAGCACTCGCTCCCTACGTTGCGCCAGCATAATGTAAATTGGCCGGCGTAAGCCCGCCTAATTCAAAGTAGGAAGGTAGTGGGCGTGATACATTTAAATTAACCGTGACCCCATGCAAATGAAGGGCCGAACGAACTGCGCATGCACCGTCCCAGTTTCCCAGTGCGCATGCTCAGAATCACGTCAGACCTAACGCCTAAGATACGTCGAATCACTGAACGTAACCTACGCCCAGCCCTATTCACGTAGTCCTACGTAAACGACGTAAAATACGACGGCTGTTCCATCGTCCATACCTTTGCATGGGATGCGCCTCCTATAGGTGGAATAACTTTACTTGCGACGGGCGCAAGTACGTTCGTGAATCGGCGTATCTCGGTCATTTGCATATTCGACGCGTAAATCAATGGAAGTGCCCCTTGCGGCCAGCGTAAATATGCGCCCATGCTCCGACGGCATAGGAAACTTATGTCGGTCGGATGAAGCCACATTTCAGGAGTATCTTGCATTGAGAATCAGGCGCATAGATGCAACGGCGCATCTGTGCACTTACGCGGCGTATATAGAGATACGTCGACGTAAGTGTTTCAAGAATCTGGGCCTAAGACACTGAACTCACCTGGAATGATTTCAACAGATTTTTAACTGAGGGTACAATTATGCTTTAATCAGCACCCACTGAAATTCAGAGACGGTTGAAGGTAAACAATTGGGAGAAAGAAGTTTAGTGTGCTGAAGGACAATGCTATTATAAAAAACAAAGGGCTTGCTTAGGATGACATATTTCATAGACCACAGCAGAAGTGAACCCAAGGTCACTGGTATTCTTGTAGGGGACCTGGGCACACAACAGGGCTCAAATGAGGGTGGAGGGATCAGTGTGGCGGGGCAGGGGCTAATTACAGAAACAATGCCCTGTGCGGCTCTCTGCAGCAGCTCCCCCTCTACCTCACGTCAACTTTCAGCTGCTGGAACAAACAGGGCATGATTCTTATAATAACCCCGCCACCCTGCAGCACTGATTCCTCTCCCTGTCCTGCCTACTAGACATGTGCATTCGTTTTTTGTTCAAATGCATTTTCGTCCGAATTTCTGGAATTTTCTGGTTCTTTTTAACTAATGATAACGAACGCGCAGAATCCGAAATCTGAAAGATCAGACATAAAAAATGCTTTATTTTCGTTTTGTTGTGACAACAGTTCAATATAGATAGGAGATTCAACATGACAGTGACAATAGGGATCTGTGTCTATCGAATCTGCGGTCGAATGTTCCTAACCTAACTCTATTAGTCCAAGATTATTCGACATACAGAGAAAAGATTTGACATTATAGAGACATGAAGATTCGACGAAGCAGCTAAAAACATACAGTGGCCGCGAGCGGACATTTATGGTCAAATGCTCCACCCATAAGCTTTATAAGAATTTTAATGTTGGTTGACTAGTAATAATAATTAATAAATATAATTATTACTAGTCATACAACATTAGAATTCTACTATAGCTTGTGGGCGGAGCATTCGACTGGAAATGTACGATTGCGGCGTCATACAGTTTTGCTGCTTCATCGAATCTTCTTAGAACATTCGACAGACACCATAAGCCTTCAATTAACAGATTCAACCTTAATTTGGATTTTCAGAGGAATGCATTTTTTAATGAAACAAAATAAATAGAAACGAATTGCGGGAGTAACTAAATAAGTTTATTTTTTGGACCAAACCGAAATTCCGAAACAAAATATTTCAGTGTGCACATGTCTACTGCCTACATCAGATTCCCTCCTGTGTGATTGCCCCCCCCCCTTCTCCGCAGCTCTGCTGGCTTCCCTGAATGAATAAACATAGTGAGTGATTGGTACTGATCACTCCTGTGTCCATTGATAACTGAGCATAAAAAAATGTGTTTGCCATGCTTCAGTTTATGAATGAACAGACGCCTCTGTCTTCTGTTCATTCATCTGCAGTGCAGCTGAGGCTACAGAGAAAATAATTGAAGAATGTGTCCTTAATTCCTTTACTGTCTCAAAGGTGAGATGTCAGGGATCAGTTTAGACCAGCAGCTTTGTAAAAAACAAGTTGTAAAAAATAATTAAAAAGGGCTCATTTACACAGGTTCTCTGGCCCATACATTGTGAATGAGTGGTTTGCTGGAGGTGCCTGTTTGTTTATGAGGATGCAGCATTTGTATGAACACAGTCACAGGTCCTAATCTGATAAGTGTGCAGGTGTGAATCCCCCGAATGCATACTGTCTGTGTTTGGGGCCATACACTTGCATCCACACACCTGTCAAATTACGACTTGCGGCCGTGTTTGTACACCTGTAACAGAGGCTGCTTGCACACAGCAATAGCATCATTTAAAGAAAAAAAAGTGATTCACACTGTACAGGCCACAGCACCTATGTGAATGAGCATGAGAAGAACATGAAATGTGAAGATGACACTGGAAATGGAGGACATGGGATGGAGGAGATGGGACTGGGGGAGGAGGTGGACGTGGGGTGGAGGAGATGGGACTGGAGAAAGAGGACATGGGACTAGTGGAGGAGGATGACATGGGATGGAGAAGGAGGAGGACATGGAATGGAGGAGATGGGATTGGAGGAAGAGGTCATGGGACTAGAGGAGGAGGACATGGGATGGAGGATATATTAAGTTTTAGGTGTTAAAATAAAAGTGGGTGAACTGAAGGACTAGGTGGGATGGCCAGTGGGTGGATTTGATGGGACAGCCAATGGGCGGGCCCTGGGGAATGTTGGTGGTCAGGGCCCATGCCTAAAGCTGTGTAAGGGGCCCCAGAATGTCTCATGGCTGCCCTGGTTGTATCTAGTATTTCTGGCACACAGTATAGATAATTTTTTAAGCAATAATCATAAGTTTTATGGAAATAAACCATCATCTGCATAGTTACCAACATTAAAAAATAGAAGCAACACCTTGAAGCGATCAAAAAGAATAGGAGGTGTGACTTATATGACTTGTAGTGTGGTAGAAAAAAAGCCCAGCCGTCTGTGACAGTAATAGTAACTGCCAGCATTGGAGTCATTTGCAGCAATAATAACCCCTAGCAGTGGTCTAAGTGGCCAAAACAATCCCTTCTTCATTGGTGGACATTGATATTAACATTAACTACCTGATAGTAGTGGTCAGTGTCAGGCTGTAATAAAACCCCCTAACTCATTTTTGGGTAGCCTAGTTCTACTTAATCCTCTGCACACCGTTATATGCCCTTACCTAATGCCGCATACAGACGGTCGTTTTTTGTGATGAAAAAAAACGACGTTTTTGAAAACGTCATTTAAAATGATCGTGTGTGGGGGAAAACGTTGTTTTATGTCTTCTGAAAAACGACAAAAAAAAATTCGAACATGCTCGAATTTTTTGTGTCGTTTTTCAAAACGTTGTTTTTTGTTTCACAGAAATTGACCGTGTGTACCAAAAAACGACGTTTAAAACAACGTTTTTAAACCTGCGCATGCCCAGAAGCTAGTTTCAATGGAAAAAAGTGGTGAAACGTAACCTCGCTTTGCTAGAGCATTGTGAAAAAACGATGGTGTGTAGGCAATGTCGTTTTTGAAAATGATGTTTTTATTTCGTTTTATTTCATGATTTAAAACGTCGTTTTTTTTTTCATCACAAAAAACGACCGTCTGTACGCGGCATAATTCTAGCACACTTTTGCATTAAAACAGGGATAGCTGTATCACATATTTTGCAAAATACAGTATATTCAAGCTGGCCAACTCCCTCAAAATAATCCCTTTCTGGCCAGTCCATACCAGTGTTGCCAACCTACCAGATTTAAATTCACTGACACAACATCCAAAATGTACTGGCAGAGCCAAGTTTTTACTGGCAGTTACAAGATTACAGTTTTAAGTGCAAATTCCAGGATTTAGGCTACATATAAGTACAATATGCAAATAGCAATGTTATTTAAGGTAGATATTAAGACAAAAGGCATATTATTTCCGACATATAGTAAGTAGCTCAGGGACAGGACTCAGGAGGGCAATACATAAAGAATGGGTGATGCAGACTTGAAAATGACTAGCAGGCACTTGGATGGTCTCGGCCAGCTCTAGGCTAGCGTTGCGCATGCACAGTTTCGAGCCGAGCGTCACAGCCATATTTTTTACTGGCAACTTTTACCTCTTAGGCCTCGTACACACGACCGAACATGTCTGCTGAAACTGGTCCGCGGACCAGTTTCCGCGGACATGTTCGGTCGTCTGTGCGGTCGACCGGACCGGATTCACGGCCTAGCGGACAGGTTTCCAGCGGACAAATGTTTCATAGCATGCTATGAAACATGTCCGCTGGAAGCCTGTCCGTCGAACATGTTCGGTCGTCTGTACAACTCAACAGACATGTCCGCTCAGCCGAAAGCCCTCGCATGCATTGAAGTGATTCGACGCATGCGTGGAAGCATTGACCTTCCAGGGTCGCGCAGGTCGCCGCGTCATCGTCGCGGCCACGTCGCTGCCATGTCACCGCGTTAGCTGTCCGCGGGGATTTTGGTCTGATGGTGTGTACACACATCAGACCAAAATCCGGCAGTGGACATGTCTGATGAAAACGGTCCGGCGGACCATTTCATCGGATTGTCCGTCCGTGTGTACGAGGCCTTACTGGCAGGAGAAAAGTGCCCATTTTTTACTGGCTGTCAGTAAAAATACTGACGGGTGGCAACACTGGTCCACTCTACTTTGAACAGTACCCAATCAATACTTGCATATAGCATATCTCAGTGGACTTACCATACCAATATGAAGCAGACTGACACAGTGCTACATATGGGTATCACTACAGAAAGCCCAGTGTGGAACACTGCATGTCCAAGCATTAGGCTCTCTCTCTGTTTTCTGATTCCAAAGGAGAGAGTATAGGAGAAAGCGGTGACCTGCAAGGAGTGATACTGTGAAGAAGCAAAGCTGTTTAAAGTAGGCTGGAAAAGGAAAGAATAAGTAGAAAAATACAGATGATAGTAGATCAGCTGAGTATGGAGAAAATAAAAGCAGCTTAGCTGTGCAAGATAGAGCAAGACATCCCGATAGAGATAAGCAAAGCAGCAGAACATGAACATAAAAAAGATAAAAAATAAAAAAGCAGTGTTGTATATAAAGACTGATAAAACAGTTAACAGAGTTAAAGTGTAGAGGCACCATAATAAAGTAACAGGAAAGAGTCAAGTCAGCAAAAGACAGCACATAGTCATATCGGGGATTATTCCTAATCTATATTTAATATGCCATAAATTACAGGGGCAGCTTGGGAAGAGCAAATAAAAAGGGGGCCTGTTTTTACATACACATGTGAAGGTTAGTAAAAATCTAGTAAAAATAAATATCCTATCAAAAGGGTACACCTCAAATTCGGGTAATTGTTATCTACAAATGTGTTAAAACAAAATATTAATAATAAAATATTAAGATAAAGTGCAGACAGAAGTGCAGAAATATAAAGGCAAATCTGTGTGTCAATATTGAATATTGGGGACACACATAGAAAATTCAATACTGATATCACTAATATCATATATCATCACAATAGACAAAATATAATGCTTGAATCATATTAAAGTAAATATCCCCTAAACACAACATTTATTGTGATTAAGGAGTAGTGCAGTCCAGTAGTGATAAGAGAAGGGGGAACCGTGCAACTCAAGGCCCAATAGTCCTAAACAATGACACAGATAATACCACAAAACCCGTGCCTTTTACTCGCTGAATCGGGAATAATAGAAAAAAAAATGCTTTCCCTTTAGAACCACTTTAAAAAAAATCGATAAGTATGACATAACTGAAGAAAACAATTAAAAAAATGCATGAATGCTTTAACTCAAGGCCTAATATTCTTAAACAATGATACAGACAATACAGTAAATGCAATAAGTGTGTACCTTTTATTCGCTATTGTACAAAATGCATTCAAAGGCTTAATAGCTACTGTATGCTAAGTGTGTTGTGTTTTAGACGTTTTGCACTTTCTACCCTTAAGGCCGTGTACACACAATCGGTCCATCCGATGAGAACGGTCCTAAGGACCGTTGTCATCGGTTAACCGATGAAGCTGACTGATGGTCTGATGTGCCTACACACCATCAGTTAAAAAAACTATCGTGTCAAGGATAACTGAACGATGGGGCCCACACACGATCGTTTTGGACCGATGAAAAACAGACCTTCAGTCCGTTTTCATCGGTTTTGACCAATCGTGTGTACGCGTGTATCATCTGTTTGTCTTTACCAAGGACAGCTTTGTGCTTTGAGTGGATCATCTTCTCTTATATCACTTTGCATCAAATTACTCCAGCAAGGCTTCCACTAAAATGAAAAGCAGATGATTATTATACTTTTGTTTTTGTTCTACGTACAAGAGAAGCAATACAGTGAGACAAATAAATCCACATATGAAAGAAAACACCATCTGGTACTAGTCTTCAGATTTATTTTACTTTTATCGACTGCCTCCTCTGTCTGAGAAACAAATTAAAAGGAAGGATCTAATGAACTCTTTCTTGGAGCTCATTAGTGGCCAACAGCATATAAGTTTCAGCACCACAAAAAAAAAAACACCAGGAATATTCATGGAAAAATGTTCGTTTGGCTGCCAGGATCATTTGGAGGCAGAAGTGTTTTGTATTCTTCTAGCAGAATGTCCTGATTTCCACGTACTGTCAGAATACAGTATTTCAAAATCTTATGAGATGTTAACTTAACACTTGCTCTGTGTTGTGGTTTGTGAAGGTTATACCCCAGGAGAACGACACAAAGTCCAGCTTATCCTACAAATACATCATTCACGAAGACTCCCTGCCATCCATAAATAATAACAACGTACTGCAGGAAGAACTTGATACTTATGAGTGGGCTTTAAAGACTTGGTCTCAGTGCTCAAAACCATGTGGCGGAGGTGAGAATTTTACTGAATGCTTGATATGGATGCCATCTGAAAATGTTAATTAAACTATCTGGTGCAGAAACAAAAAGTTGATTTGGGGAGCCTGTTTTTTACAATCTGTTTAAAGTATAATTTTTTTCACTATTTTGTCTATTAATATTATAATTTTTTATAAGGAGTTTTGAGTTTTCATATACTTATAAAATAAACTGATGTTTCATATTATGATTGTTAATTGATTACACACTGCCCTGGGGTGGTAATCAAACACCCTAAAGGTATAAGTGCCACATCCTAATTATAGTGTTGGATTGAAAAAATATATATATTTTTCGAAAGATGGACTCTGTAGGCACGAAAATAATTATAAACAAATTTATTAATCGCATACATACACATATATTTGATATATCTAAAAAACAATTGCGAATTACTAGACTATACATTAGGACCCAATGGTTCCCAGACCAATACTACTGAATCTGCATAATACACTTCAAATGGGGCTGATTTATGCAACAAGGCCCACGCTGGGAGCAGGGTATTGATTTCTGGGTACAACCAAAAAGTTAAAATAAACTGATGTTTCATATTACTCAATGTGATTTTTTTTCTATAAAATATCTATAGTATTTTACAAATAAGCATCTAATACAAAATATAGTATATCCTTAACACGGTTTGCAACTTTTTTTAGCCACTGCCTGCATGCTTGTTGGCGAGCTGTGTAAATTGACTAACCCAGACAATCCTATTTCTGCCAGCAGAGGGAATAAAGGATATACAGTACAGTAAAACCTTGAGTTGCGAGCATAAATAGGAAACTTGCTTGTTATCCAAAGCACTTGTATGTCAAAGTGAATTTCCCCATAAGAAATAATGGAAACTCAGATGATTCGTTCCACAACCATTTATTCATGAGTCTTTCAGTTTATAGTCCATATAAAAAGATTATAGCAATGTGATAGGTTGTGTAACCATAAAATGTCCATTTGCAAATGGAAGCCTCCATATAGGGGATTAGAAGCAAAATCCAGAAGGAGCCACAGAGTATAAAAGAGAAGAGATGTGCTTCTAAGTGTAACAATATGGTTACAGTTAATGAAGGTACAACATTTAGCAACTCACATGGTTGATGATTAAAAGAGGCACGTCTAAGTTTGTAGGCATCCAAACTAAGGGGCATGCAAAATGCCCCTTAAACCAAGTTACTCTCAAACCAAGGTTTTACTGTATTTTACAAAAAAGCATCTAATACAAAATATAGTATATCCTTAACACGGTTTGCAATGTTTTTTCACCACTGCCTGCATGCTTGTTGGCGAGCTGTGTAAATTGACTAATCCAGACAATCCTATTTCTGCCAGCAGAGAGAAAACATGATGTTTCCCTTCTCCAAATCATTTAGCTGTGTGTCTATATTCTAACTTTTCCTGCTGTTCAAGTCTATTCTCAACATAGGCTCAACATGTACAACATAGCATCCAGAAAACGGTGTTGTTTCTCAGATCTTGCCACCTGCTGGCCGCAAGTTATAAATAATAAATATTCATTTACAGTGTATATTTATCTGAAAAAAAAAATCAAAATACATTTTTAGTTGGGATGATAACAAATAAAACAAATAGTCCATGATGAAAATGTAATGAGGTGAGACAACATACCATCTGGCCCATAATCTTGGTACCCAAATGCTTCTTTCTTCATCCCAACAATCCCTGCCTTCCTAACCCTCATTCCTTTATCAGACTAAAAATGAGCCAAGACTTGGAGTATTGCTGGATGGCAGGGCTGGACTGGGACAGAAATTTGGCCCTGGACTTCATCCAGGCTGGCCCACTTTGACAGGTTTCTCCCATGGCGGCCGGACAACTCCCGCACCCCCCCGCGGCCACCCAAGCCCCCTCTCCCCCTTCACTAGCCACTAGCCTTTCTACTTTATTACAGTAGAATGGCTGGTACTGGTACTCTTATAGGCAGTACCAGTGGGGAAGCTAGACATTATTTCACCCGGGGCAAAGAATCAGTTCGGTGCTCCCCCTTATGGGACACGATTAGGCAGAAGTGAGAAACTCCCAGGCCATAGCTGTTGAGTCAGCTGTCTGTCCCCTCCCCCATGCTCCTCTGTCATCCCCCCTGCTCCTCTAGTCCTCCCCCTGCTTCTTTGTTCCCCCCAGGTGAGCGCTGCGGGGAGGGAGAGACAGAGGAGCGGAGGGGGGCGGCAGTCCTCTGTCACTGCAGCCGGCCCACTGAGCCATCGGCCCATCGGGAAACTCCCTGTAGTCCCAATGGCCTGCTGGATGGTAGCAAGGGCATATATTTGTGAATGCATTTCTTTTATTATTATGGAGTACCAACAACACACAATCTACAGTCAATGCACATGTCATACTTTACAAATGAGAGCTTTAGCCTAAGATCCTCATTTGGATATGCTGACTTTGCTTTCCACACCCAGTGCCATACATCTTATAACTACTGGCAGTTGTTGGGTTTAATTCTGGCAAATGTGTGTGAATCCAGGCAGGTTAATGTGCAGATACCATTTACTAATTATAATTCGGTAATTTTAATTGGTGGAAACAGAAATTATATTGCTTCCTAGGGGCAGTCTAATCTTCTTCCATAATCATTCACACATGTTCTCCATATTATAGTATTTTTTTTGAAAATGTATTGATAATATTGGAGTTGGTACAATCATGGTACTGGATTTAGCATAGCCTTCGTTAGCATGTGCACGTTCTGTTTGTTTGGTGAAATAAATAATTAGCTATAGCAAGAAGGGAATTCTGTTTGCAAATTGCAAATAAGTATTTTAATTTTATGTTGCAAAGGTTTCCAGTATACAAAATATGGTTGCCGAAGGAAAAGCGATAACAAAATGGTTCACCGTAGCTTCTGTGAAGCCAACAGGAAGCCAAAACCTATCCGCCGAATGTGCAATCTACAGGAGTGTACACAGCCAGTGTGAGTGATCCTTTTGTCTAGCTTTAGATTTTGCATGCATTAGTTCTTATTACGTGTTTCCTGTAGTTCAGAACTGTGAAGGAGGAAAACCTTATTGGATTTATTTAATTTGATACCGAAATCTGTTGTAGCAATGCTGAAAGTAAGAAATACAAGCAAGGTTGACTAATACCTAATATCCATAATACAAAATGACTTATTGTAAAAATGCATAGTGACACATAATAACAAGATACAGTTTGAGTGAACGTCCTGCTGAGAAAAGCTTATAGTCAAAAGGAAATGCAACTATAGCCATGCATGAAGAAGAAGTTGAAAATATACAAAACACCCATTATTGCAGTTGTGTATTTGCTATTTTTATTATTTTCATTATTTCTAAATACTGATAATGTAATAATGTAATGTAATGCTGGCCAAATGCCTTATATGTGAAAAATCCAATTACCGTATTTATCGGCATATAACACGCACAGGCGTATAACACGCACCCTAACTTTAATGCCCTGTACACATGATCGGATATCTGATGGAATCTAATCCGATGGATTTTTTTGTCGGATTTCCAATGAAGCTGACTTTCATCAGTCTTGCCTACACACCATCAGTCAAAAATCCGACATGTCCAACGCGGTGAAGTAAAACACTACGACGTGCTGAGAAAAATGAAGTTCAATGCTTCTGAGCATGCATCGACTTGATTATGAGCATGCGTGTTTTTTTTTTTCTCCGATGGAGTTCCACACAGACAACCGTTTTTTTCTATCAGTTTTTTATCCATAGGAAAATTTTAAAACATGTTCTAAATTTTTTTCACCGATGGAAAATAAACCGTTGGGGCCCACACACGATCAGTTTGTCTGATGAAATGGTCCGTTTTCATCAGACAAACCGATCGTGTGTACAGGGCTTAAGAGGGAAGTTTCAGGAAAAAAAATTTCCACAGCCCCCTGCGTGTAACACGCAGGCACAGTTTACCCTCTATTTTCAGGGTAAAAAAGTGAGTGTTATACGCCAATAAATACAGTAAATAACCGTTTAGTTGAATTGATTTGTATAAGATATGATCCTCTCATCCAAATGATTGCAAGTTGAATAGTCATATTGCTATTTATATATTTTATATATATATATATATATATATATATATATATATATATATATATATATATATATATATATACATATACATATATATATATGTACATATATATATATATATATATATATATATATATATATATATACTGTATATGGCCAGTATAAGTTCCTTTAACTTGCCCTAATATAAAGCAGAAATCAGTGCGGTACCACACAAAGGAGGATTCATACAAAAATTTGTATATACACCATTAAATAAATTGATGTAGACAAAAAATATATTAGAATAAAAATAGTTGAATTGGTGAGTGATGCATGAATAATTAAGGGACAAGAGCTTAATCTAGTCCATGGATAAGGAACCCAGATGATCATTCACACCACAATTCCACAAAAAAAATAGTTGTCAATTTTCCATGTGAACAAAAGAGGAAGAAAAGCTTGACTACAGATCACTGCCGCATACCTGATCTGTTGGATCTCAAGTTATAGAGATCAGAAGGGCATGTCAAAACACAATCAGCTGGTTACGGATCAGCATCCAAGGACTCCCGTGGAGGTAAGGTATCCTATCCCGTGAAGGTAAAGGTGTCCTGTCCGTACTGAGCGGAGCTCCAACCTCGGTATATCCCGCAGCAGGTATGTATCAGAATACACTTCCAGAGCCGGTGGTAGTTTAGATATGGCAGAGAAGAGAAAGCTTCATTGTGCAGATCATTTAAAAGTATTTATTGGAATCAATTGACACCATCAGCAAAACAAAGTTTAAAAAGCACAGCCACGGCACATAACCTGACCGGCTTGTGCTTAGTGACGTTAGGGATAATGGCTCCAACCAACATGTTTCCCCATACAAGTATTCTTCTGGGAAAGGAGACCGTCAAAACCACCGGCTCTGGAAGTGTATTCTGATATATACCTGCTGCAGGATATTCAGAGGTTGGAGCTCCTCTCACTACGCACATGACACCTTTACCTTCACGGGATAGGATACCTTACCTCCACGGGGGTCCTTGGATGCTGATCTGTAACCAGCTGATTGTGTTTTGACATGCCCTTCTGATCTCTATAACTTGAGATCCAACAGATCTGGTAAGTGGCGGTGATCGCCTCAATTATTGATGGACAGAATTTTTATTCTATCTGCAGTCAAGCTTTTTTTCCCCTATTGTCCACATGGAAAATTGACAAATCTTTTTTTTGTGGAATTGTGGTGTGAATGATCCATCTGGGTTCCTTATCCATGGACTAGATTAAGCTCTTGTCCCTTAACTATTCATGCATCACTCACTAAATCAACAATTTTTATTCTAATATATTTTTTGTTTACATCAGTTTATGTAATGGCACTACCCCTGAAGGAGCTGCTGGTTTGTTTTGGTATCTGTTCTCTGGCTCTCAACCCCTTAAACTGTCTCGAACCCTCCCTTGGCACAACTAGTATTGGTAAAGATTGTGAATCCCACTGACTGTTAGGGAAACACAATTATATCACACCACACTCAAATTTTTAGATAGACTGTTACCTTGTGTTGTACTGGTCCCACAGGATAATAGATAGACAGCACACAGGTTTAAACTTAACCAAGGAAACTTTACTTGGTAAGCAATTAAAGTAAAAGAACAAACTAAAACAGTTAAGGGACTGCTTACAGGGCCCTGTAAGAGTCAATAGTAATAATAAATAAATACAGGTTTAATTGTAGTACTTAAAGCGGGGGTTCACCCTTAGAGGGCACTTTTTCCCCTTAGATTCCTGCTCGTTTTCTCTAGGGGAATCGGCAATTTGTTTTAAAATATGTGCAGTACTTACCCGTTTACGAGATGCATCCTCTCCGTCGCTTCCGGGTATGGGCTGCGGGAATGGGCGTTCCTTCTTGATTGACAGTCTTCCGAGAGGCTTCCGATGGTCGCATCCATCGCGTCACGATTTTCCGAAAGAAGCCGAACGTCGGTGCGCAGGCGCAGTATAGAGCCGCACCGACGTTCGGCTTCTTTCGGCTATGAGTGACGCGATGGATGCGACCGTCGGAAGCCTGTCAATCAAGAAGGAACGCCCGCTCCCGAAGACCCATACCCGGAAGCGACGGAAGAAGATGCAGCTCGAAAACGGGTAAGTACTGCTCATATTTTAATACAAATAGCCGATTCCCCTAGACCAAACGAGCAGGAATCTATGGGGAGAAAAAAAAAAATGTTAGAAATGGGTGAACTCCCGCTTTAAGACAGACCTGTGTAAGGGCACAGCAAAGGGAGTCCTTCAGTAAGATATGTCTGGTACTGAAGCACCTCTTCACCAGGCCTCACCCAGCTCTCACTAACAGCAACACATTGCAACTTAATATAATCAAATACTTTAGATGGAAGAATATATATAAATGTATATCAACAACTGACTCTTCCTAAACAAGCAACCTTTCAAAATATGTGCCTCACTAACTAGGAAGGTTTGGTTGATCAGACCGAACCTCAATACGATCGTTCTCAACAGTTTGCACGTATTTTAGCTAGCATGCAGTGGTGCACATTAAGTAATTTGTAACCCAACCAGGCCTGGCCTTACTGGATTGTTCCGTCAGCGGAAACTCCGATACTTGGCCCTTTCCGTCATCGACAGTTCCCTGTCTTCCACACGGCTGTCACACACTGCTGATTGAACAGGTCACCAGCTGCTCTTGGACACGGTCCGGTCACTCCATCTGGAATCCCCCTCACAGGATTGGGCAATCCGCATAGGCGAGTATAGGCCCTGGCTTCTCAGGCCTATACTCCAGGAGACAAGCCTCAACACAGGCCTCCTTCTTGCTTGGAGAGGCAGTCCAGAGAGAGCGAGCCAAGAAAGTCCTCCTTAAATTTCTTCCTCCAGCCGGCCGTGCGAGGCGCAAAGTATATTGGGATTGTACAGTTGCACTCTGGACATTGTAGTCTGTCAACTGGCCAGGGCAATGGAGTCTTTATCTCCCTGCACTTCAATTCCCAGAGCTTATTGCTGTACCATGGTAAAACAAAACAGCAAGTGGCTATGACAACAATTGGCCACCGGAGGGAGCTGAGTTCCTTCTTTATCTGCAAACGGCAATCTTTTATCCATATCAAAGTGGCACCCCGCTACAGGTGTATATATTAATTTTTGTATGAATCATCCTTTGTGTGGTAGCGCACTGATTTCTGCTTTAAATTTCTGTTGACCGATTTTCAAGATTTTCTTAGTCACAGCACCACCAATTATTCACTGTTTATATTTTTATATATTTTTTTGTTATATATATATATATATATATATATATATATATATATATATATATATATATTTTATATATATATACATTTTTTCACATCTCTATTCAGCTATATAGGGGTTCCAGCGCAGATTTTTTTCCTTTTACACCAACTTGCCCTAATACCCAGCCACCCTAGAGACCATGTAGATGAGAATCAAACTCAGCAGGAAGGCAAATATAGTACTATACACTTTCAAATGCTTGTGAGTTGCTCAGACATGTGTTTGAGTTGGAAGAGGGAGGGCATGCACTGATAACCAATCCAATACTGTTAAAGAGCACATTTGGTGACTGGAGGTGATGGTTGGGTGATTCACCATCTAATCAGCAGGCTGGGTGTGTTGTAGGCCAAGGCTGTTCTGACAAACAGGCAAATCTCCAATTCCAGACGAAGCTTGCTTGCCTCTTCCTACCTTGCAGCAACCTTGGGTTTTGTTCCCCATGGCAGAGCCTCATAAGTAATAACTAAATCCAAATTTATGATTTCACATCCACGATTTTCATATGAAATATGTTAGGTGGAGTTGTGCTTAAATTTGCTCATGATCATATTAGATCTTCCTGTGATACTACAATAAGTAAAACATACCTGAAACCAGTGCAGGGACAAGGTCATCTAGAGCCCGGGGCAAACATGCCTAAGCTACATCCCCCCCAAGATGTATGAGCATTATGTGTCAGCAAAAATCCCCCCTTCCAACACAAATCTCTGCCCCCAAACCCCCCCCAAAAAAACAAATCACCCCTCCTAGCAAAAATCCTTTACACTTAAAATTTCCCCGCCCAAGTACACATCCTCTCCCCCACTCCAAATCCCCCATCCCAGCACAAATACCCCCATCCCTCCTCCTAGCACAAATCCTCCCTCCCCCCTACAAATTTCCCCTCCTAGCACAAATACCCCTCAATCATCCCTACCAGCACAAATACCCTCACCCAAAAAATACTCCTACTAGCACAATTCCCCTCGCCTCTACCATATCACCTCTTCTAGCACAAATCCCCCCTTCTAGCACAAATCATCATGCCTTATCCCCCCTCCCAACACATATCCCCCTAAATCACTACTCCTAACACCCTCCCCCAAATTTACCGTCTTAGAACAATTCTTACCCCCAGGGGGCCGCCATCGCACCACCATCCCCCGCCTCCCGCCCCTCACATGATACCGCAGTGCCCAGGGCAGCTGTCCCTTCTGCCCACCCCTTGTCTCAGCCCTACCTGAAACAATTAGAACTAATCTAAGCTTAGAAGAAATTAGAAAGCAAAGCATGCATTTTTCAATAAATAAAAATTTAAATCTAGGAATAAAATTCCTAAAACAGAGAGTGCTAATAAGGTCCAAGCACTATGACTATATGCAAAATCTTTATTAGTAACTAGAATATTAGACAATCAATAGACCAGCAGGCAATTACTGTAACACCAACCCACTGCATAAAAGAATAAACAACGTTATCAAATACATTTAAAAAAAAAACTCCTTTCAATATATCCCTTTTAATAAAATATACTGCATTCATCCAGTGGGATCCTTGTCATAGGATAAACCTATTTCAGTGTCACACAGAACCCACTGGATGAAACCTCATCAATGGGGATAGACAAACTTCGAAGCAGCAGCTAGTTATTAGTGTAAGCAGCAAGATATGGGCTGTAATGCAGCATTCATTTAAAACTTAGAATAACAAGAATGGTCAGTTTGTAAATCTAGAGAAAAAATGAAATGTATCTTTTCTTCTCCACATTAATAATAGTTTTAATGTGTCTCTCATAGCTGGGTAAGTGACGACTGGGAACACTGTACAAAAAGCTGTGGGAGTTCTGGCTATCAGATTCGTGTTGTACGGTGCATTCAACCCCTTCATGACGGTACAAATCGCTCAGTTCACAGCAAGTATTGTAGTGGCGAGCGTCCAGAGAGCAGACGAGCATGCAACAGGAATCCCTGCCCTGCACAATGGAAGACTGGTGCCTGGTCTGAGGTCAGTGATACATGTCCACATCACTTGTTATAGAAATACTACATTAATCACATTGATTACAACAGGTAGCTAAGCAGAGTATCTCTGTAGAGGAGATGTCCCAACAATGCTTCTTAACCTCCCTGGCAGTATGATTATTTCAGATTTTAGGTGCTGATAGCGGTACCATTATTTTGCAAGGAAATTTGGCGTTTTACATTGTAGGCCTGTAATTCTTAGGAATAACTCACTTAACTCTGTCCAAACAAGAGTCTAGTAGACATCTCGGGTATGATAAAGTTTGAAAAACAAAATCATAAATTATAATATAATAAATAACTATAAATAATTATAACAAATAATAATAATATAATAATAAAAATTATTCAATAATGTAATCAAATCAAAAACATTGAACTATGCTCAGTTGCAGAATTGTCGCTGTCATTACTTTTATTTTTTGATGACAAATTTCCCCACAAATCGCTCAATTCTGCAAGTAATTATAATTTATTATCGCTGTTTTCTAGCTGCTCTAAAACCACTTTTGACATAAAGGGACACTTTTTGGTTGCTATGGACAATCTACAGTTTGCAGACAGACAGTTTTTATTAAACAAAAGTACATGCAGGACACTGGGCAGACCACTAGGGACAAAGGGGGTGTGTATTTTTTACATACAGTACTGTAATCTGTAAGATTACAGTATACTGTATGTATTGTGTTTTTTTTTACTTTTTTGAATTTGGCGCCGTTCTCCACCCCCATGCGTCGTAACATCGCAGGGAACGGAGCTCGGCGGCACACAGGCACTGTGTGAATCGAGCGTGTAGACAGCTCGATCACACAGCGGAGCGGCATCGCAGGATCCAGGGACAAGGTAAGTAAACCATGCCTGTGGATGCTGCGAGGCGATCCCGAGTCTGGCTTGGGGTTACCGCTCTTGGTTCTGAAATCCCACCCCGAGCCAGACTCGGGAATACCGCCAGGTGGGTTAACTAAAACACCTCTTAACAAAAATAAGCAATACCCTCATATTGCGTAAACAAGATAATAAACATTAAAACATAGAATAACAGAATTGTTGTCAGTATGTAAAAGTGCAAAACCACATAAATGACATACCTCTCTAAATCCTTATTGGAACCAACCTAAGCCCCAAAGCTAAATTTGATCTACGCTGTCCAGGGGCAGACTTACCATTCGGGTACTCGGGCACTGCCTGAGGGCCCCATGCCTCTAGGGGGCCCCATCAGGGTTGCCAGCCTCAGTAAAACCAGGGACAGTATGTAAAAATCTGTGTTTTTTTTCAAAATCCCAAGATTATAGTTGCCCCGCCTCTCCAGTACCTTTTCAGTGTGTGTATGTGTATTCTGTGTGTATGTATACTGTATGTGTGTGTATACTGTGTGGCCCCATAATCTCCTATTGCCTGGGGGCCCCATGAGTTGTCAGCCCGCCCCTGACAATGTAATTTCCATTTATCCAAACAAGAGGTCTAGGTGTCCTGGTGGAGATGTTTAAAAATTGCACTGGTGGAGATCTTTTAAAAAAATATTATAAATAAGGGTAAATTGAAGCTTCAGAAGAATTTGCTGGGATTTCAGATGCAGAATTATTTCTATATCTTCTTTTTTCTTTGTATGATATCACTATCACTGAATTACTTTATAGAGGGATATTCCCATATTCTGTATATATTCAATATGTTATATTTAACATTAGCAATGTATAGGTGTCAATTGTTATTATGTTGCTCACAGCTGTTTACATTGTAAATATCCAATGAGGCCATTAAATATACCATAACAGCTTTTTCAGTATCTGCTAAAATTCCATATCTACCTAAAGGGTAATGCAGGGAAAAAATAGCTTCAATCCTTGAGGGTGCCTACAAAGCTGTACCTTTTGGAACCAACCAGGTGTTACTCAATGAAGGAGCCAGTTTTGACTGTGATGTCTGGGAGTATTTGTGACTATCTATAAAATCTGGCCTTTTACCAACCACTGAGGCTGAAAGTTATGCAGACCGATTAAATATAAAGCAGAGGCACACAATCATTTTTTCCATTTTCCGTCTTCAGCTAAACTTGTTTATATTTACCAAAAGCAAAATTACTCTAGGAATGCTTTTGTATTGCGTGTGCTAATACAATATATTATTAACCAATGAATAAAAAATGAAAATAATCCTTAAATGGAACACTGAACAAACAACCAAAGATGAAAATGTAGTACCAATCATGGAATTTCACTTTATTTTCCTGATTATTGCCATATTTTTTAAAGTAGGGGTTAGGTTTGCCAGCAAGCGTAAAGTACATTCTATTACACTTACTGCGCTGTGCCATTATTGAATAAGTTATTCATGAACTATTTGTTGCTAAATCATAGGACCATCAGATATAAACTGGTTGGGAAGAACAATATGTAGTCACATAATAAACTACCAAGTATCTAAAGCCAAAACTTTTTTGTTATTTTGAGCAAGGTAGAGGACTTTAACCACTTCAGCCCCGGAAAGGATTTGCCCCCTTAATGACCAGGCCCTTTTTTGCGATACAGCACTGCACCACTTTAACTGACAATTGTGTGGTCGTGCGATGCTGTACCCAAACAAAATTGATGTCCCTTTTCCCAACATAAAGCTTTCTTTTGGTGGTATTTTATCACCTCCGCGGTTTTAATTTTTTGCGCTGTAAACAAAAAAAGACCAACAATTTTGAAAAAAAACTATTTTTTACTTTTTGCTATAATAAATATCCCCCACATTAAAACAAATAACATATTTCTTCATCAGTTTAGGCCAATATGTATTCTTCTACATATTTTTGGTAAAACAAAATCACAATAAGCATATATTGACATGTCTTTGCAAAAGTCATAGTGTCTACAAAATAAGGAATAGATTTATGGAATTGTTATCATTATTTTTTTTTTACTAGTAATGGTGGCGATCTACATTTTTTAGCAGGACTGGGACATTGGGGCGGATAGATGAGACACTTTTGACACTTTTTTTGAGACCAGTGACATTTATACAGCAATCAGAGCTAAAAATACCCACTGATTACTGTATAAATTTCACTGGCAGGAAAGGGGTTAACGCTAGGGGTTAATATCAAGGGGTTAAGTGTGTTCCCTGGGTGTGTTCTAACTGTAAAGGGGATGGGCTACCTAGGACACGACAGAGATGGTTGTTCCTGATGACTGGGAACAGAATATCTCTGACATGTCACTAGGCAGAATGGGGTATTGCCGCAATGACGCATGCATGTGGGAGCCGCCGGTAATGGCACACTAACTGAAGCAATGGCGCGATGACGTCAGCACATGAAGATACAGGGGATATCTCCTAAACCAGGTTTAGGAGATATCCGAGGTAGCCACAAGTAAGCCTTATTATAGGCTTGCCTGTAGTCAAAAGTGGATTGTAAGGGTTCACAACCACTTTAATTTTCACTGTACAAAACCCCCCAAAAAAACAAGAGATTATTTTTTCTTTCTTGAAATGTACTTTGTCTTCTTACTCCACTTAGCCTAATGCTGATAAACTATAAAATACAGCTACAGTCCTACTGCAAGGGATAATTGCTGGTTCAGGTCTAAGGGACACAGAAAACAGATTTACATACCCAGTCTTTCGCAGCTAGACTGATCTCCGCAGTGTCTTCTCTCCTATGCTCTACTGGTCTAAGGTCCTGGCATCATCAAGACCAGCCCAGGGTCCATGGCTCTGCTACGGATGTGAGGGCGCTAATTGAGAGTCCACTTGAAAGAATGGGGGAGTGTCTTCTGCTGGGGGAGCAGAGGATCAGGTATTTAAAGACGTTTTGCCTCTCCCCTAGAAAAAATAAGTAGTTAAAGTGGATGTAAACTCAAACTTTTTTTTTTTTTTAATTAAGACTCATATCTGTTACAGCAGAGGATGTCATTTCATCTGTGCCTAGTCTTGCCACAAGGAGTTAATCCAGCTCTGAGCAATCCTTGCACCTTTCTTCAGTAAGATAAAAACAGACACAGAGAAATAGGAGTCTTCCCTCTTACTGTGAGTCACAGGCGATTTACCTTATCTCATGCACAAGCCTGATAGAGGCATTTTGTGTACTTCACATCCCCTCTCCTTTCTTCTCTAGCTCTCCCAGGATTGGCTGCTCCACACCTCAGCATAATTGGGCATGCTGAAGTCATGTTGTGACTTTCCTAGGTTTTGACTGGATGTTAGTGATCATGGGGCATAATCCACAAGACCAGCAAAAGTTCAGTGTAAGAAATGTTGATGCCTAGCCAAGGGGAGTGTAAAGGTAGGTGGGGAGTCTACTGACATCATGACTCCACCCACCAAGCCTTGGACAACAGACCCACCCACAGCATCCGGAGTTTAGCAGGGCTCCAAACAGTTAAAGGGGGAGATATTTGACAAGTAAGGATACATGCAGGAGGCATATATATCCTTATAGATCAGCACTATGGCAGTAATTTAGAAATGATGAGAGTGGGTTTACATCCACTTTAAGTGCAAGTGATCATTTTATAGTTTCTAGGAGTTGGGTTTTAGCATCCCCTGCACATACATCCTCATATAATGTTTTCACTGAATTAAGCACACATGAGAGTAACAAGTGTAGCTTTAGATTTCATGCATAGTGGGTATTTAGTCCCGTTGCATGAGATCCCAGCATGCGGGAGAAAGCCATAGGAAAATCATCCAGCCTCGTTGACCGCATCCTGTAAAATTCTTGTGAGTGTCTAAAAGCTGCTGCAACTGGACAAGGCTGGACGGGGCACAAAGTGGTGCTAACATTTAGGCAGCGCACACTCAAGTAAGAATGTGCAATCGCACATTGGCTATCTGGAAAATATATAAAGCTAAGGGTTTGACATTCAGTACAGCTTGTTGTTGAATAAAAATAATTTATTAGAGGAAAAAAAAAAGATCTGCTTAAAACACATCTATTCAGGGTAAATCAGCTGTGAAGCAAACTTGGTGGCCCAGGTGGTAGTACTTTTCATTTATTTAATTTGTGTGATCTCTGTAAAATAAAAGTCATTCATGTTATGTACAAAATTGACTGGCTGGGTTTCAAACAAATAAAGAATCCTGAAGCAGATAAGGGATATATTGCAGGAACAAAGAGAAAACAAGGCAGAATAATAGTGCCTTACAGTCGTACAGAGATGAGGTTCACTGTTTATTACTGTTTGCTTGTTGCTGATCTCAGCTCTGATCTTTTATTTCCGATGCAGTGCTCTGTAACCTGTGGTGAAGGTATTGAAGTGAGACAAGTCCTATGTCGTTCAGGTGATCAATGCGATGGAGAGAAACCAGAATCTATAAGGGAATGCAAGCTAGCTCCTTGTAATGGTATGTATTGCTCTTCACAGTTCAACACTTTTTCAAGAACCAAATTAATAAAGTTGGCAAGCAGAATCACAAAGCTTGTAAAGCCAAGAGCTCACGGTACATTTTTCTTTCAGTTCTAAGGAAGCATTCTTGATGTTATTTTTTTTTTGTTACCTTTGTCCCCTTTGTTAGAAATAGTACAAGTGTATTTTATTATGGTGTTCTGGTTGACAGATAGGAACTAAGACAGCGTCCAAAAACAATGTGATACAGATGACTTCTGCTTAAAGCGGGGGTTCTTTCGGCAACTTGTTACGCGGCCGTATGTGCCGGGGGGAAGCTTATGTCATATGTCAATCAATTAGCCTGTGCATAGGAACGCCCACTCCCGCGGGATTCACTACCCGGAAGTCGGGGGAGAAAATAAAGATATAACGGTATGTACGGCAAAAAAAAAAAAAAGATGATCAGCGTACAGTCAATGTTGGAATGGAGCTTAATGTAATGTTAGATTATTTTTTTGGGTGAACCCCGCTTTAAAGACAGTCCAGTAAGAATTGTACTAAAAAAAACGATAGAACTACAGTATAGGGAAATCTATACGGATATAAATAAGACCCCCAAAAGATGGAAATGTCTAAACACTCTTATAAGGTTAGGGGAGTTTTCACAAATCTTCCACCAACTATGGCAGGAAGAGATAGACCCACATATCCTGGCATGAAAAGCATGTCCCTGAGACCTGATACACCGTGTTTCCCTAATGCAGCCATTGTTTGTGGTGCATGTGTACCAAATGGATTGTTCCCTTTTCTATGGGTTCTTAAACATGGATGTATATCGGGCTAATGGCCATACTGAGTAAAATCTACCGTATTTATCGGCATATAACACACACTGGCGTATAACACGCACCTACAATTTAGGAGGGAGGTTTTTAGGAAAACTTTTTTAACTAAACAACTTTGATCTAAAATAAGGGGCAGTGCTCATCAATGCAGCCTGTTTAGTGCGCATCTGCAGCCTGATCATTGCCCATCTGCAGCACATCTCACCAATGCAGCCTGATAAATGTGGCATGATCAATGCCTATCCCATCATGCAGCCTTATTAATGCCCATCTCATCATGCAGCCTTATCAATGCCCATCTCATCATGCAGCCTTATCAATGTCCCTTTTTAGCCTGAATGCAACCTCACCATTAATGCAGCCTGGACAGTGCATGAAATCACAGAGCCGTCATCTCCTGTTCGGCTCACTCGGCTTTTACTCGGCAGTCACACAGACACACACAGTCCCGCCTCCGCCTCCGCCATCGGCATTGGACATTGGCATTGGACCAGCTCCTGTGATAGACAGAACACTGGTCCAATGCCAGTGGCGGAGGCGGAACTGTGTGTGTGACGTGAGAGCCGAACAGGAGATGCCGGCTCGTGAATTCCAGCTGTTCGGCTCTCACTCAGCAGTCACACACGCACACTCCCGCCTCCGCCATCGGCATTGGACCAGCTCCTGTGATACACAGAACACTGGTCCAATGCCAGTGGCGGAGGCAGGACTGTGTGTGTGATGTGACAGCCGAGTGAGAGCCGAACAGGAGATGACGGCTCATGAATTACGGCTGTGTTCGTCCCCCTCCTTACCTTCTAAGGTACACTATCGGTGTATAACATGCACCCGCAATTTCCCCCCTATTTTCAGGGGAAAAAAGTGCATGTTATACGCCGATAAATACGGTATCTGTTTTTTCCATGCCTAGAAACCACAGCTACTGTGTAATTCTACCCATACACATACCATATATACTGTATGTGTGCATAGCCAAGTGCAATGTACTTTGTAATGCATGTCTATTGGTTAAATTACGCAGAAGCTGTGGCTCCAGGATGCAGCCAATACACCAAACATCCCTATATATGCCTGTGAATTTTTTTTTATACCCAGATTTTATGTGTGCTGATGGCCTTAAGTTAAGGAAAGAAAGAAAAAAAAAAAGAAAAAAAAGGAGGGCGCACCGACCTAGTGCATTACCACTTGAAATTTTTATTAAAAATTGAATAAAAGCAATGATCCTACTCACAAGGAAAGCTTAGGTAAGCGCCTTTCAGACAGCTAGACTGGACCTCACGGCACCTGCCAGTGGAACCTCAGACATCTGGACAGCTGACACGTTTCTGGGGCGTACCCGTTTCCTCAAAGCCTAAGTGGTCCGTGGCTTTGGGCAAGGGGGCACGCCCTAGAAATGTGTCAGCCATTCAGATGTCTGGGGTTCCACTGGCAGGTGCCGTGAGGTCCAGTCTAGCTGTCTGAAAAGCGCTTACCTAAGCTTTCCTTGTGAGTAGTATCATTGCTTTTATTCTATTTTTAATAACATTTTCAATTGGTAATGCACTAGGTCGGTGCGCCCTCCCTTTTTTTTCTTTCTCTAGCTATAAGAACACCCTTTGTTATGAGGAGGGCTGCAAGACTTTAGACCTTGCCGTGAGACTACGCTACATTACCCGGGTTTGGCAAAACACCAGAGCGCTGGAGAATTTTGTTTCCCTGATGGCCTTAAGTTACCCTAACCCAAACATGGCCTGATTATTGCAAGTACTGCTCAGTTTTATCACATTTATCAGGTCTTTAAATAAACTCTAGGCACATATCGATAAACGTACTTTGAACTCTAGGCACATATCAATAAACATACTTCGATCTCGCTGTGGGCTCAGCCAAACAATATTAAATGCATTTCAAATTGCAGTAGCAGAATTACAAGCACCCTGTATTTGTATTATCATCCCCAAATTTCCACCATACCAGATCTCAGGTTGAGAGTAGGTTTGCAAGCACTGAGGATATCTTGAATACTATGACATCACTGTGAGAAAATTAATCTCCAGTGAATTGCACAGCACTGTTACCCTAAGGACCTGTATGTGAACTGTCTTTTGTTCCTTTCATGCAGAGTTTTGCATAAGTCTATGAGAATACAAAACACACTTAAAGTTAGACGTAGATCAACTGTCTGTCAAATACATCTGTCAATGACTTCCAAGTGATCTCAGAGACATCTTAAACTGGTGTCTTTAACACAAGCCCAAGGGCCATCAACTCAGACCCTAATACAATAAGGGTTCTTGAAGTTGGAGTGAGAGGTGTTAAATTAGATGGTATGTAGGGGACAGAGAAAGGAGGACCTTAGCAGTATAGTGGTTCTCATTTATGCTAAAGGCAGAGAGGTAACTCAGGGAGCATTTTGTAATTCTTCTGGTTGTACAGTGTAACAGGATTGGCCAAATCAGAATTTTTGAGCAAAGGATGATATGCAAGATCAGCAGAGATGTCCAGGCTGCCTGTGGGTGGCCTCAGTTTTAGAACCATACATGGTTCTTGACCATCATTTTTAATGGCAACCCCAACGATCCTGCAGTAGACTTTCCTTAATCGCCAAACTCCAGACCTTACTCACTGGCCAATGATTGGAGAAGTGGAATGGGGACATGGACCGCCTATTTAACTCCCTCTGCAGAGAGGACTAATATGGTGTGTGTGTCTAGGTATGTGTTAGACCCACCTGTATGATCATTTAGACCCCTTTCACACTGGAGGCGGTTTTTAGGTGCTAAAGGGCTAAAATCAGCTCATGTAAAGCACCTGAAAAATGCCTCCCCTGCAGCCCCTGTGTGAAAGCCTGAGTGCTTTAACACTGGAGTAGTGCTCTTGCAGGATGTTAGAAAAAGTCCTGCAAGCAGCGTCTTTGGAGCGGTTTAGTAGCGGTGTCTACACCCCTCCTCCAACACCCCTTCCCATTGAAATCAATGGGCACAATTGCCAAAGCGCCTGCAAAGCCCGCTAGGGGCCGAAAAGCACCGCAAAAATGACGGTAAAGCGCAGCTAAAACTAGCAGCGCTTTACCACTAATGTGGCTGCACTGTGAGTGTGAAAGGGGCCTAACAGAGCTTGTCTCTCCTTCTGGACCCAATGGACAGCTGTATGTAGCATACTGTGTGATTGGGTGTGTGATGAATGAGCCATTCCTTTCAGGGACATGAATCACACATCCAATTCTTGATTGTCTGTGCATGGGCATCGCTAGTGCCAGGCACCTGCTCTGCATCTTTTGCCTGGGCCCTGTGTACATTTCATAATCCTGTACCATGTACATAATACACACCTATCCCAACACTCTGTATGTTTTCTACTTCTAACCCCAGCACGCTGTACATTACATACTTCTGACCCCTGCACTGCGTACTTAGGCTCAGTTTTGAGGCCCCCTCACATCTGTTAGCACAATCTTTCTACACCAAAAACTCACTGTTGTGCGCCACCTCATTTTTCCCCTCTGAGTGCTTAAGAGTCCCTCTAAATGATTGCGCCCCTGTGGGGGATTGCTGGGCAGGGAGGCTATACAAATCAAATTAGAAACAGCTGCACAACAGTTTATATAACAAGATTGCATCACAGGTCTACATGAACATGAATTTCCACTCACATAACAAATGCCAATCCCTTAACCAATCTAGCTGACCATACACAGGAATTCAATATACTCAGTACAATCCTACTAGTACTTTGCTGTGCATGTCGAACATCCAGTTAATGTGCCTTTGTGACTTCTGCTCTGATAAAATGCACTCCGACCATTTACACAATAACTTACAAAAACAGCACAAAGCATTTATATTTGCATTCTCTTTTCCACACAGCTCATATAGGGATCTGATGCGTTGGCTGGTGCTTGAAGTTTTGCATATGTGCACAAATATATGCATAAGTGCAGCACAATTAATGCAATGGGGGTTATTTATGAAAGGCAAATCCACTTTGCACTACAAGAACAAACTGCACTTGAAAGTGCACTGAAAGTGCAGTCGCTGTAAATCTGAGGGGTAAATCTGAAATGAGGGGAAGCTCTGCTGATTTTATCATCCAATCATGTGCAAGCTAAAATGCTGTTTTTTTTATCTTTCTTGCATGTCCCCCTCGGATCTACATCAACTACACTTCCAAGTGCACTTTCAAGTAGTTTGCACTTGTAGTGCAAAGTGGAGTTGCCTTTAGTAAATAACCCCCAATGTATTGTTCACTAAGGCTTTTAACAAATTAGCTTTTTTTTACAGTCTACTCTAGTGATAGCCATGCACACTTTATGTGTTTTTTTTTCCTACATGGTGTACACATTTAAACATGCTAACATAATTAGAAAGACCTCAAAACATTAGCTAGCCTGGACTTAGCTGGTGCCTGGTCAGATCACCGGGCAGTGTACATTACATTACAAACTGCACTTGTCAGTAAATTCAATGTATACATGTTGTAGCCTTAGTGAACATATCTGTGTGCATTGCAAGCACCTAGTAAATTCCATGAATGTAAGACTTGTTTGTTTACCCATGATTGATGTCCTGGGGTGTACAAATATACTTTAGTAAAAAAAAGGCCAGAATATGTTAAAAATAAAACTATTACTTCTGCGCTATACTTATAATGAACACTAGATGGCAAACTCTTCTCACTATCTAAGCTGTCTGTAAATTCATGGCATGGTTGAACAAGAGGATTTCAATTTAGTTTAGTACATTTTCCCCCAAATATTGTAGAATCCATTTATTGGTGTTTGCAAGAGTAAAATGTGAAGTTTGGCATAAAATTATACTAAAGTTTTGATCACACCTGTGCGCAATAATCCACTGCCCTTTTGCAGACATGCGGTAGTGACAACCCACACATCTTGCTAATTTGCATCCGTTTGCAGCAGTATTTTGGTGAGCACTCTTTTTTAATTGAGTCAGGAAGTGCTTTTCTTGTGCAAAGGGCAGCTAATTGAAAATACTTGCCTGCCCTAAACACTATGTGCAGAAAATAAACACACATTTTGACGCACCTGCAAAGTTTGAATGAAGCCTTAGGGTAGCTTCTAAGCTAGGGTGACCAGACATCCCCAGTTTCAGGGGACAGTCCCCAGATTGAGGACACTGTCCCCGGACCAAGTCTGTCCCTGGTTTTGTTCCCAGATTGGATTTGAACAGGGGGCAGGGGCAATTTCAAAGACAGTCAGTGCAAAAAATCTAAATTACACCCCCCCCCCCCACTCCGCTGCTCCTACTACATTAGGGGGGTGTATTTTTCCCATTATCTGTGCCCCTTTCTAATGATCATGTGCTGGTTGGAGGGGAGGCAGGGGGTGGAAAGGAGGCAGGGGGAATGGTGATGAGCCTTAAGGGAAACACTGAATCAAGGAAGGGATCCCAAGCAATGCAACAATCCAATTGGAGGGTGGAATGTAAAGGGTAATGTAGAGCTGACACCGCCAAATAATTGCTGACAAAACTATCAAAGTCCATAGTAGGGAAATTGAAGTGTGGATGATGGAAGAAAAATCACAATGATTAAAAGCACAGAGGGGTTTGCTCATATATCTGATGTAAAAGACAATTAGCAGATGGAAATATCACATAAAGCGAGGATCCGGTTATAAACCTAGTATGTACGGATAGATGGTAATATATAATGAAAATGGATGCTTATTGGAGGGATAACTGCAGAGTAGTTAGTAGCTTGTAGTCAGAGCATACAATACCCATATGTGGGAACCAGGAAGTAAAGGCATCTGCTGGTCATCACTCATGCAGCAGCCATATATCCATAGGTTATCCGGATCTCCAGTGCTAGTGAGGCAAACCACAATAGGAGTAGTGGGATGGGGTGCTGGAACTGTTCCTCCAAAAAGGCAGCGGACAAGCCGCTTTGTGTAGCTGTTGTCGGGTCCCTTCGGTTTCCCGTGCCCGCCGAGGGCTTGCTTCCGGGACGCAATGGAACAGGGGCATCACGTGACGCTGGTGACGTCAAAGCGTTTTGCAAAAGGGGGTTCGCGTAGCTTCGTCTGGATGTCAGAGTACAAACACGCATACTCAGAGCAAATGCAAAAGATCAGACAACAATACAGAAGTTGACCAAAGGGTGGTGGTAAAGAGCTGACAAAACATGTGATTTTGGGAAAGTTTGCTGGAAAAGTCCTGCCGTGTGTATGCATACCAAGTTCACTGTAAACGCCCTTCTAACAAAAATCCACGGAAAAGTTTGTTTGAAGTCCAATCGTGTGTATGAGGCTTTACTGACATACAAAATGTAACTGCCAAAAATAAGCAGCAGCTAAGCCTTCATTTCCATGTTTGTCTGCCGACATCTGCTCAGAGTAATGACAAGTGGTTGTTAGAGGAAGGGCAGAGGTGACTTTAAGGCTGGATTCACACCTGTGCATTTTTTGTGCTTTTTGCACTACAGTCCATTTAACATGGTTTCCTATGGAACACATTCTGTAGTTCAAATCTGCAAAATCAGTGCTGGAGTAATTGGATCTCAAGGATAGACAGAGAAGAGTTTTTGTTCTGTGGGTATTCCCTGGTGATTTGTAAATGAGTTAAATTGTTCATATTTGGCAGCAATTTCTGTAAACATCAATAAAATAACAAGCAATAAAGGTGCGCCGTGCAAAGATTGTAAATACCCCCCTCTCTCTGCCTTCCCCGCCGAATACTGTTGTAATATAGAGAAATCGAAGGTCCTTAGAAACCATTTCTTGTCGCCTTCTGTGCTTGTTGGTTCCTCTTGCTGAATTCCTACAGCACTTCTGTTTGCTGCAGTGACATAGAGGTTAATAGAAGGAATTGCTAACAACAGTGGTGGATCAGGAGGAGAATGACAATCCTGGAAGGCTCCGTTTGAGGCCTTCATTACTTTTTCATTACAGTGATGCTCGTCAGCTTGTGAGGTAAGTATATACTATCTTCTCTGTACGGAACATTTTTATTCACAGTTTGATTACAGCAACTCTACAGTAAACTAGATGCAGACCAGGTTGTGGCTGCATTTCAATTCTGTGTCTTACAGTATGATGAAAATAAATAAAAATAATAGTCTCTCCAAGATGTGCAAAAAAAAGGAATAAAGGGTGGGGAGTATCCAAGTGCAAAGAGATTAGGATATAAACTTCATCAAAATAGTAGACCCTGTGGGGCAGATCCACGTAGATCGGCGCTTCTCTCCGCCGGGCGTAGCGTATCCAAGATACCCCCACGGACGGCGCCGTTACGGCGGCGTAGTGTATCCCAGTGCGCATTCTCGAAATCAAACCGGAACAACCAATGCTTACGATGGTGACGTCATTTTTTACGCAAATCCCTATTCGCGAACGACTTACGCAAACGACGTACGTTCGTGGATCGCCGTAACTAGCTAATTTGCATAATTGACGCGGAATTCGACGGAAACGCCACCTAGCGGCCGGCGGAAAAAATGCACCTAAGATCCGACGGCGTACTAAGACGTACGCCTGTCGGATCGATCCCAGATGCCGTCGTATTTTGTTTTGTAGATACAAAACAAAGATACGACACGGGAACTTTAAAATTACGCGGCGTATCAATAGATATGCCGGCGTAATTCTTTTGTGGATCTGCCCCCTAATCTTTTTGTACATCTTGAAGAAACAATTTTTTTTATTTTCATCATGCTGTTCTTTGCACTGAATCAATTGTTTTTTCTATGAATTCACTTTAATATTATTGCATTTGCATTTCATTGGTTATTATGCACCTTATGAATTATTGTTGTGATATTGAGGAGATTTCACTTTATTGAAGTTATATAATTTTATGCATTTAGCGCTGCTCCATTTGATTATATCATTATTCACATTGGTTCCGGTGACACTATAGGAGTTCAGCAGATATATACATTTTTTATATTTTTTACATTATTCATTACACTTTTAGTAACCTTTTTCCCATATCTAATTCAGTTATTAACATTTTTCCATGTATTTACATAGTTACATATTTGGTGTGGTTGAAAAAGGACACAAGTCCGTCATAGTTCAAATAGTTCAATACTGTAGGGGGAGGGGGACTCACAAGGGGAGGAGACCGATGTGTGTTCCTCTGTACTGGGAACACACATTGGTCTCCTCACCTCTGACAGGATCCACACTCCTGCCGTGATCGCCGGGCAATCGCGGAGTGCGGGTGGACATAGCGGCTGTCGGGCACACGCACTGGGTCACGAGCGGTGCCACGGGCCCTAGATGGCGGGGAAGAAAAGACGTCATATGACTTCCACCCAGAGGAAGGGGGGTTCCTGCAGGCGTCATATTATTATGGCCCGGTAAGGAAGGGTTTAAATCCCCTTACTGTACACCTTGCATAAAAAGGTCAGCTTTATTGATAATACCTTTCCCTTCTGTAAGAAATAGGAAAAAATAAAACTCTCAAACCTGCCCACTTCCTAGAGGCTCCATCACCATACCACATTGCTGGAGCGCGTTCTTGAGGGATTTTCGCAATCGAGCTTTCCTGTGACACAATGGTTATACACAATGATGTCACTGACCCCTTATGGAAGCCGTAATTTTTTCTGTTTCAATAGTTTTTATTGGTATTTTAAGAAAATGCAGATTAATTGAACACTGTGCAGAGCAGCAAACAATCCTCGCATTCACTGAATCATACAACAAGAACTGGTACAAAACAAATGAGGGGAGGAGAGTATGGAATCATCGGGGGAAGAGCTTGATAGACTGGTTACATACAGTACAGACCAAACGTTTGGACACACCTTCTCATTCAAAGAGTTTTCTTTATTTTCATGACTATGAAAATTGTAGATTCACACTGAAGGCATCAAAATTATGAAACTGGAATTATACATAACAAAAAAGTGTGAAACAACTGAAAATATATTTCATATTCTAGGTTCTTCAAAGTAGCCACCTTTTGCAGCAGATACATCTCTAGAACTGTTAAGAGGAGACTGTGTGAATCAGGCCTTCGTGGTAGAACATCTGCTAGGAAACCACTGCTAAAGAAAGGCAACAAGCAGAAGAGACTTGTTTGGACTAAAGAACACAAGGGGCCAGATTCACAAAGAGATACGACGGTGTATCTACAGATACACCATCGTATCTCTGACTTACACTGGTCCTATCTATGCGCCTGATTCATAGAATCAGTTACGCATAGATATGGCTAAGGTCCGACAGTGTTACACTGTGTTACACTGTCGGATCTTATTTTCGATTTAAAAATGGCGCCGGGGGCGTTCCCGCTGATTTACCTTGAATAATATGTAAATCAGCGAGATACGCAAATTCACGAACGTACGCGGACCCGACGCAGTCTACTTACAACGTTTCCGTAGCGGCTTTCCCGTCGTATACTTACCCCTGCTTTTATCAGGCGCAGCCAATGTTAAGTATAGCCGGCGTTCCCGCGTCGAATTTGAATTTTCTAACGTCGTTTGCGTACGCCGATTCACAAACACGCGCGTCGCAAGTCACGCTCACGTCGAAACCACTGACGTCCTAGTGACGTCAGTGGGAGCAATGCACGCCGGGAAATTCCCCGGACGGCGCATGCGCATTTAAATCGGCGCGGGAACGCGCCTGATTTAAATAGTACACTCCCCCTAGCCGCGGAATTTGAATTCCGCCGGGGGATTTAGGATCCGCCGCCGCAAGTTTGGAGGTAAGTGGTTTGTGAATTAGCCACTTGCCTCTCAAACTTGCGGGAGCGGATCTTAAATCACGTAGATCAAGCGGATCTATAGATCCGCTGATCTACGTGAATCTGGCCCAAGGAATGGACATTAGACCAGTGGAAATCTGCGCTTTGGTCTGATGAGTCCAAACTTGAGATCTTTGGTTCCAACCCTCTGTCTTTGTGTGATGCAGAAAAGGTGAACGGATGGACTCTACATGCCCACCGTGAAGCATGGAGGAGGAGGTGTGATGGTGTGGGGGTGCTTTTCTGGTGACACTGTTGGGGATTTAATGAAAATTGAAGGCATACTGGACCAGCATGGCTACCACAGCATCTTGCAGCGGCATGCTATTCCATCTGGTTTGCATTTAGTTGGACCATCATTTATTTTTCAACAGGACAATGACCCCAAACACGCCTCCAGGCGGTGTAAGGGCTATTTGGCCAAGAAGGAGAGTGATGGGGTGCTGCGCCAGGTGACTACCTCTTGAGAATGCCAAGAGTGTGCCAAGCAGTAATCAAAGCAAAAGGTGGCTACTTTGAAGAACCTAGAATATGAAATATATTTTCCGTTGTTTCACACTTTTTTGTTATGTATAATTCCACATGTGTTAATTCATAGTTTTGATGCCTTCAGTGTGAATCTACAATTTTCATAGTCATGAAAATAAAGAAAACTCTTTGAATGAGAAGGTGTGTCCAAACTTTTGGTCTGTACTGTAGGTCTTTAGTAAGGCCTCAGTGGAACATGTGGGAATAACATAAGTAGACAAGAAAAGTAATCTTTGGGTTATGAACATGCATTACAGAGACATTATTATCTCTGAGAGGTGGCCCTCAGGATTATTGCCCTGTATATCAATATGAAGATCAATGAGGGTAGGAAGACCCTGAGATTGAGCCCTTGCTGAAACATAGTCACTGTGAGTAGGCCCTCAAAAAAGATATAGAGGGTTCTGTCCAGTGACCAATTTTCTCCAAATATCTTCCACCTGTCTCCCCTGTTTGGGGCTCCAAACAGAGGCGTATCTAGTGAAAATGGCGCCTATGACAAGCACTGATACGGCGCCCCTGTCAAAACATTTGAAATCCATCTTTCAGATAATACTGTCAGTATATACAGGTATATAGGGAGAACTGTAGGTTAGTGGTTGGGACTTGCCTCACTTGGTTTGAATCTGGGCCAGGAAGCTATCTGCATGTAGTTTGCATGTTCTCTTGGTGTGGGCACACTCCAAAGCCATGTTTATAGGTGATGGTCCCCTGTCTGTATGAAGTGACAATGTGCATGGGTGATCACATTCTGCATGCCACACCCATGTCCGAAAAATGATCCAAGATGAGCGCTGGCCCAAAATCCGCCAAGATCTGGACAGGACTGAATGGAAGTATACATAGATATGCGTAGGGTCAGTGTAGAATGTGATCAGCCATGTACACTGCCAGTCTGTACACAGTGTACAATTTACCTACCTGCATGTTTTTAGAGTGGGAGGGGAACCCCACAGGGAGAACATGCTAATTTCATGTAGCTAGTGTCCTGGGCAGGAGTGGAGCCCAGTATGTGTGTATACATATATATAGAGGACATTCTGGAAGAGGGCGAACCACTTGTCGTGCCACCTGTTGGTCTTAGCCACCTTCTTGCTGAGTTGCCCCCTCTTCATGCCCTCCTTGTGGCCCAGGAGAGCCAGGTACAGAGCATAACCCTCGTTACAGTGCACACTCTTCTACATGCATGATCTCGAGCCTCAGGACAGTATACTGCCAGGTAGGTGATATTGCCAGGTTAGGTGATATACAGTAGTGCCAGATTAGGGAAGTATAGTGTCAGGTTAGGGTGGTAGTGCCAGGTTAGGGTGGTAGAGTGCCAGGTTAGATGGTAGTGTCATTTTAGGGTGGTATAGTGCCAGATTAGGTGGTAGTGTCAGGTTAGGGTGGTATAGTGTCAGGTTAGGATGGTAGTGCCAGGTTAGGTGGTAGTGTCAGGTTAGAGTGGTATAGTGCCAGGTTAGGTAGTAGTGTCAGGTTAGGGTGGTATAGTGCCAGGTTAGGTGGTAGTGTCAGGTTAGGGTGGTAGTGCCAGGTTAGGGTCGTATAGTGCCAGGTTAGGGTTGTATAGTGTCAGGTTAGGGTGGTAGTGCCAGGTTAGGGTGGTATAGTGCCAGGTTAGGTGGTAGTGTCAGGTTAGGGTGGTATAGTGTCAGGTTAGGGTGGTAGTTCCAGGTTAGGGTGGTATAGTGCCAGGTTTGGGTGGTAGTTCCAGGTTAGGGTGGTATAGTGCCAGGTTTGGTGGTAGTGTCAGGTTAGGGTGGTATAGTGCCAGGTTAGGGTGGTATAGTGTCAGGTTAGGGTGGTAAAGTGCCAGGTTAGGGTGGTAAAGTGCCAGGTTAGGGTAGTAGTGCCAGGTTAGGTGGTAGTGCCAGGTTTGGGTGTTAGTGACAGGTTAGGGTGGTAGTGTCAGGTTAGGGTAGTATAGTGCCAGGTTAGGTGGTAGTGGCATGCTAGGGTAGTAGTGTCGGGTTAGGGTGGTATAGTGTCAGGTTAGGGTGGTAGTGCCAGGTTAGGGTGGTAAAGTGTCAGATTAGGGTGGTAGTGCCAGATTAGGTGGTAGTGCCAAGTTAGGGTGGTAGTGGCAGGTTTGGGCCGTATAGTGCCAGGTTAGGTGGTAGTGCCAGGTTAGGGTGGTATAGTGTCAGGTTAGGGTAGTAGTGCCAGGTTAGGGTGGTATAGTGCCAGGTTAGGTGGTAGTGTCAGGTTAGAGTGGTATAGTGTCATGTTAAGGTGGTAGTGCCAGGTTAGGGTGGTATAGTGCCAGGTTTGGTGGTAGTGCCAGGTTAGGGTGGTATAGTGCCAGGTTAGGTGGTAGTGTCAGGTTAGGGTGGTATAGTGTCGTGTTAGGGTGGTAGTGCCAGGTTAGGGTGGTATAGTGCCAGGTTTGGTGGTAGTGTCAGGTTAGGGTGGTATAGTGCCAGGTTAGGTGGTAGTGTCAGGTTAGGGTAGTATAGTGTCAGGTTAGGGTGGTAGTGCCAGGTTAGGGTGGTATAGTGTCAGGTTAGGTGGTAGTGCCAGATTAGGGAAGTATAGTGTCAGGTTAGGGTGGTAGTGCCAGGTTAGGGTGGTATAGTGCCAGGTTAGATGGTAGTGTCATTTTAGGGTGGTATAGTGCCAGGTTAGGTGGTAGTGTCAGGTTAGGTGGTAGTGTCAGGTTAGAGTGGTATAGTGCCAGGTTAGGTAGTAGTGTCAGGTTAGGGTGGTATAGTGCCAGGTTAGGTGGTAGTGTCAGGTTAGGGTGGTAGTGCCAGGTTAGGGTCGTATAGTGCCAGGTTAGGGTGGTATAGTGTCAGGTTAGGGTGGTAGTGCCAGGTTAGGGTGGTAAAGTGCCAGGTTAGGTGGTAGTGTCAGGTTAGGGTGGTATAGTGTCAGGTTAGGGTGGTAGTTCCAGGTTAGGGTGGTATAGTGCCAGGTTTAGTGGTATAGTGCCAGGTTAGGGTGGTATAGTGCCAGGTTAGGGTGGTATAGTGCCAGGTTAGGGTGGTAAAGTGCCAGGTTAGGGTGGTAAAGTGCCAGGTTAGGTAGTAGTGCCAGGTTAGGGTGGTATAGTGCCAGGTTAGGTGGTAGTGTCAGGTTAGGGTGGTATAGTGCCAGGTTAGGTAGTAGTGTCAGGTTAGGGTGGTATAGTGCCAGGTTAGGTAGTAGTGTCAGGTTAGGGTGGTATAGTGCCAGGTTAGGTGGTAGTGTCAGGTTAGGGTGGTATAGTGCCAGGTTAGGTAGTAGTGTCAGGTTAGGGTGGTATAGTGCCAGGTTAGGTAGTAGAGTCAGGTTAGGGTGGTATAGTGCCAGGTTAGGTGGTAGTGCCAGGTTAGGTGGTAGTGTCAGGTTAGGGTGGTATAGTGCCAGGTTAGGTAGTAGTGTCAGGTTAGGGTGGTATAGTGCCAGGTTAGGTAGTAGTGTCAGGTTAGGGTGGTATAGTGCCAGGTTAGGTAGTAGTGTCAGGTTAGGGTGGTATAGTGCCAGGTTAGGTGGTAGTGTCAGGTTAGGGTGGTATAGTGCCAGGTTAGGTAGTAGTGTCAGGTTAGGGTGGTATAGTGCCAGAGTAAATACATGACAACATGAATATATAAGAGAATGCTGGTCCTGTTCCCCTCTTCCTCCATCACCTGCACTAAAAGTCTAAATGAATCTATGCCTGTCCCTGCTGCTGCAGAACCTCCTTCTCCCCCTCCCTGAAGTAAATATAAAGAAAAACAAACTCACATAGGTAGAAGCAAGCTGAGGATTGATTCTGGCTTCTTCTTCCTGGAACTGAAGTCAAAATGTGGCGGGTGGGAGGGAAAGAGGGAGGGGCTGCAGCATGGACAAAGTATTGTTGGCTAACACTGAGATGAGATGCAAATACCCCCCCCCCCCCCTTTGATGGTCAGCAGTCAGGACACAGACATCTTACTGCAGTATGCAGTTCTCCACACATTACAGGTTGGAGATATTGGCCCAGATTCACAAAGCACTTACGCCGACGTATAACAAGTTACGCCGACGTAAGTGCAAATGTGCGCCGTCGTATCTGTGTGCCAGACCCACAAACTAATATGCTCCTAAAAACAGGCTACACCCCGCCAACGTATCTTGCTTACGACGGCGTAGGGTGGGCGTACATTTAGGCTGGCAGCATGGTGCCGCTCCCATTGATTAGCCATTCAAACATGCAAATGAGGGAAATACAGCAATTCACGAACGCGCGTAAGTTGTACGTCCGGCATAAAGTTCACGGCGTACGCAGTGATCCGGCGTAGCTTAGGCAGTTGTGCCGGCATGGTTATGAGCAGGCGCAGGGGGGTGTGTCCACGTCACGGCGCATGCGCAGTTCGTGATACATACCTGTCTGGTGCTCGGCCCATCATTTGCATGGGGTCACACCCACTTCCACCTACGCCGGCATACGCCTTCGAAACCCACGCCACGCTGGCGCAGCGTTGGGAGCACTGGCTTGCTGAATGCAATGCTTGCCTCTCTGCGCTGCGTCGGCGTAGTGTACAGTGTTTGCTTTACGGCGGCGTAATGTGCGCCTTGCTTTCTGTGAATCTGGGCCATTATGTATCCATACCTTGGATAAGCCACTGGCTCCAAACCCTCAATTATAGCAATCAAATTTGTTTGAGTAGGAAAGGAGGAAAGGAGAAGGTAAAAAAGGGGGGCGGGCAGCAGATAGAACAGTATTCCTAGACGAGTTAGGATCAGAAGAACAATTGAAAAGGTAAAGGGAGGGAGTCCGTCCGGGGATGCTCCAGTCATTATCGGCCTCATTCTCCAGGGACCTGCAAATAGTTTAGCCAAGGAGACCAAACTATTTCAAAGGTTGGTTTCTTATCTCGTAAGATGCTCACTACCTTTTCATTCAGCATGATCCATGTAAGTTTCGATTTCATCAGGGCCATATCTATGACAGGGCTTTTCCATGCTGTGGCTATAGCGATTTTAGCTGCCAAGTAGGGATGAGCTTCGAGTTTGAGTCATGTTCGACTCGAACATTGCCTGTTCGCCTGTTCGGCGAACAACGAACAATTTGAGGTGTTTGCAGCAAATTCTAAAAGCCGCGGAACACCCTGTTAAAGTCTATGGGAGAAATCTAAAGTAGTAATTTTAAAGGCTAATATGCAAGTTAGTGTCCTAAAAAGTGTTTGGGGACCTGGGTCCTGCTCCAGGGGACATGTATCAATGCAAAAAAAAGTTTTAAAAACTGATGTTTTTTCGGGAGCAGTGAATTTAATAATGATAAAAGTGAAACAATAAAAGTGAAATATTCCTTTAAATTTCGTACCGGGGGGGGAGGTGTAAAGTAAGCATGTGAAATAGCGCATGTTTCCCGTACTTAGAACTGTCCCTACACAAAGTGTAATTTCTGAAAGAAAAAAAGTCATTTAAAACCAGACTTGTGGCTATAATGAATTGTCGGGTCCCGGCAATTCAGAGGATTCATTCATAAAAAAAAAAAAATTGCGTGGGGGTTCCCCCAAATTCAATTACCAGGCCCTTCAGGTCTGGTATGGATACTAAGGGGAACCCCGCCGTCAATTTAAAAAAAATAAATGAAGTGGGGTTCCCCCCAAATATCCATTCCAGACCCTTCAGGTCTGGTGTGGATTTTAAGGGGAACTCCACCCCAAATTTTTTTAAAAAATGGCGTGGAGTTCCCCCAAAAATCTACACCAGACCCCTTATCCGAGCACGTTAACCTGACCGGCCGCAGAAAAGAGGGGGGGACAGAGTGCGGCCCCCCTCTCCTGAACCGTACCAGGCCACATGCCCTCAACATGGGGGGGATGTCCCCATGTTGATGGGGACAAGGGCCTCATCCCCACAACCCTTGCCCAGTGGTTGTGGGGGTCTGCGGGCGGGGGATTTATCAGAATCTGGAAGACCCCTTTAACAAAGGGGACCCCCAGATCCTGCCCCCCCCATGTGAATTGGTAATGGGGTACATTGTACCCCTACCATTTCACAAAGGAAGTGTAAATAGTTGTAAAACACACACACACACACACCGTAGAAAAAAGTCCTTTATTAATAAAAAAATAAAAAATAAATCCAGCGGTGGTAATCCACTCGGTCTGGCTCCCCGCTCCAACGTTGTCTGTATCCAGCGATGGGTGATCTCCTGTCCAGCGATGAGAAGATCTTCAAAGCGCAGCATCGCCGGCCTCCTCTCTCTGCCGGACACAGCCCGGCGAATGACGCTGCTGAAGCTGTGACATTTCTTTTATAGGTGAGGCGGGGCCACCCATCACGTGACCCCGCCCCCTCTGACGCACCCTCTGCTACGTCACTGGGGAATCCTCCCCATGTTGAGGTCATGTGGCCTGGTACGATTCAGGAGAGGGGAGGCCGCACTCTGTCCCCCCTCTTTTCTGCGGCCGGCCAGGTTAACGTGCTCGGATAAGGAGTTCCCCTTAATATCCATACCAGACCTGAAGGGCCTGGTAATTGAATTTGGGGGGACCCCCACGCAATTTTTTTTATTTTTTATGAATGAATCCTCTCTGATTTGCCGGGAGCCGACAATTCATTATAGCTGCAAGTCCGGTTAAATTACTTTTTTTCTTTTAGAAATTACACTTTGTGCAGGGACAGTTCTAAGTACTGGAAACATGCGCTATTTCACATGCTAACATTACACCCCCCCAGGTACGAAATTTAAAGGAATATTTCACTTTTATTGTTTCACTTTTAGCATTATTAAAATCACTGCTCCCGAAAAAACGATAGTTTTTAAAACTTTTTTTGCATTGATAATATGTCCCCTGGGACAGGACCCAGGTCCCCAAACACTTTTTAGGACAATAACTTGCATATTAGCCTTTAAAATTAGCACTTTAGATTTCAAATGTTCGAGTCCCATAGACTTTAATGGGGTTCTAAAGTTCACACGAACATTTGGTGTGTTCGCAAGTTCTGGTGCGAACCGAACAGGGGGGTGTTCGGCTCATCCCTACTGCCAAGAACAAACAGTAGTTATTTTTTAAATGTTTTTTCCTCGCAAATTATTTTTTTTCTTTCAGCGTTCACTAGCTGTTTTTTTTTTCAAGAGGAAGGCAGCTGTATTTTCATGCAAGGTCTGCTTTATTTGAAAATAGGTTGTGTAAGTTCCATGTTTTGCTCTAATGATCCCAAGCATAGCATTAGCTTCTACAGACACTAGTGATCATAAGATATACAGTACAGTAAAACCTTGGTTTGAGAGCATTTTGCAAGACTTTTTTAATAATTTTTTACTTGATATACAAGCGATGTCTTGATATACAAGTAGTGTCATGTCATAACTGAGTATAAAAGAAAAGAGAGGTGCCTCTAAGTGTAGCAATATGGTTACCAGTGGCGGCTGGTGCTCAACATTTTTGGGGGGGCGCAAACGAAAAAACAAAACAAAACAATTGCAGCCTCACTGTTCCCATCAAATGCAGCTACTGTGCCCATCAATTGTAGCCACTGTGCCCATCAAACGCAGCCACTGTGCCCATCAAACGCAGCCACTGTGCCATCAAATGCAGCCACTGTGCCATCAAATGCAGCCACTGTGCCATCAATTGTCACCACTGTGCCATGCCATCAATTGTCGCCACTGTGCCATCAATTGTCACCACTGTGCCATGCCATCAAATGAAGCCACGGTGCCATGCCATAAAACACAGCCACTGTGCCATCATTTATCGCCACTGTGCCCATCAATTGTCACCACTGTGCCATGCCATCAAACGCAGCCACTGTGCCATCAATTGTCGCCACTCTGCCCATTGTCACCACTGCGCCTTGCCATCAAATGCAGCCACTGTGCCATCAATTGTCGCCAATGTGCCATCAATTGTCACCACTGTGCCATCAATTGTTACCACTGTGCCATCAAACGCAGCCACTGTGCCATGCCATCAAACGCAGCCACTGTGCCATCAATTGTTACCACTGTGCCCATCAATTCTCGCCACCGTGCCCTGTTTTTTTTTTAAAATCGTGTTATTTATTAAATCAAAAAGTAAAAAATATTGTGGTTTTTTTTTTCAAAATTGTCCCTCTTTTTTTGTTTATAGCGCAAAAAATAAAAACCGCAGAGGTGATCAAATACCACCAAATGAAAGCTCTATTTGTGGGGGAAAAAATGTATTTGGGTACAGTGTTTCATGACCCCGCAATTGTCATTCAAAGTGCAACAGCGCTGAAAACGAAAAATTGGTCTGGGCAGGAAGGGGGTGAAAATGCCCGGTATTGAAGCGGTTAAATTACACAATACAGTATATATGATTCAATTTGGTAGTTGTGTCACTGCTTTAAATTAAAGACAACATTGTTGAATCTTAAATTTTCTTTTCAAAGGAGTTTGCAGAACTAAGCTTTAAAAGCAACTTTGTATTAATAATATGTATATACTAGCATCTAGACAGACAAATAAAAATGTTGGCATTCATATTATTATGTAACAGTTAATCATCTGGTATATGCTGCTGCCTGTTATACTAGTTTTAAATATCACAATTTCTGATAATCATCTGACAATTTTATATGCTTATTCAAAGATGTAATTTAAAACTCTTACATAATGCGAAACATTAAAATTCTAAATGTGGAAACCAACCTCACTGCTGTAAAGCGAACTTATAGTATTTTGTTTTTTTTGTTATCTTGTTTTTATTATATAATTTAATTTTATATGCACTAGGGTTCCACTACATTTATAATATCAGGCTATATTTCCCAGCGCATAGGCTGTAGGTGGCATGATGGCGCTTGGAGAGGGGATAAGTAATTATTTTACTTAAAAATATAACGCCATTTGGTAATGGTGACAGATGTTCTACTGAGAAATGTTATGGCATATGTTGTTTTCCCACAGTCCATGCAGGGCGTTGTGATGAATTGGTGGAAAGTGCAGCCATACAATCATAGGAAATTAAGAATCTTAAGTACATAAAAAAAAGGAAGCTTTAATGCTTTTGGGACACTTTAAAGCGGTATTAAAGCTTTGGTTTTGCACAAAGCTGCTGTGATCCTCTTCTTTTTGGGTCCCCTGCAGGCACTCCTGGCTCTTTATCCTCCAGCAGTGCCCTAGAGAAAGATGCTTGCTTTGGGGGCTCCGCTGCATGCTCGCTCCCAAGCCATGCGCCCATTGGACGCATAGAGCCATGACTTGGCCCCACCCCCCTACACTCTGCTCATTGGCTCACTGGCTGTGATTGAGGAGGGAGAGTCGAGGACAGCCGAGGCATTGAACATTGCTGGATCAGGGGAAGCTCATGTAAGGAGTGTGGGGGGCGTGCCACTGCACACAGAAGTTTTAAAAAACCTTCACCCTTTAGAACCACTTTAATTCTTTTTCATGTATACATTTTAAACTAAGATTTTATATCTGCTTTTTAACTACTGATATAAAATCTTTGTTTTACAAATGACCCTTTAGCCTCGCTTCACACTGCCGTGACTTTGAATCCGACATCCCTGCGCTACTTCATTGCAGCTTGCATACTACTTCTTTTACAGAAGTCAATGCAAGTCATATTGAAGTTGTACCAAAAGTAGTTGAGTCACACCGATTAGAACGATTCCATTGCAGTTAATGGGGCGCATGACAGGTCGCAACAGTGTGAAACGGGGCTCAATAGTAAAATGAACACTGTACTGTTGATTTACTAAAATTGGAGAGTGCAAAATCTGGTGCAGCTGTGCAAGGTAGCCAACCAGCTTCTAACTTCGGCTTATTTAATTAAGCTTTGACAAAAAGACCTCGAAGCTGATTAGTTTCTTGGTAGAGCTGCACCAGATTTTGCACACTCCAGTTTTAGTAAATCAACCCCAGTAATGCCGTAAAAGTGGATTCGTCACTGCCATGCCTCTCCTGTTTTGTAGGTATTTTTAGCATAACCTACTGAACTCTGTAACCAATAGGCTTTTTTTGAGCAAATCACATAAGGACAACCTGATACATGTGAAAAGTGGGCCAAAACTCCACCCATGAGCTGAAAAACAACACTTTTTTTTCTCCAGTACTTAGCTGTGAGAGAAAATAAAGCTTTTTATTAATTTAATATAAATGACTGTAATAAATATGTACAAGCCACTATTTAATCTTCTTAACTCTCAGTATACTGTGAATCCCTGGCATCTTCTGTGTATTATTCTCAAGGTGACAGCATTGCAACCCCTAAAACTGTATAAAAAATATCTGAAGCACTGTACATACAAATTTCCAATATCAACAGCTAAAGTTCAAAGGTTTAAATATACCATGTTACACAGTGCAAATGTCAATCAATATCTACAGCTCTTCCTATACCCCTAATGTATCACAGGGTGAAATCATATCAGATTAATACAAAACTAAATGCAGTCCATAAAAACATTTTTTTTTTTTTTTTTATCCCTTCTAAAATTTATCAAACAAACTCTCACATTCATAATGTGCTCTTTACTCTTCACCTTTTAGTGCTCATGTGCATCAAACTTATTACTCACCCATTACAGAAAGATGATAAAGCTTTATAGAAAGGCTTCTTTGATCATTATTCACATTCATCACTTCATCCGATTTTCCCCTTCAAATTATGGAAAGATAACAAAGTGAATCATTCTCACAATGATTCACTTCCGTACAACGTATTCTGGTAAAATATGGAAGATGAGAGATCATACAGTATAAATCTTTTTATGATAATATCAGACAATAAAAGGCTCTTACACTTATGTGGTACAAATGTTCACAGTACTATAGTGATCCCTGTGTAAGCAACCCATTTGGTTCCGCCTGTTGATTTTGGCCCAAATTTGGTAACTCCTAAATCCTGACCTATCTGGATTTCTGCTTAAATGGTTCCCAAACATTGATCTGATTTTAGCCTAATGCCTCGTACACACGATCCGATTATCGGATGATAAAAATCGCTTTCGGATAGATCGTTCGATAATCTGATCGTTAGTACACAGCTTTCGACAGCTGATCACGACAGTCCATTCAAAAAAAAATCCGAAGGGACAAACACGAAAACTTTGCTCGGACGACAACCCATCGTACGACAATCGTTTAATCGGTACAGTATGCGTCTGCTAAAAATCAATAGACGACACCACGCATGGTCGTAAAAATGAAAATAAACCAGAAGGACACATCATTTCAGATACATAAATACATAGATACGCACACCAGAAATTTTTTCCAGAATCGTACAACAAAAATCGTACTTTTTGTAGAGCACATTTTGCACTGTTGTATTCAATATTCGTTTTAAAAAAAAATTATATTTCAGTTTAAAGTTTCACTGTAACTACTATCATTTATGTTTCTGTTGATTTTCAGACGAACCATGCCTAGGCGATAAGTCCATATTCTGCCAAATGGAGGTACTTGCACGATATTGTTCAATTCCCGGCTACAACAAGCTATGCTGTGAATCCTGCAGCAAACGCAGCACTCAGTCACCCCTATTCCTCACAGAGGCAGCAGAAACTGAAGATGAACTTTCTTTTGATCCCAGTGCATCAAGAGCAGGAATGATCCCCCCATCTTTATCATCTGACAACGAAGAAATGGAATCTGAAGCTAGAAGCCTTTTGACTATTCTTTCTTCCATAGAAAACAATGCAGATCTTGGGCTAGTGTCTCCAACAGAGAATCGGGCAAAGGCATCAGATCCTGCATTAAGAAGATCACAACTAGCAGCAAGCAAGACTTTTAAACTTGTTGCCGTTCCCCCATCTGCAGCAACTCATAGCAGCAACATCCATGCACATAAATCATCAGGGGCGGCCATGCCGCTTGCAGCAGGTGCTAACAGCAGTTCAACAGGTGATGTTTCTTCAGTAAAAACCCAGAAAAGAAATGATAAGCCTCAAGAGAGGAGACGTTATTTACAGTCATCCTCAATAGAAAGATGAACCTTAATATTTAGAGACTTGAGCAAAAGGACACAATGGTGCTTTCTGCTTTAAAAAAAAAGTGCAAAGTGCTGGTTCACTTACTCCTTCATCCATTTTCCAACTGCTCTTTGCTTTCATTTTTAACTTGAAAATATTATAGGAAAAAACACCAAAGATTCCCAATAACGATTTGCTGAAGATTTCTGGCCATTGATGGGTTCATTCGCTGGCTCATAACCATGAATACTTTTGGTGTTCTTTTTTCCTTTTGAAACCAGGTGACACTTTTTTTCCACCTCTAAAGACAAATTTCTCCAGCTGTTGTGTAGATGTTTGAATGTTGCAAAGTCAGTATTATTTTTCATTTTTTTCTGATTATGTATTGTTTACTGGTTCAGTTTTTTTTTTCCGGTGCTATTTGCCTGTCAGTACAATCTACCTTACATTCCACGAGGTGAATCTTTTCCATGAATCCTAATCCAGTGGTTCTATATGACATGTTGATTTGACTAAAGTATTCCTCATCATCTTGAAGGGTATTGTAACTGTCACTTACAAACATTCAGGAACATCTCATTGGCAAGACAAAGCATGTCTTTTAAAACCACTTTGCCTACTATCACTGTACAGTTATCCCTATCTGCACTTAGGTGTTGGTTATATTATACTGGAAAAAGAAGTTGCAATAGAAGAAAAATACACTCATTATATAATGGAAGATAATAGATATATCTCCCAATCTTAGAAAATCATTCCATAAATGCAATACAAACTTCTTGTTCAACATGACCATGCCTAGAAGCACCAAAACGAAATGTGTGATTTAGGAAATCTACATTATTTTTCAGTGAGGGCTTCCTTGTTGTGGTCCAAGAATTAGAACTATCCCACCAAAATAGGGAAGGTATTTAGTAGAGTCTAATCTACCTGGAAGAAGATGTTTCATCTTACATTTGGAAGATGCACATGGAACAGTAGTTAATGTTGTAGAAGGAACTCAAATGGACAACCTCTTTATTGAGAGGAAGTAAAGAGAAGTAGAATAGACTTACTAACAAAATGACAATTTCATTTGTTCTAATGAAAGGAGCCATGAGCTCCAAGCAACAAATAACTAACCACCGTTTAGTCATTGCACATTTTTACCATAAAAGGAATCATTATTCCAAATACCAATCACAGACCAAAGAGAGATATTTATTTTATTATTTTTCTTTTTTTTTTTTGCAAATCTCACCTCACATTTCACGACCACAATGCTTCTGACTGCAATAATATATATGCAACATGGTCTCCAAGATCATATTTTTTCACCAATTTCACCAGTCTCGCTCTCTCATGTAGCTGTAAAGTACTTGTATATAGAATATAAAAGTGAAGATATTTATTAAAAATTGATTTTCTTGATAGATTTTATTTACTGAATATTTACAATGATAGCATCCGCATAGTTTCTCTTGTCTATATTAAAAAGCAGGTAAGCAATTTGCACGACAGTCCTTTGCAAACATAGGTTATAAGCTAAACCAGAAACTACTGCATAAAATATGGCACTCAAGACCAAGTATTTGATGAATCCTTTTCATGTAAAACTTAACTAGTTTAAAATTTGACAAACAATTTCTATTGAAAGAATTGTCCGTGATTATGCCAAAAACGTTACACATCAATGATGTGTATAATTAGGTTTAGAAATCCATTGTAAAATTTTGAAGATTAAGTAACGCAACGGAACAAAGTCAATATGAAACGTATCTGTAACTAGACCTTAGAACTAAATTGTGGGTTTTTCCATGTAATGTATTGTGCATAAGCTAACCCTAAAGTCTTGACTTGACACCTTCAAAGGCTTTATGTGACACCACTATAAAGTTTAGAAAGGTCAGAACTATAGACTAGAATTGTACTCAGACAACCCCTGACCACAGACAGACAATTGAGTTTATGACTGCCAAGACAGAAATTTATTAAAAAAAAAAGTTTTTCTTCAAACCCTATTACTGTCTGGATGTAGATATTCATTATGCTGTATGTCGCTTTTTTTACCATATATTTCTTGCAGAGCTCATTTTGTGACCTTTTTTAAGTGTACACTACTGATGCTGTTTGTTATATTGGGGAGCACTTAGCAATAAAAAGCTTTAATATAGTGTACTTTGTCTGGCTTGTTTGTATATCCATTATGACTGTTTATTCAATGCCCTTTGTCCAACAGACTTACATAGTTACATAGTTAGCCAGGCTGAAAAAAGACACAAGTCCATCCAGTTCAACCATAAGAAAATGAAGTAAAAAAATATCGTACAATCCCATATACCCAATTCTATACCCACTGTTGATCCAGAGGAAGGCAAAAAAAAAATCAGAGCATGCTACAATTTGCTACAGCAGGGGGAAACAATACCTCCTGATCCCCCAAGAGGCAATTGGATTTTTCAACTTTACCTATAAATGGCAGTATACAGTTATATTATGTATATTTAGGAAAGTTTTCAGGCCTTTCTTAACCACTTAAGACCCGGACCATTACGCAGGTAAAGGACCTGGCCAGTTTTTGCGATTCGGCACTTCGTCGCTTTAACTGACAATTGCGCAGTCGTGCGATGTGGCTCCCAAACAAAATTGGCGTCCTTTTTTTCCCACAAATAGAGCTTTCTTTTGGTGGTATTTGATCGTTTCTGCGGTTTTTATTTTTTGCGCTATAAAAAAAATAGAGCGACAATTTTGAAAACAAATCAATATTTTTTACTTTTTGCTATAATAAATACCCCCAAAAGAGATATAAAAAAACGTTTTTTTTCTCAGTTTAGTCCGATATTTATTCTTCTACATATTTTTGGTAAAAAAAAAACGCAATAAGCGTTTCCAAAATAGGGGATAGTTTTATTGCATTTTTATTAATATATATTTTTTTTACTACTAATGGCGGCGATCAGCAATTTTTTTCGTGACTGTGGCATTATGGCGGACACTTCAGACAATTTTGACACATTTTTGGGACCATTGTCATTTTCACAACAAAAAATGCTATAAAAATGCATTGTTTACTGTGAAAATGACAATTGCAGTTTGGGAGTTAACCACTAGGGGGCGCTGAAGGGGTTAAGTGTGACCTTATATGTGTTTCTAACTGTAGGGGGCAGGCCTGGACGTGTGACGTCATTGATGGCCTTTCCCTATATCAGGGAACAGACGATCAATGACAGCGCCACAGTGAAGAACGGTGAAGCTGTGTTAACAAACAGCACCGGGGACCGATCGTGGGACTCCGGCGTCGATCGGGTCCGCGAGTCCCGCCGCCGCGGAGCTTTGGACCGGGTCGTGGGCGCGCGCTGCGGGTGTGCACCCTCGACCCACGGCTGGGCACTTAAAGAGGACATACAGGTACGTGCTTGTGCCCAGCCGTGCCATTCTGCCGACGTATATGTGCAGGAGGCGGTCCTTAAGTGGTTAAAGCAATCTACTGAGCTAGCCAGAACCACCTCTGAAGGGAGTCCATTTCACAGAGCCATCTTGTCCTCTGTGTTGACCGTAAATGGAATAACTCAACACCAAGTTCACTATATGGACCCCATATATATTTGAACATGTTGATCATATCCCCCTTATTCTCCTCTTCTCAAGAGTGAATAAATTCAGTTCCTCTAATCTTTCCTCATAGCTGAGCTCCTCCATGCCTCTTATCATTTTGGTTGCCCTTCTCTGCATTTTCTCCAGTTCCCCGGTATCCTTTTTGAGAACTGGTGCCCAAAACTGAACTGCATATTTCAAATGAGGTCAAAAGTAATTGAACAGGGGCAAAATTATATCTCTCTCTCTGGAGTCCATACCTCTCTTAACCACTTAAGGACCGCCTATCGCCGATATATGTCGGCAGAATGGCACGGCTGGGCACAATCACGTACCTGTACGTGATTGTATAATGCCGAGCCGTGGGTCGCAGGCGCGCGCCTAGGGCGCGCACCCGCGACCCGGTCCGAAGCTCCGTGACCTCGCCCGCGGGACTCGCGGATCCGATCGCCGCTGGAGTCCCGCGATCGGTCCCCGGAGCTGAAGAACGGGGACAGCTGTGTGTTCACTGTGGCGGCGTCATCGATCGTGTGATTCCTTTTATAGGGGGACACAATCGATGACTTCACACCTACAGCCACACCCCCTACAGTTGTAAACACACATGAGGTCACACATAACCCCATCAGCGCCCCCTGTGGTTAACTCCCAAACTGCAATTGTCATTTTCACAGTAAACCATGCATTTTTCGCTGTGAAAATGACAATGGTCCCAAAAATGGGTCAAAATTGTCCGAAGTGTCCGCCATAATGTCGCAGTCACGAAAAAAATCGCTGTTTGCCACCATTACTAGTAAAAAAAATATATATATATAAAAATGCCATAAAACTATCCCCTATTTTGTAAACGCTATAAATTTTGCACAAACCAATCAATAAACGCTTATTGCGATTTATTTACCAAAAATATGTAGAAGAATACGTATCGGCCTAAACTGAGGGAAAAACATATTTTTTTATATATTTTTTAGGGATATTTATTATAGCAACAAGTAAAAAATTGTCGCTCTATTTTTGTTTATAGCGCAAAAAATAAAAACCGCAGAGGTGATCAAATACCACAAAAAAAAGCTCTATTTGTGGGAAAAAAAGGACGCCAATTTTGTTTGGGAGCCACGTCGCACGACCACACAATTGTCAGTTAAAGCAACGCAGTGCCGAATCGCAAAAAGGGGCCAGGTCCTTAACCTGCATATTGATCCGGGTCTTAACCGTTTAAAATGTTTTTTTTTCCAGCAAGAACTCGCCTATGTGGTCTTTTATTAGTCTCTCCAGTATCTTCCTGACTATAGAAGTTAAACTAATGCCTTGTACACACGGTCAGACTTTTGACCATGCAAAAGTCCGCCGTGAGTCTGTCAGAAGTCTCCATCGGACTTTTTTTTCGGAAGTCCGACGGACCTTAGATAGAGAACCTGTTCTCTTTCTTTCCGTCGGACTTCCGAAAAAAAAGTCCGATGGAGACTTCTGACGGACTCACGGCGGACTGATTTTTTTCTCTGAAAGTCCGGCTGTGTGTACGAGGCATAAGGCCTCGTACAGACGACCGAACATGTCTGCTGAAACTGGTCCGCTGACCAGTTTCAGCAGACATGTTCGGTCGCGTGTACGGCCGACCGGACAGGTTTCCAGCAGACATTCGTCCACCCGACCGTTTTCGAGCGGACACATGTTTCTTAGCATGCTAAGAAACATGTCCGCTGGAATCCTGTCCGTCGGACATGTTCGGTCGTCTGTACAGACTCACCGTACATGTCCGAGCGGCCGCCATCCCTCGCATGCATCTAATCACTTTGACGCATGCGTGGAAGCATTGACCTTCCAGCGTCGCGCACGTCGCCGCGTCATCGTCACAGCGACTGCGCGGACACGTCGTCCGGATTTCTGTCTGATGGTGTGTACAACCATCAGACAGAAATCTCCGAGGGGACATGTCCGCTGAAAACGGTCCGGCGGACCATTTTCAGCGGACTGTCCCCTCGTCTGTACGAGGCCTCACAGGTCTATAGTTACTTGGTAAAGACTTTGTTCCCTTTTTAAATATAGGCACCTGCGCCAATCCAGTGGTACTATTACCGCCATTAATAAATCCCTAAAAATTGTATACAATGGCTTTGAAATTACAGAGCTCAATTCTTTTAGGATCCGTGGGTGTATGCCATCTGGTCCAGGTGCTTTATCCACCTTTATTCTGTCTAAATATTTCTGGACCATATCACTTTTGAGCCATTGTATTATTTGGGGCTGTGTCAATATAACCCCCATTATGGTCATGAGCTCCCCCATGCTCCTTTGTATACACAGAGATGAAGAAAGTATTTAATACATTTGCCTTCTCTTTGTCCCCATTATTTTGTAAAGGGCCTACATGCTCAGACCTGACCGTGTTATTATTAATATATTTGAAGAATTTTTGTGGGTTTGTCCTACTACCTTTTGCAATCTGTCGTTCGTTTTGAATTTTTGCATTCTTGATTTCCCTTTTACATATTCTGTTATATTCTTTGTAACATTTAAACAACACTAGTGTTCCTTAGAGCCGGTTCACACTGGGGCGGCACGACTTCGGGGGTGACTCGGCAAGGCGTCCTGAAGACGACTTCAGAGGCGACTTGCAAAATGACATCTGTATGGAAGTCAATGCAAGTCGCCCCGAGTCGCCCCCCAAGTCGTACAAGAACCTTTTCTAAGTCGGAGCGACTTGCGTCGCTCCTATTAGAACGGTTCTATTGAATAGAATGGGACGCGACTTGTCAGGCGAACCGGCTCTTATTGTTTATAGCTTTTTTAACTTTGACCGTGAGCCACATAGGTTTTATTTTTATCCCTTTAAACGTATTGCCCATGGGAATATACTGTGCAGTGAGGTTCCAAACAGCCTTTTTGAAGAATTCCCATTTCTGTTCTGTGTTTATCGATGCCAAAATTCCCTCCCAGTCTAAGTCCTGGAGAGCAGCCCTCATCCTTGGAAAATTTGCTCTCTTGAAGTTAAAGGGGTTGTAAAGACAAAAATATTTTCCTCTTAAATTAAAGTCTGACAGTAGCTGATAAAGTAAAAAGTAATGTTTAGCATTATAACTAGTTTGATACCTGTTGAAATCGAGCCGTTTTATTCACCTCCAGCACTCCTGAATCATTATTATCACTGACTTCCTGGTTTGCGGTGCGCATTCATTCTTGCTACATCACGGCCTAATGGGAACTACAGTTCCCATTAGGCTTAGCCTCCATGCCTGTGAGGGATAAGAGAGCATCTTCACGTAGGGCTGTAGTCATAGGGAGGGGGTGAGCACATTCTGCTTTCCACCATGCAAAACGGCTCAGATGCTGGTGGAAAGCAAGAAGAGGAGTGACAGGAAATGGCATTTTCAAACATGGATTACTGTATTTTGGAGGTCAAAAGGAAAAACGAGGTAAGTGATATTTAAATTCTCTAGCTTACAGCAATCAATTGATCTAATAAAAAACTAACCTTTAGTGTTCCTTTAAGTGTTTTTATCTTTCCTGTATGTATTTCTTGCTTACAGCTAACATCAAATAATATCATGTTATGATCACTGCTACACAGGTGTTCCTTTATCTGAACATTAGTAATAAGCTCTGGTTTGAGATTACCAGGTCCAACAGAGCATCATTCCTAGTTGGGGCCTCAATAAACTGGACCATAAAATTGTCCTGTAATAGGTTTATACATTTTTGCCCTTTAACTGTCCCAGCAGTGCCATTACTCCAGTCAATTTCTGGGTAGTTAAAATCCCCCATTATTATCACGGTCCCAGCCCCTGCAGCCCTTTCCATCTGTGCAAGGAGTGGAGTCTCCGCATCTTCGTTAACATTGAGTGGTCTGTAACAAACTCCAATTATTAACTTTGAACTATGCACATCTTGATGCAGTTTTACCCATAATGCTTCAGACTCATCACACTCTTCATCAACCAGGTCCTCTTTCACACTTGCTTTGAGATCGCTTCTCACATAGAGACAGACCCCTCCACCTTTCCTTTTTACCCTGTCTCTCCGAAAGAGTGCATAGCCAGGAATATTAATAGCCCAGTTATGTGAGGAATGAAGCCAAATTTCAGCAATACCGATTACATCATAGCTCTCCTCATGCACCAGAGCTTCCAACTCACCTATTTTGCTTGGCAGACTTCTGGCATTGGTAAACAAACACTTTAATGCATTATTACATTTTTCTCTGATGTTTTTCATATAATTCCCCATTCCACCCTCCATTAATGTCTGACCCCTAACTGACCTGTCTGCCCAATGTAATTCTAGTTCACCCTCCCCCTCAATCCTAGTTTAAATACTCCTCCAGCCTTGCCATAAACCTCTCCCCCAGCACAGCAGACCCCCTTCCATTCAAGTGAAAACCATCGTTAGCATAAAGGTTGCACCCCAATGAAAAGTCTGCCCAGTGCTCCAGAAACCCAAATCCCTCCTCCCTACACCAGGTATTTAGCCATGCATTCAGCTCTCTAATCTCCCCCTGCCTTTCCTGTGTTGCACGTGGCACAGGCAATGTTTCAGAGAATATCACCTTGGGGGTCCTTCCCTTCAACTTGCAGCCTAGTTCTATAAATTGATTCTTAAGGAGCCTCCACCTTCCATGTATACTGCCAACGTGGACCAAGACAGCTGGGTCATGGCCAGCCCCTCCCAGTAATTTATTCACCCAGTCCACCGCAATGATAATATAACCTTGCAATACCTAAGAGGTTGCTTGGTTTGGATGTCTACACAGACTGTAAGGCTGGCCATACACGGTTCGAATCTTGGCCAGTTCAAACTGTTAATGAATAGGCTGAATGTACTAGGTTGATCAATCAACTTGGCTACAACCAGCCTGCTGGATTCCCTTGCGAATATTTATAATGGCTGCTATAGCCGCTAGAGATAAATACTGTCTTTTCCCGGTGGGTATGACTTCCCCCTCCCACCCTGTCTGGAGATACGCCGTCGTAAGTCTTCAAGAATCTGGGCCTATGTTTGTTGTGTTCCCAGTCACACAGCATATCTTAAAAAATATAAGGTAGCCACGCCATGTTTGAGGTAAATGCCCAGGTGTTCACCCATAAACAAATGCATCTAAACCATCTTTGAATTTATATGGATTCAAGTCTTGAGAAAGAAAAACTGAGCTTCATCATAGTTACATAGTAGGTGAGGTTAAAAAAAGACACAAGTCTATCAAGTCCAACCTATGTGTGTGATTATATGTCAGTATTACATTGTATATCCCTGTATGTTGCAGTCGTTCAGGTGCTTATCTAATCATTTTTTTAAACTATGTATGCCCCCTGCTGAGACCACCGCCTGTGGAAGGGAATTCCACATCCTTGCTGCTTTTACAGTAAAGAACCCTCTATCCTAGTTCAAGGTTAAACCTCTTTTTTTCTAATTTTAATGAGTGGCCATATGTCTTGTTAAACTTCCTTCTGCAAAAATTACAATCCCTATTGTGGGGTCACCAGTATGGTATTTGTAAATTGAAGTTATATTCCCTCTCAAGCGTCTCTTCTCCAGAGAGAATAAGTTTAGTGCTCGCAACCTTTCTTCATAATTACTGTATTTATTGGCGTATAACACTCACTTTCTTACCCTGAAAATAGAGGGTAAACTGTGCCTGCATGTTATACGCAGGGGTCTGTGTAAAGTTTTTTTCCTGAAACTTCCCTCTTAAAGTTAGGGTGCGTGTTATACTCAGATAAATACCGTAATGTCCTCCAGACCTTTTATTAGCTTTGTTGCCTTCTTTGTACTCGCTCCATTTCCAGTACATCCTTCCTGAGGACTGGTGCCCAGAACTGGACAGCATACTCCAGGTGAGGCCGGACCAAAGTCTTATAGAGTGGGAGAATTATCGCTTTATCCCTGGAGTTAATCCCTTTTTTTAATGCATGCTAATATTCTGTTTGCTTTGTTAGCAGCAGCTTGGATGCCATTGCTGAGCCTATTATCTACTAGAACATATTTTTGCAACCCAAATGCATTATTTTACATTTTTCTACATTAACCCTCATTTGCCATGTAGTTGCCCATCTAATTAATTTGTTCAGATCTTGCAAGGAGAAGTTATTGGCCTACTTAGCTCAGTATCATCTGCAAATACAGAAATTGAACTGTTTACCCCATCCTCCAGGTCGTTCATGAACAAATTAAATTGGATTGGTCCCAGCACAGAACCCTGTGGGACACCACTACCCACCCCTGACCCTTCCGAGTATTCCTCATTAATCACCACACTCTGAACTTGCCCTTGTAGCCAGTTTTCAATCCATGTACTCACCCTATGGTCCATGTCAATGGACCCTATTTTTTTACAGCACAAGTTTATGGGGAACTGTGTCAAATGCTTTTGCAAAATCCAGATACACCACGTCTACGATCCTTCCTTTATCTAGATGGTAACTCACCTCCTCATACAGTAGAAGGTAAATAGATTGGTTTGGCAGGATCGATTCTTCATGAATCCATGCTGATTACTGCTACTGATACCGTTTACATTACTAAAATCTTGTAAAAAAATCCCTTATCATCCCCCCCAAGAGCTTGCTACTATTGAAATTAGGCTAACTGGTCTGTAATTCCCAGGCATGTATTTTGGGCCCTTTTTAAATTTTGGTGCTACATTGGCTTTTCTCCAATGTGTTGGTACCATTCCAGTCAGTACACTGTTAGGAAAAATGAGGAAAAATGGTCTGGCAATTACTCGACTGAGTTCCCCAAATACCCTCGGGTGCAAGCCATCCTGTTCCGGTGATTTATTAATGTTAAGTTTCCCAAGTCTAATTCTAATTCTGTCCTCTGGTAGCCATGAGGGTGCTTCCTGTGATGTGTCACGAGGATATACAATGCAATTTTGGTTACTGAAGCCCCCCAATTCCATTGTAAAGACTGAGGGGAAGAATAAATTTAATACCTTTACCATCCTTTGTAACCAGATGTCCTTCCTCATTCTTTATGGGGCCAATATGGTCTGTCCTCCCTTTTTTATTGCTTATATACTTAAAGAATTTCTTTGGATTTTTTTTTGTTCTCCTCCGCTATTTTGTCTTTCCTATTCTATCTTAGCCGTCCTAATTGCATCCTTTAACATTTCTTGTTGCATTCTTTATGAAGTTCAAATGCTCATGATGATCCCAAAAACTTGTATTTTTTGAAGGCCTTCTCTTTTGCTTTTTTATGCATTTTTACATTGGCGATGCACTGGCTAATGCCCTTATTTAATATGCTCTTAAAGCAAACCCATCTCTCCTCCATGCTCTTTGTTCCTAAGATTTGATTCCAATTTATATCTTCTAGCAAGGTTCCTAGTTTAGTGAAGTTGGCTCTTTCGAAATTCAGTGTCTTTGTGTTCCCCTTAAGTTTTCTATTTGTGTGATTTATACTGAAGCCAATTGACCTGTGATCACTGTTTCCTAAATTGCCCCGTATTTCCATTTCTGTGATCAGGTCTGTGTTGTTGGTAATCAGTAGATCTAGTAACACTTTATTTCTAGTTGGTGCGTCTACCATCTGAAATTGTCCAGCAAGACATTTAGGAACTGGCGAGCCTTAGACAAATGCGTGGTTCCCTCCGCCCACTCTATGTCTGGATAATTAAAATCCCCCATTATGATAACACTTCACATCCTTGCTGCTAATCAAAATTGTGATAGGAGGTCCGGCTCCCCCTTCTCCTTCAGGTTAGGGCGCCTATAGCATACTCAGTATTATTCCCCCTTAGCTTCATCCCTTTGGAGCTCTACCCAAAAGGATTCCACCTCCTCCCTAGCTCCCTTTGTGATGTCATCTCTCACATTTGCTTGTACATTATTCTTCATATACAGGCATACCCCTCCCATTTTTTACCCTCTCTATCCATGTGATAAAGGGTATATCCTTGAATGGTTGCCAGCCAATCATGAGAGCTATTGAACCAAATCTGAAATTCCCAAAAAAAAACAAATTCTCCTCATACAACAGTATCTCTAGTTCACCCATCTTGTCCGCCAGGCTCCTGGCATTAGTGAACATGCCACAACGTTCCCCCCCCCCCCCACTTTTTCTTATTACTGGCAGTGTTTTTTTTATTCAACTGTCAGCGGGAAAGCGAGTAGATAGCTGATGACTCATCGGTTCTTAAGGATGCCATGTCCAGCTTCCCGGCCCCGTTCTTTACCAACCAGCTATTCACCGTGCCCTCATTGGACAAAGCTTTGCCCAATTAGGTCTGAAAATGCACTGTGCAGCAGAAATATGGGTGTTCGCCGAACATTACTCTAAACCAGTTTTAGATTTAAAAATGTATATATTTTTTCTTAGGAGAAGGTGCCTTGACTGACTGCATTGATTTTTTTTTTAACAAAGTCAAAGAGAGTCTGAAGTGAGTCTGTCTCATAGACAGGGTGAGCTCCTTCTCATTAACATACAATGCAAGAAACCTAGCTACAGTACTGCAGTCGTGGCAGTGGCGGGTGTTGGACTTTGCAGGAGAAGAAATACCTCAAAGAAGGATGTCCGTACCTAGCGGTGGTATAGGTGCTGAAGGGGTGTTCTTTTGTCAGTTAACCAAAGTGTAGCTGGAAGGTTACATTAATGGGGGCACTGCGGTCAGTGGTCGTCTGTGAGCCAGCTTGTCGGCTTGAGGCTTATGACCAGAGGTTAGGTACCGCAGTGCCAAAATGTTATAAAATGTTATAAAAGGTTACAAGATAGAGTTTTAGTGGTGCCTGCAATGTCCAGCGCTAGTTATGGATAGAATTGTTTTCTGAGAAAAATGTTGTTGTTTATATGTTTTATTTAAAATGTAATATTTAAAGTTCATTTAAAATAAAGGAGGCTGCTACGGCCAGTTTTTGTGGAAAATAACTATACTAGAAGTATAGATAAACACCGCGCTACTATAAAAAACTTATAAAATGCAGCCAACACCACGGAATGGATCAATTCCGAAAAACAAACAAAATAAAACAAAGTGTAGCGCTAATTATAAGTGAGATAAAGGATTGGGTATATTAATAATTAACCAATCATTGAAAAGTGTCCGTATGAAACACATTAAAGTAGTCCATAAAAAACTGTGAAAAAATTAATAATAAATGAATCCTCAAAATTCAGTTCACAGTGGATAAATGTGCAAAATAAACTTCAATAAAGAAATGGTAATAAATCTTCATAGGTAAAAAAGATGTATAAATCCAGCACCGAAATGAATGGAGGCTTACCAGAAGCTGTGGACCCAGAATAGGCATATACCTAGTGGGTCATTTGCGCTTTAAAGTTGATGATACCAGCGAGGAGGTGAAGTCCAACACAGGATCAGGTGAAAGTCGGTTCAGAAGCACCTTGTATTAGGTTGTAGACTTGGGTCCATATGGAGGTTCAGACACTCAATACAACGGAAGTTAGAAAAAAGAAGGCAAAAATGCACATAGTGTAAATCCGTTTAAAAGTTTACTTGATAGCAAAATCAAAAAATGGGTTACACTCACATTTTCAGCATTGGTAACAGGCAGAGCTTTTTTTCTCAGAAAATAGGTGCAGGAACTCAACCACGACCCGTTCAGATTTCACAAACAGTAGAAGGGTCTTAAAGGGGCATTAAATACCAGAATTGCATTACATACAGAGTGCAGAGTTCAGGGGGGTTACAAAGCTGTCACTTGTAAACACAGAAACCAGACCTATGTGATTACAAGTGATTGTGGTGAGCAGGCACCAAAAGGTCTGAGCCAGAGGTGGTGGAACTGAGTTCCCCCAAGTTCCCCCTGAAACAAAGCCCTGGTAACAGGCATGTAACAAAGAGCAGTATTGTCAGCAAATTCCCGACATGTTTCAATCTAAACGATCATCATCTGGGATCTGCTACGGCCAGTTTTTACTCCAAGTTAACGGTGGTGGTCTCATTATTTATTAAAGGTATAAAGGGAGAGTACAAGTTGTGGGGTCTTAGCAACAATGGGGTATATCTGGGATACCATAGTCAAGGTTTTGATTGCTTTGCCACACGAAATAGTCTCACAGATATGCATGCCCATCAGCACTATTATTTAAAAAAAATGAAACGCTACCATTACATATGATTTTATGTGCACTGAAAATAAACAGACAGCTAACTCTTTGTCTAAGCCTACCTTAAAGAAGACCGTCATTAAAATAGCCAGGGACTGATTAGCAACCAGCAACTGTGGATACAATGATCACTTTGGTCAGAGGTAATGTACAATAGTGTGAATAGTTCAGGAGTCTGTTAGGCTGGCCATACACAGTTACTTTTCATTCAGCCTGTGGGCTGAACGAAAAAAAAAATTAACTTGATCCAAGCAAATGAAGTACTGTAGATGGAGGAATCTCCCTATTGGATTCTGACAGCAGCACTAGACCCTGTCAGAAAATGCTAATCAGCAGCTCTAGCTCCCCCCACATTCTACCTCCTAGTACAACACCCTCCCAGTCCCCCCCAGCACAAATACTTCCCCACCCACCCAAAATCAACCTTAGGACAAATCCTCCCCCCGAAATCCCCCTCCTAGCACAAGCCCTTCCCCTTCAAATACCCCCTCCCCAGCACAAATCCTCTCCATCCAAACCTTCCCCTAAGCTGTCCCAGCACAGCCCTCTTCCACTAGCACAGGTTTTACTACCCCCTGGCCACTAAAATGAATGACTAAGTTCACCCTTCTGAACAAGTTACATGTTACACCCGTATTTAGGGCATAACATGTTCAGAATCCCCCCCCCCCCATGACAGTGTGCAGATTTCTTCGGAAAAAAAATATTTGCACATTTTTTACCTGCAAAAATATTGTCATTTCAATTATTTTTTCCAATAGTTGAACTTAACCTTAAAGCTCCGCCGTAAAAAAAAAAAATATTAAAATCCAGCAGCTACAAATACTGCAGCTGCTGACTTTTAATACATCGACACTTACCTGTCCTGGAGTCCAGCGACATCGGCAGCGATCGCTCGTCACTCTGCTGCCCCCAGTGCCATAATGGGTGAGGGAATCAGGAATTGAAGCATTGCGGCTTCACTTCTCAGTTCCCTACTGTGCATGCGCGAGCAGTGCTGTGCGTCTTTCACTGGTCCCTGCTGTGTTCTGGGAGCCGTGTGTTTCCCAGAACACAATGGGGGGGACCGGGAAGTGACGCACTGCCCGCAGTGTGTATTCCCGGACGTGGGTGCAAATACCTATCTTAGACAGGTATCTGCACCTCCCTCCCCCTGAAAGGTGCCAATTGTGCCACTGGGGGGGGGGGTGGGATCCAAGAAGCAGAAGTTCCATTTTAGGGTGGAGCTCCGCTTTAATTAACAATTCTTCCCATATATACATAAACCTATAAACAATGAACACACTATTCCATATATATATATATATATATATATACATACATATATACATATATATATATATATATATATATATACTGTATACTGTATATACACACACATACATATATACTCAGATACATGCATATACACATGCTGTAAAGAAACACTAAGATATACAGTATATACTAATGTAGCGCTACCCCCGAAGGAGCCGCTGATTGATTTGGGATCGGCCTATTTAAGTTACCCTGGCATTGTCTAGGGGTGCAATTGCAGAGACAAACAGTGAGCGGAGGTCCAGACAGTGAATAAAGGTTTTTTCCAATGCTTTATTTTCCAGGCCAACACAGCCAACATCAACATCAATTGGGAAGGACAAAGTTGATGAATAGAGAGAGAGGAAGAACCTTGCAGTATCAGGCCTGGATATTAAATAGAGCAGTCAGTACTGCTCTGTATAGTACCAATTTGTAACTCGTCGCCACTCCAACAAGTGGGTAAAGTGCCCCCGGACAGACCTCTCTTTACAGGCCTGGCAACCGAGACGCCACTTAGGATTTCTGGGAGGAACAGGCCACTCTCACAGGCCCAGCTTGGGCCTCTGCCACAGGCCAATTACAATAACTGAGCTAGATAGATAGATGGAGTGAATCCTCCCAGTAGATTTCTGCATCGGTCTCCAGATGACAACAAACATACCTGTCAGTACTCTGGTCACCGGATCCCCAATTGGTTTGTTCAGGCTCTGTTGGACGACCTGCCTCCGGGTCCCCCTCAAACCGACTCCCCAATTGAACGGCACCCAGCCTGGGATCCTGTCAGTGGAATCGGGAACCCAGCAAGTCGCTAGGGTCCCCTGGTACCTCCGGGTGAGGTCCCAAGTAGTCTGCAATCATGGCCGGGTGGGCCACGCCGGCGGAGTCCATGGGTGAAGGTGGATGCCACATCTGGAACCGGGACCCCGTAAAGATTTTAGAACACATGACACCTGCCACAGATATACTCCTCTCCAGCACGCCCCTTGAGGGAAGAACTCCTCTGATTGGCTGCTGGAGAAACTTACTCTGCCAAAACCCCTCTGGTGCCAACTGCTGGCCAGGGATGGTATTGCATCCCTGGACCACAGACTGACCCAGTGGACATTTCTGGAATGACAGAAGTCCCACAATTTGAACAAATAGTGAATGGGAGCAAGGTAACTCTCCCATTCCCCACTAACTTTAGCGTAATGCCCATACTGAAAGTAAGGGGGCGCTACACTAAGAAACATGCATACATACCTATATACACACTCAGGTACATGCATACACACACTCAGATATATACTGTACATGTGCTCAATTATATACATGCACACACATATATACACACACACTGAGATACATACATGCACTCAGATACACACAAACAGACATAAATACATTAGACACAACATAGTGTGAGAGGAATACATACATAAATAGTTTGGTATTGTGCAGCCAGCTTCTCTGCTCCCCTCTCTGTCCTGCTGTCCCCTCACACTTCTTCCCGCCCACACACTCACAGCTCCTCTCCAATACATTGGTCTGTGAACAGAGAAAAGTCCTGGCAGGTCTCCAGTAGCCGGGACTAGAAGCAGAGCATCGGCTTATGTGGCCAGGAGGCTCTGTATCCCTCCACAGAGAGAAACAAGTCCCTTGTAATTAGGGCTGTTTCCATCAAGACAGTTACATATATATCACATTCTGATACAGGTTATGGATCCTGAAGTCTGATTAAGCTTTTATGGGGGTGTTATAAGAATTTTTGAGGGTGTCTTGGTGGCTGGTGTCCAGGTGACAGGCAGTCAGAAACCCGGGCAGAGGATGTAAAAACCGGACTGTCCGGGTGAATCCCGGACAGGTGGCAACCCTATGTACGGTGCTCAGCACAAATGAGTACACCCCAGCAGGTTTGTCAGAAAACCTCTACTTTCCTTTTCAGAATCAACCTTTTCTATGGGACACTATACTACAAAATACTCTTTTACTTATCAGTCAGAAAACTTTAGCAAAAGTGATACAAAAATGTACTAAAGATAGAACTGCAACCATCTCACAGAGACATCCAGGCCATTCATGGAAGTTAATACTTCCACAGCAGCGTCTTCTGATGAGAAATGTTGAAGAAAATCACAATGCAAGTTCACTGCAGTTAGCTAAAGAACTAGAAAGCCAAACTGGGGTGATTGTTTCCCGTGACACAATATAGCATACACTGCAGAGGAATGGCATGCACGGGTGTCGTCCACAAAGGGGGTCTCTCTTAAAGCCCATGCACAAAAAAATCCCACCTAGATTTGCCATGGGCCAATGCTGAAAAGAAGAAGACTTTTGAAAGAATGCAACAAGAAGGGGACTCTGTACTCTGGAGTGATGAGACCAAGATAAATGTTTTTGGAACTGATGGCTTTAAAACTGTATGGCGTCGCAAAGGTGAGGAGTACAAAGAAAAATGCATGGTGCCTACAGTGAAACATGGTGGTGGCAGTGTCCTTTTGTGGGGCTGCATGAGCGCTGCTGGTGTCAGGGAGCTGAAGTTCGTTGATGGTATCATGAATTCACAGAGGTGCTGCTCTATATTGAAAGAGAAAATGCTACCATCACTCTGTGCCCTTGATTTTCGGGCACTTTTCCAACATGATTATGATCCAAAACACACATCTAAGACCCCTGTTGCATTTCTGAAGAAGAACAGGGTGAAAGTGATTCAGTGGTCAAGTATGTCCCACTCTCCATCCAGCATCCAGGCTCTAAAAGAGGTTGTTCTTAAAGAATGGAAAAAGATAGAAATTGCAATATTTTGTCAACGTATTTATTCCATACAATAAACCATTATATAACTTTTTTTCAATTTTTTTTTCACGTAATCTTTGTTTTTAGCTGCAGCAGGAGTCAGGGTGGAGAAACAGCAACACAATGAACTTCCTAGTGAATGGCTCTGCAGGGGGAGGCAGAATGTCGACACAAGCTTGATTGTTGGATTAGTTCCCAGATCAGCTAGAGAGCTGACCATAATGAGCTCTCCTGCCTGGTGTAGTCAGTTTTTAATAAGAAAGCAGAGGGACTGGCAGGAACACCTAGGATTTCACACAAGGGAAGCACTCATCTCCGCCTTCAGAGCCTGTTTCCCATCTTAGTGTACTGTCAGCTCTCCCATGGTTGGGAGGATTGTCAGATGTTACATGGGTTTGTAATAATAATTTAGGATTGTGTGATGGGAGAATGTGTGTGATGGGGGTTCCGGCACAGGCTGAACTGTACGAAGAAGTTTGGAAGACTACATTTAGGAGTGTCTGGGCTTCCAGTGTTGTGGCTTGAAGCTGCTCTGCAAGCTGCATGAGGTGAGGAAAAAGAAACTCTTATGTCCGAACACTAATTGAAAGTCTCTCTCTCTCTCTCTCTCCATCCGTCTTTACGTATATAATACCAGATTCTTTACTATGTAAGGCATCTCAGACTCTATTTAACCAAATCCCCTTTAAGCCACGCCCAATATTTAGCATAATTGAAACCATGCCCATTTTCTGCCACGGGGTGCGAAGCGCCACATTTTTCCCGCTTCAGCTAGGCCATGCCTACAAGTAAATGCCCCTCCCCTAATTACAATTATACCCCACCTACATCAAAAAAAGTGTCCCTCTGAATTTTTGGAGAATGTTGGCAACTATGTAGATATAGCTCCCATATAGGCTTTACAAGAACTTGCGTAGTCGGGGAGAAATGCGACTGGGGGATAGTTTGATTTATATTTTATGCAGTTTGCAATTTGTGTAGTTGAGAGTAACATATCCTATTATTTGACTGGTTTGTCTGTCATCTCAGACAAACTCAATGATGTGGAGATCAGGGCTCTGTGGGAGCTAAACCATCACTTCCAGGACTCCTTGTTCTTCTTTACACTGAAGATAGTTCTTAATGACATTGGCTGTATGTTTAGGGGTCATCCTGCTGCAGAAAAATTTGGGGCCAATCACATGCCTCCTTGATGGTATGGCATGATGGATAAGTATCTTCCTGTTTTTTTTAGCATTGAGGGCGACATTGATCCTGACCAAATCTTCAACTCTATTTGCAGAAATGCAGCCCCACACTTTCAAGGAACCTCCAACATGCTTCACTGTTGCCTGCTGACACTCATTATTGTAGCACTTTCCAGCCCTTAGTGAACAAACTACCACCTGCTACAGCAAAATATTAAAAATGTTGACTCATCACTCCAGGGCGCCTGCTGCCATTTTTCTGCAGCCTTGTTTCCATATTCTATGCAGGAAATCAGTGAATGATTTGGCTAAAGCAAAAGGCAGAGTTCCTTTAAAAACTGTGTGCAAGAGTACCAAGAAAAATTGATGCTTTTTTGAAGACAAAATGTTGATTTGATTTGGATTTCTCTTCTCTTCATTTACTTTCCATTTCGTTAATTGATAAAAAAAAGAAACTATTGACACTATTTCTGAAAGCATTCCTCATTTACAGCATTTTTCACACCTTACGTACCTGGGTATATGTGCGCAATTCCACCAGGACCCCTCTTTTATGTTTGTATGTGGGATGTATGTGCTTTAGGGATGAGCCGAACACCCCCGCGTTCGGTTCGCACCAGAACCTTCAAACGGACCGAACGTTCGCGCGAACATTTAGAACCCCATTGACGTCAATGGGACTCAAATGTTCGAATTCAAAAGTGCTCATTTTAAAGCCCCATATGCAAGTTATTGTCGGAAAACATCTTTGAGAAACCGGGTCTTGCCCCAGGGAACATGTATCAATGGAAAAAAGTTTTAAAAACGGTCATTTTTTCTGGAGCAGTGATTTTAATGAAAAATTCCATTGATACATGTTCCCTGGGGCAAGACCCGGGTTCTCAAAGACGTTTTCACAGGCATATTATAGACACCCAGCAGGTACAATATTTAAAGGAATTTTTCATTTTTGTTTTTATTTAAGCATCATGATGCTTAAATAATAAAATGAAAAATGTCTTTAAATATTTGTTGTAATATTAATATAGATGTGTAGGTATTTAAAATGTTATGATATATATATATATATATATATATATATATATATATATATATATATATATATATATATATATATATATATATGGCATGGTTTACATACAGGCATTCAAGGTTACACATGAAAAGGTGTTTGCTGACCAAAAGGGTTAGTGGTCAAGCACAGATCAAAGGGACAGCTGAAGATTCTTTGATGTGTTAATCTTATCTAAGACGACCTAGGTGTGTGGCCTGGTACTTCCTTACATAAGGAAGTGTTTATTGATGTTAATTAGACGTGTGGGATGTTCATTCAATGGGAACATTTGGTTCACCCCCCCCCGCCCTTCCAGTCCAATATTTGAAGCACTCAAGCTGCCATTCAAGGAGTCTTGTCTTGTCACTCTATGATGAGCATTGCACAGGTCTAGGAGAAGATGGGATTCTGAATTATACTCTGTTGGATTCTTGTATCGTCTGTGGACTTTGTATGTTATTGGAAGATCCATTAAATGCGTTCTCTGGAGAACCTGGTGTGAGTTGCTGCGGAACAACAAATTTATAGTCATCATACTAACATCTAAGATATTGATTATCTGACCGGAGTACTGGGCACACTATACACGATCCCTACATTTATTGGACAAATTAGATCACTACATTGGTGCCGTTCAAGTGACCAGAAGCGCATTTTCAGGACTTAGTAACAGAAGTCGGTGATGATAGCAATCCTGTGAGTTGGACAGAAGTCTGATGGAGACCCAAGAGCTGTGCTGTGACCTCTAATGTCTGGTTGTGACATAAGAGAGTCTGATATACAAGACTAAACAAGTTTGGAACCCCAGAATTATTCTCTGGAGACTGGAAACTGAAGAAAGAAAAGACTGCCATGTACTAGAAGACCGGAACTGGCAAGGTGAAGCTTCAAATGCGGTGAGTAAAATATTTCCTTTATCTTAAATTATTAGTACTATAGTCAAAATGCTTACTGAGTGTGAAGCTAGTGTCAGTTCTGATAAAGTTAACAAATGGGTATTAAAATGTATTAAGCGTCATGGCGGTCCTTATGAAATTCCAGAAAAATGTAAGCAGACGTGGACTATGATGAAGGAATTTTTAGAGGAAAGTGCCTTTGATAGCAAAATTTCAGAAAGTAAAAGAAAAGGTTGTATTGTGCAGGGCTTGTTATCTTGTTGTTTAAAAATGGAAAGTTCTTTGAATGATAAAGTTGAGGAAATTGCGCAGTTACAGAGTGCAGTTGATAATAGCCTTAAGGTTTGTAAGAGGTTACAAAACCAATCAGAAACTGAGACAGTAAATTTAAAATTGCATGCAGTTACCATTGGTGGAGCTTTGCTTGAGAAATCTAAACGTTGTGATGAATTATCAGAGGAAAATGAGAGATTAAAATTAAGAATTATGGAATTAGAGAAGAGATCTCAGGAATGCAGATGTGCATCAAATCTTGGATTAAGCAATCTGCAGCAAAATACAAACTTTCTATCAAATGAAACAGAATCTCATATTAAATCTGATAATTCATTGCCAGCCGCACCCACTGTGACCACCACGGTTTATAACAACCATAATAACAATACAGGGGAAGTTCAGCTTGTAATGAAGCATTTGAAACCAAAAGAACTGGATGCAATTCTTAAAGAAATAGGAATGGTTCCCTGCCATGATATAAACAGATTTTTAAAATGGTTTTGTGACTTGCAGAATGTCATAGATTTGTACAATATCAACCCATCTGACGTAGAAAGAGTTTTGCAACATTCTATAGGGAATAGTCTTTGGCTGAGAATCAAACAGATCTGTCTTCAGCCTCTGAGGATCTGAGGACAAGGGACATATTACTGGAATTATTGTGTGTTCTGTACGGAGTGCGTTCTGATGTTACGATTCATGGGAAGATTGAGCAGATGCAAGGTGAATCTCCCTATGAATTGTCGCACAGGATATATACGGTTATGGAATTTTTGGTTGGTAATCTTGCATTTGAGCGGGGAGGCTCGATACATATCAGTATGTTTCTAGATGCTTTGCATGAAGATATCAAACAAAATATTTTATTAGTTACCCCGAATCCTCATGATTTAAAAGACGTATTATTGAGAGCAGATCATTTATGGAGAAAGTCAAATGAGCAAGCTGTCAGAATTGATGTAGCCACATTGTTTAGGACAAACACTGAACAGAAAGATCAGAAGATAACATCTAATGATCACAACAAAAGGGGAAACTCTGGGTCAAACATAGGTGATATTAACATGAAAAACAGAGCTGACCAAAATAATAATAAGAAAAAGACCTGGATACCATTTCCTCAGTTAAAACAGAAATATGACCACCTAAAGATTGAGTATGATAAGATGAAAAAAGAATATTACACATTATTAGAACAGTTGAATGGTACAGATCTGTTTTTGAATGAAAATTACACTTCTATAGCAGTGGGGGAGAAATAGCTTTAAAGTGTAAACATGTAAATAGTTCTTTGTTTAAGGTCCTGGCTAATGAGTTTTTGTCTGAGAGGTTTTGTCTTTCAGGTACGTTGCTGGAGATAGGCGTTTGCATGTGAATAGCTGGAGTAATTGCTGACTAGTGAGGGAGAGACACTGAATGGACAATATCACTATACAAGAAATTATAAAGAATTCATGGACACTCTCTCAATTTTCATCAAGCAATGGACTTTTTTTTTTTTTTGAACATTCAAATTTTTTTTTTCTCTTCATTTTTTTTTTTTTTTTTTAATGGACTTACCCAACGCCCTATTTTTCATTTTCTCCCTTTCCCCGATATATGTTGCTTTTTTATTCATGTTTTATTCATTGAACTTAATCTTAAAACCAGAGCAAAGCATTTAAATCTAGAATAATTTTATAACATCTGTACATATGAAATAATGCATATTGATATCAATATATTTACATCTGAGGTGATGTTGCACAATTGGCTGGGCATAAATTATAGTAGGTTGGGTGGTTTTCCTAAATTTATAAGAGGGGTGAGTGAAATTCATCACTCTAATCATGATTTGAAACATTGTTGAATCAGTTATTTATAATGGGGGTTATCCTCAAAAGAGATACTCCGACTTAACTGCTGTTCAGTCTGTGTGTAACTTTGGAAACGATCCTCAAAAGGCTTTTTCCAAAGTTACACAGAAGATCCGGCATGTGTAATTGAATTACACTGCCTAATTTTAGGATGCAGTACCGCATCCGCCGCTGGGGGCATTTCGAGTCGAAATGCCGTTGCTAGTATGCAAATTAGCACTTAAGGCGATCCACAAAGCTTTCTAGCTTCCTTTTTGCGCCGTAAGTGTTATTTTGCAAGTGTAAAATTAGGGCTCGTTTTACAAAGTGTAAAGTCAGTCACACCTTGTAAAGGCCCATTGCAGCGACGGCATTTGGTATGCTTTCCCGAGGGAGAACTCCACGTCAATTTGTAAAAAACAAAACCAGCATGGGTTCCCCCCCAGGAGCATACCAGGCCCTTAGGTCTGGTATGGGTTGTAAGGGGACCCCCCCTACGCCGAAAAATTGACGTAGGGGGTCCCCTACAATCCATACCAGACCCGTATCCAAAGCACGCTACCCGGCCAGCCAGGAAGGGAGTGGGGACGAGCGAGCGCCCCCCCCCCTCCTGAGCCGTGCCAGGCCGCGTGCCCTCAACATGGGGGGGTTGGGTGCTCTGGGGCAGGGGGGCGCACTGCGGGCCCCCCCACCCCAGAGCACCCTGTCCCCATGTTGATGAGGACAGGACCTCTTCCCGACAACCCTTGCCATTGGTTGTCGGGGTATGCGGGCGGGGGCTTATCGGAATCTGGGAGTCCCCTTTAATAAGGGGGCCCCCAGATACCGGCCCCCCACCCTAAGTGAATGGATATGGGGTACTGCAGCTCTCCGGTGCCTTCTTCTTCAGCGCTGGCTGCCTGCTATGTTTGTGTGTTAGCTCGATTTCAAACAGGCAGCCGGCGCGGTCTTCTGTGGCGTCAGGGTCTTCTGGTCTTCTGTTCTTCCGATGTTGCCTCGTCGCCTGTTGTCGCTGTAATGATGGAAGCGCGCCTTGCATCACATTTATATAGGCATCACCGTCCCATCATGCTCCGGTAGGTACCCACGTGGTGGGTGCCTACCCACGTGCACCCACCACGTGGGTACCTACCGGAGCATGATGGGACGGTGATGCCTATATAAATGGGATGCAAGGCGCGCTTCCATCATTACAGCGACAACAGGCGACGAGGCAACATCGGAAGAACAGAAGACCAGAAGACCCTGACGCCACAGAAGACCGCGCCGGCTGCCTGTTTGAAATCGAGCTAACACACAAACATAGCAGGCAGCCAGCGCTGAAGAAGAAGGCACCGGAGAGCTGCAGAAGAACCGGGGTTCGCCGAGTCAAGAGCGGAAGAGGGGAGAAGATGGAAGAAGCCCCCCGGAGTCCGGAGAAGCCCCCCCGGAGTCCGGAGAAGCCCCCCCGGAGAGCGGAAGACCCCCGGAGAGCGGAGAAGACCCCCGGAGAGCGGAAGAAGAAGCCCCCCCTGGTAATTGAGCTAATAACGAAGGCAGGGGGGGCGTCCGGAGCAGAATAATAAAATATTTTAAAAAGCCTTGTGTTGTGTGTTTATTAACTTTTACTTTTTGCCTCCAGGTGAATGGATAGGGGTACGATGTACCCCATATCCATTCACTTAGGGTGGGGGGGCCGGTATCTGGGGGCCCCCTTATTAAAGGGGACTCCCAGATTCCGATAAGCCTCCGCCCGCAGACCCCGACAACCAATGGCAAGGGTTGTCGGGAAGAGGTCCTGTCCTCATCAACATGGGGACAGGGTGCTCTGGGGTGGGGGGGCCCGCAGTGCGCCCCCCTGCCCCAGAGCACCCAACCCCCCCATGTTGAGGGCACGCGGCCTGGCACGGCTCAGGAGGGGGGGGGGCGCTCGCTCGTCCCCACTCCCTTCCTGGCCGGCCGGGTAGCGTGCTTTGGATACGGGTCTGGTATGGATTGTAGGGGGACCCCCTACGTCAATTTTTCGGCGTGGGGGGGTCTCCTTACAACCCATGCCAGACCTAAGGGCCTGGTATGCTCCTGGGGGGGGAACCCATGCCGTTTTTTTCTTTGAAAATGGGCATGGAGTTCTCCCTCAGGAATGCATGCCGCTGTCATTTTTTTTATCCCCGACGCAACTTTAAGCCGTCGCGATCCTCAAAACTCGGCGTAACGTAACTTCGCGCATGCGCAGTACGGCCGGCACGCATGCGCAGTACGGCCGGCGCGGGAGCGCGCCTCATTTAAATGGGACTCGCCCCATTTGAATAGGAACGCCTTGCGCCGGCGGAATTTTAGTTACACAGCCTGAAATTTCTAGATAAGTGCTTTGTGGATCAGGCACTTAGGTAGAAACTTTAAGGCAGTGTAACTTAAATTGGATTTTTTAAGTTACGTCAGGTTTTTGTGGATCTGGCCCAATATGCTGAAGGCTGTGACACATATGGATGAAAGAGACCTTTCTACCTTTCATAAAAAAATACTGGCAAAAAAAAAATACTGGCAATAATTTCCACTGCTGATTTGTCTGCACAGAAGATCTGATAAACACTGATGTCAAGCTGATAATATCTATACCGTCGCATGGGGGAATATATATATATGTTGATACCATTCTGGTGGAATTATGGACTGAATGATACAAAACAGCTCTATTAAAGGCAATGCGGGGTCGGCCTACAGCACATTACGAAAGCAAATTGTGGCTGGCAATCAACCTTTTTGACCTTGAAAGGGACTGCTGATACATTAATGGTTCTTCTTACTACAAAGATGGAAGATGGAAGAATTTCAGGAATTGCTGGTGTTTGTGTAAAAGCATCTTTAAAAATGAAAACTTTGAGCCTGGAGATGAGAGAATCCTGGACTTATGTGGATTGGACCTCCCAAAACATACCACGCTTTACTTTCAGTAAGATGGTGAGAGATGTGAAGTCAGAATGGACGGTGACATCAGCTCGTTTTTGCACAATATTCAAGATCGTGATGTGATTTACAAAACAAGGAGCAATCTTTGAAATGAGGCCTAACAGCTATACGGGCCACGAATGTTTATTGAATCCTTTTCCAGTCATGGTCTAAAGTTATATTATCTAATAACTGTTTCATGGGGATATTTTAGAGGTTGGTGAAGAGAGATGTAACCAGTCTGAACTTAATATTTCATATGAGCCGTTGTAAAGCATCCAGTACCTCAAACCATAATGCTTGATTTACGAGTCAGTTCTAGTAGTTAGAACCGACTCAAGTGGGGGAATATGTTGTAATATTAATATAGATGTGTAGGTATTTAAAATGTTATGTTATATATATATTGTACATATATATATGGCATGGTTTACATACAGGCATTCAAGGTTACACATGAAAAGCTGTTTGCTGACCAAAAGGGTTAGTGGTCAAGCACAGATCAAAGGGACAGCTGAAGATTCTTTGATGTGTTAATCTTAACTAAGACGACCTAGGTGTGTGGCCTGGTACTTCCTTACATAAGGAAGTGTTTATTGATGTTAATTAGACTTGTGGGATGTTCATTCAATGGGAACATTTGGTTGACCACCCCCCCCTCCAGTGTGAGTCCAATATTTGAAGCACTCAAGCTGGCATTCAAGGAGTCTTGTCTTGTCACTCTATGATGAACATTGCACAGGTCTAGGAGAAGATGGGACTCTGAATTATACTCTGTTGGATTCTTGTATTGTCTGTGGACTTTGTATGTTATTGGAAGATCCATTAAATGCGTTCTCTGGAGAACCTGGTGTGAGTTGCTGCGGAACAACAAATTTATAGTCATCGTACTAACATCTAAGATATTAATTATCTGACCGGAGTACTGGGCACACTATACACGATCCCTACATTTATTGGACAAATTAGATCACTACAATATTGTACCTGCTGGGTGTCTATAGTATGCCTGTGTAGCTTTATGGTGCACACTGCAGAGGACACAGGCAATACACCACGTGAGAATACTGCAACTAGCACAATCAACTACCTGCCAGTAAATTAGGAAGAACTGATCTAACTAAGCTATACAGTGTATAAATATATGTACAACACCTGGGATGTATATATATCCTCTACACACTGTAACATTAACTGACTAACCTGCCTGCCTGCCTGCTCTATCTACCTAGAAAAAATGACACTCTCTCTCTCTCTCTCTGACTGATCTCTAACCAGCGCTGGAACACACTATACAAGGCCGACCTGCAGGCGGCCTTTTATAGTGTGGGGCGCGTACTAAACCCCCATAGCCATAATTGGCCAAAGCAAACCTGGCTTTGGCCAATTATGGCTCTCTGTACTGACGGCGCTGTGATTGGCCAAGCATGCGGGTCATAGTGCATGCTTGTCCAATCATCAGCACGCAATGCCGCAGTGAATTATGGACCAGGGCGCGTCACTCGTATTTCGACGAACAATCGAACATACGATGTTCGAGTCGAACATACGTTTGACTCGAACACGAAGCTCATACCTAATGTGCTTATACTAAACTTTTATTCCATAAAGATTGTGTTGTTTCTATACTGGTGTGTATCTATACGTTTATGGTTTTTGTTATATGCTGGTTGCAGTAGTTCCTCTGCTGCCAATTACAACTAACTTGAGACAACTAATAATTACATATGAGAGGCAATTAGAGCTCAGGTACTTTGAGAGTACACGTAGTAAATAGGAGTTGTAGCGACAACTAATAGTTGCATCTGGGAGGCAATTATAGCATAGGTTCTTTGAGAGTACACGTAGTAATTAGGAGTTGTAGCGACAACTAATAGTTGCATATGAGAGGCAATTATAGCTCAGGTACTTTGACAGTAATTGTCCCTTTAAGATATTCCTTAGCAATGACCCATAAGCACAACAGTATATCACAAATAGTATGTTGATAGGCAAAAGGCCTAATAAATAACAGCAATTGTATTAGATGGAACATAAGCAGCAGATCTTCCTGTAGAACTACAAGTGACACAATGGCTACTTATCCGTTTGCACTTATCCGTCCAGTGTAGGAAATAGGGATTCCATGGTGTAAGGTGTTCAGCAAGGAATGTCTCAAGGTTGTCCCCAGCAATAGCTCTCTGTTGCAGTAGATGTAACAGCACTAAAGTAGTAGTTGCAGCTGGAGCGGTGTTGCAGCATGGGGAACAATGCAGTCCAGGGATTGCTGGTAGCTATAGGTTAGTTGTAGCCTAGCCGGCTACGGCCGACGATAATAGAACGGGGCTCATCTGTTGAAAGAATGCCTTTGTAGGCAGGTACCAGATGCAGTGCATTATCACTGATTAGAAGAGAATTCGCGGCGCACTTCCGTGTTCCAAGCTGGAACGCACACGGCGCCGGGCGATGACGTCATCGGAACGCATTACAGCGCTGAAAGCGCCTGTTACTAGGAAACAGAAGGCGCGCGGAGCGCCTATTATAACAGAGAACAGGCGGTGCAACGGCGCCTGTTACAGTAGGCATAAGACACACCCCTTGCCATGCCCCCTTAAAGGAGAATTGTACACAAAAACAAGATTGGTTAAACCCACAAGTGCTTTTTTACCACTACTGTTCCTTTATATTGGCTTTTGGAATTTACAATTGCAGCGATTTAGAAATCAGATGAAAGGTTTAGCATGGGTGTTATGGATATGCAATAAAGTCTGGCAGCTTACCTGTCTCCATGTGTTCATTAGAGGCCTGACTCTCTTCCTGGCTGTCTTTTATCACCTTCCTCCCTGTATGGCTCCACCCCAGGCCATTCCAGGAAGCCTATATTAACCACTGCACTGCTAGTCTGCTTTGCTGTTCAACCTTTGTTTGTAGCTTGAGTTCCTGTCTGCTGTGTGCTAAGTTTAGCTTCCTGTGTACCGATTTTGGCTCGTATCTGACTACTCCTGCTTGCCGGTTTCCCTGACCTTTTGCCTGTCCCTCGGTTACCCTTGTGTGCCTGTTGCCCTGACCTCAGCTTACCCATCACTATCGCTTGTCTTGGTTGCTGCTTCCCCTCTCTCCCTGCGGAGCGTGACCTAGGGGACCCCAGGGGTCACGACCTGGATCCAGCTGCAGCGAAGGCCATCCTCACCACCAGAGGCTCTGGTGAACACCAGTCTGGGTCTTAGACTCCGCGCCCTGGGGAATCTTGGGCTCACGCTTCCTCTCTGTTCGCAGCAGTCGGCTATAGGGTTCACTACCCTGTGGTGCATCCCTGACCCTAATGGGGTGCACTTGTCACCTGTCCACAGGTGACCTGACAGTTTAAACAGCCATGAACCTGGCCGACATGCCGCGCCCTGCAGACGATTCATTACAGGGCATTGTTCGCAGACTCGAGAAGCATGGAGACTTAGGTGATGCGTTTCCTACAGGACCTGGCTTCCCACTTTGATCAGCTTCAGACCTCTTTGGGAACCCTGGATCAGCAACCCCAAGTACAACCAGCGGCTGTTCCTATCGCACCAGTCGCAGAGTCACATTCACTACAACTGCCAGCTCTGTCCCGTTTCTCTGGGGGCTCTAAGTCCTGCAGGGGATTCCTTAGCCAATGCACTATTCATTTTGAGCTCCTGCCCCAAAACTTTCTGTCTGATCGGGCTAAGATAGACTATATCATTTCCCTCCTCTTCGGTGAAGCTTTAGCCTGGGCAGCCCCTCTGTGGGAATCGAATAATCCAGTGGTTTCTAGCTTGTCTGTTTTCTTGAAACTTTTTCGGAATATCTTCGAAGAACCGGCTTGTGTCTCTTCAGCGGCCAGCGCCCTTTTACATCTCCGCCAAGAATCCCGTTCAGTGGGACAATATGCTCTTCAGTTCCGTATCCTCTCAGCTGAATTGAGCTGGAACAATGAGGCCTTAGTCACAACCTTTTTGCATGGCCTTTCTGATAGAGTGAAGGATGAGTTAGCAGGAAGAACCATCCCCACTGATCTGGACGAAGTGATCTACTTGTGTAACCAGATCGATATTCGCTTTCAGGAAAGGACCCTAGAAAAGCGACGCCAGCATTCCTTGGTCCTTAGTCAGCCTGAGCTCCCCTCTCTTCAACCCGTGGAGCATCTCCTGCCAGCTGAGGAACCCATGCAGCTGGGTTGGACCAGGCTATCCCCCGAGGAACGTGCTAAGCGCAGAACTCTGGGCCTGTGTCTCTACTGTGGGGGCAAAGGTAATTTTTGTGACACTTGCTTTCTTCGCCCGGAGAAACGCTCGGGTTCAATACATCTGGAAGGTGGAGTATTGGACCCAGAAATATCACCTTCACCTTCTTGTCTTCTTCTTTCTGTGTCCCTTCATCTTGGTGCTTCTTCTCATTCGGTCTCGGCATATCTGGATTCCAGAGCCGCTGGCAATTTCATGGACTGGGAAATCGCATCATCCATGAGACTTACCCTTTTGCCCCTCACCACGCCATTGGTGGTCTTGGCGATTGATGGCACTGCTCTCCTGGGGGGTCCTATTCACTTCCAGACACTCCCTGTTAAGATGTCGGTAGGGACACTTCACCAGGAGTGGATATCCTTCCTTGTCTTACCTAAGGCCTCAACCCCTATTTTTCTGGGACTCCCTTGGTTACAGCTCCATTCTCCACACGTTGACTGGACTACTGGACAGATCCTGGCTTGGGGTTCCTTCTGTTCCTCGTCCTGCATACCCAAGGGTGCCCCAAAAGAGAAACTTCCTGTTGCCACCATCCCAGTATCTTTTACTCTTCCTACTGTATGTAGTGATTTCCAGGATGTGTCCTGCAATAGTCAGGCCCATGTGGCTCTCTGGATGAGGAGCCCACCTGTGAACCTGAGCCGATCATTCACTCCAGTTTGCATAACAGGTTACCTTTGTCTGTCTCAAAAATGCACAGCCAGGCTAACTGGTCTGCAAGTTCTGCAGTCGCTACGCCTTGTGATGCAATTCGGGTAGTCGCTACACCTGACTATGCTATTCACTCGGCCTCTACATCAGATATGCCAGTCCAGCCCATGTCCAGTGAGCTTCCTACCTTTTCTTGTTCAGGACCTTCTGCAACCTCGCCTCATCCTAGTACTATTTCGTCCATTCAAACCTGTCTAAGGGGCTCAATCCATCCTTTGGATAGACTGCCTCATTTGGCCAGGTGGGGTTTTCAACCTTGTTTTCAGGGCTCTCTGCATTCTGCTGTTTTTTTTGCTGTCCAGCTTGACTCCTGTGTCATGTCACCTTCTAACCAACCTGACCTCAGGGTTCCTCTGAACTCTGCCCAGTCTGATGGTCCTGTGCTAGATCCCCAGTTCATATTTAGGAGTCTGGGGAACCCCCCTCAGAGCCTGTTGATCCTCTCATGCCCTTGCTTATTCCCAAAAGGCCTTTGGTCCTCAATAAATTCTCTCGTCCTCTCTCTACTTCGGTTCTGGTCAATGTTCTGGATTCTCGTCTTTGCAGAGGCATTCTTCAGTATCTTGTGCATTGGAGAGGGTTTGGTCCTGAGGAGGCATCTTGGATCGCTGCATCTGAGGTCTTTTCACCTTGTCTGTTGAGGAGGTTTAACCTGGGATTTCCCTTTAGGCCTGGGTCCAGGCTGGGGAGGGGGAGGGGCCATAAGAGGGAGGGTACTGTCATGGATAGGCAATAAAGTCTGGTAGCTTACCTGTCTCCATGTGTTCATTAGAGGCCTGACTCTCTTCCTAGCTGTCTTTTATCACCTTCCTCCCTGTATGGCTCCACCCCAGGCCATCCCAGGAAGCCTAAATTAACCACTGCACTGCTAGTCTGCTTTTGCTGTTCAACCTTTGTTTGTAGCTTGATCCAGCTGCAGCAAAGGCCATCCTCACCACCAGAGGCTCTGGTGAACACCAAGCTGGGTCTTAGACTCCGCGCCCTGGGGAATCTTGGGCTCACACTTCCTCTCTGTTTGCAGCAGTCGGCTATAGGGTTCACTACCCTGTGGTGCATCCCTGACCCTAACGGGGTGCACTTGTCACCTGGCCACAGGTGACCTGACAATAGGGAAACACTTTTTGATAGATAAAAAGTGCATTTTATATACATCTATATAGATCAGACCAAAATGAGGGACAGAGGGAAATTGCTCCAAATCAGGGGCAGTCCCTCAAAATCAGGGACAGTTGGGAGCTATGCCATTTTACCATAAACCCTCCCCACCAAAGAGGGCTACATTTCCTTTGCAGCTCCCTGCATTAAATTGATTAACATTTTAGGATCACATAGATGTAGATTGTGGAATATCACTGGTTTGAACATGGATCAGATAGGTATATAACTTCCAGATGCTGTTATTGACTGCAGGTCCTGCTCTGATTAATGTCTAAGTGTGCAGAGGGTCTCTACCCAGGGTCACTAGTCTAACATATAAAGCATTCATGGAAATTGACCCCAGGGAGCAAATGCCTTGTCCTCCCTTGGTGCCAATTACAATTCCTAGTTGAAGGCAGATCATGTAAACCAGGTTGCCCACGCCATGCCTGTGCTACAGTTGGAGTATGAGTCCACATAACATTAAATATTATTGTATTTTGCTAGTGGAAACATGTTTTCAGTCAACAAATAATACATTGTGACCATTTATGCTATTTGTACACCAGGTGTTTCAGTACCAAAGATTAAATAGCCTTTTCCATTAGCGTGGGAGGCCAAGAACACCAATTACAGTTAAAGTCCCACAGGAATGTATTGTGCTCAACTTTTTACATAAAGACTTCCTTGGAAATTACTTTTTAATTCCAGCAACTAGAGGTTTAAAAGTAATACTAATATATATATATATATATATATATATATATATATATATATATATATATATATATATATATATATATTTTTTTTTTTTTTTTTTACGCAATTATATGCATTGTTTACTCCACAAAAAAATCTTTATCCCAAACCATTTCTAAAGCTATTTTAAGGTTTCAATTTGCATAGAGTCTAGGTATAGTTATTTTATCATGTGGATACAAATGAATGTTAATTCATAAAGATCAAAACAGGGAGGCTTAAAGTTACTTTTAGTTAGGCAGTTCGTTTTTGTAGCTTTTGTTTGACTAGTAGATTTAGCACTTTAATTTGTAGACTAAAGTAATGATATATAATGTTTCATCATGTGATTCCACCCATACTGTGATATCTTTGTCCATGGGATTAAGCTTTTTCCAATGCAGAAGAAAGTGGGGAGAATGAGAAAGTTGTATTGTGCACAATGCAATGCCACTCTGAAGCACAAGGCTATTTATTCTTTGGTACTGAAACACCTGGTGTACAAATAGCATAAAAGAATGGTCACAAAGTATTGTTTGTTGACTGAAAACATGTTTCCACTAGCAAAATACAATAATATTTAATGTTATGTGGGCTCTTACTCCAACTGTAGCACAGGCACGGCGTGGGCAACCTGGATTACATGCTCTGCCTTCAACTGGGAAATGTAAAATAGTCAGATTTACATTTATTGACAGCAAAACGCCTGATAAAACCCCCACTAGAACACAAATCACATTAGGGCACAAAGCAAAGAAAGTTAGATGGTAGGCTGAGACATCATAAATGCAAATAGAAAACACTATATTACCAAAAGTATTGGGACACCTGCCTTTACACGCACATGAACTTTAATGGCATCCCAGTCTTAGTCCGTAGGGTTCAAATTGAGTTGACCCACCCTTTGCAGCTATAACAGCTTCAACTCTTCTAGGAAGGCTGTCCACAAGGTTTAGGAGTTGTGTCTATGAGAAAGTTTGACCATTCTTCAAGAAGCGCATTTGTGAGGTGAACTAATGTGGACAAGAAGGCCTGGCTCCCTGTCTCCGCTCTAATTCATCCCAAAGGTATTTTATTGGGTTGAAGTCAGGACTCTGTGCAGGCCAGTCAAGTTCCTCTATATCAAACTTGTTTGTCCATGTCTTTATGGACCTTGTTTTGTGTTGTGTGGTCAAAATCATTTGGTGGAAGGGGGATTATGGTGTTGTTTTTCATGGGTTGGACCTGGCCCCTTAATTCCAGTGAAGGGAACTCTTAAGGCATCAGCATACCAAGACATTTTGGACAATTTTATGCTCCCAACTTTGTGGAAACAGTTTGGGGATGACCCCTTCCTGTTCCAACATGACTGCGCACCAGTGCACAAAGCAAGGTCCATAAAAACATGGATGAGTGAGTTTGGGGATTGAGGAACTTGACTGGCCTGAGACCTGACCTCAACCCAATAGAACACCTTTGGGATGAATTAGAGTGGAGATTGCAAGCCAGGCATTTTCATCCACACAAGTGTCTTACCTCACAAATGCTCTTCTGGAAGAATGGTCAAACATTCCCATAGACACACTCCTAAACCTTGTGGACAGACTTCCCAGAAGAGTTGAAGATGTTATAGCTGCAAAGGGTGGGCCAACTCAATATTGAACCCTATGGACTAGGACTGGGATTCCATTAAAGTTCATGGTCCATGAACCGCCGCAAGTTTTACGGGCAAGTGCTTGATTCACAAAGCACTTGCCTGTAAAGTTGCGGCGGCGTAGCGTAAATCCCTCCGGCGCAAGCCCGCCTAATTCAAATGGGGCGTGGATCATTTAAATTAGGCGCGTTCCCACGCCGAACGTACTGCGCATGCTCCGTTTTGAAATTTCCCGCCGTGCTTTGCGCGAAATGACGTCGCACCGACGTAATTTTTTGAACGTCGACGTGAGTTACGTCCTTTCCTATTCACGGACGACTTACGCACACAAAAAAAAATTTCAATTTGACGCGGGAACGATGGCCATACTTTAACATGGCAAGTCTAAAGATAGGCCAAGAAATAGCAGCTTTAACTATACGTCGGAAAAAGCCGACTAGTGACGACGTAAGAGAATACGACGGCCGCGCGTACCTTCGTGAATCGCCTTAAAAAGCTAATTAGCATACCCGACGCGGAAAATGATGCAAACTCCACCCAGCGGGCGCCAAAGTATTACACCTACGTTCCGAAGGCGTACGAAGTCGTACGCCTGTCGGATCGAAGCCAGAAGCCGTCGTATCTTGGTTTGAGGATTCAAACTAAAGATACGACGCAGCAAAGTTGAAAGTACGCCGGAGTATCAGTAGATACTCCGGCGTACTTCTTCTGTGAATCTGGCCCCATGTGTGTAAAGGCAGGTGTCCCAATACTTTTTGTAATATAGTGTGTTCTATTTGCATTTATGATGTCTCGGCCTTCCATCTAACATGCTTGACTTTGTGACCTAAGGCTCCATGCACACTAGGCTTAAAAAAAACATCTGTTCTCTCAGGATTAAAAAACGCTCATATAGAGCATTTTTTTTGCAAAGTTTAGACAAGTCTAGGAGAGTTTTATGTTTTTCCTGCCTCCAAGTTCCAATCAGAAACGCGAACGAGAAGGATTTTTTTTCTGCCTCTAAATGTTAAACTCAAAATATGCCTCTTAACGTCCTAATAAGGATGGACACTTAGGATAACATTGAACTGCTTCTACAGGCAGAACAGAAAACTCCTGTAGAAGTAAATTTTTTTAAGCCTAATGCTCCGTGTACACACGGAATTTCCGACAACAAATGTTCGATGTGAGCTTGTTGTCGGAAAATCCGACCGTGTGTATGCTCCATCAGACATTTGCTGTCGGAATTTTCGACAACAAACATTTAAGAGCTGGAAATTCCGACCGTGTGTACACAATTCAAAGCACACAAATTCTACGCATGCTTGGAATCAATTTGACGCATGCTCGGAATCATTGAACGTAATTTTTCTCGGCTCGTCGTAGTGTTGTACGTCACCACGTTCTTGACGTTCACAATTTCCAACAACATTTGTGTGACTGTGTGTATGCAAGACAAGTTTGAGTGAACATCCGTCGGAAAAAAATCCACGGTTGGAATAAAATCCACAGTTTTGATGTCGGAATGTCCAATCGTGTGTACGCGACATTACTGTTCTGAGCAGACTGAGAGCTTAAAACTTTATTGTAAGCATTAATACAAGGCTTCATTTGTTCATAGAATCATCGCTAGAAATAGAAAGATACTATAAAATAGCATTTTTTAACAATGAATGTAGGAGAATAAAAAATGAAAGCACATTGCAATTTTACTGGATTTGTGATAATTTTTCATTGTTTAGTACCTAAAATGAATCTTGTAATATCTTTGGTTTGCCATTTTTAATTAGACAAATTGTTTAATGACTTCAGTTCAAAATAGGCATTATGTACTGCACAGATGGAACAGAGCCTGTTGCTGCAATATTCTTCACAGCTAAGGCAAATGAATGAGGCAATTTGTAAAGCAGCAGGCTGGCTGTCAGTAAAAAAATCTATCTGGTGTCGAAAGATGAATGTTAATCAAGTTAGAGAGGCAGCTCTCATGATCCTTTGCCTTTATATAATTCTGCACCTTAGGAATGTAGAGCTAGGTGAAGGCAATACAATTTCTGATAGTAATACGTGAACCAAGCACAGCTTTTCAGTTAAAAAAAATTTACAAACCTTTAACATAGTGACAACCCCCATTGACATCTATGGGAGCCAAATCTTATCATTTTTTTGCTGGCCTTTTTTCAGGGAAAAAAGGCATGAGCTGGACACTGCCATAGGGGGCACATAAAACGTATTTAAACATCAACGTTTAAGAAGAAGCAGCTCTTTTAAAAAGGCTTAAAGAAAAACATTAAAAAGACAATTCCTTTAAATAACATTCTTATATAATGCCTTAAACCTGCATGTGAATTGGCACACCCGTATTATGTACTAAAGCAGAAGGGGCATTCACAAAGAAAAAAATACCATATACAGTATATTGCCACAAAATTACATAGCAAAAAAATAAAAATAAAAGGCATTTTTCCCCCTAAAACTCAATAGCAGACCCTTATCCTTGATGAGGGTCTGGTAGGGAGTTTTAGGAGGGTAGCCCATGCAAAAAAAAAAGCAGTACTCTTCTCACAAAATTCACACCATGCTGTTCATGATCCCCTGTAACAAGGGATCATGGAGTTCTGGTAAGAATCCAATCATTAGCGGTGGAGGATTTTCTCACTGTTTTCATTTGGTCACGTTATCGACTACACAACTCACGAGTGTTTTGATGAAATCTTCGTCAATAATTTATGGACTCTTTTGTTACAGTTTATAAATTTAATATAATTTATATTTTATATTTATCTGTTTTGCTTATTTTTGATTTTCAGCTTTTGTTCATATATGTTTTGTAATTGAAATGTATATATTGTTGGTATCACTATAACAACGTTTAATAACACTGATGGGCGTTGTGATGGCCATCTAGCGCCCTCTAGTGGCTACCCACTCCCATTACACGGTATATATATTTTGTAATAGCTATAAATAGCACTATATATCACTGGTATTTAGAAATCACTGTTTGGTGCTTTCAATAAGTTTCTATGTTTAGAGTTAGCGCGATTTATATCTTTCTCGTATATACATAGACCCACGTGATTTGAACAAAGTCATAATGAGAGAATACTACAAACTCCCCACCATAGAGGATATAACGCACAAGCTAATAGGAGCAACAGTATTTAGTGTACTAGACGCCCATTCGGGTCAATAGCAATTGCGTCTTGATGAAGCCAGCAGTTACTTGACCACTTTGAACTCCCCTTTGGGTCAATGGCCCTTCACAAGGTTATCTTTCGGCATTGCATCTGCACAGGAAATATTTCAAAAGAAATCACATGAACTGATCGCTGGTCTACAGGGTGTTGAAGTAATAGTTGATGATTTGCTGGTCTATGGAAAGGATCAAATGGAACATGACAAAAACCTTACTGCTTTGCTCAATCAGTGTCGTGAGAAGAATCTTACACTCAATCCAAACAAATTGCAAATTGGGGTAAAATAAGTTACACATCTTGGACACCTACTAACCAAAGAGGGCTTGGAGCCTGATCCCAAGAAGATTACAACAGTTCTTAACATGAAGGTCCCAACCTCCAGAAAGGAGCTGGAGACATTACTAGGCATTTTCAACTATCTATCCAAATTCTCTTAGGTACTTGCTCAACAAATAGCACCGCTACATACTCTGTTACAGAAGGATGCTGTTTGGTGTTGGGATGCAAACATGGAAAAGACTTTTGACAAAGTGAAAAAACTGATCACTAAATATCCAGGGCCAATACTGAAATATTTTGACGTAAACTGTGACACTGTACTTCAAGTGGATGCATCCCAGTTTGGGTTAGGTGCTGTACTGACTCAACAAGGACACCCTGTGGCATATGCTTCATGAGCACTGACCATAACACAAGCCAATTATGCCCAAATTGAGAAAGAGATGCTAGCTATTGTGACTGTATGTGAGATATTTCACCAGTACATATATGATCGCCCGGTAGTTGTGGAAACAGACCACAAGCCATTGGAGTACATCCTACAGAAATCATTAGCTTCTACACCTCCACGTCTGCAGCGGATGATTATGAAATTACAGCAGTATGATCTTACAGTAAAGTATAAGCCTGGAAAGGAAATTCCAATGGCAGATACCCTGTCTAGAAGGACATGAAGCACACGATGAACCTGAGTTGGAAGAACAGGTACATACAGTACTAGCGAACATTCCAATATCGGATGTACGGCTGGAGAAGATAAGACAAGACACCAAACAGGATAAAGTCCTAGAAAAACTAACTTGTGTCATGTGCAATGGCTGGCCAGAAAAACGAAAGAAGATGTGTCCTGAACTATAGGGATTCTGGCCTGTGAAAGGTGAGCTATACATTAATTTGGATATCATATTTATGGGTGACCATATTCTCATTCCTAAGTCACAGCAGGCAGAAGTACTGAAACAAATCCACCAGGGGAATTTGGGCATCACTCTGTGTAAGCGAAGAGTGTGGGAGTTGGTCTGCTGGCCTAATTTGGACTTCGATATTGAGACACTTGTAAAGAAGTGTAAAACCTGCCAGACATTTCAAAACACAATACAAAAGAACCTCTTACACTGTGGAATGCTCCTTCACGGGCATGGTAGAGACTGGCTACAGATATTTTTCATTTTAAGGACAACAATTACCTGATAGAAGTAGATTACTACAGCAAATACTTTGAGCTAGCGCAGATGAGAAATTTAAAAGCATCAACAGTCATATGGGCTTTCAAAACAATACTTTCAAGACATGGAGTGTGTGAAGAACTTGTGTCTGATAATGGTCCACAATTCTCATGTTCTGAGTTCCAGTGCTTCCTGTGTGAATGGGGAATCAAGCACAAACCCACAAGCCTCTATCACCCACAGGCCGATGGTCTAGCAGAGAAGTATGTTGGCATAGCCAAATCCATTATACTGAAAGTGCAATCATCAGGGCAGGATGTGTACCTAGATCTGTTAAACTATCGTGCAACACCTATTGAAGGTTTATGCTCACCTGCACAGCTGCTAATGGGCAGAACACTGAGGACAACAGTGCCTATTGCACCACAGAAATTGCAGCCTCAGTCTATCCCACAGGATCGAGTAACAGCTCAGAGGTTCATAAACATGAAATGGCAAAAACTGTATTTTGATAAATCTACAAAATCTCTTCGTCCACTCTCTGCCGGGCAAGCTGTGTGACACAGAGTCACTGGGAATACATGGGACCCTGCTCAAATTATCAAAGAAGCCAATTCACCAAAATCATATATAATCGAGACCAAGTGTGGACAGAAACTGAGACGAAACAGGAGTCATCCTCGTCCAGACACTAGCGTGGATACATCATTAGAGGAACCGGGTGACAATGGAGATAAAGAACAAGCCCATGATGGCACAGAAGTTCTCAACACGGGTATTGAGTCTACTGAGGATACAGAGGACAGCATAAACATATCGGCATATGATAATGCTGGGAGTGACTCTCATCTGGATGCCAATCCTACGTATGATGAGCCTGTTCTGTCTCTGGGACAGAAAGCTAAACCTCCCTATTCCATAAACTTCAGATACCATATTTCTTTGATCTCAGTTTCATTAGAACAGGCCAGGCCAGAAACTACAAACTGACAGAAATAGACATCAATAAGTACAATATTGCATACATTAAAGAAACAACGATCTAGAAATACAGGATGAGATAATAAAAACATACTTTTTAATTTCTATAATGGGCAATGGATTGAGAAAGACATGTCTTGCTTCCTGCAGTATCTTCTCAAAATGGTAACTAATTCACTTCCTGTGAAGATTCTACCCAGAATTCCCTGCTTAATAACAACTTTATCAACCACACATAGAGTGTATCATATAAACAGAAGAACTGAAGCTGTACTAAAAGAGAGCGATAGATGGCGCCTGCACTCTGCATATGATTGACTTATGTAAATCATAAAACCTTACATGTTATTTTAAACAACACAGATACAGATAATCAGAATAGAAATCTGGTGGACAGAACACTCCCAGCCTGACGTCAAGTGACGTCCCTAACAGAGTTCTCCGTAGAAAGCAACAGAACAAGTTCAGTCACTGGTCTTAAAAATACTTTAGCCTCATTCTGTTGGAAGATCTTGACCTCGACCTTACGGACATGATTATCCTTGTTTGGTAGTACTTTGGTGATCAGACATAAAGGCCACATATTCCTTAGTGTCAATTCTTAGTGGCAATCTTTCATGAGCACAACGTCACCAGGTTAAGGATTAGGTTTTTCAGTGTGCCACTTTCTCCTTAGTTTGTAGAGTAGATATATATATATTGTTCCCTCCACCGACTCCAGAAAGTATTGGCAAGGGTTTGTACTTGTCTCCATTGACGTTTGTAAAGGTCCTTTTCACAAAACTCTCCAGCTGGAGCACCGACAAGACCAGTCTTTTGCGTGAGTAACATGACAGGTGTGAGAACTACTGGATCTTAAGAGTCACTTGAAATTGATGTCAAAGGTCTGGCGTTAATGATAGCTGTAACCTCTGCCATAAATGTCACTAAACATTCGTTGGTAAGCCTTGCAATTCCTACTTGCAAGAAGATAGAGTCAAGAATTCTGCGGGCTATGCCTATCATCCTCTCCCAAACACCCCCCAATGCCAGAAGAGTGAGGTGGGTTGAAGATCCACATGCAGTCCTGCTTACTCAAGTATCTTTCTAAACTGAGAACTTTCAAGTTGGAAGTAATTTGCAGTTCCTTTACTGCTCCTACAAAGTTAGGCCCCCTGTCAGAGTGAATGAGTTTCACTGGGCTTCTGATTGCAATGAAATGTCTAAGAGCATTAATAAAACTTGAAATGTCCATTGACTCAATCACTTCAATGTGAACAGCTCGGATGGACATGCAGATGAATATGAAGAGAATAAAAGCTGTGTGGGATGACCAGATCAGATGTGACAACAGTATGTGCTCCAATCACCAAAAAGGTATTCACCACGTGGGGGGATATAGGGTCCCCTTCGGGGGGAACAGTCACCAGACGGTTTCTTTAAAATAGCATTTCAAATATATATCGCCTCACATGTCACCTTCAGATGTATAAAACAGCATACCCCTCTCACTTCTTGATCACCGTTTGGGTTTTCACTCTCCAGGTATAGTATCCGCAGATGTATGAGGGAAGGAAAAAACCATATAGTGCAATATTGTTTTTTCAAAGCTTTAATATCACCCCAAAAACATATATACACCAGTCCCCTCATAAATTATGCGTACCAGACAGAGTAAATTAGTAGGCAAATGTATAATATTGTGGATGTTTTTGTAACTCTCACTGTTTTGGATGTGGACCCCTGAAGACCGCTCTGGAGCCTTTCCTGCTGGTATTACTTCCTGGTTCCTCTCTCAGTGGAGCGCACACACCTCACTTCCGGTCGGGATGCTGGATAGCACCGCTCTGACGTTTCGTCCGTTCGGACTTTTTCCAAGAGCGTCTGGAACACATACTGTTGTCACATCTGATCTGGTCATCACACACAGCTTTTATTCTCTTCAAACCAGGGGTTTGCAGCGCTGCTGCAGGACTAATATCAAGCTCTGTGCGGGCTGATTTTATATTTCTGCTTTTTCAAGTGACTTCTATATTTTAAGCAGCTGCTTTTTATTTGTTTATACTGTGTTTTATCCGGATAGATTTTAATTTGCTTGGACTTTGGGGTGTCATCCTAAAGCGCAGGGTTGTACTACCACTAGAGGGCCAGGGATTAGTACTTTTGTATGCAGATGAATATGCCTGCCAAGCGTTTACTGTTCGAGTGTCCCCTCTTGGTGTACCGGGTGATGACAGACCATGGACAAAAAACATCAAGTCCAACATTAGTGAAAGGTGGATCCATGCTAAGCCTGTTAGATGGTAAATTTGCCATCTTTTGTGTCTGTAACATTCCACTAAGTTTTTGGCAGATAACGCATTTGAAGAGGAACCTACTCACACATCTCTTAGTTCTGACTATCCACAGTCCATCAGCTCGTAAAGCTCATTCAGTCTACCCTGGTGTTTAGTTTGGTCATGGTAGTGTTGAATGAGTAAGTACGCAATATGATGGTGACCAGGGATCACTAAAGGATGTTTCTCTGAGAACTCAAACTTGCCTTCTTTTAAACGGCCTCCTACTTTCAACATTCCATTTTCATCAAAGATTGGATCAAGTTTCTTTAAAACGCTGTCTCTAGGTGCAGGTTTCTGGTTGACAATAAAATCAATCTCTTTGGCAAAGACTTCTCTCTGTACAACAGATATTAACACATTTTTAAATTGTTTTAGGTCAGTTGCTGTGTAGACTTTCCTACAGTTGTGCCAACCTCTGCAATTGTCATGAGTTAGTGGCTTTTTTTTGCAGGACTGAGCTATGTAGATTAAGCATGATGGAGAACCTGCTAAAACGTGGGTTTTAAGCTGGTTGAGAGAAGTTGTTGTGACTGAGGTAGAAACCTGAGGGCGGATTTCCTGATCCTTGTCTACATCTATTAGAACACATGTGGTGAGGTCATTAATGTTACAGTCGGGACTGCGAAGAAAGGTGGGACCTGTGAACCACAAAGTACCTTCGTGGCGCCTGGCCGCCACTGATCTGGTCGCTAGGTCAGCAGGATTACAGTCTGTAGGCACAAAACTCTGTTATTGACATATACATAGAAATGCCTAGTTTCATTATGGATATAACTCAGAACTACTTTACTGTCTGTGTAAAACTCAGCCTTTTGAATTTCTAGGTTTGTCTCTGTTGCAATTAGTTCACATAGCTCTGTAGCCACTACTGCAGCACAAAATTCCAGCCTGGGTATGGTGTGTTTGGGAAGTGGTGCAAGTTTTTCTTTGCCCATTACAAACCCTATGTGGGATTGTCCTTTAGTGTCTATGGTTTTCAGGTAAGCTACAGCAGCAATTGCTTTAAGAGAAGCATCCGAAAACACACAAAGTCTTTGCATCTGAACATCTGCAGATGACAGAGGAGCATATGGGTGTGGAATTTTAAGGTTGGATAGAGCTGTTAGTGAGTCCTTCCACTCTAGCCATAGGTTCTTCCTGTCAGTAGGGAGAGGGTGGTCCCAATCTAACAACTCATAGGTTAAGTCTCTAAGTAGTGCCTTACCCTGGAGGGTGACAGGTGCTGCAATGCCTAAAGGATCATACAGGCTGTTTATCGTAGACAGGACACCTCTATGGGTAAAGGGTTTTTCTTCTGTGTTTACTTGGAAAGTAAAAGTGTCAGATCTTAAAGTAGAGTTGCCATCCCAATTTTTTTTCCATTATTGTGCTCATTAGACCAAAAAAAAAAAAAAAAAAAAAAAAAAAGATTTTTTTTACTCATGTTGAAATTGCCTGTTGCTATGCGTTCCCACAAAATCTGCCTTTGGAATCACCTAGGATTCTGACATCATCTCCCTCTAATGCTCCTGGGAAATGTGTGTCATAATTTCCCAGGATGCAGTGCGCTGCCCAATTATCACTCCCCATTCAAGACTTCCAGGAAGTAAGTGCTTGTGGGCTTCACAATTCCCACAAGCAAAATGACAACGCTGTGGACATCTTTTTTGAATAACTATGCGGAGCGGTGGCGGATTGTAAAATAGTAAGTGACCGGATTTATATTATAAAAACGCATGATGAAAGGACATACATTTAAAAAATGCTAATTGTGGTTGGAACCCCGCTTTAAGTCCCAAAGCAAACCAAGGCTGGGAAGTGAATCTGTGCCTAGATCTAAATCCTTTAACTCGTTAGAATGATCTTGGGCAGGAAAGGCTTCTAATGCCCCGTACACATGATCGGTTTTCCCGGTGGTAAAAAGTCCGCCGGGAAAACTGAGGGGAAAGCTGAGAATCTGCTCAGCAGCTTTTTTCCCCTACACACGGCCGGTTTTCCTGGCAGGAAAACTACCATGAGAGCATTGGCCGGGAATCCTGGCCGTGTGTATGCTCCACTGGAGTGTTTCCCATAGGAAAATTGCTAGGAAAAAGACCGCCGGGAATCCCGGCAGGAAAAAAGATACCATGTTCTCATTTTTTCGCCCAAATCCCCGGAGGTTTTCCTGTCAGGAAAACTGCCATGGAGCATACACATGGCCAGTTTTCCCAGCCAAAAGCTGTCATGGCAGTTTTCCCGACAGGAAAACTGGTCGTGTGTACGAGGCATAAAACTTCTCTACTGTTGGAAGCAATCTTGTGGAGTCTTAAGTTGGAACAAGCAAGCATTGCCTTCTTTTGAGGAGACTGATTGCGGCTTCATTTGTGGGTAGTGATTTCAAGCAATTGTCTACATAGAAGTCCTTGTCCACACATTGTCTGACAGCTGACCCATACTCTGACTCTCCCACTCTAGCAGAGTGTCTGAGGCCATATATAGCAACTTCCGGGGAAGGACTGTTGCCAAATATGTGCACCCTCATGCAGTATTCTGTGATGTCTCCAGAGGGGTTGTTGTCCCTGAACCAGAGAAACCTCAGAAAGTTTGGTGTTCTTCTTTAGCAAGAAAGCAATGGAACATTTTTTGTATGTCTGCCATGAATGCAAATGAATCTTTGCGAAAGCGGAGAAGTACTCCTAATAGTCTGTTGTTAAGGTCAGGGCCAGAGAGAAGGACATCATTTAGAAAGACACCCTCATGCTTGGACCTGGAATTGAACACTACTCTAATCTGCCCTGGCTTCTTAAGGTGATAGACCCCAAATATGGGTAAGTACCAGCATTCTTCTAAGTCTTTGAGGTTTGGGGCTATCTCAGTATGCAATTTCAGAGATGCCTCCTGCTGAGTTAGCTCGGCCTCCAGGCGTATTCTTTGTTGTTCTTTCTCTTGCTCCATGCGTACTCTTTGCTTCTCTCTCTCTTGTTTCTGTCTCACCTTTTCTGCTTCAAGGTGGGCCCTTTTTTTTTTTTTTTTCATCTGCAACTCTTGGTCTGCGAATATGGCCCTGGCCCCCGCTGCTTCAGCTTTTGAACGGGCGATAGCTGCTGCATTTGCAACAGATGACCTAGATGAGCTTATTCGTGACCGTGTTTTGTAAGAAGATGTCCCACTGTGAGACATGGCTGCGGGGAAGGAGCTGTCTGTGAGGCCTCGTACACACGACCGAACATGTCTGCTGAAACTGGTCCGCAGACCAGTTTCAGCAGACATGTTCGGTCGTCTGTACGTCCGACCGGACAATTTTCCGGCGGACCGGACAGGTTTCCAGCGGACAAATGTTTCTTAGCATGCTAAGAAACATGTCCGCTGGAAGCCTGTCCGTCGGACATGTTCGGTCGTCTGTACGACTTACCGGACATGTCCGCTCGGCCGAAAGCCCTCGCATGCGTCGAAGTGATTAGAGGCATGTGTGGAAGCATTGACGTTCCAGGGTCGCGCACGTTGCCGCGTCATCATCGCGGCGATGGCGCGGCCACGTCACCGCGTATCCTGTCCGCGGGGATTTTGGTTTGATGGTGTACAACCATCAGACCAAAATCCGGCAGCAGACATGTCCGATGAAAACGGTCCGGCGGACCGTTTTCATCGGACAGTCCGTCCGTGTGTACGAGGCCTAACAGCCGCTGCCTGTTCCATGTTAACAGGCGCTCTGCTCGCTGGTTATCTCCTATGCTGGGCGCCTTCAGAGCCGAAAGGTGTTCCATCTTGGAACCCATTACGGCGCATGCGCGATGACGTCATCCGCCCGCACCGTGATGCGTTCCAGTGGAGAGCGATGCGTTTGAATTACTGCTATGCAGTACAGCTGTCTGCTGGCTATAAAGCCATTCACAAGGCAGACAACTATGGTTCTATTATTGCCAGCTATTGCTAGCCATTACCAGCCGCATGTCAGTCGTGGAGCAGTGCTAGTGTGAGCTACAGCTTGTCAGCATGGAGGCCCTGTTACACCAGCCGCTTCTTCAGCTCCCTATGCTGCAACACCGTTCCTGGAAACCACTACTCTTTTGCTGCTGATCTCTTCTCTGCAATACCGCTCTCTGCAAACTAGCTACAGGGCATTTGGCAACCATCCTCCTTCATGAGAACTTTGTCTCCAAACTATAGAAGCTAGAAATGGATAAGTAATCTTTGCTACATTTATAGTCTTATAGAAGATCTAATATTAGTGTTTCAACTGCTACCATAATGTTACTACATATGCTGTCTGCTTATCAACATGTTATATGGGAGATACTACTATGCTAAATCCTACTTGCTAAATACTAACTTAAAGTCTCAGAAAACTACAAGATACCAATGCTATGTCTATCTAATATATACAGCTATAATTACCTCATCTATGCATACTACATACCTGAGCTATACTGCCTCTCTCAAGCAATACTAATGTCTCAATAGGAATTACTTCAAGTATGCCACTGTAATTACCTAAACTACTTTATTACATATACGCAGGTGCTACTATGTTATTATAGTACGTGCAGTATACAAATACCCAGTTGTTACTACAACTCTCAGATAATACGAGCTTGGCATAAGTACAAATGTCTTATAGGCCTTGTTCTCCTTAATGCTTTTCTTGGCTAAGGGTTGATGCTATTTCCTGGCATCTCCCTTAGTAACCCAATACATCCCTGCATGCTGCAGGTGATATGATGTAGAGGACATACAAACTCCTGTTGCTAGGAGCGACGCCTGGGGTTACCTACTGAGAATCACGCGCATGGAGAGGTGTATTGGAATATAGTCCTTGAAGCTAAACCATATATTTTAATCGCTAAGGTCTGGTCGCATGTTGTAATGCTTCCATCCTGCCTATTTTTGGTGTTAAATCATCACAAAAGTTACCATTTAGCCTCCTAAGTTGCTTGGTAGTTGAACAGTATGGATAGTCTGGATAGTATGGAAAGTTCAGGCTTTTTTATATGGTGAATATGTCAGAAATTCACATTGTCATAAAAATAAGTAAATGCTCAGTACTAAATGTTCCTAATGTATCTAACATGGTCCTAGTGAATTTATTCCCGTGGGTGCCCTAAATAGCTTTGTCAGCTTCAAGTATGGTATGTATTATACCAGAGAAAAAATCTGCCTTCTTTTTTATTCTTGCAAACTCCAGATCACCAACAGGGATTTTCTAACAATGTTTAAAAGCTTTTTTCCCCATGTTTCCACTAGTTTTTTATTTTCTATGTCTATTTATTATTTATAGATTTGTGTACCTGAATGTCTGACGCAAACGCTAATAACCTACCTAGGGATAATAGATTGAGATATCTAAGTGGTGTTTAGCATTTAATATTTTTTTTTTTACTAACAGAAAATTATGATCTCTTATCTCCTCCATGTTCTTTCAAACATATCTGCCCTGCATTTATGTAAATAGACATAAGTGTTTCTAATTGTCATTGTACTGAAAACACCTCCAAAAGAAAACATTTTTGATATTATGTCTAACTATATATTATACTAGTTTTTTTGGGATGGAAAGTATTTACATCTCTATTCTCTGTAATGTTTTGCATGATTCGAACCGTACTGGGTCCTAATGCTGTCCATTGAGAATCTCCCTCCTTATCCATAGAGTGAATGATGAAGTTGCCTCCATCATCTGTAAATGGAAGAAGTTTGAAACCACCAGGACTCTTCCTAGAGTGGGCCTCCCTGACAAACTGAGCAATCAGGGGAGAACGGCCTTAGTAAGGGAGGTGACCAAGAACCCGATAGTCACTCTGACAGAGCTCCAGCATTTCTCTGTGGCGAGAAGAGAACCTTCCAGAAGAACAACCATCTCTGCGGTATTTCACCATTAAGGCCTGTATGGTAGAGTGGCCAGACAGAAGCCACTCCTCACTAAAAGACACATTACGGCCCACCTGGGGTTTGCCAAAAAGCACCTGAAGGACTTTCAGACCATGAGAATCAAAATTCTCTGGTATGATGAAACAAAGATTGAATTCTTTGGCCTGAATGGCACGTATCATATCTGGAGTAAATCAGGCACTGCTCATCACCTGGCAAATACCATCTCTACAGTGAAGCATGGTGGTGGCAGGATCATGCTGTGGGGATGTTTTTTAGTGGCAGAGACTGGGAGACTAGTCAGGACAGAGGGAAAGATGAATACAGCAATGAACAGAGACATCCTTGATGAAAACCGAACCTCAGACAGGGGCGAAGGGTTTATCTGACAACAGGACAACAACCCTAAGAAGAATGGGAGAAACTGCCCAATAATAGATGCGCCAAGCTTATAGCATCATACTCAAAAAGACTTGAGGCTGTAATTGGTGGCAAAAATGTTTCAACAAAGTATTGAGCAAAGGCTCAATGTACTCTACTTATGTAGATGTGTTTTTTTTTTTTCATTTTTTTTTTTTAATAAATCTGCAAAGATTTCAAACAAACTACTTTCACGTGGTCATTATGGGGTATTGTTTGTAGAATATTGAGAAAAATATTGAATTTAATCCGTTTTGGAATAAGGCGGTAACATGAAACAAAATGTGGAAAAAGTGAAGCGCTGTGAATACTTTTTGGATGCACTTGCATATCGGGCAATTCTGACATTTCTGTAAGTCACTTCCATACCGGGCCTTTTCACCCCCTTCTTGCCCAGGGCAATTTTCAGCTTTCAGCGCTGTCACTTTGAATGACAATTGCACATCCGTGCGATGTTGTACCCAAATACATTTTGATCATTTTCCCCCCCAAATAGAGCTTTCTTTTGGTGGTATTTGATCACCTCTGCGGTTTTAATTTTTTGCGCTATAATCAAAAAAAGAGCGACAATATTTTGTACTTTTTTCTATAATAAATATCGAATTTTTATTTATTTTTTAAACAATTTTTTTTCCTCAGTTTAGGCCGATACGTATTCTTCTACATATTTGTGGTAAAAAAAAAACGTATATTGATTGGTGTGCAAAAGTTATAGCGTCTACAAAATAGGGGATCGTTTTATTAATAATTATTTTTTTATTAGTAATGGCGGCGACCAGTGATTTTTATCGTGACTGCGACATTATAGTGGACACATCGGAAACTTTTGACACTATTTTGGGACCATTCACAATTATACAGTGATCAGTGCTATAATAATGCATTGATTACTGTATAAATGTGACCGCCAGGGAAAGGGGTTAACACTAGGGGGCGATCAAGGGGTTAATATGTTCCCTAGTGAGTGTTTCTAACTGTAGGGGGAGGGGACTGATGAGAGGAGGAAACCAGTCGTTGTTCCTATGTACAAGGAACATACGATCAGTTCTCCTCTCCCCTGACAAGACGTGGAGCTGTGTGTTTACACACACAGCTCTACGTGCATGCTCTGTGATGAGCAATCATGGGTGCCTGGCTGCCATCGCGACCTCCGGGCACGCGCACCGAGTGATGCGGCGAGCACGAACTAGAACCCCGGGAATACAAGGACGTCATATGAGGGAGGGAGGGTGCCTGCCCCCGTCATTTTACTATACGGCAGTAGGCAAGTGGTTAAACATGTAAAAATCTAAATTTTTTGCTAGAAGATTACTTAGAAACCCCAAACATTATAAATATTTTTTAATAAGGGCCCTAGAGAAAAAATTGGGGATCTTGCATTCTTTGCGGATCCCCTGAGGATATGTGCACAAAATGTGTTGGGAGGGGCCTTTACATGCTGACCTTACGCTGCCGTTTCCACGAGTTGGATCAGCAGCCATTAGAGTGAGTCCGGACTTTTTTTTATTTTGTTTTTTTACCACGTGACATATTTTATGTACTGGCCATTTTAGTTGCACTAAAATACTGCACTTAATGCTCTTGTCTATGGGCTTCATGGTGTGAGCTTTTTTGCTTAGGAGATTGACAATGTCGCCTGGAGTCAGGGCCATATTTAATATTGATCGGACCCGTGGCAAACATTTTCTTGGGCCACCCCATGCAGTTCAATTTTACCCCCCCTATCATAGCACAGGATCCCTCCCCCATACTACTTCCCATTATTACTCAGGACCCCCCTTCCACATCATTACATAGGACCCCCTCTCCCATTCTACACCCATAACCACACAGGGCCCCCCTATACTTCCCCCATTATGGAGGGGGGGTTATTTTTGGGGTGGAGAGGCAGAAAGGGGGTTATTGTTGGGGGTTGAGAGGCAGAAAGTCAGTTATTGTTGGGAGTGGAGAGGCTGGAGGGGTGTTATTTTTGGGGGTGGAGAGGCAGGAAGGGGGTTATTGCTGAGAGTGGAGAGGTGGGGAGGGAAGATATTGTTGAGGGTGGAGAGGCAGAGAGGGGGGTTATTGTTAGGGGTGGAGAGGCAGGGAGGGGGGTATTTGTTGGGATTGGGGAGGTGGAGGGTTATTGTTGGGGGTGAAGAGGCAGGAAGGGGGTTTATTGTTGAGGGTGGAGAGGCAGGGGGCTTATTGTTGATAATGGAGAGGTGGGAAGAAGGTTATTGTTGGGGGTGGAAAGGTGAGAAGGGGGTTATTGATGAGGGTGGAGAGGTGGCAGGAAGATGAAAGGGTTTTGTAAACAGTGGAGTTGATCAGCACTCAATGAAAGGGGTTTATGGAAGGCAGTGAGATGTCAGTACTGGGGGGAAGTGCATGGTGCACTCACACCAATTTACTGTACTCAGGAATCGCTCTGATTGGCTGCACTGGTGGTCAGTCAATCCTGCTAGCCAGGAGACTTCACAACCGCTGCTCTTCCTCCATATTCTGCTATGAAGCAATGGTTGGAAAATGCAGCGAGGGGGAGTGAAAGGGGGGGGGGTATTTGGGATTTGGGAACCCCACTGCTGCCAATCACTGTCCTACACTACAACACCCAGCAGCCCCACCAAGATGTTCTGCAGCAGCTGAGATTCCTTCCCTGGGAAAGTTATTAGAGGTGGGGGAGCTTTGCTCAGGGCAGAATACTTTGTCACCGAGGGGGACAAACTACTCACTTAGCAGAGCTGAGTCACCCGGCAGCCGCCTGCAGAGGAGGGAAGGGAGGGGCAGGGCACAGCACGTTGCTGGAAAATAGACTCAGTACACTCAGACTGACCTAAGGGGGAGAGGGGGTTCAGTAGAGGAGACACTGCAGGGACGTGACTTAACCCGTGCTGTGCTGGATACACAAATACCAGGAGAAGAAAACTGCACACAAAGTAATAATAGCCAAATCCACTTGACTTTTTCAGCGTGGGTTCAAGGCACAGCTATTTTGGGCCCCAAAACATTGACTGGGCCCTGGGCAGTTGCACCTTTTGTCCTGCATTAAATACGACCCTGTACACACCTAGGGAAATCTGTGCATTATTTACATCCTAGGAGTAACTGACTATGGGGACACTGGTCATAGATTGTAATAGACTGCTTGTACAAGTGCATTTCTGCAGAGAATGTCCAGTTCCTTAGAAGATTAAAGCCCCCTCTGGGTGATCTATATACATTGCAAGGATTTTAATAAACTGTGCCACCCCAATGGGACATAGAGGTTATAGAGATTGTTTCCCTAACCATTTTTCTATGGACGTTTATGTTTAGTTTACATGCTGCCATCTAGTGAACTTTTGTGGTACGCATTTGTATTCTCTATGTTCCTTTCTCTGATGTATGACACACTTCCTTTGTATGTAATGCTCCACCCATTCTTCCTGTTTTGGTACTTCCTGTGTAATGGAGGCAGCCAACAGGCCACATGTAACAGGGTACATGCATTCTGCATAGTAAACTACAGACAATATCATCTTTTGACTGCATAAGTACCACAACCTATTCATCTGTTGTATTCTGTCATCTGCTGTAACAAGATGTTCGGAATAAATGCACCTCTGCGAATAGAATCAGTAATGAGTATAAGCTGATGAGGATTGTCCTCAGTGATTATATCTGCTTATACAGGCTAGGCATAGAGGTCTCACAAGGGATAATCGGTTCACAACAATCGGAGTCAGAATACAAACTTTGTTGCAGATTTCTACCTTTTGTTATTCTGAAGAAATCCATGTTTGTTTCTCTCCTGTGAGTCTAATGTGAGTGATTTCATAATTATCAACTAACTGCTGCAAATTCAGGGCTCTAATCAGGAAAATTGCAGAGTCTGCCTCCCTTCAGACGTTAATTCCTATTGGGAGTATCTCACCAAAAATTTAATTTTTGTTGCAGGGGATGCTTGAAATTGGACTTGTATCTTAACTGCTTGCCGATCAGCCCCGACAGTTATACGGCGGCAGGTCGGCTCTGCTGGGCGAGATCACGTAGCTATATGTCATCTCGTCGAGCAAAAGCCAGTCACTTTTTTGGTGAAATGGTAGGGGTACAATGTACCCCGTTACCAATTCACATGGGGGGTGGGATCTGGGGGTTCCCTTTGTTAAAGGGGGCTTCCAGGTTACGATAAGACCATTCCTAATAAGGAGCTTTGTACTTCAAAATGCACTTTTTCCTTAAATTCACCAAGTGTCCTTCAGCAATACAAAATAAATGAAGAATATGTGTGATAACTAGATTTTTAGTGTGTATGCTTGTATGTGTGTATGTGTTACATTTTATGCAGGCAGGGCCACTCGCCCTGCACATGGGGGGAGGGTACCTTTCGCACTCATTAATGCCCAGGATCAGGCAGGGAATGTGGACATGTGTGAATCAAACATTAAAACAGTTCCCTGACTTGAACATGAGCCGTGTCACTGTGTGCAGTAATAAAAATACAGAGTTTCCCTAAATGTGCTGTCCTGTGTCACACTGTTGCCTGATGTATGTTGCATTTAGGAGAGACACCACTGAGCCTGTGCCCTCTCCACTAGTCCAATATACTTTTGTCACCTCAGAATTGGGTCCCACGGCGCACATAGTGCAGACCTCAAGAATGCACTTGTTAACACCTTCACTCTTGTACCATGCAGTTAGGCTATGAGTTTCTGTAATGCAGGTTTGGTCACTGGCTCTCTCCCCACGGATACTGACCGCTAAGTAGGCAGCCAGATCACCAACCCCCTTGCTACTGGAGGATCCATCACCTACACCAGGTACCTCGCTTCAGGACTGGCTGTACCTTATTGGCTACACATGACAACTGCAGGACCCCTCCTGTTTGTCTTGCAGAGTAGACTTATTTGTAGTAGATTTACGTCATACCCGACAGGTGCTTTACTGACCGTAGTTCTTTTCTTTCATACGCCCAGAACCATCATGCACCCCTTTAAATTACTTTCCTGGTGCCTCCATGACAGCATACCAATGGTTGGTGGCTCCGCCCTCGACCAACCCACAGGACCACAAAACTCTATAAAAAAAAGTTACTTCCCTCAGGTATTATTTTTTCCTGTCCTCATCCCTGCAGGATCACAGATCAGCCCTACCTCACCGTTTTATGGTGTGACCATTGCAGGTTCATGCTCTCCTGCAGTATGGACTACTTGGGCTACTAAATGCGCCAGATCAGTGCGGGAGCCTGTTTTTCTGTGGATCTCTTTAGGCAATATTCAGATATCCAGGAATTTTACTTTTCTCCTCTATGTCGTGGGTCGAGGTTTTAACAAATATATACCTCACTGCTGCTGCAGTTGACGTCCCTCCGCTTTCCCCATAGCCCCTGGCTCTATCTCCATGCATGTCGGCATTCTCTCCTCCTCTCGTGTGTGTGGGCGCTTTGCACGCAGCGCTGAGCTCAGCTTCATTATCTCGGGGAACGGCGGAACGTCATTGCGCATGCGCAGTAGCCTGTTGAGGCCATCTTGGTACACCCTGGATGGTGTTTGATATTTAAATGGCATAGAGGTTTATTCTGGCCAGGCTTTCAAAGGGAAGACATTTCCTGGTGTCTTCTCTGTCTACTCCTCCCTATTCATTACTATGGAGCCTGACCAAGGTTAGCAGGGATGGGGTTATGTATGTGCGTATGTATGTATATATGTGTGTGTGTGTATATATATATATATATATATATATATATATATATATATATATATATATATATATTAAATGTGTATGTGTGTATAGATATATTTACACATATATGTATGTATAGTATTAAAAAATAATATTAATATAGTTATTGATTCTCCATATTGAATACCGTCGAATTTATCTTAACCCCAGCTGCCCTTGATATTACAATGCTGCATCAAAAAAATCCGCAACATACCACTAGGTAAGGGCTGCAGCAAGCAGGTAAGTTCCTTCATTCAAAGAGCTTTTTTTTTCGGGCACATGAAAAATATTCCTTTATATTTTTTCCTACGGCCCTCACTGAGAATCATCCCGGAGATCCTCCTGCAGATCTTCCCGCAGGAGTTTTCCCGATAGAGGGTCAGGAGGCCACAGAAGCTCTGGTCACTCACATTCTTCCTCTGCCCATGCTTCCCGCAGTGTCATGGATATGCAATAATGTCTGGCAGCTTACCTTCTCTTCCATGTGTTCATTAGAGGCCTGACTCTCTTATCTGGCTGCCTTTTATCATCTCTCCTCCCTGTATGGCTCCACCCCAGGCCATCCCAGGAACTCTATATTAACTAGTGCACTGCAGGTCTGCTTTGCTGTTCAACGTTGTTTGTTAGCTTTGTGTTCCTGCTTGCCGTGTGCTACATTAATCTCTCTTTGTACCGATTTTGGCTTGTCCCCCACTACTCCTGTTTTCCTGTAACCCTGACCCTTGGCCTGTCCTTTGGTTATCCTCGTCTGCCTGTTGCCCCGACCTCGGCTTACCCTCCACTATCGCTTGTCCTGTGTGCTGCTTCCCCTCTCTCCCTGCGGAGCGTGACCTTGGGGACTCCAGGGGCCGTGACCTGGATCCAGCTGCAGCGAAGGCCATCCTCACAACTAGAGGCTCTGGTGAACACCAAGCTGGGTCTTAGACTCAGCGCCCTGGGGAATCTTGGGCTCAAACTGCCTGTAGGATCCCTGTTTGTGTTCCAGCGAACCTCTACTCCATATCCGCTCTGTGGTCTGTCCACAGCAGTCGGCTATAAGGTTCACTACCCTGTGGTGCACCCCTGACCCCAACGGTGTGCACTTGTCACCTGTCCACAGGTGACCTGACACGCAGCAGTCAGAGGTCACCCAGCATACCTCAAGCAGACATGATTCCCAGAGCAAGACTACACATCCAGGGAAAAAGGACAGTTGGGTTTGTGGGAAACAAGCCCTACCAGGAAAGTTGGCATGTGGCCAGTGCCTCTGGGAGGCTACGGCGGACAAGCAGAGATCCATAGATTCAATTAAAACTCTGATCAAGGATTCCATCTGGGAATTAGCCTTATCCCAAGATCAGTCAGTTCCGCCTACGGAGGAAAGAACAGTGGAGACGCCTATTGTCCAACCCGATTCAGAAGCTAATTCGGAAGACAAATCGAATGCAGCTGAAGAAAACATGTCAACATTTGATTTCGGTTTAGTTGAACCTTTTATTATCGAATTAAAAGATGCGATTCAGTGGGAAGAAGATCCGGAACCTCCGTCCAAAATGAATAAATATTTTCCTCACCTAACAAAAAAGGTTTCAGCCTTCCCTTTGATGGACGAGATTAAGAGAGTGGTTACAGAGGAGTGGCGGAAAGTGGATTAAAGGCTCGTCACTTACAATCAGTTTCTCAAATTATACCCACTAGCGGAAGCAGATGCTCAGCTCTTCTATTCCATTCTGACTGTGGATGCTTTGGTTATGAGGCTAGCCAGGAACACAACATTGCCCTTAGCAACGCAGTCTCTTTCATCAGGCAATGGGGGGAGCCTGCAAGCCAGCAGTGGCTCTGTATTCCATTTCCAGGGCCACCAGAGTGTGGTCAGATAATATAGAGATGGCTCTCAGGCGAGGCTTAGGCTCGGAGGAAAACATTAAAGCGCTGAATGAGTTAAAGCTAGCCTCAGATTTTATGGCAGAAGCAGCCATCCATGTCCTAAGATGTTCCACCAGGTCCATGCTATACTCTATCACAGCCAGGAGGGCATTATGGCTAAAGCCATGGTCGGCGGACCCATCTTCAAAACAGTCCTGGTGTTGCATCCCGTACGATGGAAAGGCCCTGTTAGGCGACAAAACGGATACAGCAATCAACAGAGTCACAGGTGGAAAGAGTGGCTTAATTCCAGAGGATGGTAATAGGAGAAGGAAATTTGCCTCATGGCCAGCTATTCAACAAAGATCAAGGGATTCCAGGACATACCGTCCGAGTAAGGAGTACAGAAGAGGCTGGAAGGGCCTGTGAGGCCAACTTTCTCAAGTTGGGGAAACCTAAGGCCTCGACATCGTCGGTTGAGAACCAGAAGTCTATTTGACTCCTTACCCACCCAAACTGGTCTAGTAGGAGCAAAACTCAGGTCTTTTGTCCAATTTTGGATGGAAAATTGCACAGATCAATGGGCAATCTCCACGGTCCTTCAAGGACATTTTTGGAAATTCAAAAGCCATCCTTCACCCTTTTCCTTCCAACCCACCCGAATACCAATCTCCAAGGAAAAGAAAGAAGCTCTCTTTCAGTATATTCAAATACTTCTACACCAACAGTCAGTACTACCAGTACCAGACTCAGAAAAACAGGGGGGTCTGGAGGCCTGTATTGGACCTGAAGAGGCTGAACAAATACATCTCTGTAGAGCACTTCAAAATGTAATCCCTAAACACAGTAATTCTGTCGGTGCAGCCAGGAGATTTGATGGTCTCTATAGACCTTCAGGATGCGTACATTCACATATCCATCCACCATCATTTCCAACCTTTTCTCCATTTCAAAGTAGGCAATCTGCACCTCCAGTTCCAGTGTCTTTCCTTTGGAATTTCATCAGCTACCAGAACCTTTACCAAGGTTTTAGTGGCCATCCTAGCTAGGGGATCAGGGTCCTGCACTACTTGGACAACATACTGATCCTATCCCAGCACAGAGGGACTCTGGAAATACATGTACAGGTGGTCCTGGACACTTTGATCCAAATCGGGTGGCTTATCAACTACTCCAAAAGTCAACTGACACCTATGCAAAAGATGGGAGCCTTATTCAACACCCCGAAGAAGGCTGTGTCGCTTCCACTGGAAAAAAGGATTTCCAGTTGGGTTTTCTGGCACAGTGGAGAAAGAAGCACCCGAGACAAATGATAGTCATCACCTTTTCAATGAAATCCAGCCTCTGGTGGTGGACAAGACCACCCAACCTTCTAATTCAGCGTTCCCTCTGGCCCATCTCGTGGACTATCCTTACATTTGGATGCAAGTCAACTGGGATGGGGGGAACACTACCAAAACCAGTTAGTGCAAGGGAGATGGCGATTCAAGTGGAAGGGATGATTTCAAATATCCTAGAGCTAAGGGAAGCATGGATGGCAATTCTACATCTAGCCCCTCTTCTCAGAGCCAAGTCCATACTGCTCCAGATGGACAATAGGGTGGCAGTGGCCTATGTTCAAAACCAAGGGAGGACTGACAGCAGGTCCCTAGCCAGCGAGGTGCCCCCAATCATTTCATGGGACGAGAAAAATTTGATTGATCTTCGGGCTGCCTACATTCCAGCCCCCGAGAATCAGCTAACCGATCACCTTTCCGCTGGATATGCCAACAGTGGGGTACTCCCCAGATAGATTTTTTCGCTTCCCCACTCAACACGAAAACTTCTCTGTTTTTCACGAGATTCCCATCTCCAAGGTCAGCAGGAGTGCATGCCCTAGTCCAAACATGAAACTTCCAAAAGGGATATGCGTTCCCTCCGATTCCTCTGACACTGAGGTTCCTCCAGCATCTGATATCGGAGAAGGTCACTATCCTGGCGGTCATCCCATACTGGCCGAGGAGACCATGGTTTCTGCTTTTACTCAAACTGGCTCTGTGCAGCCCACTTCTGCTTCCACCACACAGACAACCTTCTATCTCAACGCGACTTCTTTCACCCACATCCGGAGATCCTGTACTTGAAGGCCTGGAAGTTGAGCGGAAGAGACTGGGTGACTTAGGGTGCTCATATGATGTTATCCAGACATTATTACAGGCAAGAAAATCGTCCACCAATGCCACCTACTACAGGGTATGGAGAAAGTTCACGGAACTGGCAGAATCCAGACATTTCAATCCACTGGACCCTGGAGTCCAAAATATTCTACTCTTTCTACAGACTGGTCTGGACTTAGGCTTAGGTCTTAACACACTGAAGGTTCAGGTTTCAGCCTTGTCAGCTCAAACGCACACACGCTGGGCACTGAATCCTCTCATAGACCTTTTCCTGAAAGCAGTCCTAAGATTACGTCCTCCCAGGAAAGCACAATACCACAAATGGGATCTGACAGTTTTCCTCAATGCCTTAGCAAACCCTCCCTTTGCACCCACTGAAGAATGTGCATTGGAGGATATTACCTGGAAAACGACCTTTCTGATTGCCATCACGTCAGGGCGTAGAGCAGGGGTCTTCAAACTACGGCCCTCCAGTTGTTCAGGAACTACAATTCCCATCATGCCTAGTCATGTCTGTGAATGTCAGAGTTTTACAATGCCCCATGAGATGTGTAGTTCTGCAACAGCTGGAGGGCCGTAGTTTGAGGATCCCTGGCATAGAGTGTCAGAAATTCAAGCTCTAGGGGCGCAGGAACCCTACGTCACCTTTTTGCCAGACAGGGTGGTCCTGCAGCGTATTCCCCAGTTTGTCCACAAGGTACCTTCAGTCTACCATCTCAACCAGGAATGGGTTCTTCTGGCCTTCGGAGAAGATCCAACCTCCTCAAAACTACACAAATTGGATGTTGCCAGATCCCTGAGGTGTTATTTAGAACTGGCACAACAGTTCCGCAAGGATCAACGTTTATGCTGCGTACACACGATCGGTCAATCCGATGAGAACGGTCTGATGGACCATTTTCATCAGACCAAACTGATCGTGTGTAGGCCCCATCGGTTATTTATCCATCGGTTAAAAATTTTTAAACTTGTTTTAAAATTAACCAATTAATACCTAACCGATAGAAAAAAAAACGATCGTTTGTATACACGTCCAACGGTTAAAAATCCATGCATGCTCAGAATCAAGTCGACGCATGCTTGGAAGCATTGAACTTCATTTTTTTCAGCACGTCGTTGTGTTTTAGGTCACCGCGTTATTATTGCAGTACCCTCCCTGTAAGCGAGTTATTTACCATTGGTATGCTGCTATGGAGGCACCAGGAAAATGGAAAATTGAATACTCACCTTTCTGTAATTTTCCTTTCCATGGGGGGAAGTAACTCTTTTTTTTATAGAGTTATGTGGTCCTTTGGGTTGGTCGAGGGCGGAGCCACCAACCATTGGTATGCTGCCATGGGTAGGCACCAGGAAAGGAAAAGTACGGAAAGGTGAGTATTCAATTTTCCGTTTTAGACCAGGTTTAGAACAGTTGATTCAACTTTTACTTGAACTGTCTGCATAATACTGCCCAACATGAACAATCAAATAACGATGTCCCTAGCTATCTATAACATGCTGCCCAAACATACCTTGACAAGATGATAGTCTATTTTGGCATTCTCCAAGATTGGATGATCTCCTGACACCCAGTGCCTCCGACAGACTGCAAGACTCAGCAGTCCCCCTTTGCAGCAATCACCTCCTTTCTTTGGGCGGGAACCGGTCAGCCCTGGACCCCACCCTTCCCCTTTTAATATTATCTGATCGATAGGCAAGGACTAAAAAGCTTGGGAACAGCAAAGCACAGCCTTAATCTGTTCCCAGTCTGGACCAGCCACTGTCTAGCTAAAAAACTGTAGGCAACCTGCCTATATGTACATAACGACTATCTTGATCTTATTATTATTATTATTATTATTATGCAGGATTGATATAGTGCCAACAGTTTACGCAGCGCTTTACAATATAAAAGGGAGACAATACAGTTATAATACAATAAAATACAAGAGGATTAAGAGGGTCCTGCTCAGAAGAGCTTACAATCTAATAGTCAGAAGAGCTTACAATCTAATCTTATCAACTAAATATGCCTTTTCCAGACATGGTCAAATGTTTGCAAAGCAGGTATTAATTTTACAAGAAAAGCATTTTATGGAAATAATAAAGCAAAGTTAAATGTTTAAGGGTCCCATTATACTTGTGCATGTGTTAAAGAGCAACTAAACCCACATCCAAAAATATAATATATTGCAGATTACGTGTGATGTTTGCATGTGATGTCTAAAAGACACATGCTCCCTTCCAGCTCTCTTAACTACAAGGAAAAAACATGGGTTTATGGGTATAATGCCGCGTACACACGGTCGTTTTTCAGCATTAAAAAAAACAACGTTTTTCAGCATGTCCAAAAAACAAAGTTTTTCAACTTCATCATTAAAAACGATGTTGCCCACACACCATCGTTTTTTAAAAATTATGAACAAAGCGCGGTGACGTACAACACATACGACGGCACTCTGAAGGGGAAGTTCTATTCGCCTTTGGGCTGCTTTTAGCTGATTCCTTGTTAGTAAAAGACGATTCGCGCTTTTTTGTCTGTTACAGCGTGATGAATGTGCTTACTCCATTATGAATGGAAGTTTTACCAGAACGAGCGCTCCCGTCTCATAACTCGCTTCTGGGCATGCGCAGGTTTAAAACCTCGTTTTAGCCCACACACGATCATTTTTTACAACCCGAAAAACGACATTTTAAAAAACGACGTTAAAAAATGCAGCATGTTCGATTTTTTTTTTTTCATTTTTCAGAAGCCGAAAAACGATTTTAAAAATGTCTTTTTTTTTCATGCCGAAAAACGACCATGTGTACGCGGCATAAGATTCACCCACAATCCCATGTTTTTCTCATACAGTTAAGAGGGAGAATGAGAATCTGCTGATGAAAAGGTACTGTTGTAATCAAGCTAAATAATATATTATTATGCTATATATTATAACATGATAATTTATTTATCTATGTACTGTGAAATTCGAGATTTTCCTAGCTTGTGACGGAAAATATTGATTATATGAAGACAGGAGGCGAGTATCTTATGCATTATCTTTCTTTAATAATGCCCATAGCAGAAATACAGTAAACATTTATTGTAACTTAAAAGAAAAAATTCAAAGAACTACCCTTCCCAGCAGTCCCTGGGCCAGCGTAGCCCCTCCCAGACCGTAATCTATATAAGGGGCTGTCTGAGGTAACCTATTCCTCTTTCTTCATGCGAATTAGTGTAAACAGGAACCAAAAGTCCAATTAGACATCTCCGCGGCTGCCGGGAACGTTCCGACCGGAACACAACATCTGAATCTGGAGAAAACGAAAGGACAAGGCCAACACGGACCAACTTCATCCGGACCAACTTCATCCCAACGGGGACTATAGGAAAACCAAAACCATTCGGAGCCGACCGGTCAGTCGTCTTCAGGAACATGGACCAACGGATTCAGTCAACGGCATCCCAACTCCGGATCTGGAACGTAGTAGGAGCCTCCATCTGCGGTGAACTAAACCCATGGATCGAAATGGAACAGCAATCCCGACGGGGTTAGTGAAAACGAACTCCCGGGGCGTACCAGCCTCCGACTTGCAGGGAGTGTGGTTCAACAGTCTAGAACGAGAGAGAGAGACAACCTCGTGACAGGGTTGGGTCGGGAGGGAAGATACTCGCCTCCTGTCTTCATATAATCAATATTTTCCGTCACAAGCTAGGAAAATCTCGAATTATACCTCAGACAGGAGGCTCATATCTTATGCAAGTTCAAAGCTATAACAATGCATATATAGATGATAACAAATGAAACAACTACAAAATTGATATAGATATGTGTTCCTCCGATCCAAGCAGAATTGGCGGAAAGCAATCGTGGTTACCAGTCCGCCGCTAGCCGTAAATCCTATAGGGAGCCGCCCGGGGTGATGACCTAGGAGCCACCGCTCCACTGGAGGGGTGGGCGCCCAACGGGGTTACGTAAGACCCTGCCATTTCCATGATTGATCGTACCCCTCTGGCTAGCGTAGTTGAGGAAACCGGAAACTGAGGTTTAGCGTAGGAATGAGGAGTAGGAAGAGATGCGAAGATCGCAGTGGGACAGTGAAGGACTAAGAAATCCGTAGACAACGGGGTACGATGTGCGGGGAAGAACAGGTAGAAAAAACCGATGAAGTCCCGCCGCTGTCCTACGCACGACGGAAAAACCCCGACTCTCCGAGGCGGGATCCGACGCCTGGAATGGCCAACGTCGTGACACCCGATATGCGTCTGACGGAATCAGACACGAGGGGGCAGTAGCTCAAACGACAATAACCTCCGACAGAGTGAGATTGTCCCCCCAGTCCTGGCGCGTGGTCAGGACCACTGATCACCTCCCAAGAGCGTTGATACCCTGGGTGTGATGGGCGTTGAAACTTAACGCTTACTAAGTCGGTACACCATGGGTGTTATCCCACCGGTAGTAAGTCTACAAGGGAACGGTAGTCCGAGTTCGCAGCGCGGAAGGCGCAGGGGAGCTATAGGACCTCCCGGACTCAAACGAGTCCACCAGGTAGTTGGTCATCTCAGACGAACGCCTTCATGAGGTTAACTTGTCGTTGATCACCAACTAACCCAGAGTCCTCGGGATGATCGAAATGTATATCTAGTCCCAAGGCCTAGATCAAGTGGAACCCCCGTTAGAAAAGAAAAGGTCGCTGTCCGTGACCGACACCCCGAAAACCCAACCATGCGAAGAGAAGTAGGACGTGCGTCGTGAATAGAGGGTGCAGATCCCCATACAGACTGGGGAGAGAAAGGATCGCATAAGGGAGCAAGGGCCAGGAACACTGACCGGTGCAGTCGTCAGTCGATGGAATTGGGCGGGTAACGAGAATTCCAAACTAACACCATAGCGGAAGTGCCTGGGGTACATTTTGCAGCTGGAACGATGTCGCGTTCCAGGCAGAAATGTCAGAGATCTTGCTAGATCCGTTAGGATTTTGGGTCAAGGACCACCCAAGCGAAGGTCGTACTGGACCGCGGATACGGTGTCCATACGCAAGAACACACCGTAGGTGGACGTGTGTGGCATTAGAGTCCTGATGGCATGACGGTCGTCAGGATTTCCACGTGTGAACGTGCAGCAGAGACTCCGCTGAGGGCCACGCCCCTCCTGTGGACGAGGGACCGCATCGAGTACCCCAACCGAGGTGGTTGGCAACCTATTCCAAGATGAATCCGTCGTGGAGTTGCAGGTGGACCTGCCGTGCCGTCTGTCGACCTGACATAGCCACCACCGTAGTTCAATTATGGTTTCCGTGTCCAGAGTGACGACGTCTGCACAGTGAAGCCCCTGGCAAAGACGTAGGGACTGAGACTCTGAAGGTCTCGATAGTGAAAAGAAGCTGGACAAATGGCCTGGATTAACGCCGGAAACAGGCCGACCAGGCGAGTCAGTCCGTGTAAGGATACCCGTCGTTAGCCCAGCACGATACTGACCTCGTGCAGATGGCGGCCAAGTGGTCATGGGTAGCCGAAGGATCACTAGGTTGGTGTCCACCAAGAACCCTAAAACTCTACCTCCTGAGATGGGGAGAGGATAGATTCCCTGTGATCTATGGGGAACTGTCCCGGAGGCATGTTCGTTCGCCAGGCGAGGGGTACGAGCCATTAAGAGTAGGTCGTCCAAGTAGATAATCAACCTCACCCTTTGTGTCGCAGAATGTCGTCACTGTATACAGTAATTACGAGAGATTTCTCAAGTTACTACCGGGCGATAACCGCCCTCCTTTCCTGACCAGGAAGACGTTGTTGGGGAAACCCGGGGAGAGCGGGTCCATCTCCACTATCGTTTGGGTGAACCAGAGGCCCTGCAATTCGTTGTCTATTAGGGCGGTGTTCAGGTCTGAAGACCGAGGAAAGAGGGACTAGGTCCATCTCTGGTCCTATAATCCTGATAGACCGGCACTGTACCGTGTTAGACTTTGATGACGTTTGGGCTCATCCGGGATGGAATAGAGCCCTACCGTCTTGGAATATCTTAATCAGCGTGATCCCGACTAGCCTGCCCTCGGTGGTCGGACCGGGGTCTGATTCGGCTAGGTGAGACAGCTGGGGAACAAGCCACGTTAAGATTCGAGCGGCGGTGTCCAGTCGGACCCGTAGTGTCCACGCATCCCAGGAGGCGACCGCCCGTTGGGCCCAGCCCCGATTTGGGACAGGTCAGTCGACTGTTCAGTGGCGTGGCCTGCTCACTAAGGTGTGGGATGATGGTGATAGGTCCCAAAGATCCAAGGCCCTGGTCTGTATGATCCGAAGGACCTCTCTATTCCCAGCTTGGGGGATTTCCCGTGTATGGTGGGATACCCCCAGGGTATGGGGTTCACCTCGGGAGTGTGCACAGCCATAAATGGTAAAGGAAGGGGGTTACGGCCTGAAAATGATTCGGTGAGTTTTTCGACCGATCTCCGGGTCCATTATGTGATATATTGGATCACCTCGGGCGGAGGTGCCCAGTCATCGGAGTGTGGATGGCATATCGCCCCCGGATCTATAATGGCTCTCTACGAGAATCCATAGAGTGTCACCCTGGGAACAGGGTTGGCGTCATCATAGAGCGCCATGTGCCCACTGCCCTAACACTCATCATATTCTCATCATCTACAACCTCAGACTCAAGGTGTTAGCCGCCTCAGACTCCGTGGACAACTCTGGAAGAGTCCACGAATGGGTCTGGCTTAGTCCATCTAACGGATCGCTGCCTCTGCATGTGCATCTCCCCGAGGCTCGGGGGTCGGTCGGAGTCTGGGAGGGCAGTGGGTCGGCAGTCCGGGTAGGGTACTGCCTGGGACATATTATTTACTTCCCCTGTCGGGGAGTCAAGGGCCACAGAAACGTGGCAGCGTTTTAGAACGCCCAGCCCTTCTCAGGGGTGGTAGACCGTTGCCGGATGGTCCGGGCATATGGTGTGCAGGCGAGGGTAATCGACGCCATGGTCGTAAAGATTGGTCTACCGATCAGTTTTGGCAACTGTGTAACACTGTTGAGATTTGGCCTCCTAGGACTGTGTCCACCCTATCCGGGGTACCGGCATGAACAATGCCATGATATTCATTAAATTGTAGAATCTTTGTACAATTCAATACAATTTTTTATACCTATTTGTATAATTTATTTATATATGAATATATAATTTGTATAATCCATCTATAATTTAGTATTTGTAAAATTGAATAATGGATTTAGTTATATATTATAAGTAATAATATATATTAATAATAATATCATTAATAATAAATGTATTTATTCATTCAATCCTTAGATAGTTATTTAATACATTATTTATTAGGAGTATGTTGTAGGGAATAAATTCCCCGGAGAGAAACATGCTATAATTTCTTTATTTAATTTATTGATTTATTGATCTATCTACATATTGATTATTTATTTATTTGGATAAATAAGGTATATGTTCTAGGGAATAAATTCCCCAGAAATATAATTTGAGTATATATTGAATTATTTATTGTAGATCGGTTATTTAAATTATTTAATTTAATTTATTTATTTATTTATTTATTAGATATTGATTAATTGGAATGAAATATATATATTTATATATATATATCTGAAAAGATGTACTGCCATCTAGTGGTTGAAAGCATGGTGAAACAGCAGCAGGTTCCTGGCTACGACACCGCTGGGAAGGACATCCTGCGGTGTGAGGGGAGCCTGACGAGATTCTAACTCCAGAGGCGAAGTCTCGCGAGACTACGGCCTCTGGAGTCCTTATTGGCCCGAGGTTGTGAGGGACGGAACGGTCGATGAGAACCGTTCTCCCCCGTCTCGCTCGGAGACCTGGGGGGGGGGGGGGGCCGAGGTGTCTCTCGATACCGAGAGAGGCACCGAAAGAGAGGAGAGGAGGAGAGGAGCGGCCGCGGCGGAGACCCCGCCCCCCACCTGAGCGCGCGAAGGGGAGCGTGGGGAGGGAGGGGGGGGGGGACAGTTGCCCAGGCATGGCGCCCGCCGAGGGAGCGAATGAAAAAACAGCGCGGATCCCGCACGGACGCCGCAGTGCTCCGGCGTCAAAGAAAGGGAAAAAAACCCGAGCAAAGAACCAAAGAATTGGAAACAAACGTGGCCTCTCAAACATATCTGCCTGACACAGCTCCGGTGTCAGGCAGACAGAAATAAAGCGCAGAAACGGGGGATAGCAGGGAGAACCCCCAGTATTCCACATCTTCCAAAAACTACAGAACAATCAATTCCGACAAAATACCTGACACCGGGGCATTCGGTATCAGGGAGGAATTCCAGGGAAACTCCCCATGTTCCACAATACCTCAAACATATCAGTCAAGACTGAACAAAATCACCCGACACCGGGGCACTCGGTATCAGAGACCATATATACAATCAAACAATAAAGATACATGAAACACCTATCTTGTAAATAATAAAGATACAAGAAGTACCTATCCTGTAAATAATAAAGGTACATGAAATACCTATCTTGTAAATAATAAAGGTACATGAAATACTTATCTTGTGTGCTCTGCCATGAGCAGAAAGAAAGAGGAATAGGTTACCTCAGACAGCCCCTTATATAGATTACGGTCTGGGAGGGGCTACGCTGGCCCAGGGACTGCTGGGAAGGGTAGTTCTTTGAATTTTTTCTTTTAAGTTACAATAAATGTTTACTGTATTTCTGCTATGGGCATTATTAAAGAAAGATAATGCATAAGATATAAGCCTCCTGTCTGAGGTATAATTACTGGTTTTAAAGTGGAGGTTCACCCTAAAAACAACTTTTTTACATTACAGCCAGCATAGTAAGGACATTTCATTTCGGCATGTTTTTTTTCTCTGTACTGTACCTTCATATCCTGATTTTGTCCAGGGCTTCCGCGTTCTGATGAATCCGGGACTGGGCGTTCCTATCCCAGCCTCAGGGTTCCGATGACTGCGGGACTGGGCGTTCCTATCCTTCCGTCCGATGATTGACGGCTTGTGAAATAGGTGACCTGTCGCACAACGTGCGTCACCAGATTTCTGGAAATAGCCGAGCTGCGAGTCAGCACTATACGGCGCCTGCGCCCGCCATGTAGAGCTCACTGCGCAGGCGCCGTATAGTGCCGACTCGCAGCTCGGGTATTTCCCGACATCAGGTGATGCGCGTTGTGCGACAGGTCACCTGTTTCACAAGCCGTCAATCATCCAACGGAAGCATAGTAACGCCCAGTCCTGCAGTCATCGGAACCTGGAAGCCCTGGAGAAAAACAGAATATAAAGGTATGTACAGAAGAAAATAAAAATAAAAACGCCGAATGTAAATGCCCTTACTATGCTGGCTCTACTAATGTGTGTAAAATTAAAAAAAAAAATTTGGGTGAACCCCGCTTTAAGTTCTAACTTCAAACTTCAGTAATTTGTCTGTTAAGCCACCTGCTTGAGTACAGATTTTGAAAATATAGTAAATTACCTTAAAAACAATATATAATAATTATTTGTATATTACTTATGGTAATTCACCACTTGCCATCCAGGCCAATTCTGACACTTCTCTCCTACATTTTACTAGAAAATGACTTGGAACCCCCAAACATTATATATATATATATATATATATATATATATATATATATATATATATATATATATATATATATATATATATATATATATATATTTTAGCAGACACCCTGAGGAATAAAATGTTTTTTTATATGAGATGGTATTTGTGCAGACATTTTTCAAACTCTTTTTGTTTTGGAAGAAAATAGTTTCATGAATATAGAAAAAACACTAAGGTTAGCCCGATTTTATTTTTTTTGTATAATGTGAAAGATGATATTACGCCGAGTAAAGATACCTAACATCTCACGCTTTAAAATTGCGCACACTTGTGGAATGGCGCTAAACTTCAGTACTTAAAAATCCCCATAGGCAACGCTTTAACATTTTGAATATGTAACTTGAGAGTATCTTCCTCTTATACAAGCCAGTGCCTCACCAGTCACTGACGTCACAGCACGTCCCTGCTACATGCACAAAATGCTGACTGAGCAAATGAAAAAATAGATGGACAGCCGCACTCCAGAAAGTCTTTATGGGAAAAGACGTGCTCTTTATTTTAAAAAGGAAAAAATGCACAGCACACAACAGCATACAGTGGGATGAACAGCTGACGCGTTTCGCATTAACAATTAATGCTTAGTCATAGCTACATAGTCTGTAGCTATGACTAAGCATTAATTGTTAATGCGAAACACGTCAGCTGTTCATCCCACTGTATGCTGTTGTGTGCTGTGCATTTTTTCCTTTTTAAAATAAAGAGCACGTCTTTTCCCATAAAGACTTTCTGGAGTGCGGCTGTCCATCTATTTTTTCATTTGCTCAATCCCATGCATTGCCAGCACCCGTGTGGCTCCTGAGTGGACATTGATTACCTGCTTGTGCTCACCTGGAGCGGCGGTCTCCCTACCACAAAATGCTGACCCTGCAGAATTTTGTATAAAGCAACACAGCATAATGCACAGTGTGTGTGTTGTAGTGTGTAGTCACATGGATGCATTGGCATTGTAAATAAATAGAAATATAACACACAAGGATCAATTCACAAAGCTAAAATGCTAGTATAAGGCTCCTTTTTTAAAAACAATTACAGGTATTTTCAGTTGCATCTGAGATATATGGCAGAAAATAAAGCTCTCGGGAAAGGGTCCATGAACTGAGCCTATATGAGCCTATAGTTTCACATGTAGACACACATTTCAGTAAAACATGCTTTTTTCAACACATAAGTGTGAAGCTGGCCTTACACATTACTATGGACTGTGATTAATTCCTTTTTAGTACAAATGGCAAAATATCACACGGTTCCTACCAACAGTATGTGGTAAACGTTACTAAACTTTAGAACGCAAATTCAATTGACCTGTGAAATTTAGCTATACTGGCTATATGACCAGTAGGTGGCGGTGCACTACAATTTTTAATTAAAGCGTTACAGAACAATTACATATACCAGTCTTGGTTCGCAATTCCATTGAAAAGACAACTATATTTTTAGCAATAGCATATCTTTACCGAAAAAAGGCTAGAAAGCTTACATTTCATTTAAGAAAGAACATATTGTTAATTTGAAATTAATAATTACATCAATTCAATAATGTCAGCAAACAGAAACTTTCAGTGGCCGCACTTTAATAAGTGAAAATACAAATACATAAAACAGGGAAATTTTAATAAAGGGAAAATAGGCGCAGGACCACCAGAGCAATGACCATTAGGATACTTGTATGTAATGCAGCTTGGATTGGGAGGGAGTAGGGAATATACGTTTCTGTTTCCTGTTGTGTTGAGTAGCTGGTAAATTCTTTGATTTAAGTAGAATATTTTTTTTAAGGCAAATCTATTTAGAAATCAAAAATGAAACACTAAAATCAGTAAGAAAGCTTTCATCAAATAACTGGCAATGACAACTGGAACTACAAAATCAGAGCAGTAGACTGTATCCTTGCATGCCTACTGTCCTCATCCAACATAACAACATGAATGGCAAAGCAAATAACATGCTCAGACATCAGTGGTGTCGCTAGGGGGTGGCTACTGGGGCTATAGCCCCGAGCCTCTAGGGCAGGGGTCGGCAACCCGAGGCCATCGGGACGCACCTGGCTCACCATCGCTGAATGGGGGGTGCAGGGGACAGAGGACACTACAGAAGACACTACAGTAGGGGGGTGCAGGGGACAGAGGACGCTACAGTGGGGGGATGGTGCAGGGAACAGAGGACACTACAGTGAGAGGTGAAGGGGACAGAAGGTACTACAGTGGGGGGGTGCAGGGAACAGAGGACACTACAGTTTGGGGAGTGGTTGCAGGAGACAGAGGACACTACAGTGGGGGGTGCAGCGGACAGAGGACAATACAGTGGGGGGGGGTGGTTGCAGGAGACAGAGGACACTACAGTAGGGGGTGCAGGGAACAGAGGACACTACAGTGTGGGGGGGTGGGGGTAGTGGTTGCAGGAGACAGAGGACACCACAGTGGGGGGGTGCAGGGGACAGAGGACACTACAGTGGGGGGTATTCAGGGGACAGAGGATACTACAGTGGGGGGTGCAGGGGGCAGAGGACAATACATTGGGGAGGTGCAGGGTACAGAGGGCATTACAGTGTGGGGGGGCGGGTGTAGGGGACAGAGGGCACTACAGTGGGGGGTGCAGACCTGGGTACTGGCGAGGTTGCATTTCTGGGCACAGGTGAGGCTGCATTCCTGGGCACAGGTGAGGCTGCATTGCTGGACACTGGTGAAGCTGTATAGATGGGCACAGCTGAGCCCCATATTCTTTATGTAGTGCAGTCCTGGGGCTCTCCGCGGACCCTGATGTAAGGGTGGAGGCTCTTTGGGGACCCTAATGTAAGGAAGGGGCTCTTTGGGGACCCTGATGTAAGGGAGAAGCTCTCTGGGAACCCTGATGTAAGGGAGCCTCTCTGGGGACCCTGATGTAAGTAGGGACCCTGATGTAAAGGGTGGCTCTCTGGGATCCCTGATAAAATGAGGGGGCCTATGGGGACCCTGATGTAAGTAAGTGGGGGGGCTCTCTGGGGACCCTGATGTAAGGGGGAATCCACACTCAGATATGTAACAATATTATATATATATATATATATATATATATATATATATATATATATATATATATATATATATATATATATATATATATATTCACACACACACACACATATATTATATACATGTGTATGCCCACCCAAGCGTATGACTTTCTTTATTTTGCTGTTTTGGGCTCTAGCCCCAGAACTTTTGTAGACCTAGCAATGCCCCTAATTGACATACTAGTCCTCACTTCCCCCTCCTCTTCCCATTGGAGGGAATTACTCTTTACCCTGTCCTTCCTTATCCAGTCCTTTCCTTTTCTCTCCTATTGGGTCGCCCTTCCCCCTGTTTTCAGATCTGGCTGACCAAAAGGTGTGACTGCTCTCTGGACTTTGTCACAGGAGATAGAGTTTTTTTTTTCAGTTCCCAATTTTCTCCTTTAGGCTCGATTCACATCTATGCATGTTTCTTTTGAGCGTTTCTGCAGTGCTTTTTGCGGTGCTTGCCGTGTTTTTGGACAAACGTTTTTACTGTGATTTTAATGTGATTTTGCCGCAATTTGGGTTTTTTTTTCACTGTATATAGCTGGTTGCTAAGAAGGGGGCTGGGAAGCAGGCCGCCGCATCCTTAACAACCGATGAGTCATCAGTTATCAGTGGGCTTCCGCTCAATGTAAAAAAAAAGGATTGCTGGCAAAAAAAATAACAATTGAGAAAAAAAACAGCGTGGGGTCCCCCCCAGGTCCATACCAGGCCCTTGGGTCTAGTATGGATTCAGAGGGGACCCCATGCCAAAATGTTTTAAAAAATGTCATTGGGTCCCCCCAAAATCAATACCAGACCCTTATCCGAGCATGCAGCCTGGCAGAAAGGGAGGGGAAGAGCGGGCGCCACTCTCCTGAACCATACCAGGCCGCATTATTAAAGGGGGCTTCCAGATTCCGATAAGCCCCCTGCCCGCAGACCCGACAACCACCGGGCAAGGGTTGTTGGGAAAAGGCCCGTGTCCCCATCAACATGGGGGCAAGGTGCTTTGGGGTGGGGGCCCAGAGCCCCCCTTGCCCGAAAGCACCCATCCACCATGTTGAGAGCATGTGGTCTGGTATGGTTCAGGAGGTTCAGGTTCCCTTTCCTGACCTGCCGGGCTGCATGCTCGGATAAGGGTCTGGTATGGATTTTGGGGGGACCACATGCCGTTTTTTTTATTTGGGGGGGCCCCCGAATCCATACTAGACCCAAGGGCCTGGTATGGACCTAGGGGGGGGCCCACACAGTTTTTTTTTCACAAATGTTTTTTAGCCACCATTTTTTTTTACATTGAGTGGGAATCCAGCTGACAGCTGATGACTCATCAGTTGTTAAGGTGCAGCAGCCAGCAGCCCTCTCATTGGCAACCAGCTATATACAGTGTAAAAAAAGAAATACACAAAAAAAAAAAAAAATCGCTGCAAAATCGGGTCCATTGAATACTTTTACATGCAAAATGCTGCATTTTGTGGGAAAAAAAGTCCCTGAACCTTTTCAAAAACATAGAGGCACAAAAATACATTGATGTGAACATGTTCCATAAGATAGAAATTTCCCTGCATTTCTGCAAAATGCAAACTGCATTAAAAAACACATTAGTGTGAATAGAGCCTTAATTACACAGACTGCACAGTTTTCCTTCTGAACTGCTACAGGGTTTGCTGCATGGAGTACAATGGAGCTTTCTTTCTGGCACGTAATAGCTTTCTGGTATAATGTCTCCCATCCTCTATCAGACTTCACCAATCCTTTTACGAGACATCTTACTGTTACTGCAGCTTTTACAAATTCACTGTACATCTGTGTTAACTATACTTTCTGTGCTGTATCTTTTCTTGTGTATTTCAGAAGTATTATTATTGTTACAGGATTGGCTGGGAGCAGGTGGGGGGAGAAGTAGGAGGTCATATAAGGGGGGAGGAGCCCGCCCTCGTGACCACACGGAGAGGAGAAGGTCCCGCCCACCCTCCCCTATGGTTATGTTTTTTTTTTTATGTTTATGTTTTTTATGTGTGCGTCTGTCTTTGGTGTAGTTTGTGTCTGCTTTGTTTTACTGCACAGGAGTCGATGAAGAGTTGTCGTGGCAGCGGGTGTTTGGTCTCTGCGGGTGAGGATTGGTACCTTTGTGACGGAAGTTAGGACCTGTCGGTGAGATGGGTCCGGATAGTGGGAGTTCCAGAGAGAGGAGTTTATCTCAAAATATTGGTTCGGGGCCCTGCGGTCACCAGTTCGTCTCTGAGCCAGCTTGTCAGCTTGAGGCCAATCAGTTTGAGTTAGAGACCGCAGGGCAATGCATAGTTGTTAGAGATATGGTAGAGGGCCTGCAGAGATCAACACGGGGTGGAAGGGGCAACAGAGTTTAATATTTATGTTAATTTAAGAATTGTTTAATAAAGTAAGGCTGCTACGGCCGATATATTTTCCCCAAAATACTGGTGTGGTCTCAGTTACTAATAATTAAGGGGGTGATTGGTTGGGTATTGGGGAGAAAGAGGGGTGGTGGAAAATAGAGGGATCAGTTATACTCTGGTCATGCCTAGCTGATGGCTTTAGATGATGATGAATTGGGTATATCTAGTTACCACCTGCTGATGTTATTTTTTTGGTTTTTTTTACCAATCGGTTGGCTTTGAATTTTTGATAGTGTTATATTAATAATTCAAGTCTGCGTTAAAATTATCTCTGAACATCTGTGGTGAACAGATATTTACTATTGGGAATGACAGCACCCGGTGCCACTGTAAAAGCTATTTCAGATAAGACCGTTGAGGGTAAAAATTAGCACCTGGATGGCAAAATGAAAAAAAAAAAAAAAAATCAGGATTCTGGTCAATTTTGCATACAAAGTAATTTGTGCGACCATGGCTTAGGTTATCTGTGACGTGCAGATCTGCGACTGGCCATTCTACCCCAAATATTTTTCATCATGTTGTGTATGCTGCAGTCATCAATTCATTTGTTGCTGTTGGTAGGAGCTACCTCTTTTGATATGCTGGCAGAGGTTGGGGTGGTAAAGTTATGATCAAATAGAAAGGGGTCTTATCATCTGAAGTGGCCCTCTGGGACATCTACCAAAGGTGGAACATTAATACATATAGTTTGATAATATCTTAGTAGTGCCTGGGCCCAAATGTGTACAAATGTGCAATGTATCACTCTGATGCAACCAAGAAGACATACAAGCCTCCCATCCTATATCAGATGCATAGAAAAGATTATTAGCTTCCTGAAACTGTGCAAATACTGTGTAACAGAAGCCTTGCCTTGACGCTGTTGTTAATCTTTTTTTTAATGCATATTAACATATTTCATGTTGGTGGGGGTTATTCCTGTATACATATTTCTATAACAATATTTATGACTTTTTTTACATTTTGATGGTTGTTTTTGTGGAGGCTTACTATTGCAGCTGAAATATACAGTAAATATGTTTGTCAGTGCAACACAAATTGAAAAAGATTTTATTTGAAAATTACATTTTTTTATTTTTACGACAAAAAAATTCTGTCAGTGTTAGGCCCCGTACACACGAGAGGATATCCGCTGGAAACGGTCCGCCGGACCGTTTCCAGCGGATAAATCCTCTGGCGGATTAGGATCTGATGGCTGTACACACCATCAGATCAAAATCTGCGCGGAATACATCCGCGGTGACGTGTCGCGCCGTCGCCGCGACGATGACGTGGCGACGTGCGCGACGCTGGAAGGTAAATACTTCCACGCATGCGTCGAATCATTACGACGCATGCGAGGGAGGGGAGCGGACGGACTGATCCGGTGAGTCTGTACAGACGACCGGATCAGTCTGCTGGACTGGATTCCAGTGGATAGATTTCTTAGCATGCTAAGAAATTTTTATCCGCTGGGAATACGTCGGCTGGATTTTTATCCACCGGGAAATGTCCGTTCGGACGTACACACGACCGGATCTATCTGCTGGAACTGATCCGCGGATCAATCCCAGCGGATAGATCCGGTCGTCTGTACGAGGCCTAAAAGGGTTTTTTATCACTTAAGAATTAATTCAACTTTAATTGAAGATTCACACATTTCTAAATGAAGGAGGCACTCTGCACATGCTCAGTATGGTGTGTATTGAGAAAGGGTATTTAGCAGTTTATATATATATTTACTAAAATAATTGCCTTTTCATGTTCTGTGTATTGTGGGAGACCACATATAGTGAATACAGGGTGCTGGGTTTAGTAACACTTTAAGCTGGTGCTGTTATACCTAAAGTTTTAAGTACAAAATCCTTGGCTGGGAGCAGTGGGACCTTAAATATTGTACTGGAAACTGAAGAGGAACGTTAAGGTTAACTCTCAATCATAGTTGTGTGCCATCTCCCCCTGTGGCAGTAGTATAGGTTGGCTGCATCTGTCATGGCTGAGTGACTCTGACGTCCTTTCAGAGCCCAGCTGGCACAGCACCTCCCCACTCAACCCCTCCATACAAACCTGAGAGGAGAATGCCTCAGTCTTCTCCTCTTCCTGCCCCTGTCCCCCTGTGCTCGTCCACATTCCAAGCTAGCCCGGGGCTAGCTCCCATACATGAAAACCAGTGGAGAATGCTATTGTAGTGGGGGGGGGGGGGGGGCAAGGGGCTGGACTGTGGCTCCCCAGTGGCTGCAGGGCTCTGAGCTGAGAGAGTCTCTCAAAACCCAGTGACATCACTGACAGCGACCCCAAACCCACCCCACGGATGGGAGAGGAGACAGAGAGCTTGTTGTTGTCCTCCTCCCACCCTCTCCTCCTATGTCTGCCCGCCCACACTCCCCGGTAGTGTTGTGACTGTTGTTCTCTGTTGTGCCTCAGAGAAGGGGATGTGTGGGTGGGAAGTTTAAAGCCAAAAGCCAGAAGAGGAAATTTGCAGCCTGATCCATCCACTGCACTCCCTCCCAATCTCTCTCCTGCTTCCCAGTGAGTACTGTGATGTAAAGGGGGCTCTGCTGATCTTTATCTCCTCAAGGAATCTGAACAAATACGAGGATTACACTCCATTTCACTTTGGTATAGGAATCCACTCCAGGCCAAACCACTTCTAGGGTATCTGATTATAGATTTAATTTATATGATACTTTTTCCAATAGTATAAATCTGTAAATGTAAGCATGAATAACTTGTGCACCAGCCTGTAACTCAATGGCCATTGCAGAAATTGCATTTTATATATTAATCTTTTATGTGTTTGATGACCTGCATGTTTAAGCCTTTATTTATAATATTTTATTCCCAGCTGTTTTATCCATGAAGGTATTATTTACTGGTTAAAATGCTGAAAATCTGCTAAATGGCAGAAAAGCTCAAAGGATGCTATTGATGGCAGAATATTCTTTCTACTTAAAAAAAAAAATAACATACTAGCTTTTGGCTTCAAAACTTTCAAATGATTTTGCTGAGATTTAAGACTCATATAGATACCACAAATAACTGCCCGTAAGAATTCCTTCATAGGCCATTGTATTTCAGTAGTAACAATCTAAAAAAAAAGGAAAAGAGGACAGCATTGCAGAAATTACACATTACTGAGCATCTGGGAACCCAAAAGACAAAATAGATTCATATGCCATCTTTTTCCTTTGATAGTAAATTCTATCTCGGCTTAAATTCATGTTGGGTAAACTGGATCAAAACTTCTATAGTTAATGACAATACTATGATAAAGATGACTAGGCTCATACTTTTTGGGCCAATAAACTCAGAAATAAAATAGTCTGTTCTATCCCCTGTGCCTGCAATAAGAAGATAAGAGCAAATCTCTTCCAAAGTTACTGACTTTTGTGCCCATCATGAAAACCCACCCAATATCTCCCAGTTAGCACAGAGGATCAAATGATTTATTTCTTCTAGCAACCTCCCTAAATAACACAGCAGGAAATGTATAATTAACGGATCAAAAAGTAGCAAACAAAAGAAGCTCTTTGTTAGGTTTTAGTACAATTTAACCTCCGTTTTACTGCCATATACTGTGTTAAGTGGCTATACTGTAGTAGGAGAAACATGGAGTCACTAATTCTTGGTTTTACCTTAAAATAACTTCATTTTCCACCTGCTTGTTCTGGAACAGTCATTCAGATTCAGAAGGTATTAAATAAAAACTGGTATTTTCAGAAGCAGATCACCAGTGTGAGCTTCTGTTATGCCCTGTACACACGACCAGTTTTCCTGACATGCCAAAAGCCGACATTTTTCCAGACGTGATTCCTCTCAAGCCTGCCTTGCAAACACACGTTCAGTGAAAAAAAAAACACTTGACCAAAGCACGGTGACATCTAACACGTACAACGGCACTATAAAGGGGATGTTCCATTCAAATGGCGCCACCCTTTGGGCTGCTTTTGCTGATCCTCGTGCTAGTAAAAGTTTGGTGAGAGACGATTCGTGCTTTTCAGTCTTCGTGCTTTTTCAGTCCGTTACAGCGTGACGAATGTGCTATCTCCATTACAAAAGCTAGTTTTACGTGAGGACGTGAGTGGGGCAGGTCTCCTGAGTAAGGCTCTCAGCGGTGTGAGACATCAGCTCCAGACATGCAGACTATGTGTGTGCAAAAGCGCCCCTGCCCTTCTCCTGAATCGGCATCCCTACTGTGAGATGTGAGCCTGCTATGCTATGGAGATGTTAGCACAGTAGATACGTAACCCATATGAGTAAAGCGTGAGTGAGTGAGTAACTTGTATAGTGCAACAACTGCAAACTTAATCGCCTCAAGGCGCTTGCATCCAGTGTTGTCCTTATCCTTTAGAAGAGGTGGGTCTTTAGTTTTTTCCTAAAAGCCCGATGGTTTTCTTCCAAGCGGATGGTCGTGGGTAGAGCATTCCAAAGCCGGGGTCCTTGGACTGCAAATCTACGTTCTCCCTTAGATTTGTAGCAGGATTTAGGGATTTGGAGAAGGTTTTGGTTAGTTTATCGGAGCACGCGCTTGGTGACGTAGGGTTTTATTTTCTCGCTTAAGTATTGAGGAGCGTTCCCTTGTGTACATTTGTGGGTGAGGCAGAGCGTCTTAAAAGTCACCCGGTCCTGTATGGGCAGCCAGTGGAGGGACCTCAAGACTGGAGAGATTGGTTCTCACGTTTTTTTACCTGTTACCAGTCTGGCTGCCGTGTTCTGGACGACTTGTAGATGTGAAATCTGGTATTTCGGTAGTCCTAAATAGAGGGAGTTTGCGTAGTCGAGTCGTGAGTTGATGATTGTTCCAACCACTACTGCTGTGTCCTCTTCCGGGATGAAGGGGATGAGTCTACGTAGCATGCAGAGAAGATGATGAGAACCGCTGACTACTGACCCTATTTGTGCATTCATAGTCATGTCTGAGTCAAAGATGACTCCAAGGCTTTTAACTTTGTTGCTTGGCGCAATGGTTTGTCCGAGGATGGTGGGTGGTGTCCAAGTGGTCCTAGAATTAGATTTCCGATTTGCGTGAAGGATGAGGAGTTCTGTTTTGGATCCGTTGAGTTTGAGGGAGCTTTCAGTCATCCAATTATCGATCAGAGTGAGGCATTTTCCTAGTTCATGATATTGGTCTTTTTTGCGTTCCTGCTCTTACCCTGAATCGGCGCTCCCGCTGTGAACTGTGGGGCGGTGGAGCGAGGGAGGCTCTGTATTCAATTTTGGCGCCACTTGCCGGGCTCTCGGGTCAGGCGTATACCGATTGTCGTGCGGGGAGCAGCGGAGAAGAAGGAGGAGGAGGACTGGAAATCCCCATTGGTGAGCTGGGGCTCTTAGTCTGCGGGCAAGCGGTGGACATTTGTACCTCCTGTGGATGCGTTCCAGCCCTTGACTTCCGGGTCTGCTCGCAGCTTTATCTGTATGGATGCCAGCTGTTGATGAGATCCCAGCAACCAGGCTCCCTGCTGATCTCTATTGATCGAAGACACCAATAGTAGGTGAATTTTATGTTTTAAATGTTCCAGAGGGAAGATAGCAGAGTGAGATGTGAAGGGACTGTTGGACACTGCACTGTTGCTGGTCTATGATATATGACCCTGGATTATTAGCTCCCTGGTACTCCCTCTCAGCAATTTGGCTTGTCTTCCAGTTCTCAGTTTTTCTGGTGTTGAGGATCCAGGTTTTGGTCCTATGCTTGATTTTTTTAGTGTGTGGACAGACAATTGGAAGTCAGAAGTCAGGCAAAGAGTGGAACAGGAGAGAAGCAGAGTGGCTAAGGGAGAATATAAATAAATAATTTATTAAATAATAAATTAATCAGTATACGGATAAATGGCCCCCAATAAACCATGTGTAAACCACAGATTGTGACCCCCTGTTCCTCCCCCTCGACCATGGCAGCAAAATCGGTAAAGACAACAGGGAAATCCCTACAATCTCCTCAAAAATCTCCATTAAAAGGGATAACAGCTGAGATACAAACTGGGAGAGAAGTAAAGGTGGAGTGTGCCCCCTCTGGGAAAGACATTTTGGAGGCAATCAAAACAAGCAGCGAGGTGTTGACAAATAAAATTGATGCCCTGGCCGTAGATGTATGTTCAATAAAACGTGAGTTCAATAAAATACAGAAAAAAACGGCAGAAATAGAAATTTGCGTTTCAAAAGTGAAAGATAAATTAAAAAAAGGATAATAAGGAATGGCATACACTGGAAAAGCAAATAAAAGCGCTACAGGACAGAGAAATAGACACGGAATGCTGCCTAAGAAGAAACAACGTTCGAATCTTGGGTCTGCCGGAGCGGGCGGAGGGAGATAACCCATTTCAATTCTCAGAAAAATTATTAACAGAAGTATTGAATTTAGTAGCAGTATCTACAAAGTTTGTGGTGGAAAGAGCACACAGGATCTCCTTCCGCCCCCCTAAACCAGGGGCACCCCCTCGCCCTTTTTTTATTTTTTTTTTATTTTTTTTAAGTGTATTTTGTGCGTGTACTCGAGAGAGGAGCCGGACTGCAGGAGTTGGGAGTAGGCAGGCCTCCCCCAGAGGCAATCTGCCACCTTTCTCCATGCCCCGGGTGGCAATGGCGGGTGTGTGAGGGGGTCCTCCCACACAGCCCGCCCTACCTGCTCCGCTTTGAAGCCCAACGGGGCAGAGGGACTCCCTATAAGGGAGTGAGAGGATCTAGCTCTCTCAACCAGCCCCGTTAGTCCTTTGCCTCTCTTTTTAGAGACCGCATGGTCAAAGTGCGTGCATGTTAACCCAATTTCGAGTGCGTGTAAGTGTGGTGGTTTTTGTGGGAGGGGGGTGGGCGTACTAAGCGCAGGCTTACCTCGCATAGCACACCCACCGGGAGCCGGGCTGAGACCACCAAACTCAATTCACATGTAGCTGAGACCGGGATCCGAACCCCTAGCTGCAGAGGTGAATGGCTTGTCAGCGCAGTGCCAATCGCGTTGAGCCACCGCAGCTCCCTCGCCCTTTTTTGATACGCCTATTGAACTATAGAGATTGAGATCAAATTCTATCAACAGCCAGGTTAAGGGCAGATATTCAATATGAAAACGTTAAGTTGTTATTTTTTCCTGACTATCCGGTGGAGATTCAGCAGCAAAGAAGAGGATATACAGAAATTCGTAGAAGATTGAGGGAGAAGGGGTTAAAGTACAGTTTGCTATACCCTAGTAAACTACGAGTAATGGACGGGACAACACCTGGTTGGATACTAATTAGATGGACTAGAACAAAAATGTTCTTTTCTTTTTTTTAAAAAAAACCCTCTTTTTTTTCTCTCAATTTTGCTTTTTTCCCCCATATAGGGGAAATTATATATGAGGATTAGGGATGAGCCGAACATACCCGCGTTCGGTTCGCACCAGAATTTTCAAACGGACCGAACGTTCGTACGAACATTTAGAACCCCATTGAAGTCTATGGGACTCGAATGTTCGAATTCAAAAGTGCTCATTTTAAAGCCCAATATTCAAGTTATTGTTGGAAAATGTCTTTGAGAACCTGGGTCTTGCCCCAGGGAACATGTATCAATGGAAAAAAAAGTTTTAAAAACTGTAGTTTTTTCTGGAGCAGCGATTTTAATGATGCTTAAAGTGAAAAAAAAAAATCCTTTAAATATCGTACCTGCTGGGTGTCTATAGTATAGGCACGTGTTTAGAAATGTCCCTGCACAACATGAGATTACTATAAGAAAAAAGAAATGTAATACTGCTTGCGGCTTTATTGTAATGTTTGGTCCCTGCAATATGGATAAATCATTGAAAAATATAGCATGGGAGCCAGGAGGCGGGGTCTAGCTGCACAGTCATGCTGCACTAGAGCTCCGCTCTGTGGGGAAAGAAAACCGCAAATAATTGATTTTAATAGAGCTGCAAACGAACAGAAAACGACGGGTCGAGTTCCCAGGAGGTGAGGAGAACCATTTTATTGAAATATGGTGCTGGGGGGTGCCAGAAATAAGGGTAAATCCAACCCTAATAGCACGGCCCAGCAGATGAAGGGCTCTGTAAAAAAGGTGGCATTCTCCTCAGCCACCTCAGCTACCTCAGAGTCTAATACTGAGGGGAAAGGCAAGCAACGCTTGTTAAAGGGAATGAAATCCGCAGCTTCTCTGAGGAACATGGACACGGACAGTGAGGAGGAGGACTTGTCTAATACCCCACAAATAGCTACATTAAGTAAGACAGTCCCCTCAGAGCTCCTAAGTCAATTCAAGAAAATGCTGAATAAAGCGCTAAAGCGCACCTCAGAGCAAATCACCACTAGTCTAACTAAGGAAATAAGAGACTTGGGCTGCCGCACAGAGACTTTAGAGGCAAAAATGGACGAAATTGAAATTTATACTCAAGATTGCCAATCAGAACTAGATGCGCTTAAAGAGGAGAACTTGGTACTTCATAGCAAACTAGAAGATTTTGAGAACCGCGCCAGGAGATCAAATTTGAGATTCAGGGGAATTCCTGAGACGGTCCTGGACCTTTCAGGTACCATTCTAGCATTGTGTCAGGAGCTAGTGCCGGGACTGCCTGTAGAACGCCTGGAATTTGATAGAATACATAGGGCATTAGCCCCAAAAAAATCTGAGGGACCCCCCAGGGATATCATTGCAAAATTCCACTACTACAGAACAAAAGAGCAGGTTCTGGAAGCAGCCAGAGAGAAGAGCAGTTTAACATTCCAGGGAAACAATTTCCAGATATTCGCCGATCTATCGCAACTGACAATTACCAAACGGCGTGCAATGAAACCCCTTTTAGTGGAATTACAACAGCGAAACATAAAGTACCAATGGGGATTTCCCTTCTCCCTCAGATTTACATTCCAGGGCTCAAAGATAGTGTGCAGATCACCTGATCAATTACACCAAGCTTTAATTGATCTGAAGCTCATTGATCACAGTATCACACACAACTCCTCCCGCAGAAGATCAGCATCAACATCTTCCCGCAATGGCATCATTCAACCTGAAAAGAACAATGGAACTCATCACACAAACAAACGAGGAAGATTTGTGTCTCAACCCCAAGACCAAGAGGATACCATGGACTGACCACCTTCCAGAGGACCTCATGAATTTCTTCTTCCCCTGGTCACAAGAACACTTCACAAGAAAAGATGTACAGATTGCATGGATTGAGAACTTGATGTTTTTTATTTTTATTTTTATTTTTTTTATTTTTTTTACTCTTATTTTTAATTTCTACTTTAAAATTTTTCTCTTTTGACCCAATTTTATTCTCATTTTCACCGCTTATTGCGATTCTTATTTTTCATTTTTTACCTTGCACTCCTACCTTTATCACATTCTTACTTCTTTCCATTTTTTTTCCACTTTCCCCCCCACTTTTTATTTCCTCACCTCCTCCTCACCTCAGGGTGGGGAGGAGGGGGGGGAGGAAACGACAAGGCCTGCCTCTTCATTCGCAGGGTCCCTCAGACTTATGACATCCCACACCATTTAATTACACCCCGGGTACCTAAGAGACACATCTAAAACCCATTCTCTTATCCTCCTCTAGTTATAATATCCAAAGTTGCTTCACCACATTACACCACCTCGTGCACTAGTAGCCCAGTCAGCGTCCAGGCGCAAGGCGAGTTTTGGTGTGTAGAATCTGCATTGTTTTAATGGTCAATAGGTAGATACCCAATCTGACATATATCTGATCAATAGAAGCCTAATCTTACCCAAACTATTGGACCTACTTGAGGATTTTTTTCCTAAAATTCCAATGGAACACATGATCCAATTAAAACATCTTTGGTATAGGCTAATGAATTCTACAATCTCTTTATTTAATTAATTAAGGATAGTTAACCCCCTCTCATATCTCTCGCCTAAACAACAGAAGGCGAGTAGTTAGTGTTATCCTGTTCGAAATGTTATTAACAGCTTAGTTGAGAAAAAACACCTCAGACGGTGTTTACTTGAACATATTTACAGCGGTTTTCCACCGCACGGAACCAACCTGTGCTCCACCATGATCTCCTCAGTTCCCCGCAAGATTAAGCGGGGGATTGATGGGATCCCCTTTTCCCCTGGGGGGGGTAGTCCATCCCCGCCACGGGTAAACCTAACAAACTTTATTGGTTTATTGTTGACTGTTTATTTACTAATTTTTTCTGTGTTTCCCTTCCTTTTCAAGGTTGAATACCCCAGAGTCCCCTTTTCCTTTTCTTTCCCCAAGTCTGCAGGGATTGGGCTGGCCAGATGTCCTCCGGTTTATTACGGTAAGATGGACAGAGAAGTAAAGCTACCATGGCACCATTGAATATATTGTCGTTAAATGTACATGGATTGAATGTGCCACAGAAAAGAACCAAGGCCTTCAGAACATTTCAGGCCAAAAAAGCCCATATTGTTTGCCTACAGGAAACTCACTTTACTACGAACACGACTCCTAGATTTTTTTAACCCCTCCTATCCACAAGTCTATTCAGCCTCTGCTTCAGTCAAAAAAAGGGGAACCCTTATCGCTTTTCATCGCACCACACCATTCACTCTAAAAACGGAAATCAAAGATCCAGAGGGCAGATACATACTATTAACAGGCCAAGTGTTAGATACGGAGATCACGATAGTATCTTATTATGCTCCTAATCTAAACCCGTTATCCTTCTTATCGCATCTTTTCCAAATAATTAATTCACATAAAATAGGGACTCTCCTCATCTGCGGAGACTCCAACCAAGTCCTTCTTCCATTCTTAGATAAAACCCCCTATGTCACACCTAAACACCAAGCTAAATGGACCCTTCCCAACTTATTAGCCAAATACAATTTAGTAGACACGTGGAGAGAAAACAATCCCACAAAACGTAACTACACATACTTTTCAAACCCACACCAATCCTTCAGCCGAATTGATCATATTTTTGTGACAATCGGTATGGTCCCTGAAATACTATATTCAAATATAATACCCATCCCTTGGTCAGATCACAATGCGGTGTACACCACAATGGCATCAACCATTCCGAAAAAACATGATCCCACTTGGTATCTTCCTGAAATTATACTCAAACACCCTGCCCATTGCCAATTGATTGAACAAGCTCTAAAAGACTATCTAGAACTCAATGCAAGCCCTGAAATATCCCCACTTACATTATGGGAAGCACATAAGCCAGTCCTCAGAGGAGCATTCCAGCGGCAAATAGGGATCTTAAAAAAGGAGCGAGCACTGATGGCAAGAAAATTGGAAACAGAATTCAACTTAGCATTTCTGGCCCTACAAAACTGCCAAACTCAAACTAATAGAACTCGGCTGGACAAAGCACGTCTGGAATACGACTTGTTCTTAACCGATTCGGCGAATAGAACACTTAATAGATCTAGACATGCTTTCTACAAGCAAGCTAATAAACCAGGGACATATTTAGCTAGAGCGCTAAACACACTCAATAAGACTTTTAAACCCATAAAGTTAAAAATTGCCAACAGGGTTCTCTCCAGCAACCCACTTAAAATAGTTCAAAAGTTTAGCTCACATCTAAAACAACTCTACTCAGAAACTACTGTATTTGACGAATCTAAAGCTGACTCCTTTTTTGCACAAATTAATCTTCCACAAATAAGTCAATCACAGAAAGAACAGTTGGAAGAACCAATTACGCAAGAGGATGTAGCTTTAGCCATTCGGGAACTCAAAATTAACAAAAGACCGGGACCTGACGGGTTCTCGGCAAACTACCTCAAAACTTTTACTGAGTTACTTTCACCCAGACTGGCAGAGGCATTTAACAACTTACTAGAGCAAAAAACCTTCAGACCTGAAACGTTGCTAGCAACGGTTTGTATGATTCACAAACCACATTCGGATGACACACTTTGTAGCAATTATCGTCCCATATCTATGCTTAACATAGATATAAAACTATTAGGTAAAATACTAGCTACCCGCCTTAACAATTTTATCGGTACTCTAATCAATCGAGATCAAGTAGGTTTCATGCCATCCAGACAAGCTGGCGATAATATACGTAGGGCATGCCTCTTGGCCAACATAGCAAAGAAAAGGGGTATACCGGCGTGTTTTCTCTCTCTGGACATCAAACAAGCTTTTGATTCTGTTTCCTGGGCGTATTTAAAATATACTCTACAGAAATGGGGCTTTGGCCCTAATTTCACTAATTGGATTATGGAACTTTATAATAACCCTAAAGCTTATGTTAAATACGCAGGATATAAGTCTGACACATTTGATATCAGAAGAGGAACACGTCAGGGCTGCCCGTTATCCCCGTTATTATTTGCCCTCCTTATCGAACCGCTTGCTCAGAAAATCAGATCAGACCCCACTATCCTAGGTATAGAATTAGGAGGTCATAAACATAAATTATGCCTATTTGCGGATGACATTCTTGTATTTCTTTCTTCCCCGCAAGTAACTGGCCCTAATCTCATCCCAATACTTGATAGATTCGCGACGTTCTCAGGTCTAGCCATTAATCCCAAGAAATGTGTAGCACTAAACATATCCCTCTCAAGACTAGAATTAAGTGCAGCCACAGTAGGTCTTCCATTTACATGGTCGGATAAGAGCATCCCGTACTTAGGAACACACGTAACGGCTGATACATCTGATTTATTCTCTTATAATTATCCCCCTCTTCTTAAACAGATAACAAACTTACTCAAATCCTGGTCCCAGCTCCCATTATCCTGGTTAGGTAGGATCAACGCAGTTAAGATGACAATATTACCAAAATTGTTGTATCTTTTTAGAGTGCTCCCGAGTCCAATACCGGCTTACTTTCTGAGGATAATACAAAACAGAATGACGACCTTTATATGGGGCACATCTAGGCCCAGAATAAAGGCGAAAATCTTGCATCTCCCCAAAACTCAAGGAGGGTTAGGATATCCGAATTTTACAAACTACTATAGGGCAGCGCAAATTTCAACCTTGGCCAAATATCATGCAAAAAAGGAAACACCTCTCTGGGTAGCGATTGAGGCAACCGAGTGTGATCCCATCCCTCCAGCTAACTTACTATGGATTCTTCCCAAGCAACGCGGGAAAATCTACAATCCAATTATTAAACATTCTCTCTCACTATGGGATAGCTATAAATCCAAGTATTCACTGGTGTCCCCTCTCAACCCACTGCTTTCATTTTATAAAAACCCAACATTTTATCCGGCATGGATCTTCCCTAACACATTCAAGGAATGGGTAAGGAAAGACTGTATATATGTCTATAAATTTTTGGATTCATCGGGTATCATGCCCTTCCCGACAGTATGTAAAAAATACGGTATACCTCAATCAAAATTGTTTCGATACCTCGAAATAAAAAATTTAGTGGAAACACATCTGACCTCTTCGGCTCTGAAAAACCAGATGTCACCTTTTGAAAGTATATGTAAAGATAATCCACATGTAAGAGGTACAATTTCGGTTCTGTACTTGCAGTCACTATCCCACAATAACACAACAAAGCTTCCTTATGTTCAGAAATGGGAGAGTGACCTGGGTATAGAACTTAATACCTCGGAATGGAATCAAATATGGCGAAACACTAAATCGGCTTCCTCGAATATAATAGCATTGGAAGCGGGCTATAAGGTATTAATGAGATGGTACCTGGTGCCAAGCAGAATAGCTAAATATGCACCAAACTGCACCGGACATTGCTATAGGGGTTGCATCACCGAAGGTACAAATTTTCATACTTGGTGGACGTGTCCAATAGTACAGAAATTCTGGGATAAGATTTTCAAGATGGGAAATGCGGTGACTAAATTGAGAATACTTCCAGACCCTAAATTGGCACTACTGAATTTAAAGCCCATCAATCTAACACACACGCACTTCAAGCTACTAACACAACTCTTTACGGCAGCCAAACAAACCATAGCAAAAGCTTGGAAAACTCCAATTTTATCAACGACGGAAACAAAAAATAGAATGAATATTGCTATGACGCACGCCAAAATGGAAGCGTTAGAAACGGACACGATCGCCAACTTTGAAAAAATATGGAACCCTTGGATACAATATGCTATACCAGAAAATTTTAATAAAGGTGTAATGATGCCATGGTAGCTTTCCTATACAAAAATAACCGTTGTACATTTCATGCTTTGACGACGGATCCTAGCCCATCCCTGCAGACTTCTTTACCTGACCCCCCCCCCATTTTCCTTCCTTTTCTTCCCTTCTTCCTTTTCCTGATCTGATACTGCATAAGGTAGTACCCTCGTGTATCTACCGTTAACTTTGAAAAGGTAGCACGTTTTAGAAATTTAAAGTTGATAGGTAGTAAGGTTACATTAAATAAGGACGTATTATCTTTGATATATTATCCACTAGCCACTAGGACAAGTTGTAAGGATTACATATTTGGCTATGTTAACTACTTAAACTCTTCCTGCGATAGTACACAGAACATGGCTAAAATATTCCCGTTTATTGTTGTTTAAGAAAGATGATACTGTTAGTCAATCTTATGTTATAATAACCACCTGATTACTGTAACGAATGTATGCTTCATGTACAATTTATTCTTGCATTTAATAAAGATATTCTTGACAAGGAAAAATATAGCATGAGTTTCCCTGCCACCACTCCCCCCAGGTCATTACAAGACCCAGTGCCGATCCTTACCTCCCTGGGGCCCTAAGCAAAATGACATGGCACATAAAAAATGAGAAGCGGGGGGTGCTGACGACAGTGACATGTCACATTAAAGAAAGTTGAGAAGCGAGGGGGGGGGGTGTTCTGCTGTCGGAAATGACTCAGCCAGCGAGTTTAGAAGCGGGGTGAGGGGGCGAAAATTACTTCTCACCAGGTGGGGCCTCTAGTAATTTGGGGGGCCCTTTGCAGCTTTGCGGGCATTAAGCGGCTTGCATAGTGAGCCTATAGGGAGGATCGGCCCTGACAAGACCCTTTGGCCCTATATACTTTAAACAGCAGTATACAGGCGGTGCAAACAAGACAAGGACTGTAGGTTTGTTAAGTAGAATCTGAACCATGTCATACTTTGCTGCTGCATATTGCACAATTTCCTAAAGAGACCCTCAACAAACTACATGACACTTGTGCCTGGTGATGAGGCCATTGATGTTCCAGTGGTGGCCCGTGAGCCTGTGGCCATACAGACTTGGCCCCCCAAGGCAACCCTTTTCGGTCAGTCAATGCACTTCACTGAAGACATGATGGAGGAGACTCAGGAAGCTGCAACCTCAAGCAAGGAGAGAGGCCAGGAGCAGGAGGAGGTACAAAGCCACCAACATGTCCTTCGATGAGATGGTGGAGATGGTTGCCATTCTTAAAAAGGAGGACTATGATTGTGAAAAAGGGCCTTACAAGAACCCCAAGAAGGTCAAGATAATGGAGAGTGTGCAGAGGACTCTCCATCAGAAATTCAAGGTGCAGAGGTCAAGGGAGCAGTTGAGGAAGAGGTGGTCAGACCTCAAAAGAAGAGAGCCGGAGCAGCTGGAGAGGATTCGAAGAGTCATCAGAAGACGTAAGTAATTTTAATGTGTACTCTGATTATTTGTTTTTATTATTTTGCAGCATGTGCTTTTTCTTTCAGGTTGTGTATATATACAGTTCAAGAATAGATGTCTCAAGGTTCATGTTTGTGGGCATAATAATTGGTTGTTCATTCTATTTAAGATCTTTTTATGTGAGACCAATTTTTTATTTAATGTAGATGTGTTATTAACTAAATTTAAATAATCCAACTTAAGTCAATATACAGTAAAAGGAGAGTACAGTATGCTCAGCACAGCAGTTGATTACACATATGGACTCAGTAGCACAATGGTTGGCATGGCCGATCCGCCCTATAGGCTCACTATGAAAGCCGCTTAGGGCCCCGCAAAGCTGCGAAGGGCCCCCCAAATAACTAGAGGCCCCACCTGGTAAGAAGTCATTTTTGCCCCCTCACCCTGCTTCTCAACTCGCTGGCTGCATGGGAGAAGAGGCAAGAAGTCAGCACCCCTTGCTTCTCAATTTAATGTAAGATGTCATTTCCGACAGCAGAACACCCCCTCCCCCCACTTCTCAACTTTATTTAATGTGACATGTCACTGTCGTCAGCGCCCCCGCTTCTAATTTTTAATGTGCCATGTCATTTTGCTTCGGGCCCCAGGGAGGTCAGGATCGGCACTGAGTGTTGGCCACAAGAACAACCTAGTTAGGGTGTCACACAGAGGTCATACAGTGGATACTTGGTGTTTTTCCATGTAGGAAACTTGGCCAAAGATAGAGAAATGCGGGGCGTGGCCTGGCAATGGCCGAGTAAAGACATGTGCTAGAGGAGCTCCCGGCCCGCCCGACTTCATACGGCCACCGTTACACTTTCCTTGACCGTGGACACGGTATGACCACCCCTAGCAGATACGGGACACGATCGGCTCTACGGGGGTCCCTTGCTTCGACCTCGCAGCCCAGCATACATACCTTTTTCAGGAGCCCACTGACTCTCTCGCCAGGCGCCATTGCAGCCGCGCCACGAGGATCCCACACGGAGCCAACCTCCACCACTGTAGCCCAGATGTCGGCACCGGCAGCCTCACAGGACACAGACCTCTTTGCGGGCACTCCGGCACCCCTGCACATGGAGACGGCCAACCCTGCGCCGAGCCAAAGCCGTCTGGATGCGGAGCTCCGGAGCATGCTTCAGGCCCTCCCCACGAGGTCTGATATTGAGGCCCTGATCCTGAGGATCGAGGAGGCACATAGCCAGGACATCCAGGAGGTCCGGACCGAGCTAACCTCGGTCGTGGACCGGGTCACGACAGGGGAAGCTGCGGTTGCCTCGCTAGAGTCCCGGGTGCAGGCCCTGGAGCGGACCTGTGAATCCCAGACAATGGAGGCCCAGGAAATGCAGCTGCACATAGAGGAGATGGAGGACCGCAGCCGCCGCAATAACCTGCGGCTGCGGGGAATCCCTGAGGCCACAGGCTCCGAGGATTTAGCGGCGACAGTTACCGCCATCTTCCACAGGCTGCTGGAGTCCCCGCCGCCTTCCTTGGAGATCGACCGGGTCCACCGCACTCTGGGCCCCAGACCTACAGACCCCGCTAGACCGCAAGATGTGCTGTGCCGCCTGCATCGATATGCACAGAAGGAGGTGATTCTGCGGAGGGCCTGGGATGTGGGGGACCTGGACTTTGATGGGGCGACCATTCGGATCCTCCCGGACCTGTCTAGAGCTACCCTCCAGCGACGAGCGATGCTGAAGCCGGTGCTGGAGGTTGTGAGGAGACATGGCTGCACTTATAGGTGGGGGTACCCATTGGCGGTTACCTTCCGCATGGAGCGGTCTTCATTCACCCTGCGTACACCAGCAGACCTGCCAGACCTCTTTGCCGCATTAGGTACAGAGCCAATCCCGGTGCCGAACTGGCTGCGACGGATCCCCAGACCGAACGGCCGCCTGGGCCCTGCCGGCGGCCGCCACGACCAACCTACCCGCTCTCAGAGGTCCCGCGGCCGTATGCGATCCGCACCTCCCGCTGAGGAACACGAGTCATAAGTGCCTACCAACTGCCCTGACTGACGTTTTAGCCCAGGCTGGCTGCTGGTTCACCCCACTTTTAGGCGGCCGTGTGCTGCCCGCCTCTCCCCGGGGCCGCGGTCTGGATGCGGCGGCCCCCCCCTTTTACGTTGAGACCTTGTGCCGGGAGTTTGCTGTCCTGGCCCCCCATGATTGGCCGCGGCTGTCGCGGGGCCCTGCGGCGGAATCGCCGCCTGATCACGGGAGCCCAGATGTCAGGAGTTGGATTGCCCCTCCCCCCGTGCTGCTGCCGCCTGAGATCGGCGAGACCCTGGCACACTTGTTTCTACCCGTCCTCGTCCTCTCCCCTCAGATGCGCTGAAAATTACATGTCCCCCCCTGATCCCCACCCTCGGCTATCTTGAGACACCAGGAGCCACATAAAGGCCGCAGTCAGGACAATGTGAGTACTTCTTGAATGGGGGGGACACTGCTGGACTGGGGGGCGTGCCTTGACTACATGTAATATGCCGGGGGGATGTGGGTGCGGGGTTGGGGGATAAGTTTTATTGGGACTGTGGATGGCGTGCTGACTGGGGATCCGGTTGCTTGGGGGGGGGGGCGGGGGCTGTTGTGTTCTCGGTTGGGCCCGGGGGGGTGGGGGGCGGGAGTGCCGCGGTGACACCTCCATGTTGGACAGTCGGCCTGGCTACTGAGCTTAAAATGCTGTTTTGAAATGTCATCGGTTTCATTTACTGTTGCTATTTGCTGAAACCGTTGGTAATGTTAAAGTTCCTGTATACCTGTCTGTTTTTGTTCATTTTATTTTTTCTATGTTTTTTCTGTCCACACATCTTTAAGTCGTGGAGGCCCTATTAAGGGCCCACGTCCCTATATTAGGCGGTGGCCGGTGGGGCCGGGGGGGTCCGGGAGTATCCCATGGACCCTTGCTAGCCGCACTCCCACCTAGGCCGACGCTCGTTACCTGGATATTCTGGGGAGCGTTCTCGCAATATATTTGCGCCACTTTAGTTACCCAGCTAAGCTGGTTAGCGCCCGCTGCAGGCTTACCCCTCCAGCGGACGCGTCTTGCCTACCTACGGGCTGGTCACCGTGGGGAGCTACTTTATTTCTTTTTCGACTTCTGATACCTATATCTCTCACTAACCCTTTTTCCCCCCCCCACCCCCTCTCCCCCCCCCTTTTTTTTTTTTTCTCTCCCAGCCACCTACACATCCCCCACCTTCCTTTGTGGCGATGGATGAGATCAACGTAGTAACCCTTAATGTAAAGGGGCTTAATATTCCCGAGAAGCGGCGGATGCTGCTAAACGACCTGAGACACCTAAATGCTGATGTTGTCCTCCTACAGGAGACACACTTTAGAGAAAATACCTTCCCGATTCTCAAAAATAGATTTTACCCGACTGTGTACCATTCGGCGTATGCGGAGGCCAAGTCCAGAGGGGTCTCTATTTTGATCTCAGCGAAACTCCCATGGACCCTGACAGCGGTCCAGACGGACCCGATGGGCAGATTCCTTTTTCTCCGGGGCCTGATTGGAAACACAAAGGTGACGATTGCCAACCTCTATGCCCCCAACAGTCAACAGGACACCTTCATTAAAAAGCACCTAGCCGCCCACTCCGTAAATTCTCAGAGGGTCAGCTTATTCTAGGGGGAGACTTTAACGTCCCCCTGCTCCCCACTGAGGACACCTCTACGGGTCGCTCATCGACCACTCGGGGCATGCGTAGGGCTATACACTTAGCTCTCCATGCATTGCAGCTTACTGACGCTTGGCGTCTTTTTCATCCCGGTAAACGGGACTACTCTTTCTTCTCCCGCCCCCACAACGTGTATTCGCACATAGACTACATCTTTGTTCCCCACAATCAACTGCAGGCTGTCAAGGGGGTCTCGCTGGGCTCCATTACTTGGTCAGATCATGCCCCGGTCTCAATGAGGTATGCCTTGACCGATCGGGTCGGATGGGCCTTTATGTTCGCCACGTTACGCCACGTAGGACTCGGCCGTAAAATGATGCATTGGATTTCGGCGACCTATGTGTCGCCCGCAGCCAGAGTCCAGGCTAACGGGGTAACCTCCGATCCGTTCCAGATTACCAACGGAACGCGTCAGGGCTGTCCGCTGTCACCTCTGTTATTTGCCATCTCGTTGGAACCGTTCCTTTGCCATGTGCGGCGGAACCCCGATATATTCGGAGTGACGATTAACCGTACCCAACATAAGGTGTCGGCCTACGCCGATGACCTTATGTTTTCCCTTACTAACCCTTCCGTCTCCCTCCCAACCCTCCTGATGGAATTCGAACGCTATGGAGCCCACTCCAATTTGAGAATTAATTACGCCAAATCGGAAGCCATGGGGGTGGGGATCCCGCACACACAACTCGCGCACTTGCAGGCCAGATTTAAACTAAAGTGGACGACAACTGCCCTGAAATACCTGGGCACACACATCCCTCAAACGCTCACACGGCTATATGAGCTCAATTTTCCACCCCTGCTAACGGCGATCCGGGCACTCCTGAACAAGTGGAACGCGGGACTACACTCTTGGGTAGGCCGCTGTAACATCTTGAAGATGACAATCCTCCCAAAGCTGCTCTACCTCATGCAAGCACTGCCTATACATATCCCTACATCATATTTTAAACGGGTGCAATCCGTATTCACTGAATTTGTGTGGGCTAAAAAGAGACCACGGCTGTCAGCTAAACTTCTGGTCCTGCCTAAATGCCAGGGGGGCCTTGCACTCCCGGATATCCGGATGCCAGACTCATCTCACAGACGCCCTTGTCCTCGAACAGCTCACCGCTGTGTCCCATTTTGGGGCACCCCCAGTTCATACCGGGCATACTTGGCCTTTCGAGACCTAGTTGGGGCGGGACTCCACCAAGCTTCCCACTTTAGTTCGGGAGGACGATGGAATACTATTGCGGAACTTTCTGACCCCACAGGCCCGTTTCGGTTGGACTTCCTGAGGTCCCACCAACTAAACCATTTCCTTCGCTCCCTGACACCGCCAGCCACCAATGCCCAGCCCCTCACCCCACTAGAGGAAGTCTGCAATTCCTCAGGTACCACGTCACATACACTCTCCGTAGCCTATAGTCTTATAAATGCTCCATGCGCAGACTTCGTGCCCCCGGGTATGCTTAAGTGGGAAAAGGAGCTGAACCGTCAGTTTACTGCGGCCGAACGACAACGCATTCTGAGATTCACGCACAAATCCTCAATCTGCGCCAAGACGCAGGAAACTAGCTACAAGCTCCTGTCACGATGGTACAGGACACCAGTACTGCTCCACAAGTTCTTCCCGGCGACGCCTGATCTTTGCTGGCGCTGTCGGGCAGACAGGGGGACGCTACTGCACATTTTTTGGTCTTGCCCTGGCCTTAGTCGCTTTTGGCGGGTGATCCGTGAAGTGGCCCAGACCCAGCGTTCTTCCTCCTGCACGTATCTACCGTCCCGGAGAAGACATACAAAAAATCTGTGATCAGGCACCTGTTGGATGCAGCAAAGGCCTGCATCCCTCTACATTGGAAGGCCACGCTCCCGCCGACAGTATCCCAATGGATCACGAAGGTGGAGGAGATAAAGCACATGGAGGATCTCATCCTCACAGCACACAACAGGCAGGAAACATTTACCGAAACCTGGCAGCTATGGAATATTTTCATCTATTCAGCTGAGGGCCAGGCACTGAGAGAGCCCGCGGCTGTTGGGTGAACGTTACCATACCAGTGCGATCCCCCCCTGCCCCAGTCCATTTACATAACAGGGAGCGAGCCCACAAAGTACAGAGACTACCCCTATGGTGAGCCTATCTGTAAGGTGACTGACCCCCCCCCCATCCCTGCCCACCCTCTCTCTTTCTTCCCTCTTTCAGACCTGTTTCCTTTCCCTGGAACTTTCTACTACCCCACACTGGGGCTCTTTCCCCCTTCCCTTTCTCCTTCTTGACATAAAAAGAAAAAGAAGGGGCGGGTCGTGGGGACCCGACACTGGGCTACGACTCAACAAACACGCCTCCCTATCTGAGTAGGAGACACCCTCTGGGAGCCACCACTGGTTTTACCAGGTGACGGAGCCCGGGAGCTCTCCTAGGGCACACACGCCACTTAACGCTTGCGCCACACAGTAGGCACCTACCACGATCCATCATGCAGTGTGTAACGTTATATTGATCCCGTGTATTGTTGTGATCTACTTATCCTATCACATGTACTGTTTGTACTATTGTACCATGTCGGCCCCCGCGGCCTTGTCCCTGTCTATAAATAAACAAATTAAAAAAAAAAAAAAGATAGAGAAATGCAGCAGCTTTGGTAATGGATAAAATCCTCTGTTAAGCTTAGAAGGATTGTAAAAACAGACAATTGTACCACACTTTATAAAAAGAATGATTGCTATTCCTCTTTCAGGCCTCTAATTTTTTTGATTCATGTATCCCTTTTTTTACAATCTCATAGGGCGCAATCAAGCTGCAGCAGTGGAGCCGACCAACCCCACACAGAGCCAAGCCCCACCCTCGCCAGATGTGCAGGTCCTAATTGGAGAGATCATGTCCTGCAGGGCAGAAATAGAGGACACAAACCTCGCCTTAGAGAAGGTTATAAAGAAAAACCGAAAGGTGGACCAAAAACTGAAGAATCTCATTGATGTGCTGGGGAGGGTTTAAAAAAAATAGATGTAGACAAGTATTTCAAAGCAAAAATATATTTCTTGACAAAAAAAAAAAATGAAGAATTTCTATTAAGATATTTTTTTGAAAAAAAAACGACACATTTTAAGTGTGATACAATAAATATTTGTGGATACTCAACAATGTATGGCTTCTTATTACTGTATATCAATGCTGCCTAAAAGAACAAATCTAGATTTGTGGTGTTTACATTGACAATGATGAGTATTTAGTACAGGAAAATAAACATGACACTATGATAACGTAGGAGAAAGCTAGAATGAACTCAAATTAGAAAAGAATCAAACAAAGAAAAGTACTAGAACAGGGGCAGAAAAATTGGGGCTTAGGCACTGGTGGCGGTGTCACAACACTGCAACCCCTCACAGATAATGTAATTGGAGCGCAGCAAAGAGCCATATGCAAAGTATTGCATCAAAAATTGTTATTAGACGCCCCTGTTAAACAGGGGCAGAAAAATTGGGCCTTAGGCACTGGTGGCAGAGCCCAGAAACAAAAATGTTCTTACCAGCTATCAGCAAGATCAGTGAGGAGGAAAAGGATATTCAGTCAGCAGCATAACAGGACAGTCACTCAGCATCAGCATAGGCAGTCTCCAAGGGATCTGTCATTTAAAAAAATTATTCAGTTACATCAGCATCAGGTGCTTGGTAGCTGGTGTTGATCCAAGCCTGATTAATTTTTATGAAGGTCAGTCGATCGACGGAGTCGGTGGAGAGGCGCACACTGTGATCGGTCACAAAGCCTCCAGCAGCGCTGAATGTGCGTTCTGAAAGAACGCTGGATGCAGGGCAAGCCAGTAGCTCAATTGCGTACTGTGCAAGCTCTGGCCAGTGATCCACCCTCAAGACTCAGTAAGCCAGATGATTTTCGGTGGGGAAGGTGTCCAAGTCTGATCTTGCCCCTAGGTATTCACACACCATGTAAACCAAACGCTGGCGATGGTTGCTGGAACCGGTCATACCTTGGGGCTGCGGACTAAAAAATTGTCTGAACGCATCGGTCAGACGGCCACCTTCTCCACCGCTCCTTCTACGACTCACCGAAGCCTCAGCAACACGTTGTCTAGGGACAGGATTTGGTAATCCCCCAGGTTCTGGGAACGTGTTGCACAGACCCTTCTGCAAGGCCTCCCGAAGATGTTTCATCTTCTGCTCCCTCTGCGACGGCAAGATAAGCTCCGCAACCTTACTCTTGTAACGTGGATCAAGGAGAGTTGCCAGCCAGTAATGATCCCTCTCCTTGATACCACGAACACGAGGATTCTTACGCAAGCTTTGCAGGATCAGGGAGGCCATGCAGCGTAGGTTTGCTGAGGCATTCGTGGCACAGTCCTCTGGGTCACTGAGGATGACAGGATCCGCAACCATCTCATCCCAGCCATGTAAAAGTCCACGTGTTCCTTGGGACTGTAAGTGATCCCTTGAAGACTGCTGCTGCTGATGCTGAGTGCTAGGCTCCACCTCCATGCTGCTGATACAATCATCCTCCTCCTCCTCCTCCACCTCGTCCTCTTCCTGTGTGGTAGGTGGGCATGCAGGACCACTGTCTGGATAAAGGGGGCCTTGAGAGGTAAGGAAGTCCTCCTCTTCCTCCCTCTGTTCTGCCTCAAGGGCCCTGTCCATTATTCCACGTAGCGTAGCATGACCTTCGGAAATGCACACAGACTTTCCTGGCCTGCTTCAGGACATCCTGTAAGCCCGGGTACCTGCCCAAGAACCGCTTCACCACCAAATTCAGAACATGAGCAAAACAGGGCACATGGGTCAGTTTTCCCTGTCGCAGGGCAGAGAGGAGGTTGGTGCCATTGTCGCTAACCACCATTCCTGGCTTAAGCTGGTGTGGCATCAACCACCTCTGAGCCTGCCCCTGTAGAGCTGACAGAACCTCTGCCCCAGTGTGGCTCCTTTCTCCCAAGCACACCAGCTCTAGGACCGCATGGCATCTCTTGGCCTGCGTAGCCCCTCGTACGCCTATGGAGCACAGCTGGTTCAGAGGAAACATCAGCACAGGAAGAGGCCACAGAGGAAGAAGAAGAGGAGAGGGTGGAGGAGAGAGGTGTGTCACAACCAGTAGTAGTGTTTTGGAGGCGTGGTGGCGGAACAACCTCCAACACTACTGTACATTGCCCTGCGTCCTTCCCAGCTGCCAGCAGAGTCACCCAATGCGCCGTGAAAGAGAGGTAACGTCCCTGTCCATGCCTGCTGGACCATGAGTCAGCGGTAAGATGCACCTTACCAATGACCGCCCTGTCCAGCGAGGCATGGACATTGCCTTCCACATGCCGGTAGAGAGTGGGAATCGCCTTCCGTGAGAAAAAGTGGCGTTTGGGTACTTGCCACTGAGGTACCGCACATTCCACAAACTCACGGAAGGGGGCAGAATCTACCAACTGAAAAGATAGCCGTTGAAGTGCTAGCAATTTCGCTAAGCTAGCATTCAACCGCTGGGCATGTGGATGGCTGGGAGAGTACTTCTTTCGGCGCTGCAGCAGCTGGGGCAGGGATATTTGTCTGCTCCCATCAGTAGATTTCCCGCATGTACTACTAGGTTGTGACACACCTATTTCTACACCTTCAGTCCTATCAGTGCAGGCTTCAGAGAGGACTTAGGCCTCGTACACACGGCCGAGGAACTCGACGTGCCAAACACATCGAGTTCCTCGGCGAGTTCAACCCTGAAGCCGCCGAGGAGCTCGGCGGGCCGAGTTCTCCCATAGAACAACGAGAAAATAGAGAACATGTTCTCTATTTTCTCGACGAGTTCCTCGGCGGCTCCATCGGGCCGAAAGTGTACAGACGACAGAGTTTCTCGGCAGAATCCGGCTCTGACCGAGTTTCTCGCTGAATTCTGCCGAGAAACTCTGTCATGTGTACGAGGCCTGAGGGTCTAGTGGGGTTGGAGGTCCCAGCTGATGAGGGGCAAGCTGAGGTCTGCTTTGTTCTTTGGTGTTGGTCTTTCAGGTATGCTTGCCAACGAACTGCATGGCAGGTCGCCATATGTCTGGTCAAGCATGTGGTGCCCAAGTGGGTGATGTTTTGGCCACGTGAGATACGCTTGAGACATATGTTGCAAATAACAATGGTGCAATCTGATGCACATGTCTCAAAAAAGCCCACACCAAAGAACTTTTGCAGTACCGTTGAGACACAGCAGCGCCCTGCACAGGCGTAGCTCTGCGATGTAATGCAGTTGGTGTGCTGCCCTTAAGCTGGCCCCTGGAGGGCATCCCATCTCTTTGGAGATGTGCCTGTGCCTCTTCCTCCTCCTCCTCCTCTTCCTCCTCCTCTCTCCTATCAGGCACCCACGTAGAGTCAGTGACCTCAACATCCCCTCCCTCCTCATCACTGTCGAAAACCTGGCAGTATGCTGCAGCTGGGGAACATGACTGCCAGATTGCTGTCCCTCTCGGGCACCCGCTCTCTCTGGGCTCACATCAATGCCTTCCTCTATCTGTGTTCCGTCATCGGAGACTTCAAAACGCATCTTCATGCAGCATGTACCCAACACTGTGTTGAAACAGTTCGGGGGACTCCTCAGGATGACATGGTGGGACTAGGGAAGGATTGTGTGATGCCATTGTGCAGAGGGAAGAGGACGCCTTGGCAGCTGCTTTGCCAGACAAACTAAGCTCAGCCTGGGTGAGAGAGGATGAGGAGGATGAGGACGGCTTGGTCATCCACTCTACTAATTTCTCTGAATGTTGAGGCTCAACACGGCCAGCTCCCGAAAAGAAGGACGAGCGTGTCAGACGGCCACGTGCTGAAGAGGATGCACCGTGTCCACCACCAGCGTTGCCTCTAGATGCAGAGCCTGCTTGCCCTCGTGACTCTCTGCCTCTCTTTGTTGTCCTTCCAGACATTTTAATGGCCTGCACAGGACAAAAGCAGAAATAAACAGCACACAAGCAGTAAGAGCGACTGCGTTTATGTGCAATTAAATAATACACGTGCACTAACAGCAACTGCGTTTATGTGCAAATAAATAGCACACGTGCAGTAACAGCTAATGCGTTTATGTGCAATTAAATAGCACACGTGCACTAACAGCAACTGCGTTTATGGGCAAATAAACAGCACACGTGCAATAAGAGCGACTGCATTTATGGGCAAAAAAACAGCAAACGTGCAGTAAGAGCGACTGCGTTTATGGGCAAAAAAACAGTACACGTGCAGTAAGAGCGACTGTGTTTATGGGCAAAAAAAACAGCACACGTGCAGTAAGAGCAAATGCGTTTATGTGCAATTAAATAGCCCACGTGCAGTAACAGCAACTGTGTTTATGTGCAATTAAATAGCCCACGTGCACTAACAGCAACTGTGTTTATGTGCAATTAAATAGCCCACGTGCAGTAACAGCTAATGCGTTTATGGGCAAAAAAACAGCACACGTGCAGTAAGAGTGACTGCGTTTATGGGCAAAAAAACAGCACACGTGCAGTAAGAGCAAATGCGTTTATGGGCAAAAACAGCACGCGTGCAGTAAGAGCAAATGCGTTTATGTGCAATTAAATAGCCCACGTGCAGTAACAGCAACTGCGTTTATGTGCAATTAAATAGCCCACGTGCAGTAACAGCTAATGCATTTATGGGCAAAAAAACAGCACACGTGCAGTAAGAGTGACTGCGTTTATGGGCAAAAAAACACCAAACGTGCAGTAAGAGCGACTGCATTTATGGGCAAAAAAACAGCAAACGTGCAGTAAGAGCGACTGCGTTTATGGGCAAAAAAACAGCACACGTGCAGTAAGAGCGACTGCGTTTATGGGCAAACAAAACAGCACACGTGCAGTAAGAGCAAATGCGTTTATGTGCAATTAAATAGCCCACGTGCAGTAACAGCAACTGCGTTTATGTGCAATTAAATAGCCCACGTGCAGTAACAGCTAATGCATTTATGGGCAAAAAAACAGCACACGTGCAGTAAGAGCGACTGCGTTTATGGGCAAAAAAACAGCAAACGTGCAGTAAGAGCGACTGCATTTATGGGCAAAAAAACAGCAAACGTGCAGTAAGAGCGACTGCGTTTATGGGCAAAAAAACAGCACACGTGCAGTAAGAGCGACTGCGTTTATGGGCAAAAAAAACAGCACACGTGCAGTAAGAGCAAATGCGTTTATATGCAATTAAATAGCCCACGCGCAGTAACAGCAACTGCGTTTATGTGCAATTAAATAGCCCACGTGCAGTAACAGCAACTGCGTTTATGTGCAATTAAATAGCCCACGTGCAGTAACAGCCAAATGCGTTTTTGGGCAAAAAAACAGCACACGTGCAGTAATAGCGACTGCATTTATGGGCAAAAAAACAGCAAACGTGCAGTAAGAGCGACTGCGTTTATGGGCAAAAAACAGCACACGTGCAGTAAGAGCGACTGCGTTTATGGGCAAAAAACAGCACACGTGCAGTAAGAGCAACTGCGTTTATGTGCAATTAATTAGCCCATGTGCAGTAAGAGCGACTGCGTTTATGTGCAATTAAATAGCCCACGTGCAGTAACAGCAACTGCGTTTATGTGCAAATAAATAGCACACGTGCAGTAACAGCTAATGCGTTTATGGGCAAAAAAACAGCACAGTGCAGTAAGAGCGACTGAGTTTATGGGCAAAATACAGCAAACGTGCAGTAAGAGCGACTGCGTTTATGGGCAAAAAAACAGAACACGTGCAGTATGAGCAAATGCGTTTATGGGCAAAAAAACAGCACACGTGCAGTAAGAGCAAGTGCGTTTATGTGCAATTAAATAGCCCACGTGCAGTAACAGCAACTGCGTTTATGTGCAATTAAATAGCCCACGTGCAGTAACAGCAACTGCGTTTATGTGCAATTAAATAGCCCACGTGCAGTAACAGCTAATGCGTTTATGGGCAAAAAAACAGCACACGTGCAGTAAGAGCGACTGCGTTTATGGGCAAAAAAACAGCAAACGTGCAGTAAGAGTGACTGCGTTTATGGGCAAAAAACTGCAAACGTGCAGTAAGAGCGACTGCGTTTATGGGTAAAAAAACAGCACACGTGCAGTAAGAGCGACTGCGTTTATGGGCAAAAAAACAGCACACGTTCAGTAAGAGCAAATGCGTTTATGTGCAATTAAATAGCCCACGTGCAGTAACAGCAACTGCGTTTATGTGCAATTAAATAGCTTACGTGCAGTAACAGCTAATGCGTTTATGGTCAAAAAAACAGCACGCGTGCAGTAAGAGCGACTGCGTTTATGGGCAAAAAAACAGCAAACGTGCAGTAAGAGCTATGTCTCGGCGGCGTCCCTTGTAAATCGCCGGATGCTTTGCTTGTCTCTCGGGGTCCACAGCGATCTGCTAAAGCGCGTGACGTTCACGCCTCGCGGATGTATGCCGCCCACGCGCGAGACACATTGGCGTCTAGCTGGTTGCCACGGAGATGTCGGTAGTGGCTGGAGTTGATTGCCCTCCGGAACGCCGAGAGAGCCACGCCCCTTTTGCCATCAGCTGATGGCGTGCACTTGGGAGGAATTCCTGGGGATTAGGGGACGGGATGAGCGTCCATTTCATCTGCAAAATAAAAAGTGCAGCCTCCTGGTGATCCTTATGAGATCGCTGGAAGGCTAACAAACAGACACACGGAAAATCTCTTTAATTTTATTTAAAGCCCATCAGATAAACAAATCTGTGAAGGTGTTTTCTGTTGTTACACCTTGTCCATTATTGAACATATTGAACTTCTGACCTATTAAGGTAAAAACATTTATTTCATTTGTACCTCACACATCACCTATATTGTTCACAACAACTTCTTATGCCACGTACACACGATCATTTTTCGGGTTGTAAAAAACGAAATTTTTTAAAAATGTCATTTAAAACGATTGTGTGTGGGCTTCAGAGCATTTTTCGGGTTCTGAAAAACGGGCAATTTTTTGGTAAAAAACGATTGTGTGTGGGTTTAACGACGTGAAATACCCGGGCATGCTCAGAAGCAAGTTATGAGACGGGAGCGCTCATTCTGGTAGAACTACCGTTCATAATGGAGTAAGCACATTCACGCTGTAACAGACTGAAAAGCGTGAATCGTCTTTTACTAACACGAAATCAGCAAAAGCAGCCCAAAGGGTGGCGCCATCCGCATGGAACTTCCCATTTATAGTGCCGTCGTACGTGTTGTACGTCACCACGCTTTGCGAGAGCATTTTTTTTTCACGATCGTGTGTAGGCAAGGCCGTTTTAATGATGAAGTTTTTTCTAGAGCCTGAAAAACGTTGTTTTTTTTAGAGCCTGAAAAACGTTGTTTTTTTACAACCTGAAAAATGATCGTGTGTACGCGGCATTACACTTACATTGTTTGGTACAAGTTGCCACCTTCTTTATACAACTTTTTTTCTAATTTTATGACACACGGTGTGAATTTTCTTTTCACAACAGCATATTAACCACTTAAGGACTGCCTAATGCCGATATATGTCGGCAGAATGGCACGGCTGGGCACAATCACGTACCTGTACGTCATTGTTAAATGCTCAGCCGTGGGTTGCGGGCGCACGCCCCCGCGACCCGGTCCAGAGCTTCGCGGCCGCGGGACCGGCGGACCCGATCGCCGCCAGAGTCCCGCGATCGGTCCCTGTTGCTGAAGAACGAGGAGAGGTGTGTGTGTAAACACACCTTCCCCGTTCTTCACAGTGGCGCTCTCATTGATTGTCTGTTCTCTGATATAGGGAAGGGCGATCAATGATGTCACACGTCCAGCCCCGCCCTCCTACAGTTAGAAACACATATGAGGTCACACTTAACCCCTTCAGCGACCCCCTAGTGGTTAACTCCCAAACTGCAATTGTCATTTTCACAGTAAACAATGCATTTTTATAGCATTTTTTGCTGTGAAAATGACAATGGTCCCAAAAATTTGATAAAATTGTCCGATGTGTTCGCCATAATGTCGCAGTCACGAAAAAAATCGTTGATCGCCGCAATTAGTAGTAAAAAAAAAAATTATTAATAAAAATGTAATAAAACTATCCCCTATTTTGTAAACGCTATAAATTTTGCGCAAACCAATCGATAAACACTTATTGCGATTTTTCTTTTTTTACCAAAAATAGGTAGAAGAGTACATTTCAAAATTGTCGCTCTATTTTTGTTTATAGCGCAAAAAATAAAAACCGCAGAGGTGATCAAATACCACCAGAAGAAAGCTCTATTTGTGGGAAGAAAAGGATACCAATTTTGTTGGGGAGCCACGTCGCACTACCGTGCAATTGTCAGTTAAAGCGATGCAGTGCGAATCGCAAAAAGGGGCCAGGTCCTTAACCTGCATATTGGTCCGGGTCTTAAGTGGTTAATTAGATATTATCTTGCTGTTTTCACTTTTTTATCTATTCCCTTTGTAGTTTATAATCCCACCATTTTTCACTCTATTTTAATATCACATCACTTATAGTCACACAATTTAACACTAATTTTAATTTAACTTATATAATAGTTGATTTAACCTATGTTTTTTATAACATCAGAATATTTATGTGATATGTGTGTAGACATGTGCACACTCTGGCGACAGACTGCCTGTATACAATGGCAAAGCGGTTAATTACCAAACATGTATAATTGATCGACTGGTATGCTTATTTTTGATCAATTGATCACAATATAACATAATAATAATTTTTATAATAACATTTAAGTAGTCGCCAGATTATGTTAGCACAAGCACACACACTCACCATAAGGACAACACAGTGCTATTCAGTACACACAAAGTAGAGCCCTGTTGAATTGTTCCGTAAACCTCCGTGGGTAGACAAAATAAATGAATTATACATATATTTTATTTCTTTTTAATCTAGAAAAAGCATGGGTGGTCTTCAGGTTTTACCCTTTTCCCAAAAGACACCCCTTATCTCCCCTTCCCAACAGTCCCTTTCTTCCCCCAGTACTGCTAGGGGGTGACTCCTTGTAAGCTGGGTGGAGGTGGGGCTTCTTCTCGTGGGGGACCTGGAGTACATGGAGACACTTCGGAGTCGTCTGGGCTTGGTTCATTTTTAGAAGAGCAGCAATTTGGTCGGCCATGAAATACAACTTTCTCGCTAAGGAACTGGTAAACACATTCAATCTTACGCTAACTAAACCTATTAAAATAATTATGTATTTACTGTCAGTATAATTATTTTCTTTTCCCACATAGAACATATTTTTCCGTGAAGAAGACCGTTAATCATAAACTTGTGGTCGAAATGTGTAGGGATTTATATATGTGGAATTTCATATGAATTCATTGTTCTAACTTTGAGTCCATGTGTCAAATGTTCCTTTATCTATGAGTTATGTTCTTGATGTCACGACCAGTAATTGCCTTTTATGACTTCCCTCTGTTTTGATACTGTGATACATGGAATAAATATATATATTTTTTCAATAAACAATTTGTTACTTTTTTCCATATATTATCCTGCTGCTAAAAAAAAACTATGAGGGATCTCCCATTCAATTGGTTAATATCTAAGCACTTTTTTGTAAGTTAGGCCACATTAGGCTCCCCAAAAAAACAAGCCTAATGTCCCTAGTTTGCCTTGTGGGAGACCAAAACCCATGATGCGTATTGAATAAGTTTGGGAGGTTGGGAACTTAGGGCCAGATCCACAAAGCAAATGCGCCGACTTAACTCGAGATACGCGGCGTAATTGAAATTTACACGGCGCGTATATTTGCGCCTGATCCTCAAAACGATATACGCCTTAAAATCTTTTTTTTCCGTCCTACCTAAAATAATTACACCGGCGCTTTTCTGTGCGCAAATTACGATAGAAACGCCGCTGTTTTCATAGGCAAAGATGCAAATGAGGGAGATAAGGCGATCCACAAAATTAAGTGTGTGCGCCGTAGATTACGCCCTGTGCGCTTCTGTTAGTTTCAATGTGTAAATTTACACATTATAAAAGGTGCCCTAATTTTACACATGCCGTATAATGGTCAGCTAAAGCAACACCATTAAGGCCCCGTACACACGACCAAACATGTATGCTGAAACTGGTCTGCGGGCCAGTTTCAGCATACATGTTTGGTCGCGTGTAGGCACGAGCGGGCCGAATTCCAGCAAACATTTGCCCACCGGGCCTTTTCCCAGCGGGCAAATATTCCTGGACGTGTTTTAAAACCGTCCGCTGGAATCCTGCCCGCTCGGACATGTACGGTCATCAGTACAGACCTACCGTACATGTCCGAGCGCCCGCCGTCCCTCGCATGCGTCGAATGACTTCGACGCATGCGTGGAAGCCTTTAAATGGCAGGCCCGCCCACGTCTCCTCGTCATCGCCGCGTCATCGTCGCGGCGACGACGCGGACACGCCCCGCGTATTGTTTACGCGCGGACTTCTGTACGATGGTTAGTACAACCATCGTACAGAAGCCCTCTGGCAGGCATGTACGGTGAAACCGGTCCGACGGACCGCTTTCATCGTACATGTTTGCTCGTGTGTACCGGGCCTTAGGAAGAGCTGAGCACACACACTTGCTGGACTACAATCTGTATGCCAACATGCCAGGGGCATCCATGCGCATAGCTAGACTAGTGACTTCAGTGACCGAGGGTACCCCCTCTTCTGAGGGAACAGCAGTCAGGAGACTTGCATCTTTGCACAGTAAACACACACATTAATTATGTCACAATGAGAATGCATGAATGCACACCACTGTGGTCCCTAGCACAGACATATCACATGCACATCTAATTGGATTAGATCCAAGTACCCCCCCCCATTGGTACTTGAGAGCAGTAACGCCACGCCACGGCTCCAATTCTGTTACTGTGCATTCATACACCATTCAGGAACCTGGGATCTCTTCTCCCTGGTCCTGGGGATCCCTTCTCCACCAAAACTGAGGGTGACACCCTTATTTAATCAGGAATGGCACCCCCCCCACATTCACACATCATTCACACACATAAACCAAATCATAAGTACAGTATACAAAACAAAATCATAAAAATATAAAAAAAAAATACAAAAAATAAAAAATAAAAAGTACCCCTGCAAATTAATTTCGGCAGCGTTTGCTCCGTCTGGGCTGCCCACGGGCACGGACACGGGCACGGCCACGGCCAACTGGAGAATCTTCATGGGGGGGTGTTAGCAGGAGAGGGAGTATCTTCATGGGGGGGGTGAGTGAGCAGGGGAAGGAGGAGCCTCCCCTGGTGTCTGTCCTCCTGCTGGCCTGCCCTCCAAGGCCACTGCTATCCTTGTGAGACAGACAGTGATGGCAGCCGTATTGGCCTGACTAGCCCGGGTATTGTCCTGGACAGCCCGGGTATTGTCCTGCACAGCCTGGGTCAGGGCAGTCACCTCCTGGGCCACGCCTGTTGTGGCGGTCTGCAGCTCACACAGACATGTGATGACCGCAAATGAGTTTGTGGCCACATCACCGAGTGACTCCTTCATTACACCCAGGCTGTGCTCCATCTGGGTCAGAGTGACTTTTATCTGACCCAGAGTGCGGGTCTGCCGGGCATTGTCCTTCTGCAGACTGGCCGGCAGACGCTCGGCCACCCCCCTGGTCTCCTGGGTCGCCATCCTGCCTGCCCCTGAGGCTTGTGGCCTGGGAGGAGGGAGGAGAGTGACCCTTGTGGGTTGCGGCCTGTTGGGAGAGGAGTGGGAGGGGCTACCCCTGATGGTGGCCTGACTGCTGCCAGCCTCTGGGGTAGGCTCTGGGGTAGCCTCAGGGGTAGCCTCAAGTGTAGCCTCAAGGGTATCCTCAAAGGTCATCATGTCAGAGGCCAAAAGGACTTCCCGGCCAATTTGAAGATCTTCTTCCTCCACCCCCTCATCCTCCTCCCCCTCATCCCCCTCCCCCTCATCCCCCTCAACCTCCTCATGAGGGGAGGTTTGGCCACTCCCCTCCCCTGGGGACTCCTCAGCAGCCTCTTGTCCTTGGGGTGGTGCAGCAGCCTGGCCTGATGGGCCAGCAACCTCCTGGCCTGATGGGCCTGCAATCTCCTGGTCATCTGTGGAGGACACAAAACAATCACAGGTTTGAGGATCCACACACTTGGTACATCTTCCCTTCCCCCACCCACACATGCTAATCACCAGATAGAAAAACCAAAAACTTACCTGGCCCCACAGGAACACCTGTCTGATATCCACGCAGGCCCACCACCTGCTCTGGCTGGAAACACTGGGCCACTGCCCATTCCTCCTCACTCAGACGGATGGGGCAGGGTCCCCCTCCTCCAGTGCCCCTGGCATGGGCATTGATCTAAGCCACCTTGTTCCGGACCACGCTCTTTAGATCGTTGATCTTTTTTTGGATGCCAGCGGGGGTCCTCGTCTCCCCCCCCCGCCGCATTGATCTGATCTGTGATTTTTTTTAGAATCGCCTTCCTTTGGGCCGGGGAGGTGTTCCGGCTCTCAGGCCCATGTAAATAGCGCCCATATAGGACGATGGACCTAGCAAGGATTTGCTTCTCAACCTGATTAAAATTGAGCTTCCTGCGCTTGGGTGCCATCACAGACACCACTCAGCAACAAGAAGAAACTCACAGGACAAACAAACAAAAATACACACACAACAAACAAACAAAAACACTCACAGAAGAAACACACAAAAAGCAAAACACACAAGCAGACAGCTACTACAAATTCAAAAACAAACACGCAAAAAACAAACACAAAATACAATCAGAAAAAAAAAAAATACACTCAGAAAAAAACAAACAGAAAATACACTTAGCAGAAACAAACACCAACTACAATCTAATACTCCTCCAAAACTTCGTTATCACACACAACTCACCAACAAACACCGACAAACATTCAGAGCAGAAGCAACTTGCTCTAGGAAGGGTAACATAGGGAAATACTTTTGCAAGGGAAGTGTGTTTGACTGGGGCTATTTATACACAGGGCGATCCTCAAACTAAGTACGCTTGGCCTTTTACCTATCTCACTAATTGCGCCGAGCAAAGTTCTGCACATGCCCAGTGAGAAGCAGATTCGTGCGCGCATGCGCAGTATGGCCGGCCCTTCATTTGCATGGGGTCACGGCTCATTACAATGAAGCACGCCCACTTCCTTCCCACTTGCAATAACCCCGCCTTACGCCTCCGAATTTAAGTTACTCAAGCGCAATTTTGTGCGCAAATGCGCTGTGGATACGGCAATTACGACACCAACTTAGGGCGCCGTAACTTAAATGACATAAGTTTTTAGTAACTTAATTTGCGGCGCTGGCTGTGGATCTGGCCCTTAGACTGTGCAGAGTTTCAAGACAATTGATTGAGGTTTAGGCACATTATGGTACATTAAAAACAGATAAAATTGTGGTACTACAGCGCTACTATGTAAAAAATTACAAGTGAAAGTACTCCAACAAAAATCAATAAATGATAAAAGCTGCATATCTGACGGTGAACCAAACCAAATGTGAATAATAAAATGATGATAGCGCTAATATGAACTAATGTGAGTACAACTAACAACCTGTGCTAATAACAGTGATGAATACGATAACTGGTGATGAAACAAATATAAATATAACTGGTGATGATTCAATTGAACCACCCTTAACTGAATATAAATCACACAAAAAATTCAGTGAGTTCACAAAGTGTTAAGTGAAAGGCAAATCACATAGCAGCCAACGCTTCCCTTTCACTGCTTGAGATAGAAAACACTGCTTCAAAGAGATCAACCCCACCAGATATTTCAAGATCGCTCCAGCGACATGTAAAAAGAGAAAAAGAGAGGACAAGCCTCCTAGTGCAATATTGTTATGAACAAGGAGAGGGGACAGGGACTACACCGACGGTGTATACACTCACGAATCCTCCGTTTGACACAGGCTCATGTAAGGTTGCCGCTCAGTTCGATGGTCTCCTCACTAGGATCGAATGTCCTGTCACATAGGCTCCTCCCCCACGAGTTACGTCACTTGTCACGTGACTTAGTCATGGTAGTGACCATGACTAAGTCAATCACGTCGGGTCACAGAACATTAACATAAAACACGCCCCCCTGTCCCACATTTGAATTAGGCGGGCTTACGCCGGCCGATTTACGCTACGCCGCCGCAACTTACGGAGCAAGTGCTTTGAGAATACTGCACTTGCCCGTCTAAGTTGCGGATGCGTAACGTAAATCAGATATGTTACGCCCGCACAAAGTTACGTGCTCCTACGAGAATCTGGCCCTAAATGTTTTAAGATGTCCCACAAGAGAAACACAAAACAGTATGCATGCATGAGTATTTTATTTACTGGCATTGTGCTGCTTCACATTTTATATTATTATATGTACTTTTATTTGATGTAGGCCTAATTGTACAAAAAAATAGCAAATTATTAGGAGCATACATTGCAGATGACATGCACTTAAGGGATAGATGTTGAAATAAAGTGTTTCAAATAAAGAAAAAAGGGAATGGTAGTGGATGAAACAAACACAGTAAACATATGATTAAATGGTTTGAAAAGCTAATCTATGCACATCTAAACAGCTTCAGTTCACTAAAATGGAGATGAATGTTTACTACTATTTTATCGAATAATTTTATCTAATAAAAATGTTCTCCTACTAATGTGGTATTATGAGGGTACAAAATGTCTCCAGGTTTACATATTGCATTGCATTGCATTGCATTGCATTTTACAGAAAATTACACTGCTGCAGATTGTAAAGGACATTTTTAACCACTTCAGCCCCTGAAAATTTGGCTGCTTAATGATCAGGCCATTTTTTGCAATACAGCACTGCGTTGCTTTAACTGACGCTGCACCCGAACAAAATTGACGTCCTTTTTTCCCCACAAATAGAGCTTTCTTTTGGTGGTATTTGATAACCTCTGCCGTGTTTTTTTGTTGCACTATAAACAAAAAAAAAAGCAACAATTTAAAAAAAAACACTAAATTGTGTACTTTTTGCTATAATAAATATCCCCTTTTTTTATATATTTTTTTCCTTAGTTTAGAACAATATGTATTCTTCTACATATTTTTGGTAAACAATCGCAATAAGCGTATATTGATTGGTTTGCACAAAAGTTATAGCGTCTACAAAATAGGGGATAGATTTATGGCATTTTTATTATTATTATTTTTTTTTTTTACTAGTAATGGCGGCAATCTACAATTTTTATTGGGACTGCGACATTATGGCGGACAGATCAGACACTTTGACACATTTTTGTGACCATTGACAATTATACAGCGATCAGTGCTATAAAAATGCACTGATTACTGTGTAAATGTCACTGTCAGGGAAGGGGTTAACACTAGGGGGAGATCAAGGGGTTAACTAAGTTCCCTAATGTGTGTTCTAACTGTAAGGGGAGGAGACTCACTAGAGCAATTGACAGATCGTGGTTCCCAGCTAGTAGGAACCCACGATCTGCCTCTCCTCTCCTCACAGAACTGGGATTTGCATGTTTACACACACATCCCTGTTCTGCCTCTCATGCACCCGCCGACCACAAGCATCTATACCAGGGATAAGCAATTAGCGGACCTCCAGCTGTTGCAGAACTACAAGTCCCATGAGGCATAGCAAGACGCTGACAGCCACAAGCATGACACCCAAAGGCAGAGGCATGATGGGACTTGTAGTTTTGCAACAGCTGGAGGTCCGCTAATTGCATATCCCTGATCTATACCCTTGCAGTGCGGCAGCGCGCGGGCACCTGCTATCCCACTTAAAGGGAATCGACATACAGCTACGTGTATCGTGCCGACCTGCTGCAGTATCATGACAGCGGCTGGTCAGCAAGTAGTTAATAACATTCAATTTCAATATGACTTGTGTAGCAATTGTGTATACTGTACAATTTTTTCATATTTTTATATGTATTATTTTTTTTCCATAACAGTGAAGTTAACCCTGAAAGCCTATCCTCAGGTTAATGCAGACTAGGCATGTGCAAAAGTGAAAATTTTGTTTCGTTTCGTTTCGTTTTAATTTGTTATTTAATTAATTTCGTTAAGTTAGGTTCGTTACATGTGTTAAATTCGTTTTCGGAACTCGTTCGTTTTCGACCGAATTTCGAAAAATCCGGTCGAATTCTAAAGTATTTCGACTGGATTCGACAACAAATAGTCTCTTTTCGAATATAATTTCGAAATTCGATCGGAATTCGAAAAAAAAAAACAAATCGAATTCCAAATCGAAAACCCGCGGACGAAATTTGATCGGAATTCGAAAAAAAAAAAGAAAAAAAAATTCGAATTCCGATCGAATTTCATCCACGGGTTTTCGATTCGGAATCGAAAACGTTCGTTCGGATTCGGTAAATTCATTAATATTGCAATTCGGGAATTCCTATGCATCCGAATGTCCGAATAATGAAAAATTTGTCCGAATTTCGATTCGGAACGAAACGAAATGCACATGCCTAATGCAGACCCTTTTTCTTCCTCTAGTCCCTCCTCAACTTCCTTTTCACCATTGAGGCAAGTTATTTAGTGCTTTAGTCTGTGCCCACCACTCACCGTTCCCCTTGTGGAGAAACCAAGGCCCAGATTCTCAAAGAAGTTACGCCGGCGTATCTCGAGATGCGCGGCGTAAGTGTAAATATGCGCCGTCGTATCTATGTGCCGTACCCACAGAACCAGATACGCCCGAAAATAGGCTTCTTCCGACCGGCGTAACTTTTCTACGCCGGCGTGGCGTAGGCGCATATTTACGCTGGGAGCATCTTGCGCTCCCATTGATTTCCTATTCAAATATGCAAATGAGGGAGATGCACCGATTCCCGAACGTACGTCCGCCCGACGCAGGTTTACGCGCGGTGCGCGTAAGCTGTACGTCCGGCCTAAACTTGCCCCTCATAAAGCAGGGGCAACTTTGCACCAGACGTGTGCAGGTCAGCTGGAGAGCAGCTTCAGCAGCACCGTTACGGACGAGCTGAGCAACCACACTTGCAGGACAAGACATCTGTATGCCAACATGCCAGGGGCATCCATGGTCATAGCACTACTAGTGTGCGCCCAGGCACGTAGGAGGAGGAGGAGGGCACGGGAGAGGATATACCGCACGTGCACAAACATCTTTGGCATGGGGGATTCTGAGGTGTATCGTATCTTCAGATTCAACACTGATGCCATCCAGGAAATAGCCACAGCCCTGCATGATGACATCACCAACCAGACACACCGCTCAAATGCAGTGCAGCGTACAAGTGGAGTTGTGGCTGGGATGTCACAAACCAGCATGAGCAGATGTGTGCACCAGGTTGTCCCAGCAATCCTCAGACACATGTCCCACCACATCATCAGACCCACCCATGAGCACCTGCGGAATAAGGCAATGGCGGATTTTGTCAGAATTGCAGGATTCCCACGCACCGTGGGGGCCATTGATTGCACACATGTGGCACTACAGCACCCCCGTGACACAGAGCACATATACCGCAATCGGAAGCACTGGCATTCCATCAACGTACAGGTGATAGTCGATGCCCAAGGCCTCATATGGCACGTCCGTGCCAAACACCCCAGGTCCAGCCACGACAGCTACATATTCCATCAAAGCACCATCCCAACAGAATTTGAACAGAACGTGTATATGAACAGCTGGCTGGTTGGTGAGTGACATGGGAGTCAGGCATGACTGTCTGACCCCATGATGGGGACATCACGAGGGGCACATGCACGACTAACATCCTCCTGTCTTTTCCCTTCCAGGTGACTCTGCATATGCACTTGGGCCCCATTACATGACTCCATTCCGGAATCCCCAAACCACAGGAGAGCAAAACTACAATGCTGCACACATGGAGTGGTGGAACGCACATTTGGCATCCTGAAGTCCCGTTTCCGATACCTGGATAAGTTTGGGGGGACCCTGTTGTATTCCCCAAACTTTGTGTGCCAGATCATCGGGGCATGTTGCATTTTTCACAACTTTGCAGAGAGAAAGGGCCTGGAGATTGACATACGTGATGACCTGACTCCCGAACCAGACAGTTCCCCCCTAACCGAGGATACCCTGTCTGCTGAGGGAACAGCAGCCAGGAGATGCCTCATGGAATGCATCTTTGCACGTTAAACACACACATTCATCATGGCACAAGGAGAATGCATGCATACACACCACTGTGGTCCCTAGCACACACCCCACATCCTCATCACCTTGGATTAGCCCAAGTCCACCAAGCAGGACTTGGGAGCAGCAACGCCGCGCCAAGACTCCAATTATGTTGCTGTACATTCATACCACATTCACACGGCCGAGGGTGACACCCCTTTGCCAGCAGGAGTGTCACCCCCCCACATTCACACACCAGTCACACTAATCTGCACGCCTCACCGTGTGCATTGTTCCCCAAAAAAAAACTCTTAACCAGAGAAATAAAATAAATAAAACACTCAACCAGAGAAATAAAATAAATAAAACACTCTTAACCAGAGAAATAAAATAAATAAAACACTCTTAACCAGAGAAATAAAATAAATAAAACACTCTTAACCAGAGCAATAAATAAAAAAAAACACTCTTAACCACAGAATTAAAATAAAAACAAAACAAAATTAGTTGCCCTGGCTGCTGCCACGCCCATGGCTCCACAACTGCCTGGTTGACGGTGGAGGGGGGGGGAATCAGGTGGAGGAGCATCCACCATGGCTGGAGGCCTGCCCTCTAACGCCACGGCGATGCGGGTCAGAATGCTGTTGGTCTCTGCCTGCATCTGCTGTGAGCATAACCCCTCAGCCTCAATGGCAGCTGTGTGGCCCTGGACGGCCGCCGACAGGGTCTGCACCTCTGCCACAAGGGTAGCCGGGGTGGCCTGCAGCTCCCCCAAGCAGGTGATGACAGCTGCTGTATTGCCTGCCACGTCCTGCAAACCATCAGTGATGTGTCCCCTGGAGGCCAGGCTGTCGGCCACTCGCCTCATGTCCTGGGCCATCTCACCCATATGGCGGGTCTGCGTGTCCTGGGCAGTGGTCAGGGTCACTGGCAGGTAGTCCGGAACCCCCCTGGTCTTCCTGGTTGCCTTCCTGGGGCCAGGAGAGGCTTCAGGCCTGGCATAGGGGGAGGGACTTGAGGTAGTGGGTGGGTTGGGGATGGATCCAGAGGGACTTGAGGGAGTGGGTGGGTTGGGGATGGAGCCAGAGGGACTTGAGGGAGTGCGTGGGTTGGTGATGGAGCCAGAGGGACTTGAGGTTTGGAGGCTTGACGTCCAGGAAGGACCAGCCGAGATGGACGACTCCTCGAGATAGAGGGACACCTCCTCACCCATATGTTCAGCATCCTGAATGACCTCATCACTGGAGGTCTGGCCACCACTCCCCTCCACCAATGCCTCTTGGCTTCCCAGGGGGTCAGGGGCACAATCATCAGGGGATGGTGTGGGACGGGCAGAGGCACCAGATGGCCACGCTCCCTCCTGGACATCTGCGGATGACACAAAACATTCACATGTTGGTGGACCCACACACTTGTCACATATTCCCTTCCCCCCCCTCACATGCTACACACCAGATAGTAGAAAAAACACACTTACCTGTCCTCAAGGGCGGCTCAACTGAGTCGTAGCCCTGCACTCCCTCCACTTGCTCCCTCTGAAGGCAGCGGGCAACAACCTGCTCGTCAGGAGTCAGACGGACCCTAAAGGGTGGTCCACCACCAGTGCCCCTGGCATTCCTCGCCATAAGGGCCATCTTCTCCTTCACCCTCCTTCGAAGATCGTTCATCTTCTTTGTGATGTGTTTGGGCCTCCTCACCTCATTGCCCACGGCATTAACTTGGTCGGTGATCCTCTGAAGGATCTCGTCCCTTCTGCCCTTACTGGTGTCCTTGCTACGTGCCCCATGGAGGCGATTGTAGTACCTCTCCATGGCAGCAAGGATAATGCCCTTCTCCTCTGGCGAGAAGTTTTTTTTTTCTGGTCCCAGAACGCTGGGCAGACATGTCCACAATCAGAGCGCAAAAGTATATCCACCAATCCACCAAACCAAACCAAACAGGTGTACTTTTACACTCGACGGGCGCATGTCAGGGCGTATTTATGTCCTGGGCGTAAATGGTGGGCCGGCGTAACTTAGGAATTACGCCAGGCGTAGTTGTGAACATGCGCAGAGGGGTGCGGAACATACAATCACATGACGGCGCATGCGCCGGTCTTTCGGCCATTCATTTGCATGGGGTCACGGTTCATTTAAATGGATCACGCCCACTTCCTTCCTACTTTGAATTACACCCTCTTACGCCAACGATTTTACAATACGCCGGCGCAAAAATGCACGCTTCTGATTTGAGAATAGGGAGCTTGCCTCTCTAAGTTAGGCCGGCGTAACGCATCTGAGATGCGCTACGCCGGCATAAAGATGCGCCGATCTACGAGAATCTGGGCCCAAGCCTTCTTCAGTCTTTAAGAGATTTTGAGGACCCAGTCAATTGACAGCCAATGGAAAGTGTCCATGTGACCCAGAAGCACCTTCCCATTCTGCAGTAAGGAAGATAAAAGACTTGGCAATCTAAGCAATTTTAGGTAAGTTTGGAGGACAGCTTTAAAGAAAACTGTGCCTTGCAAATCCCATGCTTGCTTTAAATTTCAATTCTGGCTAAAATGTATCTTTAAAAAATTGGCAGAACAACAATGTATTGGAAACTGTCTATGGATTAAATAGAGTAAAACACAAAGGGGGCTGGCATATACAGTATATCAGTTTGAAGACAGATCATGGACTGTATCAGCAAATGTTTATTTTTAACCTAAAAGTTATCATTTATTGCACCAATATTTTGCCCCAAAAAAATCCCATCAATTGGGCATCATGACTAATTGTGCCAACCAGCATATACAGCAGTATGAAATGTAATTCTCAGCAGTCCCCTAGGGGGCCGTGCTACACAAATAAAAGCTAGACTGAATCTCCTGAGTGGAATCAGTCAAAAGTTAGCCCGATAGGCTTTTGACCTACCTCTCTAGCATGCACCACTTGGTAATTCTGCAGCCAACAGTCAATACATTGCTTACAGCACAGTCCTGGACAGAAGCTAACAGCTCTCTCTCACTTCTGAAGCAGCCTGGAACAGTAGCACAGCAATACAGCCCAACAGCATGAGATCCTCTCACAGTAGATCCTGCATGAGTTCTCAACATACTCTCTGCCCAGGGCAGCAATAGCATACATCAACAAAGTTCCAAGTCCTCTCTCCAGGCCCAAGGTAGAAATACAGCAGCAGCATGCAGCTCAGATACAGCAGCATCAGCAGCCACATGGCTTCTGAGGTTTCTTCAGGCTCACATCAGACTCATTGGGTCCTGGCTGCTTTCCAGCATCACATACAACCCCCTTCCTCTCAGTTCCTGTCACAGCTGGCGCACAGTCACAAGGGCAGTCCCCAAATCCCATACACAGTCTCCCCTTGCTCACAGTGAACCACCACCCCCATGCATCTTTGCCCCTTCACATGTTTCTTACTGTTTTCCCAGGTGATTTTAAAATCCTGCTTCCTTATAGCAGCCAGTGCCACCTCAGCTACTGTCTCCCGAGGCTGCAGTGCAGATTACTTCCTGTTCTTCTCTGCTGCTATCTCACACATGCTCAGTTATTTTGCAGCAGGAATACACAACACAGTTCTTCTTGTAGTTTACTTGAAGAAAAGTAAAATTCAGGCAAACATTAGTCAGCCAGGACCTGTGCAAGTACCCAGGACTTGGTTGAAATAGTTTAAAGGAAACAGTCAGGAACACTATGCAAACAACAAAAGCAATAGGTAACAATATGTACAGATTAAATAGACTCCCCAATAACTTTTGGTGTGTGTGGGATACTGTGGTTAAAGGGGAACCCCAGGCCGGCCTACGATGCTTCTAGTACACACCCAGTGAAGTGATCTCAATACCTGTGGTGTGTCCCCTTTAAGAGCAACCGCGGTAATGTCCTGGAGGCAAAGCTTTGCATTTTATTATCTTCACCGGCAATGTAGGAGCTCTGTGGACAATATTTGGATGTGATATTCTATGAAAAGCTTTAAAGGTTCCTGGGCAAAGCCCCCTCACGCAGTCAGCGGTCCTCCCCTGAGCGATTGATTGATCTTAGATGCAGGTGTATTACAGTGGCATTCAGTCCTTGTGCTGTTGCAGGGTGTCCTTCTTTACCTGTGACAGTCTGTTCCTCTGGGCTGGAGCTGCATGAACAATCTGTTCCTCTGGGCTGGATTTTCAGGCTGTGTGCCCCTTAGTAGGCCGCGATTCCACACACATAGAGTGCAGGAGAAGCTCTCCTGATGGGGTACAGGCAAAAAGAGGCTCTGGCCTAGTTCCTCTGGCCTCTCCCACAGTCCTTTGCTGCTGTCTGATGATTGGCTCAGGCTCTTCCAATAGGAAGTTTACAGACAACCTTCAATAGGGAAATTACAAACAGGCAGTTCTAAAGAGTCTGTCTGTGAAGAGAGAAAGGGAGGGGGTGGAAAAACCCACGCTGCTGCAGCAGATAGCTGTCCCCTAATAGATTAGATCAGTCTGGAGAAGTACCTGCTACAAATATTTCAACCAATTATATACAATATGCAAAATTAAGTCTAATCATATATTAAATGATGCTAACCTATCAGATCTGTCACAGTCCCATAGGTGTGGTAGTTCAAATGCTTATTGGGGAGTCTATTTAATCTGTACATATTGTTACCTATTGCTTTTGTTGTTTGCATAATGTTCCTGGCTGTTTTCTTTAAATTGTTTCAACCAAGTTCTGGGTACTTACACAGGTCCTGGCTGACTAATGTTTACCTGAATTTTACTTTTCTTCAAGTAAACTACAAGAAGAACTGTGTTGTGTATTCCTGCTGCAAAATAACTGAGCATGTGTGAGATAGCAGCAGAGAAGAACAGGAAGTAATCTGCACTGCAGCCTCGGGAGACAGTAGCTGAGGTGGCACTGGCTGCTATAAGGAAGCAAGATTTAAAAATCACCTGGGAAAACAGTAAGAAACATGTGAAGGGGCAAGGAGTAATGCAGAATGTTATGGGAAGCTGTAGCAGACAGCATTTATTAAGAAGGAGCATTTAAGGTGCTGAATTTACTTCCTCTTTAATGCAGAGATGTGTTTTACTGCACAAAGGTGCCATGCTTTGCAGGAAAATGCTTAATTACATACCAAAGAGGTATTATGTAAAAATCAACTATTTCGGATATGAAGCATTGTTGCATAATAGAGGCTTTTTGCTGAGGAGGGCAACACTGAAGAAAGAAGCCTTGCTTTGGAGGAACTTTCTGCTGCAGAAAATTGACTTAGAGCCGGTTCACACTGGGGCGACCTGTCAGGGGACTCAGCCGCCTGACAAGTCGCGGTCCACAGTAGTCAATGGAACCGTTCTAATAGGAGCGACGCAAGTCGCTCCGACTTAGAAAAAGGTTCCTGTACGACTTTGGGGGCGACTCGGGGCGACCTGCATTGACTTCAATACTGAAGTCATTTTGCAAGTCGCCTCTGAAGTCGGCTTGAGATCGCCTTGCCGAGTCGCCCCCAAAGTCGTGCCGCCTGTGTGTGAACCGTGATCCCTAATGTTATACAGTATCTCACAAAAGTGAGTACACTCCTCACATTTTTGTTAATATTTTATTATATCTTTTCATGTGACAACGCTGTGACAACACTGAAGCAATGACAGTAGTGAGTGTACAGATTGTATAACAGTGTAAATTTGCTGTCCCCTAAAAATAACATAACACACAGCCAATAATGTCTAAACCGCTGGCAACAAAAGTGAGTACACCCCTAAGTGATAATGTCCAAATTGGGCCCAATTAGCCATTTTCCCTCCCCGGGGTCATGTGTCTCATTTGCAGAGCTTTTTTTCTCAGAAAATAGGTGCAGGAACTCAACCACGACCCCGTTCAGATTTCACAAACAGTAAAATGGTCTTAAAGGGGCATTACATACCAGGATTGCATTACATACAGAGTGCAGAGTTCAGGGGGTTACACACAGAGTGCAGAGCTGTCACTTGTAAACACAGAAACCAGACTTCTGTGTTTACAAGTGATTGTGGTGAGCAGGCACCAAAGGGTTTGAGCCAGAGGTGGTGGAACTGAGTTCCCCCTGAAAAAAAGCCCTGCTCATTTGTATTACAAGGTCTCAGGTGTGAAAGGGGAGCAGGTATGTTAAATTTAGTGTTATCGCTCACTCTCTCATACTGGTCACTGGAAGTTAAACATGGCACCTCATGGCAAAGAACTACCTGACGATTTAAAAAAAAGAATTGTTGCTCTACATGAAGATGGCCTAGGCTATAAGACGATTGTCAAGACCCTGAAACTGAGCTGTAGCACATTGGCCAATATCATACAGCGGTTTAACAGGACAGGTTCGACTCAGAACAGGCCTCGACATTGTCGACCAAAGGAGTTGAGTGCACATGCTCAGCGTCATAGCCAGAGGTTGTCTTTGGGAAATAGACGTATGAGTGCTGCCAGGTTGAAGGGGTGGGGGGTCAGCCTGTCAGTGCTCAGACCATATGCTGGACATGGCATCACATTGGTTTGCATGGCTGTAATCCCTGAAGGAAGCCTCTTCTTAAGATGATGCACAAGAAAGCCCGCAAACAGTTTGCTGAAGACAAGCAAACTAAGGACATGGATTACTGGAACTATGTCCTGTGGTCTGATGAGACCAATATAAACGTATTTGGTTCAGATGGTGTCTGTGTGTGGTGGCAACCAGGTAAGAAGTACAAAGACAAGTGTGTCTTGCCTACAGTCAAGGTTTAGACATTAATGGCAATTGTGTTGAGGCTGTAGCAAATTTACACTGTTATACAAGTCCACTTACTACTTTACATTTACAAAGTGTAATTTATTTACTTTAAAAAAAGCACACATACATTCACAAACACACACACACACTACTTCTCATGCCCATATACTGTACATTTTGTGAAAACCCCCTGTTTTTTAAAGAACAGCAGGAAATAGCCAAGGAGAGTCACGAAAATCGAAGTACTGCACAAAGGAATCCTTTTTTTTTTTTATTGAAAATGTATGTGCATATAAATACGTACAGTTGTGATTGACTTTTAGAAATCGTATTGGCCTGCTCTCTGGGACCATATCCAATATACTTAAGGCCACTTTCTATAGAATTGTGTTGGCAATTTTTTTTTATAAGGTAGGTTTAGACAGGAGTCAATAAACCTACCAGCATATCTTTGGAATGTGGGAGGACATGGGGTACCCAAAGGAAACTCATGCAAACACAGGGCAAATATGCAGATGGTATCCTGATTTGAAACAAGGGCCCCAGTGCTGCAAGATAGCTTATCATTTTGCTGTCCAAAACTGAAAATACAGGGCCACATTCACAGTCAGCGGCGTAATTTTGTGCGGGCGTAACGTATCTGCTTTACGTTACGCCACCGCAACTTAGACGGGCAAGTGCTGTATTCTCAAAGCACTTGCTCCGTAAGTTGCGGCGGCGTAGCGCAAATCCGCCGGCGTAAGCCCGCCTAATTCAAATTTGGATCAGGGGGGCGTGTTTTATGTAAATCAACTGTGACCCGACGTGATTAACATTTTTGCCTAACGGCGCATGCGCCGTCCTTGGAATTTCCCAGTGTGCATTGCTCCAAAGTACGCCGCAAGGACGTCATTGGTTTCGACGTGAACGTAAATGACGTCCAGCCCCATTCACGGACGACTTATGCAAACGACGTAACTTTTTCAAATTTCGACGCGGGAACGACGGCCATACTTAACATTGGTACGCCGCACTAATGCCTCATATAGCAGGGGCAACTATACGCCGGGAAAAGCCTAACGTAAACGTCGTAACTTTACTGTGTCGGTCGGGCATACGTTCGTGAATTTGCGTATCTAGCTAATTTGCATACTCAACGCAGAATTCGACGGAAGCGCCACCTAGCAATCAGAAAAAATATGCAGTTACGATACAACGGTGTAAGAGACTTACGCCTGTCGGATCTAATGGATATCTATGCGTAACTGATTCTAAGAATCAGGCGCATAGATACGACGGCTCGGATTAGGACTTACGACGGCATACATGGCGCTGCGCCGTCGTAAGTCCTTTCTGAATCTAGGCCTCAGAATGCTAACTCATAGGTAATGAAAAGTTGGAAAAGTGAGTACAGTAACACATATATACGGCTACTGCTATCATCAAAATTAAATGGTGGGCCAATTTTGACACCTTTCCTTTGGGTGGAGGACTCTGTCCTGGTACTGCAAAAGATAAAACTTTTAAAAATCGCCACATGCATTCTGAAAATGATCTGCACCTGCCTGATTAACAGCATAAATCCCTTCTATATTTGTGTCATATATTAGGATAGTATTTTAGATTAATATAGAGTAGAGGTAGACAAAATAATATTTTTATCATTATTTATTACAAGCATGGATACACGACTGTCTCTGTTATAGTCTATGTGTCACTTTGTCCTTGTCAAATTCAAATAATGACCCAGTCTGATGTTTTGGAAGAGCATTTTGCAAAGGACGCATATATTTTTTGTAAAAAGCTGAAAATTATTTATAGCAGATTCATGAAGACCTTGGTTAAATGAAGCTTACAGTTTTAAGACAGCAGTGAGAGCCTTTGTTGCAAGATCCACCGATGTATGGTAGAGATTTTAATAAACTCTTTAAAGGCATTCACTGTGATAAAAAACAATTTTTTTAACACAATACTAAGCTAATTCAAAAGCAAAGAACGGCATCATATATTGTTTAAATAATAAAATGTTGTTTGAAATACATATCTATTTGTTATAATAATGTAGTATAACTTTTAACCACTTTAGCCCTGGAAGGTTTTACCCTCTTCAGGACCAGATCATGTTTTGTAATACAGCAATTGTGCGGTCGTGCAACGCTATACCCAAGTAAAAGTTATGTTCTTTTTTTCCCCCAGAGAAAATTGAGTACTGTCTGTTGGGGTGGGGTTCAGATAGACTAAGATATGACCCAGTTGTTCCTTTGATCCCATTACGGTACCGCAGAGATCCCTCTGAACAATATTGCACATACACACACGAATCTTGGTCTGTTCAGAGTGATCTGACAAGTAGTATATTTGTCATGGCTTATATAAGATTAACAAGCATTACAGGGCACAATTTTGGTCACACAGTAAGTTGTAAGTGTTAATATGTCAATAGCAGTAAACAAGGTTACATCCAGACAATCTCATGAGATGTTCTCAAAACATTGTAACAAACTGTAGACAGAAGTTTGATGAGGAGGTGTTTCAATGTCATTTTAGAGAAAACATGTCTCCAGAAGCTAGAACAACAAGATAGCTTGCAAGGTAAAAGATGAGAAAAACATTTCAACATTTAAAGCAGAATACAAGTTAGATCCATTTTGCTAATATTTAGCAAAATGGATGCTGGTTTACAAGATGGATTAGAGAAGGTTTATTCCAAATACAGAAAGGTTTCTTCACAGAGCTGTGATAATGTGGAACAGACTCCCTCCAGAGGTGGTTCTGGCCAGCTCAGTGGATTGCTTTAACAAAGGTCTGGATACTTTCCTAAATGTACAGAATATAACTTAGTACTAAGATTTGTAGGCAAAGTTGATCATGGGTACAGGGCACAGTTCTCCACCATGTTTTTTGGTGAGGACACCTGTCATAGTCTTACAATTGTCCCTTGCAAACATAACGAGGAGGCCAAGTCTGGGTGCTACCACCACAGCACTTTTCAGAAACCTTTACTTGGGCACCCGGATATATCTTTATATCTCCGGAAGGGAGGTTCAGCCCTTGGTAACAGGTAAAACAAGAAGTGGTATATTATAAAACCAACTATGGTGAACCCTGTCTCTATACCATGTTCATTTACTAGCACAGCCATAACTGATTGTGACTGAAGACACGTTCCATGTGTCAGGCTGTAGGGCTGTGGAGGGGTCAGAATGGCTGGCAGACATAAAAGATCACACTGATTCAAAAGTTGCCCCCTGTGGACCACTTGTTCTTCTCGTTCTGGGGTCCTTAAAGTTGAATTATTTGTCCCAGCTATACTGGGCCAGAACTAGGTGGAATCTGTGAGTTGCACAGACCCATCAAATGTCCAGGACTGTAATGCAGCATCCTTACTCGCCTGGTCTGCTTCCATATGTGAGTCTCAAATGCCAAGATGGCTACCTCAGCAAGAACCTGGAAAGCTGAAAAAAGCCAATCAATCAATCTAACTTATTGCTTGATTGATTTACCTGCCGAAGTAAAACAAACTTTTGGCCCTTTAAATTAAACAAAAAAAATACCCCCCTCTGTTTCTCTATATAAATATATCCACCAACCCCGAATAAAGGATCCAACGACTCTGAATACAGAGTGTCCTAGGTGCAAACTCAACCCATCCCTTCAACCGGCCTCCAAAGAGTAACTACAAACTGTAGCAGGACCGATCTATGTGTAGGTGTGGTCCTGCAGGTGGGCTTGCAATGTGGTCTGGAGCATAATTGCGTAGACAACAAAGGTACATAGTCACTGGCCGTGAAGGATATATTTCCAAAAGATGGGCTGTGTCCACAAGGGGATGCCCTCTCCTCGTCCGCCAGGACGCTAAAACGCATTTGCTAAACCAATCACTATGAAGTGAAGTGGGTAGCATCGAATGGTGTGGCTGTGGCATGGCACATCAGGTAAAACTGGTGCTCTAGGTGTAACCAAATTGTTAATTTCCCTCAAGTCCTGTTCAAAGCGGTAAGTTCCATCAGCTTTCTTTACAGGGTTTATAGAGGTGTTGTAGGGTGATATCCAGTATATCCCCTCTTCTAGAAATTTATAAACTATACATTTTTTGACTATGCCTCAGAACATGGTGTTATCAGCATCACTACAATCGCTCACTAATAGACAGATTAGGCTTAATAAGCGTTTAAAGTGTTATGTTCCTTTAAGATGTGATGTTTATAAAACCCAATATTTTTTTGGCCAAATGGCAATATTTTGCACAGAGATACCCTAATATGTGGCTGTTAATGTGCAAAAATCTATTTTTCAAAATAAACTTCTCTTGGCATCCTGCCAATTATGTTATTGGACCCCACCCCTGATCCCAGTGTGGCTTTATAGGGTGTACAAGGATGAGTCCTACATACAGTCATCCTCAGCTCATCTTGCCTCTTATCCTTGTCCCCTATCTCACTTGGGTGTCCTGTTTCTGTCAGAAATAGGGGGGGGGGGTGTTACTGGGCTGTAGCTTGCACCTGAGGACTAGGGGAAGTTTGGACTTGGTATCCTTCTTCTCCCATCTGCTCTGACCCTAGCATTTTCAAGTCAGTGCTTTGCCATTTCCAACCCATCTCTTTCCATAAAGATTATATATATATATATATATATATATATATATATATATATATATATATATATAAATGGAAAGCTACATACATATATAAAGTTTACCTACTGTAGCAATACAAACAATACAAATAATAAGTACACAAGTTCCTTTAATATTACGGCATGCTAAATCAACCCGGTCACACATAATATTTTTCTCATTCTCTCCTAGAGGAATCACAAATGTACATTTCTTCCTCTTCACAAGTGCGAAAGGAGGAGCGAGCCCCTCACAGAGAACCCCGAGGGTGGGGGCTTCTGTGGAGGAGCTCCTCTCAACCCACACATAGTATTAGAAAAATTGACAGGAGATGTTTTCTTTTGTATTAGCCAATGGACACCAGACACCGACTAATTACTCGCCACTGACAACAGAATTAATGAGAATAATCGGTTCATAATCGTGGCCACTTTTCTGTTCAAAGTGAGTTTCACGTCTTTTCATGGTCGGGATGTCCATTGACCCCTACTGCCAGCATTTGTAAGTTTTCACATTAACTTATAGAACACCTTGGCTCATAAAGGTATAGGATTTTCCTGTACCTTCACATAATCACAAATCATAATCACCCATGGCTTCTAGAAAACTCCATACAAACAAACGGATTATCTTATATTTGTCACTGTAAGGTACCTGTGATAGGTACTGTCCGAAGTGGAACTTTTCATGCTGAGGATTCAGCCGAAAACGTAGTCAGGCAGATTAAGTGGTCAGGCAGGCAAAGGCCAGACACGAGCTGGCGGTGAAGTACAAAATCATAAGGCTAAAGAGTAGTCAGGGATTCAGGCAGAAGTTCAATACGATAATCAAGATCACAAGCAGTCAGAACACCCAGGGAGCTAATCCACACAAACGGGCGCTGAGAGATAGCATCACTTCCTATTTATGGGCTGCATTGATTGAAAATTGTCCACAGCTGACAGCAGGTGGGGCTAGTGAGTCCAAGGTAAGGCTTAATACCGCAAGGACATTTCCAAAAGTCCAGATCCCCTCTGTAGCACAACAGGTAAGGCTGCAGCTGTGGGACCAGGAAGATCCCAGTTCAAACACACCCAGGTACATGACAGTCGCGTGTCAGGAAGGACAGCGACAGAGGTTTGAGTTTTTTCCATCACCCAGAGTTTTTGCTACTACTTCTTAGAACAGTTAAACTGTTGAGGTCTAACAAAAATTACAGATTCTACATAAAACGGATTGGTCATTTAGTATTCCAAAATGCTCAGACCCGCCTCATGAGTCCATATATTTTTGAACCATGCCCAGTTTCCCCTGTTTTCTATCTGCAGGCTATGGCTGTGTGGAGGAAGGTTTTTACTTCTTTAAACAAATAACCTCTACCGATCCTATATTACCTCTACCCATTGACTAACCACTAGGGAATACCAAGTACCAAGTATTCCCTGTGGTTTCTATAATTAGTGTTTCTTGCTACTAAGTATGTGTGACTATTGTAATAACAAAACAGTACACCAACACATTCTGGGCACTTACCAGGCACCAACAATATTCTTATACCTCTATACAAGATTATACTTATACTTCTATGCGATAGAAAGATAAGCAAAAGCAAACTGAGATATCGGAACAACTCGTCAATCTATTTTGTGTATACACCTTTAAATTAAAATTTCCCTTCATAGCCACCCAAGACCATTAGATTCGTCTAAGATCTATCTATATGTGTTGACAAAACGCTTTGTGTTACCAAAACACTTTATATGTGCATTACCAAAACGCTTTGGGTTAGATTCAGGTAGGGGCGCGCATTGTTACGGCGGCGCAGCGTATCGTATTTACGCTACGCCGCCGTAAGTTAGAGAGGCAAGTGCTGTATTCACAAAGCACTTGCCTCTTAAGTTACGGTGGCGTATCGTAAATGGGGCCGGCGTAAGCGCGCGTAATTCAAATGAGGATGATGGGGTGTGTTTTATGTTAACGGCGGTGTAAGAGACTTACGCCAGTCGGATCTTAGGCTAGTGTCGGCGTATCTTGCTTTCTGAATACAGAAAGAAGATGCGCAGGCGCAGATTTGAATTTACCCGCCGTATCTATAGATACGCCGGCGTAATTCAATGCTGAATCTAGCCCTTTATGTGTTACCAAAACACGATATGTGTGCGTTACCAAAATGCTTTACGTGTTACCAAAACACTATAGGGCCTGTAATAGCCACCTAGGACTATTTAGGCTTACCCAAAGCCTATTGTATGTGTTGCCTAAACACTTAACAAGTCTATACTTCCCCTACACAGATTTAAAATAAAGATGATAGCGAACATATGTCACGGCAAGGTAAAAAATTGATTCAGCACCTACCGGACAGATGCCGCGATGATCCTTGCTGACTACGCCAATTGTTGGGGGGGGGGTTCAGATAGACTAATATATGACCCAGTTGTTCCTTCGATCCCATTACGGTACCGCAGAGATCGCTGTTGACCTGTGTTTCATTTGTGATCAGGTTGGTTAACTGCTTCTTCATGTGGCTATATGCAATATCTTCCATCATACTTGAGGTGATTGTAGCCGTATTAGTGCAATTGTGACAAATGAGAGAGAAGATCACCGCTCAAGGTAGGTCTATTGTAGGGTCGTTTCAAAAATATAGGACTCCAAGGGTGCAGGCAATGCACTAAGGCAAATATTGGTAAAAAGATGAGGGATGGACAGCCGCACTCCAAACCAAACAGGTTGTCTTTATTCAAATCAACAGCAAGAACACAGCAGATCACAGCAATAGGAACAGGAGAATACCGACGTTTCGCACTGGCTTCAGTGCTTATTCATGGCCATGAATAAGCACTGAAGCCAGTGCGAAACGTCGGTATTCTCCTGTTCCTATTGCTGTGATCTGCTGTGTTCTTGCTGTTGATTTGAATAAAGACAACCTGTTTGGTTTGGAGTGCGGCTGTCCATCCCTCATCTTTTTACCAATAGTGCAATTGTGACAGTGAAAATTGAGTACTGTCCGTGATACTTTTTTTTATTTCCGCCAACATATAATTTTTCATGGACGAGCTTTCGGGGTGTGTCCCCTTCTACTGATTCACAAACGTTTTGCTTTCATTTGCTGGTTATTGATCACTTTAATTGTTTTTTTTTTCCTGCTTATAACTGAAAAAATACAATATTTTTTACTTTCTGCTATAAAACATATCCAATAAATAATAAAAAAGAAATCAAATTTCTTCATCAATTTAGGCCAATATGTATTTTGCTACATATTTTTGATAAAAAACAATCCAATAAGGATATATTGATTGGTTTGCTCAAAAGTTATCTACAAACTATGGGATATTTTTATGGCATTTTTATTTAATTATAATTTTTTTTACTGGTAATGGCGGCGATGAGTGATTTTTTAGCAGGACTACCACATTGCGGCGGACAAATCAGACACATAACTGAAATTTTTGACACTTTTTTTGGGAACCAGTGACATTATTACAGTGATCAGTGCTAAAGATATGCTTTGTTACTGTACTAATGACACTGTCAGGGAAGGGGTTAACATCAGGGGCTATCAAAGGGTTAGGTGTGTCCCTAGTTGGTGCTTGCTAACTGTGTGGGGAATGGTCTGACTGGATAAACAGAGTTCCGTGTTCCTGCTCACACATCTGCGCATATTTATGCCGCTGTAGCGTATCTTTTGTACGCTACGCCGACGCAGCGCAGAGAGGCAAGCAACGAATTCACAAAGCACTTGCTCCCAAATCTGCGCTGGGTTTCTAAGGCGTAAGCCAGTGTAGGTGGAAGTGGGCGTGAGACATGCAAATGAGGCGTGACCCCATGCAAATGATGGGCCGAGTGCCAGACAGATACATATAAAAAACAGCGCATGCGCCGTCCCGTAGCCGCATCCCAGTGCGCATGCTCAGAATCACGTCGAAACAAATGCCTAAGATATGTCGAATCACTGCCTACGGCGTGAACGTAACCTACGCCCAGCCATATTCACGTCCAACGTTAACTACGTAAAAAATGATGGCTTGTCTTCCCTGGTCCATACCTTTGCATGGGTTGCGCCTCATATATGGGGAATAACTTTACGCCGGACGTACGACTTACGCAAACCGCATATATTATGTGCTGGGCGCAAGTACGTTTGTGAATCAGCATATCTCCCTCATTTGAATATTTGAATCGAAAATCAATGGGAGCGCCACATGCGTCCGGCGTAAATATGCACCCACAATACGCCGGCGTAGGCAAGTTACGTTGGTCGGATGAAGCCTATTTTTAGGCTTATCTTGGTTTCTGGTTTGGCGCATAGATACGACAGCGCACATTTGTAATTACGACGGCGTATCTGGAGATACGTTGGCGTAAGTGCTTTGTGAATCCAGGCCAATCCGATCTCTATCTTCTTCCTTGTCAGAACGGTGATCTGCCTTGTTTACATAGGCAGATCACACTTCTGCCCCCAAGGGAGCGTTCGGGAGTGGCCGATGGACATTGGGTCCGCCAGACCTGCTGATTGGCTCCCCCTCTGTCCAATCAGCATACGTGTGCGCTCCCGGTGTCTATTGCACTAAATGACATACAGGTATGTCGTTTCGCGCAATAGAGCTGCGGCAGGCGGTTGGCAAGTGGTCAACCACTTACCGACCAGCCGCCGTCATTATACGGCGGCAGGACGGCAAGATCCCGTGACCTGCCGTACCTGTACATCGGTCCCTTTAAGTGGGATGCCGATGCTCGTGACTGCCGGTCGCAAGTGATCGTGGGCACAAGAGGCAGAACAGGGATGTGTAAACACACACATTCCTGTTCTGTGAGGAGAGACAGATTGTGAGTTCCTAATAGCTAGGATATGTCATTTCCTCTAGTCGGAGCCCTCCACCCACAGTTAGAACACACAGTCAGGTAACACAGTTAACCCCTTGATCGCCCCCAAGTGTTAACCCCTTCCCTGCCAGTGACATGTTTACTGTAATCAGTGCATTTTTATAGCACTGATCAGTGTGTGAATGCCAATGGTCCCAAAAATGTGTCAAAAGTGTCCGATGTGTCTGTCATAATGTTGCACTTTTGATAAAAATTTCCACCATTAATAGTAAAAAAAATGCCATAAATCTTTCCCATATTTTGAAGACGCTATAACTTTTGAGCAAAAAAAAATCAATAAACACTTATTGCGATTTTTTTATTACCAAAAATATGTAGAAGAATACATATCGACCTAAACTGATTTTTTTTTGCCTTTTTAAAAAATAATTGGGGATATTTATTATAGCAAAAAGTACAAAATATTATATATATATTGTTTTTTAATTGTCGCTTTTTTTGTTTATAGCGCAAATTTTTTTTATCGCAGAGACAATCAAGTTCTACTAAAAGAAAGCTCTATTTGTGGGAAAAAAAGGACATCAATTTTGTTTGGGTGCAGTGTCGCACGACCGCGCAATTGTCAGTTAAAGCGACGCAGTGCCAAATCGCAAAAAATTACCTGGTCATTGAGCAGCAAATTCTTCTGGGGCTGAAGTGGTTAAAGCTGCACACAGTCAGGCACATGTAGAAACAAGATTTTTTATTACGACATTGAAACACGTCAATAATGGTATTTACATCAAACGTTCATCTTATTTAATCAATAAAAATACATGAAAAGATATTACTGTTTTTATAAGAAATATGAAGTTTGCCACTGTTCTCTTCTTTTTGAAAATGCTATCTGGCTGTCTCATCTCTATACTTCATACAACAAGCATTAAGTATAAATTCTCACCTCTAATGTGGTTCTTAGTAAGGGTTTAGAAAAAAAGTCCCTGCAGTGGCATACCTATCTGCTTTAAAAATAACCTTCATATTGTCATGCCATAGTAATGAATAACAATGTTTCAGCTATAATGATGGAGATAACACTTTGAAGCCTGTTGATGGAAGTTCATGGTATTCTTGGAAACATCTAGTGTACGTTGTAGTACAAACAAGGACAAAGCCTTCAAGCAGTATTCTTCTACCAGTTTTTAGCGAAGATTATTATAATACGGAGGCCACTCAACAACATAGGTACTTAACCAAGGCTTGTAACAGCATGTGACCATAGACACTTGTGGAGAATCTGAGTGAATATTATAATGTGATGGAGCTGAAAGGAAAGCTGCGAGGAAGCAAAAGATGTACCAATGATATCACTGTGGTGGAAAAGCCTGGAGAGAAGAAAGGGGACTGATACTGCTGTTTGACAAGGTACCATGAAGAATTTACTTTTTATTGAAAGGAAGCACTACATTATGTGTTTTTATGAGATGATAAACATTACACTATCTGCCTTTGAGCCTTAACCACTTCCTTACTGGGCACATATACCCCTTCCTGACCAGGTGAAATTTCAGCTTGTGGCACTGCGTCACTTTAACTGACAATTGCACGGTCGTGCAACGTGGCTCCCAAACAAAATTGACGTCCTTTTTTCCCCACAAATAGAGCTTTCTTTTGGTGGTATTTGATCGCCTCTGCGGTTTTTATTTTTTGCGCTATAAACAAAAATAGAGCGACAATTTTGAAAAAAAAAACAATATTTTTTACTTGTTGCTATAATAAATAGCCCATTTTTAAAAAAAAAAAAAATTTTTCTTAGTCTAGGCGATACGTATTCTTCTACATATTTTTTGGGGAAAAAAAATAAAAAAATGCGCAAGAAGCTTCTGGTTTGCGCAAAAGTTATTGCGCTTACAAAATAGGGGACAGAATTATTATTATTTTTTATTATTTTTTTTTACTACTAATGGCGGCGATCAGCATTTTTTTCGTGACTGCGACGTTATGGCGGACACATCGGACACTTTTGACCCATTTTTGGCGCCATTCACATTTATACAGCGATCAGTGCTATAAATATGCACTAATTACTGTATAAATGTGACTGGCATTGAAGGGGTTAACACTAGGGGGTGAGGAAGGGGTTAAATGTGTACCCTAAATTGTGTTCTAACTGTAAGTGGAGGGGGGGTGACTGGGGGAGGTGACCGATCTGTGTCCCTATGTACAAGAGACACAGATCAGTCTCCTCTCTCCCCTGACAGGACGTGGAGCTCTGTGTTTACACACAGAGCTCCACGTCTTGTCCCTGTAGCCGCCGATCGCGAGTCCCTGGCGGACATCACGGCCGCCAGGCACTCGCATCGGCATCTCAGCGATGCGGCGAGCACGCGCGCGCCGCCGTCGGACGCGCGTGCGCCCGCGCCGCTGGATGCGCGCGCAGGCCGTGTTTTTACGGCCTGTTAGAGATTGAGAACCACCCCGCGGCCGTATAAACTCGTACGGCCGTCGGGTAGTGGTTAAAGGGGTTGTAAAGGTAAAACATGTTTTCCCTAAATAGCTTCCTTTACCTTAGTGTAGTCCTCCTTAAAGGGATTGTAAAGGTTCGTCTTTTATTTTCTAAATTGGTTCCTTTAAGCTAGTGCATTGTTGGTTCACTTTCCTTTTTCTTCTATTTCCCTTCTAAATTTTTTTTTTCTTTGTTTGAATTTCTCACCTGCTGTTCCTCCTCAGTAAGCTTTCCACCATCATCCGAGCGGTGGAAAGACATTTATAACAGCTTACTGAACAGCTTATTGAGGAAGAACAGGAAGTGAGAAATTCAGACAAAGAAAACAAAGAAAAAAAAAATTAGAAGGGAAATCTAAGGAAAGGGTTAGTGAACCAACAATGCACTAGCTTATAGTAACCTATTTAGAAAATAAAAAACAAACCTTTACAACCCCTTTAACATACCTCATGCTTTGATCTTGCTTTTAAATGTCCTTCTTTCTTCTGAGAAATCCTCACTTCCTGTTCTTCTGTCTGTAACTAAACACAGTAATGCAACACTTTCTCCCTGGTGTGGAAAAAGACTATTGAGGGGGGAGGGGGCGAGCAGGAGGGTCAGGACACTATCTACTTTGCAGATAGAGAAAGGAGCTGTGTGTTAGTGGGTGTCCTGACACTCCTGCTCGGCCCCTCCCCCCTCAAGAGACTTTGTGACTGTGTGTAGTTACAGACAGAAGAACAGGAAGTGAGGATTTCTTAGAAGAAATGAGGACATTTAAAAGCAAAATCGAAGGATGAGGTAAGTGAAGGAGGACTGCACTAAGGTAAATGAAGCTATTTAGGGAAAACATTTTTTACCTTTACAACCCCTTTAACTTTTGAAAACCTGTCAACGTGGGGGAGTCTCATCTGAGGAAACAAGGCTTGTAATGGCCTAATATCATAAAAATAAATTAAAATGATAAGCGCTTCAGATATGTGATAGGTGACCACAACAAAAATAAATAAAACAATATGTGTAATACATAAATCACAATCAGATTGATTAAAAAATGGCTACACTTGTAGCAAATGTAAAGTGCGAATGAGTGAAAACTCAAAAATGGCAAAGTTTCTGTAACTCTATTCACCAACGTGCATCTATGTGCAAAGTAACAGTGAATAACATAGAATCAGTCTATATAAGAGAGTTAGAATGGTATGTTGAATGGTTATCGTCTTCACTCTGATAACTGATGTTAATGCAGATATCCACAAATGGTCTCGTAGTTCCCTTACCTTAACGGTGCTATATATGGGCATATAGTGTCATTCCTCCAAGGTGCGGATCTCACTGCTTCCAAAAGTATTCCCTCTGACTGCTGAGAACCAATTAAACTGCCCAGGCTCAGCGATCCAAAGGAGCAGGCAAAAATGGGGGAAGAGAAAACAAAAGAGAGCAAATGCCTCCAATAGTGAAGTAAGTTTAAAACTGGGATCTTTAATAAATTGGAATAAAGGTGGACTCTTACAGGAAGTAAAAGAATGTAGTGCAAAACATAAGGACACGGCGGTCGTATTGCGATCGTATTGCCTTCTTACGTCTGTTGGCCTCCGATGAAGTCACGAGGAACGTGACGTAACGCCGTAGGGAGTCGAGACCACGTGATACAAGCCGGAGGCCAACAGACGTAAGACGGCAATACGATCGCAATACGACCGCCGTGTCCTTATGTTTTGCACTACATTCTTTTACTTCCTGTAAGAGTCCACCTTTATTCTAATTTATTAAAGATCCCAGTTTTAAACTTACTTCACTATTGGAGGCATTTGCTCTCTTTTGTTTTCTCTTCCCCCATTTTTGCCTGCTCCTTTGGATCGCTGAGCCTGGGTAGTTTAATTGGTTCTCAGCAGTCAGAGGGAATACTTTTGGAAGCAGTGAGATCCGCACCTTGGAGGAATGACACTATATGCCCATATATAGCACCGTTAAGGTAAGGGAACTACGAGACCATTTGTGGATATCTGCATTAACATCAGTTATCAGAGTGAAGACGATAACCATTCAACATACCATTCTAACTCTCTTATATAGACTGATTCTATGTTATTCACTGTTACTTTGCACATAGATGTACGTTGGTGAATAGAGTTACAAAAACGTTGCCATTTTTGAGTTTTCACTCATTCGCACTTTACATTTGCTACAAGTGTAGCCATTTTTGAATCAATCTGATTGTGATTTATGTATTACACATATTGTTTTATTTATTTTTGTTGTGGTCACCTATCACACGTCTAAAACGCTTATCATTTTAATTTATTTTCATTCATTTTTTGTGTACTGTGAACACTTTAGATATAGCTGCCTCAGATTCACGTATGTTTACTTTAGTTACTTTTTTTGTATACTCACAGTAGCGCATTAGATTCATTTTTATATTCTAATATCATAAAAGCTTGTGGGGGTATAGTGATGCAAAGTAATGTGATAATGTTGGGAGGTGAGCCAAAAAGAAAAAAAGAAAAAAAGCACAAGCACCACTGACATTACTGTGGAAGGACAGTCTGGAGAAAAGTAAAGAGACAGATAATGCTGTCTACCATGTTTCTTGAAGTGAAGAACTACTTTATTATCTCAATATTGTGCTCAAACATCAGTACAGTGTCTGTCTTCAAGACTTACAGGAGTTCTGTGGTCACAGCATACGCTTTAATTTTATGACATCAAGATTGTAATAACATTAAAATTATATTACAATAACAATAGTTATTTTTGACAATCTATTATAAACTTGCGTGATAAATCTCCTTTCATGTTGTTATTATTAAGGCAAAAAAAAAAATCATGCTACAGGTTAAAAAAAAACACCCACATTTGTGGGGCTCTCAGCGAGACGTTCACCCTCCGAGCGCCCCACAAAGCACTGTGCACTGCAAATTACATTCTAAGCACTGATTGGGCAAAGCTTTTCCCAATCAGGGTACAGTGAAAAGCTGGTTGTTACTTAGCTGGGAAGCTGGCTGCAGCGTCCTTAACAACAGATGAGTAATTAGCTGTCAACAGACTTCCCAGTTGACAGCTGAATGAAAAAACCAAACACCTATTTAAGAACTGTAAAACAGCAGAGCAGTCTTTCGGTGGTTAGCCTTCGTCATGGGCAGAGGGTTTTTGTTTTCTTTTTTTCCGGTCCAGCGATGCGGCAGGCGTTTATTTTTTACACTTTTTTTTGGTGAATGGGTAGGGGTACAATGTACCCCATACTCATTACCCTACTTAATTTTGGCAGGTTTTGGAGCCCTTGTTAGGTTTCTTTGGTAGTGGGTCTTGTAGAACACCAACTTGGGATTCCTTCAGGGCACAGGGATCGCCCAAGCCTGCATCTTCACCAGGGCCTTTGATGGTGGATATACAGCAAGCTGGAAACAGGTCAGGGCCCCAGTTACACCTAGCCAACGATAAGGAGACCACTTGCGTATGCAGAGTACAGATGAAGGAGACAGACAAGGATTCGGGAGGCATGGCGAGTGGCAAGCAAGGAAAAGTGAGTAGATGAAGCTGGGCTCAGTATATGGGAAGTTAGACACTGAATACAAGTAACACTAGGCACAAAGGAGTCCATGATGTGTATGTTAGTCACTCAGGCTGCAAGGAAGTGTAGTCCTGGGCCTGCTGCTGTGTGTGCTGGCTGGGAAAGAGACCCGCCCACGCTCCAGACAATGATAGATAAAAGTCCCGGGAGCCGCACGTCCGAACAAGACCTGCTGCATGTAAACAAGTGACAGTCCCAGCCTGGAGCCTGGAGGGCCATGCCTCCAACACGCTTTGATCCATCCACCGGAGCTTACTCATGGAGATGGCTAGGCACACAGAAGCTCAGAGAAAGTTGCTCAGGGCAGGCAATGTGGGCTGCACTAATCATGTCTTATATAGGGAAACAAACTGGGAGGCGGGCCAGGAAGTGATAAAAGGGAGGAATATAAGTCCACAGTGGAGCAGGCGACACCCATAGGTGAAGCCAGAGGACAGCAGCACATGTCAATGGAATCACAGATCTTAGCAGAACCACTGCAGCATGGAGGTAAGAATTTCACAGGCAGGAAACTGCAGGCTGAACCGTGACACACCTCCTGTGTCTTTCCTCAGAGTGACCCATGCCTTACAACTGTTGTGCTCCTCTTTTTATCTCCAAGAGGAACCCCCCCATTTTTTTTATCAAAACAGTTCAAATAAAACTCTACATTTAACCTTTTTTAGCTTAATCTGTATTTTGTAGATCTACTGACCTTCTTCTATACTGCTTTGCCCCCTCTCCAGTGTCCCCTAGTATGTTCTGTCTCTTAGAATTTCAGATATTTGGGATGCCAACCAAAAGGGGCTGATACGCTATGACTTTTAAAGCCTTTTTAAAGTTTTTTTATAAGTTGTTTTTTTTTTTCTTATATGCAGCTCGCTTTTTAGAGGCACTGCATTCTAGCACTCAGGCCGCATACACACGGTCGTTCCAAACCGATGAGAATGGTCCGACGGGCCATTTCCATCGGTTCACCGCTGAAGTGGCCTGATGGTCTGATGTACGTACACACCATCGTTCCAAAAACCGATCGGGTCAGAACACAGTGACGTCAAACACACGACGTGCTGAATAAAATGAAGTTCAATGCTTCTAAGCATGTGTCGACTTGATTCTGAGCATGCGCGGGTTTTGAACTGATGCTTTTCTGTACTAACCATCGGTTTGGACCGATCGGTCAGCTGTCCATCGGTTCGATTTTGAAGCATGTTTTAAAATTTTGGACCGAAGGAAAACAGACCGATGGGCTATACACACCGTCGGTTTGGACCAATGAAACTGAACCTCGGTCCATTCCCATCGGTTTTGTCCGACCGTGTGTATGCGGCCTCACACTACCATTTTCATACTAAATGTAATACATTGTCCTCACTGGTATTCCTTCACTGATGGATTGAAAGCTTGGTATGGATTTTCCTATTCTGTGACTACAATTTCAATTACAATTCTTTTATCTTCCAACCAGTTTCTCTGGGATACATTTATCCTTAACATAACTTTATACAACTTATTGCTTGGTAACACTTTATTCAGAACCTCATCTCCTTGTAAAATATACAATTTTTAGATTATTTTATTTATATCCTTAATTCATTTTCAATAATCTGTAATAATTGCAACATTGTTCTCTATAACTTCCTACATGTAGAAATAATTCTACAAAAAGTGTGTTAATTGGCTGTTAGGAGGACCCAGCTCATGGAGCTTACAATCTAAAGGGAAGGAATGGTGGTAAAAAAGGTAATAGCTGCAGGGGATGATCTGGTAACACCCACATTAAACTGTATCTGCCATGTTATTTTGTTATATCAGAGGGGTGCAGGCAACAGTCTCGTTGGCTCTGAGGAAGAGGCTAGTCCGCGTTAGCCTATTGAATCTTCACCTCCTGCCACATGGTATGACTGTGGACTGAACAATGCTGTGCTATGTGATAAGCTTTGATGATATTGTCATTTTGTGAGTACAATACTTACCATTTTTTCAACAATAATACTATGGTTTTAGGACAATGGTCGGTGCAGTCCTTCCTTTCTTTTTTTGTTTCCACTGTGTGAAACCTGGCTACAGGAGGGGGGGAATCCGGGTACATCCACCTGGATTGCCACCACTCCTGTTCGGCCATTTACAGCTGTGCTCATAAGTTTACATCCATGGCAGAATTTATAATTTCTTGGCCATTTTTCAAAGAATATGAGTAACACAAAAACTTTTTTGACTCATGGTTTGTGTTTGGCTGAAGCCATTTATTATCAATTAACTGTGTTTACTCTTTTTGTATCATAATGACAACAGAAACTAGCAAAATTACCCTGATCAAAAGTTTACATACCCCAGTTCTTAATACCGTGTATTGTCCCCTTTAACATCAATGACAACTTGAAGTCTTTCATGTTATTTGTGGATGAGGCTCTTTATCTTCTCAGATGGTAAAGTTGCTTATTCCTCTTGGCAAAAAGCCTCCAGTTCCTGTAAATTATTGGGCTGTCTTGCAGGAACTGCACATTTAAGATCTCCCCGGAGTGGCTCAATGATATTGAGGTCAGGAGACTGAGATGGCCGCTCCAGAACCTTCACTTTATTCTGCTGTAGCCAATGACAGGTCGACTTGGCCTTGTGTTTTGGATCTTTGTCATGTTTGAATGTCCAAGTATGTCCCATGCGCAGCTTCCTGGCTGATGAATGCAAATGCTTCTCTAGTATTTTTTGATAACATACTGTATTCATCTTGCCATCAATTTTGACCAAATGTCTTGTGCCTTTTGTAGCTCTCATCCCCAAAATATCAGCGATCCACCTCTATGTTTCACAGTAGGAATGGTGTAACTTTTATTATATGCCTTGTTGACTCCTCTCCAAATGTTGCATTTATGGTTGTGGCCAAAAAGCAAAATGTTGGTCTCATCACTTTAAATGACTTTGTGCCAGAAGGTTTGAGGCTTGTCTCTGTGCTGTTTGACGTATTGTAAGCGGGATACTTTGGTATTTGCATAGTAATGGCTTTCTTCTGGTGACTCGACCATGCAGCCCATCTTTCTTCAAGTGCATCCTTATTGTGCATCTTGAAACAGCCACACCACATGTTTTCAGAGAGTCCTGTATTTTACCTAAAGTTATTTGTGGGTTTTTATTTGCATCCCGATCAATTTTCCTGTCAGTTGTGGCTGAAATTTTAGTTGGTCTACCTGATCATGGTTTGGTTTCAACAGATCCCCTCATTTTTCACTTCTTGAATATAGTTTGAACACTGCTGATTGCCATTCTCAATTCCTTGGATATCTTTTTATATCCCTTTCCTGTTTTATACAGTTCAACTATCTTTTCCCGCAAATCTTTTGGCAATTGTTTTTCTTTCCCAATGACTCCAGAAACGTCAGTGCAGCACTGGGTGAAAGACGCAAGGGTCTGTCAGAAGTCCAGAAACTCATTGACCTTTTATACACACACACACACACACACACACACACACACACACACACACACACACACACACACTAATTACAAGCAAACAGACCACAGGTGAGGATGGTTACCTTTAATAGCCAATCAAACCCTTTTGTGTCAACTTGTGTGCATGTTATCAGGCCAAAATCACCGGGGTATGTAAACTTTTGATCAGGGTCATTTTGGTAGTTTCTGTTGTCACTATGATTTAAAAAGAGTAAACACAGTTGATTTATAATACATGGCTTCAGCCAAACACTAACCATGAGTGAAAGAAATGATTTTGTGTTATCATTCATATTCTCTGAAAAATGGTCAAGAAATCATGAATTCCACAGTCCTAGCTCTGTCATATAGAAGCCGTTGTTATGGTCAGCCAGCTCCCCACTCTTCTCTTTCTTTCCTAACACACAGACACTTGGAGAGGAGCCTTTAGCCAAATAGATTACTTCTAGTGGCATCCATACAGGGGTTCTGAAGGTGGATTCTCACAGTTGTGTATTGAGCTTGGTTCATTCTGGGAGCATATAAGTGCATTATGTTTTATCTTTGCTTAATTAGGATGCTTATTGCACTACTTGGACATGCACTTCCCTGGTTTGTTGTTTTTTGTTTAGATTGTCCACAGTCCTAGTTTTGGCAATTCAAGGGATGGCTGCAAGGATCCCGATACAGGTAAGACTGCAACACTTGTTTGGAGCTTTTTTGGCTTGTCACATCTGAGCGCAAGAGTGGGACTAATGGTGATCTGGTTAATAAAGAATTTGATTTTGTGATTCAACATTGGGTAAACATCCAGCTGGGATTGCTCCCACAGAAATGGTGGTCCTGATTGTTGTTTAAAATCTTCATTACGCTATTTAAAATAAAATAAAAAATTGAACCATTTCTTTTTATAGAAGACCATGAAAATATTTTCCACTATCTTTACTTCTAATTTCCTATTTTTGCGCTATGAGATAGAGGCACTTATTGATTACCTTTGCTTCTGCTTTCCTATCATTGTCACAGCTTTGTTTGAAGCAGAGGCATAGACTGGCTGCTCAGAGACAGCCATTCAGTACCTTTGCCTGACCAAGAGCCATGCCAAAAACTAAAAAAATGGAGACAACTGTGCAGACTCTCTGAGACCCTGCTTCAGAAATGAGAAACATATTTGCAAAGTCCAAGGGCATTTTTTCACAACATTTATTTGTCTTCAGGTCCATTTAAGTACCTGCTAATTCTTAAATTAATCTGACAATCACCAAATTAAGACAAATGCACATGTTTAGTGAACAGCTTTTAGGCTAGGCCAAAAAACGTATTCTACCTCCCAAATAAATGGGGTAACAGAAATATAATTAGTAATCACAAAACTATGATTACAACAGAAACTAACAAAATCACTAATATCAAAACTTTAAGTAAAGGAGACCCAAAATCTTAAAATCTACAGTAGCTGTTTTTACAGATTTTTTTCAAATATACTTTTTGAAAAAGCACTTAAGTATGAATGCTTCAGACCTTTTAGCACATGCTGCTATATAATACAGACACTTATAAGTGGAACAACAAGCATATGCCATTTGTATCTGTCAACCAACGATCAACCTGTGGATCAAAGCCAACAACCCCCCCCTGTTTCTCTTTTTTGCCTAATCCAGCACTTTATTTTATATGGAAATAAGAAAAGAAGAAACTGCGGTAGGACCTAGAAGCGATCTTGTGCAACCACAAAAATCAGCGGTGTAGTGGGTTCTTGGTGTTATTGCAAACCAGCTGTGACATACTACAATCTTCTCCGGATCCTCTGTTACGGGGGATCACGGGTCTCCGGTAAGTAGACAATCTTCCTATATGGTGTTGGACATCACATTGGTTTCCTTTGAATATCTGAAGAATCCTCATATGCGGGTGGATTTTATCGGTCATTGCACTGGTGGATTGTCATCACTTATTGGTGTTACAAACGTTTTTAATCATTTCACTTTATGAACTTTCATGTACATTTATGAACTTTCACAGGGTTTTGCAAATGTAACTATGTGTATTCTTTGCACATTTATCCAAATTGACTTTTGGATTATTTATTTTTTATATTATTATTTTTTCATATCTTTGGTGTTCTTGTCATTTGTGTATTTACGTTCAATATTGTATTATTAGGTTTAACGTGATCCTGTTTTCACTTTATTTTATATGGCTTTTTAAATATTTCATCAAAAAAAATCATATAATGATTATTACTCTTTTCCATCAGCATAGCTTGATATATTTTTATACATGCATGTCTAAAGAAACAACAAAGAGTATTGCTGCACATATTTGTCCAAACACTAGGTGCAGCCTGCAAAACTAACATGAAATGAAAGAACTGGTTCATAAAAAAACGCTTACAAATTATCCATGTGGTGATTACTTGTAACAATATCTCTATTAGAGATTACCCAGTGGGGAAAAGTAATTCACAGTCAAATCAGAAGTCTGAATCAAGAATAATTTGTTCTAACCTCTTTCTCCTAAAAATTAACCTGACATGCAGTAAATCTAGGATTACAATTTCCTAAATCTCTGTAGCAGGTTCTTGGTGTGTTGTTATCCATCCCAGTGTGATGATTCTTTCTTTTATCAAAAGAACAACATGGGGGCCTTTTAATTATTGCTCTGGGATGTGTCTGTCATTATTACTATCCTAAAGATAATAATCAGAACAACAGTGCTCATTAAAACATTTTAAAACTTGTGACAATATCATTGAAAAACATTTAGGGGTAGATTCAGGTAGAATTAGGCGGGTGTAGCGTATCTCAGATACACTACGCCGCCGTAAGTATGAGCAGCAAGTCCTGTATTCACATACATTAGCCCGCCTAATTCAAAATAGGCTGGTTGGGGGCGTGTTCTATGTAAAATACTAGTGACCCCACGTATTTGACGTTTTTAATGAACGGCGCATGCGCCGTCCGTGGACCTATCCCAGTGCGCATGCTCCAAATGACGTCGGCAAATCGTCATGCTTTCGATGTGAAGGTAAATTACGGCCAGCCCCATTCATGGATGAGTTACGCAAACGACGTAAAATTTTAAAATTTCGACGCGGGAATGACGGCCATACTTAACATTGGCTGCACCATGTATTCGGTGAAATAACTTTACGCCTGAAAACCCTTACGTAAACGGCGTATCTTTACTGCGAAGGCCGGGCGTACGTTCGTGAATGGGCGTATCTAGCTGATTTACATATTCTAGGCGTAAATCAGCATACACGCCCCTAGCAGCCAGCGTAAATATGCAGTTAAGATACGACGGTGTATGAGACTTACGCTGGTCGTATCTTAGCAACATTTAAGTGTATCTCAGTTTGAGCATACGCCTAAAGTTGCGACGGCGGGGATTCGGACTTACGACGGCGTATCTACTGATACGCCCTTCGTAAGTCTATGTGAATCTACCCCTTAGGTTGTTATATTCTCTCCCTATATTATCGGTGTTGAACTTCCACAGACCTTCTAATGGTAGTATTCAGTGACGTATTTTTAGTTAGTTCTTTGTGTATAAAATGTTAGATCAACTTGAGATTGATTATGTTCTTTAAGATAAAATATAATGTTTTAAAGGACTCAGGCTACTAGCTCAAACGGCTGAAAATAGAGTGATTCAAAATATACCTGTCTTTGCAAAATAAATGCTCTAACAATATGGCTTGCTGTGAACATTGTAATGAATGTTTAGAGAGGAAAAAGTTTGCCTAGCCAAACACATGTAGGTAAAAACAATTACTAAATTCTTATATACATTTTTTTTTTTTTAATCAACAAAATAGAAGTTTATTGAGTGAAATACAAGGCATTTCAGGGTACAAAGCACTAGGCACACAGGGCCAGATTCTTGTAGTTCTGCGGCGGCGTAACGTATCCGATTTATGTTACGCGGCCGCAACTTAGACGGGCAAGTGCTGTATTCTCGAAGTTGCGGCGGCGTAGCGTAAATCGGCCAGCGTAAGCCCGCCTAATTCAAATTTGGATCAGGGGGCGTGTTTTTTGTAAATGTACTGTTACCCGACGTGATTGACGTTTTTCACGAACGGCGCATGCGCCGTCCGTGGAAATCTCCCAATGTGCATTGCTCCTAATACGCCGCAAGTACGTATTGGTTTTGACGTGGACGTAAATTACGTCCAGCCCCATTCACGGATGAGTTACACAAACGACGCACAATTTTCAAATTTTGACGCGGGAACGACGGCCATATTAAACATTGTTACGCCGCACTTATGCCACCATATAGCAGGGGCAACTATACGCCGGGAAAAGCCTAACATAAACGTCGTAACTTTACTGCGTTGATCGGGCGTACGTTCGTGAATTCGCGTATATAGCTGATTTACATATTTAGACGCGTAAATCAGCTTACACGCCCCTAGCGGTCAGCGGAAAAATGCAGTTATGATCCGACGGCGTAAGAGACTTACGCCTGTCGGATCTAATGGATATCTATGCGTAACTGATTCTAAGAATCAGGCGCATAGATACGACGGGTCGGATTAGGACTTACGATGGCGTACATGGCGCTGCGCCGTCGTAAGTCTTTTCAGAATCTGGCCCACAGTCTGTAATGAACAGGAAATGTAATCAGCAAGTCATAGAATGATCTGCAAAAACTGTGTAGCCGTTAGTATCATAAAAAAAAGGTTGTGTAACGTTCACGTTCAACATATTGTCAAGGAGAAGTAAACAGTTAAACCATAAAAATAACAGAAATAGTAGTAGTGGATTTGTGTTAAGAAGGGTCCAATACCAGCATGTCCTCAGCAGAGACCGTGTGTGAGGAGGGAAAGCTTTGTAGCTGCATATCTGTGAGTGAAAAGTCAGTTCAGTAAAACAGTGTAAAATCAGAGCCCATACAGTGCCCATACAGAGCCACATCAGTGCCATTGGTGTCACAGTGCCATCTGTCATAAGTGCCACCTGTCAGTGCCATCTGTCATCAGTGCCATCTGTGATCCGTGCCACCTGTCAGTGCCACCTGTGATCCGTGCCATCTGTTAGTGCCATCTTTCATCAGTGCCACCTGTCAGTGTCACATCAGTGCCACGTCTCATCAGTGCCACTTGTCATCAGTGCCATGTGTCAGTGTCACCAGTGCCACATCAGTGTCACGTGTCATCAGTGCCAAATCAGTGTCACGAGTCATCAGTGCCACATCAGTGTCAACTTTCATCCGTGTCACATCAGTGTCACGTGTCATCAGTGCCATGTGTCAGTGCCATCTGTCATCAGTGTCATGTGTCAGTGGATTCTGTCATCAGTGTCATCACTGTCACCAGTGCCCACCAACAATGGCTAGAAAATCATTTACAGCTGAGACGTACAATATTCTTGCAGCCGACGAGAGCAACAGGGAGCTCTCTGCTTTGGATTCCTCCTCAAATTCTGATTCTGAGTCTGACTACGAGTCTATCCTAAACAATGGAACACTGACTGCCTCAGAGTAGGATGATAGTCTGCCCGCCAGACAAAGGCGTTCTGGTGAGGAGGCAGGGCCATCCACCAGCACCGCAGTGCCATCCACCATCACCGCAGTACCTCGGCAAGAAAGGAAAGTACCAGTGGGGGTGTCACCTCTCTCCCAAAGAGTTAGGTCCCATGCCAGCCTTCCCTATTCTCTTCAGAACCCCTTGTGGCTTCCTTCTAATTCAGGAGAAGCTAACATTCCCCATTTCACTGCTCAGCCAGGAGTCCAGGTGGACACAGATCATTTTTCACCAATATATTTTTTCCACTTAATTTTTACTAAATACATGCTTGCATCAATTGTTGCCCAGTGCAAACTATATGCCCAACAATTCATAACAAGTAACCCAACGTCCTATTATGTCCGTCCCTACGAGTGGAGAGCCCTAGCAGTGGAGGAGTTTGAGATTTTTTTGGGCCACACATTCTGTATGGGACTCTCCAAAAAAATTAATTATGTTCATATTGGTCCTCCCTCCCCATCCACCACATGCCCATCATTTCCTCAGTAATGCCCATGACCAGATATCTCATGATTATGAGGTTCCTACACTATAATGATAATACCCAGTGCCCTCCCCGAAATGACCCAAATTATGGTAAGCTCTATAAAATTCGGCCACTGAAATCTTCCCCCAGTTGCTTACCCCAGACCAACACGTATGCGTGGACGAGTCACTTATCATATTTACTGGCAGGCTGGGTTTTAAGCAATTTATTCCCACCAAATGGGCCTGCTATGGGGTGAAGCTGTATAAATTGTGTGACCGAGCAACGGGGTATACATATGCCTTCATGGTATATGAAGGGAAGGACACCCAGCTGCATCCCCCCAATTGCCCAGACTACATAGGACCCAGCAGGAAAGTCGTTTGGGAACTCATATAAACCCACTCCTGGAGAAAGGCTACCATTTGTATGTGGACAACTTTTATACTAGTTTGCCCCTGTTCCGCAACCTTCACAGGAAGAACACTCCAGCATGTGGCACCGTAAGGAAAAACTGGAAAGGCTTTCCTCAAAGGCTCATCAACCAGAAGTTAAGAAGAGGGGAGATGGCGAGTATGCAGAATGAGGAAATTCTGGCTGTGAAGTGGAGAGACAGAAGGGATGTCTACATGTTGTCTTTGATCCACAATAATACCTTCATAGAGATCACCAGGAGGAATGGACGAATCCAAAAGCCCACATGTATCCACAAATACAATATGTTAATGGGGGGTGTCGACTTCAACGACCAAATTGTCGAACCCTACCTAGCCACAAGAGGAACATACCAGTGGTATAAAAACTCCACTGAAAGCCCCAAACCCTTCCTTGGCTACCAGGAGGAAATCACCACTGCCCTTATATTCCCGAACGGCCCACCAGAAAACATTTGATCCAATGTGATTAGCCGACTCTCCGAACGCCACTTTCCCGATAGAATCCCTCTCAGACCAACAGGCCAAAAACATCAGAAAAAATGCCGGGTGTGCTCCAGAGGAGGAGTTAGAAGAGACACCACTAATTATTGTCCCCAATGTCCCTTAGAACCAGGCCTCTGCATAGTTGACTGTTTCCTCCGTTACCATACTTAATGAAGTATGGTAACCCTCACTTACTGCCATTTACCTTCACACCCCTTATGCCTCTGCTTGCTCTGTAACTGACCCTGGCTTGTTATTCAACCATGCTTCTGCCTACCGATTCTGTACATACCTCTGCCTGTTCTGGAACTGACCCTGGCTTGTTATTCGACAATGCTTCTGTCTACCAATTCTGTACATACCTCTGCCTGATCTGGAACTAACCCTGGACCGTTTGACCATGCCTTTTGCCTGCCTCTTGGACTGATCTTGTACCCTGCTACTGGACTAGTGGGATTCATAACACAGGGGTTTCACATATGTGAGGGGCTCCAGAATTGTTTTTCTGGATGAAGAAAACTATTTTTTTGTTTTCTCATTCCTAGATTAGGGTCTGGAGAATCGGGGGCTTCAAAGAGATTTGGGTAGGAAAAGCCTCTACCCATGTCTCCATTCTGTCCTGAACGAGACCCTACTTCTGCCTGCTGCCTGTAGAACTTCTGCCATCATGCCTCTGCCTGTCCCGTGAACTGACTACACCACATGGACCATGTTCCTGCCTACTACCAGGACCAATATTTTTGCACTGCTGACAATCTCTGCCTGCACTGACCCTGGACTGTATATGGACAGTATCCTTCCTGATGCCCTTTACTGACTATTTACAGTATTCTAGAATGCCTGATGGTGCATGTTGGGCCTCTCTATGTGGCTAGGCTGTGAAAAAGTCCCACACATGTGGTATTGCTATACTCAGGAGGAGTAGCAGAATGTATTTTGGGGTGTCATTTTTGCTATGTACATGCCATGCGTTAAAAATATCTTATAAATGGACAACTTTGTGTAAAAAAAATAAAATGCGTTTTCATTTCCCCCCCACATTTTCCAAAAACTTCTGAAAAACAATTAACTGTTCAAAAGACTCATTATGCCTCATAAATTATGGGGTCATTTTGTGAGTGTTTCAATTGTCCTTGTGTTTCAGGGCCTTCAAAATTGTAATAGGTAGTCAACAAGTTAGATGTGTAATTTATGCTCCTAGAACACCTGATGGTGCTCCCTGCATGTTGGGCCTCTCTATGTGGCTAGGCTGTGAAAAAGTCCCACACATGTTGCTATACTCAGGAGGAGTAGCAGAATGTATTTTGGGGTGTCATTTTTGCTATGTACATGCTATGCATTGGAAATATCTTATAAAAGGACAACTTTGTGTAAACAAAAACGTGTTTTCATATTTTTCCCACATTTTCCAAAAACTTCTGGAAAAAAAAGAACTGTTCAAAAGACTCATTATGCCTCATAGATTATACATTGGGGTGTTAGCTTTCCAAAATGGTGTAATTTTGTGGGCGTTTCCATTGTCCTGGTGCTCCAGGGCCTTAAAGTGTAATAGGTAGTCAACAAGTTAGATGTGTAATTTATGCTCCTAGAACACCTGATGGTGCTCCCTGCATGTTGGGCCTCTCTGTGTGGCTAGGCTGTGAAAAAGTCCCACACATGTGGTATTGCCATACTCAGGAGGAGTAGAAGAATGTATGTTGGGGTGTTATTTGTGGTATACACATGCCATGTGGGAAAAATAACCTATTACAATGACAATTTTGTGGAAAAAATAAAGCAATTAAAATGATCTTCACCTTGCAAAGAACTGTGGGAAAAAATTACAACATCAAAAACCTCACCATGTATCTTGCTTAATACCTTTGAATATCTACTTTCAAAAAAATGGGTAATTTGGAGGGTATTTGTACTTTCCTGGCTCGTTGGGGTCAAAAGAAATGAGATGAGAGGCCACTAGTACATTAGGTGTGATCATTCTTTTTATGATTTGCACCACAGCTTGTAGACTCTTAAACTTTCAGGCCCCGTACACACGTCCGAGGAACTCGACGGGCAAAACTCATCGTTTTACTCGTCGAGTTCTGTGTGAAGCCGCCGAGGATCTCGGCGAGCCAACTTTCCTCATTGAACAACGAGGAAATAGAGAACATGTTCTCTATTTGGCTCGACGAGGAACTCGTCGGCTTCCTCGGCCGAAAGTGTACACACGGCCGGGTTTCTCGGCAGAATTCAGCGCCAATCGAGTTTCTGGCTGAATTCTCCTGAGAAACTCGGTTGTGTGTACGGGGCCTTACACAGACAAAATAATATACACTATTTTTTACCAAAGATATAGAGCAGTATAAATTGTGGCCAAAATGTATTACGAAAAATTAATAATTTGCAAAATGTTATCACAGAAACAAAGAAAAATTATAATTTTTTCAAAAATTTCAGTCTTTTTTCATTTACAGCTCAAAAAATTTAAAACCCAGAGGTGATCAAATACCACCAAAAGAAAGCTCTATTTGTATGTAAAAAGGACCAAAAAATCATTTGGGTACAGTATTACATGACTAAGTAATTGTCATTCAAAGTGTGAGAGCACTGAAAGCTGAAAATCGGTCTGGGCAGGAGGGGGGTTTAAGTGCCCAGTAGGCTGTCAGAGAACCAACCGTGGAAGAACTGGCAGACCTGTCTTGCACGGACCTACGAGCACAGTGCACTTGCGCGCGCATACGAGCACAATGCCCGCGCATATGAGCACAAGGCGCATGCGCGCGCATACGGGCAACAACACCATAAATACATTCTTCTTTATTGCACATGCGCGTGCGCCATTGCGCACGCAATGCGGGCGGGACTCCTGGCGTCAGTGCCCTATTAAAAAGCTTGTTGCAGCAGTCACCAACTGCTGCATGATCTCCAGTCCTTGGTGTGATTCTGAATCCTTGTTCCTGTTCTTGTATTCCTGTTGACTACCCGGCTTGCCTGACCAGACTTCTCCGTGTATGACCCCTGGCTTGTCTCTCGGCTTATCCTTGTCCTGTTCCTGTCTGCTGGATCCAGTGTATGACCTCGGCTTGCCTTCTGACCTGTTCCAGTCACTTCCTGTGTATGACTACCGGCTCGGCTCCTGACTCCGCCCCTGGGTTTCCTGCCAGTCCACCTCATCTGGTACTTCCGTGGTACCCCTGCCTGACTGCGTATCCTGGTCTACAGCTGATCTCCAACATCGACTCAGCAAGTCGCAGCTGGCAACTCCTGCATCTCTGGGCATAGATCCCCTTGTGTCACCTCCAGGGGGCGTTCTGCACTTAGTCGCAAGGGAAGCCCTCTCAGCACTTCGGCCTCTGGTAAGGTACGTGACATAGGCAAGTGGTTAATATCTTTATTTCTCTGGCACCCCAAACCTCCTAGATTCTTTCTGTCCACAGCCCTAGGGGGCCTTTGTTTACAGGATTTACAAAGAAACTACTATGCTTCCCAGCTGGTATTTCCCCAACTAAATAATATGGCCACATTTATTAAGCCAGCATTGTCTGCTTATATGAAAATCTTTTGAAAGACTTTCCACACATAAACTTTCCACACTAACAATGGTACTTCTCTTTTATCTTAAAAGCAATGAAATGTGAATACTGTGTCAAAAATGGACAGCACATTGAAATAATGTCCATAAAAGTACTAAATGGCAGACGGATCACTTCCTGTTTGCAATTTCTTTTTGAAAGGCTATATAAACTAGTTTGACGTCTGACAATAGACAACCCCTTGATAACGTTCTATTGGATGAAACGCGGCAGGGAGGAGACACTAGTGCTGACATCAGTCCGGGTAGGCAGTGGCACCCATTGTTATTTTATTTTGATTCTAACATATAAATCCAATAAATTACTACACTATGGAGACTTCATCTGGCTCTCAGTGAGTTTTATTTATTACAGCTACATCTGGATGTTGCGAGTTGCTGAACAGCCTTCCCCATTTGGCACCCTCTACCTCAGGTAGGATGTGCTAGAGGTAACAGTTTTGTTTTTCAGCCAGTGCAGGTAAATTTAAGCAGGCCTAGCTGTGAGCTAGGCCTGTTTGTTTATGAGCTGGGAGTGTCTTTGAGTTTAGAAGTAGGTAACTGACATGTAATTCATCACTCTGGCGCTGCCTCTAGAGGGTTCTGGAAAAGAGGCAGGACAGAGCATGGGAGTGGCATGGAGTGTATCTGGGAGCCCTGACAAATCCCCAACTAGGATTGACAGGGGGCAGGACTCTTATATATACTCATGGTCAGCCTGCTTTGGGAGGTGTTGTAGAGTGGAAGAACTGAGTGATGGAGTGTTATGTTAAGCTGTCATGGCTCCTGAGGGAACCCCCTTTCTGGGGGTGACTTTGGCCTGGAGATCAGGAGCTGGAAAGGTACCTCTCCATACATGATCTTAGAGAGGTGTCTGGAACAGGAACAGGAGGAGGACAGTGGGGAGCACTGCCTGGAAAGTCATTCAGGAGGGATCCATTCTGGGGTTGGTGAGTGACAGGCAAAGTGGAGAAATCTGGGAGAGACATGCCAGGAATGTATGTGAAGCCAGAAGGAGAGGCTGTGATGTCACTGGTGTTGGAGTTAAGTTGCTGCAGCCAGGAGGGTTGGCAAAATGTACACTGGACTGTCTGGGACCAGTAGTCCACCAAGCTTTGCAGCTAGCACAAGCACCATATTGCTATTGATTGCTTTTCAACTGTTAGGACTTATTCAGAGTAGGGCCTAAACACATGCTAGCTGTACCAGGAAACTATGATTACACAGTACAGAAAGAGGAGTTTACTCAAGCAATGTGCTGGAGCAGTATTTAGAGACTGCCAATATAGATTCAAAAGGATTGTTCAATCTATCAAGATCAACTATCTGGGCATCCCATGTCCCTTTTCCCAAATCAAAGTTAAATTCCCTAAATAAAAACAACAAAAACAAGCTAAAGGACTGTTCATTGACTGGCGATGTGTGATCACCTCTCCTCTTTTCAAGTCACCAAAAATTCTTTGTGCACATCTTTGCACTGAATTTTGCACTCTCACTTAAGCACTTTTTTGGACTTTATTTCAATGTGCTGTCGATTTTTAACAAAGTATTCACATTTCATTGCTGTTAATTTACTTTTGGCGCTACACACTTTATCCTAATTTTTTTTATAAGTTTGGTATATTACTTATCTGTGTCAGCTGATGCCCCACCACAGCACAGAGATATATATTTTTTTATTTCTACTTCTATTTAAAAATGTACAAACAAACTCTTCAAATGTTCCCACACACAGCCCAAGACACCTCCCCTAATAGTCCTACTTGGTATAATCCAGAACTTGTACAATTTCTAACCATTATATATATAGGAAAATTGCGCTTAGTGATCTAATTGTAAGAGCCTTTTCACACTGGGACATTGTGAGCGTCAGGCCCTAGCTAGCAGCCGACGAAAAAGTGTTAAAAGCTGATTGGACTCTTTAGGGGCACTTTAGGAGCGGTGTGTACACCGCTCCTACAGTGCCTCAAAGATGCTGCTTGCAAGACTTTGGGCTTTCACACTGGAGTGAAAGGAGAGGCGTTTTGCAGGCGCTATTTTTAGCACTATAGCTCATGTAAAGCGACTCAGTGAGAAAGGGGTCTAATTGATAATAGGCCACATAACAGCAGCACTCATAAATATGTGCACACCATAAAAGCAAATAAATAAAGAAAAAATGTTGCGCTGTCAAAATAGTAATATATATTATAAAGTGTTTCCTCAATGTATTATCAGAGCATATGAACCATTAAAGTCCTTCACATAATCCAAAACACATTATATGTTCAAAGTGATGAAAGTGTCCAAACACCAGTTAATCCTTAGGTGAAAAAAAGGGTGGTGTCCTTCCAATTAACGACAGGTGTATCACCTCGTGCTCCCCGAGGGATAGATAAGACAAAAATATCTTCTTACAAGATAAGACCTTTCAAGGTCTATACATGCATTAGTGAATATTCACCCCTCACTTCAGGTATAAGCCAGCTCAACTGTTCAGCCTGTTAAGGGACGTCAGTGATGTATATATTGATCTTATAGGAGCCTCAGACCCAATTATGCAGTAAATCGGAAGGAAGAGGAAACAAACTCATTGTGCAGCGTTCAATTAAAAGCACAAGAGTTTAAAAGCAAATCTACTTACAGCAAAGATAAGTTACACAGGCATATCGGAAAAACATCAGTCAGACACGCTCCTCGAGTGCTAAGATGTCACTGCTATTTCTTGCCTTGCCTGATGTATGTTTCGTTCAATAGAACAGGTCCCTACTTTAAAGTAAAATCCTGTGAAGGAAGGAGCAGGGGGCAGGGCAGATCCACATATAAAAGATATTGGGTCTAGGATCAAAAGTAAAATTTCTGCCTTTGCAGATGACACTAAGCTATGCAGTGGAATAATGTCCTTACAGGATGTCTCCAATTTACAAGCCGACCTCAATCCACTGTCTAATTGGGCGACTATGTGACAGATGAGGTTTAATGTTGATAAATGTAAAGTTATGCACTTGGGGGCTAAGAATATGCATGCATCATACATACTAGGAGGAGTGCAACTGGGGGGATCCGTAGTGGAGAAGGATCTGGGGGTTTGTTAGATCATAAGCTCAATAATGGCATGCAATGCCAAGCTGTGGTTTCCAAAGTGAGCAAAGTCCTTTCTTGTATTAAGAAAGTTATGGACTCCAGAGAGAGAGAGATATCATTTTGCCCCTGTTCAAATCATTAGTAGGGATGAGCTTTATGTTTGGGTTGAACATGAGTTTGACTCGAGCATTGGCTGTTTGCTCGTTCCCCGAATAGCAAACAATTTGGGATGTTCGCTGCAAATTCGAAAGCCGTGGAACACCCTTTAAAAGTCTATGGGAGAAATCAAAAGTGCTAATTTTAAAGGTTAATATGCAAGTTATTGTCATAAAAAGTGTTTGGGGACCTGAGTCCTGCCCCAGGGGACATGTATCAATGCAAAAAAAAAGTTTTAAAAAACACAGTTTTTTCGGGAGCAGTGATTTTAATAATGCTTAAAGTGAAACAATAAAAGTGAAATATTCCTTTAAATTTTGTACCTGGGGGGGGGGGGGTGTGTGTCTATAGTATGCCTGTAAAGTACTGCATGTTTCCCGTGCTTAGAAAAGTCCCTGCACAAAATGACATTTCCAAAGGAAAAAAAATAAATGTAAAACTACTCGCAGCTCCAATGAATTGTCGGGTCCCGGCAATACAGATAAAAGTTATTGAAAAAAACGACATGGGTTCCTCCACCAGTCCATTACCAGGTCCTTTGGGTCTGGTATTAATATTAAGGGGAACCCCGAACCAAAAAAAAATAAATGCGTGGGGGTCCCCCAAATTTTATTACCAGGCCCTTCAGGTCTGGTATGGATATTAAGGGGAACCCTGCGCCAAATAAAAAAAAAATGGCTTAGGGGTCCCCCTAAAAATCCATACCAGACCCTTCAGGTGGCGGCTTATCTGAATCTGGAAGCCCCATTTAACAAAGGGGACCCCCAGATGCCAGTCCCCTATGTGAATTGGTAACAGGGTACATTGTACCCTTACCATTTCACCCAAAAAAGTGGCAAAAAAGGTACAGCCTCCATGGGAGGCGCCCGGCCGAATGACGCGCGACCCATCTGACAGCTCTAAAATACCTTGTTGCATCAAAGGGGGGTGGGGTCACCCATGATGCCACAGGAAAACCGCCAGAAACCCTCGCTGTGTCAGAGGGGGCGGGGCCAACCATCCACGTGATGGGTGGCCCCGCCCTACGCCATTTTTTTCTTAAATTTTGCGCAGGGTTCCACTAAATATCTATACCAGACCTGAAGGAACCAAAGGGCCTGGTAATGGACCTGGAGGGGGAACCCATGTCGTTTTTTTCAATTACTTTTATCTGTATTGCCGGGACCCGACAATTCATTATAGCCATGAGTAGTTTTAAATCACTTTTTTTCCTTTAGAACTTTAGAAATGTCAATTTTGTGGAGGGACTTTTCTAAGCACTGGAAACATGCGCTAGTTTACAGGCATACTATAGAAACCCCCAGGTACGAAATTTAAAGGAATATTTCACTTTTATTGTTTCACTTTAAGCATTATTAAAATCATTGCTCCCGAAAAAACTGCAGTTTTTAAAACTTTTTTTTTGCATTGATACATGTTCCCTGGGGCAGGATCCAGGTCCCCAAACACTTTTTATGACAATAACTTGCATATTAACCTTTAAAATTAGCAATTTAGATTTTTCATGTTCGTGTCCCATAGACTTTAACGGTGTTTGTGTGTTCGAACAAATTTTTTGCCTGTTCGCATTTTCTGCTGCAAACCAAACCGTGGGGTTGTGGCGAGTGTTCGGCTCATCCCTAATCATTAGTAAAACCTCATCTGGAATATGCAGTTCAGTTTTGGGCACCAGTTCTCAAAAAGGATATTGGGGAACTGAAGAAAGTGCAAAGAAGGGCAACCAAACTAATGGAGGAGCTCAGCTATGAGGAAAGATTAGAGGAACGGAATTTATTCACTCTTGAGAAGAGAAAGTGAAGGGGGGATCTGATCAACATGTATAAATATATAAGGGGGTCCATATAATGAGCTTGGTGTTGAGTTATTCACTTTAAGGTCATCACTGAGGACAAGGGGGCACCCTTTACGTCTAGAGGAAAAGAGATTTCATCTCCAAATATGGAAAGGTTTCTTCACAGTAAGAGCTGTGAAAATGTGGAATAGACTCCCTGCAGAGGTGGTTCTGGCTATCTCAGTAGATTGCTTTAAGAAAGGCCTGGATTCTTTCCTAAATGTACATAATATAACTGGGTACTAACATTTATAGGTAGAGTTGATCCTGGGAAATCCGATTGCCTCTCGGGGGATCAGGAAGGATTTTTTTCCCCTGCTGTAGCAAATTGGATCATGCTCTGCTGGGGTTTTTCGTCTTCCTCTGGATCAACTGTGGGTATAGAATTGGGCATATGGGACCGTATGATATTATTATTATTTTATTTTTTTATGGTTGAACTGGATGGACTTTTCTTCCTTTCAACCTGACTAACTATGTAACTATGTGTCAGGACCACTGGTGGGGGACCTGAGAAGAGGAGGTTCCGGGCCAATCTGTGCAGTGCCATTGCACAATGCAGGTAAGTATAAACCTGTTTGTTATTTTTTTTTAAGTCACTTTAAGATCCAAATTAGGCTGCTTTAGGAACCTACTGGTTCCTAAACTGATCTGACTTCACATTTTGTTCACCAAAATGCAAATCAATGGCACATCATAAAATCCACATGTAAACAACCTACAGTATAGGCTGGACAAAAAAAAGGCTAGGCCAAAAAAAATTCTACCTCCAAATAAATAGGATATGCAATACAACATATTCTACCTCTAGAAATATGATTAATAATCACTGGGGCATTTTTTTTTCAGAGAATAGGTGTAGGAGTACTTCCTGCTTCATCCCTTGTCTCTATCCCCTACCCACCCCCGAGCACGATCCTCTGCAGTCAGGAACAATAGATTCCCCAGCAACAACAGGTTCCCACCAGCAACAATAGATCCCTCAGCAACAATATATCCCCGGAGCAACAATAGACTCCCCAGCAACAACAGATCCCCCTAGAAACAATAGATTCCCTCAGCAACAAAATGCTACCCCAACAACATTACCCCCCCCCCCTAGCAACAATAGACACCCAATGTAATAATACAGTAGATCTCCCATCAGCCAGCAACCATAGACCCCTCCCTTAACAGTAGATCCCTCCCAGCAACTAATGACCATCGAGCAACATAAGAGATCCCCCCAGCGAAACAGATCCCCCAGCAGCCGGGATCAATAGACTCTTCCCATTCAGTGCTGGAGGTGCCAGAACTTCGTTCCCCCATGTTCCCTCTGAAAAAATCTGAGAAAAAGTACAATGACAAAAAAATCAGAAAAACAGAATAAAACTCCCTCATCTAAATGTCAACATTTTAGAAATAGAGACGTACCCATTTTTTTTTTTTTATTTAACTGTAGCTGTTTTGCAAATTGTGGTTTGCCTTTTTAAATAAGTTCATAAGTATGAATGTTTCAGACCCTTTAACACAGTGATATGTAATACTGATGTCTATAAGTTGAGGTACAAGCAAATCCTATTTCTATATGACAACCTTAGATAAACCTTTTACCAAAGCACAATTTAATCCACAGATCAAAGCCAACAATCCTCCCATTTCTCCTCTGACTAATCCAGGACTATATTTTATATGGCTCTCAGATATTTCATCAAGAAAGCCATTCAAAGATTATTATTCTTTCCCATCACCATGGCTTGATGTATTTTTATATATCCATATCTAAAGACCTGGGAAAAGGAAGTACAAAGAGCTTTGCTTCTTGTGCTTGTTCAGATGCTGGGTACAGTCAGGCATTCTGCTGTTATGTCTGCAAACCCAAGATGGATTGAAAGAAATGGTTCTAACTTTTCTGTAAAGAATAAAAAAAAAAAATGAAAATCTTTAAAAAATATTCATATGGTGATTACTTATAACAATATCTCTATTAGAAGATACCCAGCAGAAAAAAAGTAATTCACAGTCAAATCAGAAGTCTGAGTCAAGCATAATTGGTTCTAACCTATTTCTCTCAAAAGCTAATCTGACATGCAGTAAATGTAAGTATAAAAACTGTTCTTAAGCCTTTGTAACAGGTTCTGGGTGTTCAGTTATACACCCAAGTCTGATGTTTTTCGGTTGTAACAAATGAACAAAATGGGAAACTTTTCATCATCAGAGCAACATTGCTAATTATCATGATTATAACACATGCTTTATATAGTTCCAACAGTTTGTACTATACAGCTAAAAAAAAATTAGAGTACAGTTATAATACAACTCGATGCAAGAGGAATCAGAGGCCCATGAAAAAAAAAAAAAATGAAAAAAATTTTAGGTTATTATTTGCTCCCCATTTATTACCAGTGTGGCGCAGCCCCAAGGAGCTGCAAGTAAACTGAGATCCCCCATCCTGCACAGCCAGGCGCACCAAATCTTCACAGGCTCACTTGAGTCAGAGAACAGTCAATGACTTTGTTTTTGTTTTACTGAAGGTAATAACTTTGATAGGGATGAAAGGTTATGGGATGCCCATTTACTTCAACAATAACTTCAGTGACAACACTTCCTATATGCAGTCTCTATATACAGCTCCTCTTCTTCCTCCAGCACACACTTGCTTGCAGAACATTATTGGAACACTGTGAATACCCAACAGTCACTCAGTCAGATGAGAGCAACAGCCTATTATAGGCAGGAACCCAAGGCCCTTTAGATGTGTAGCAGAATTGAAGTGTGCAGCTTGCATAACTCCTGTGGCACTGACTACTGATCCCAGCACCACCTTTTCAGGCACTGCCAACCCTTCTGACTGCAGCCACCCCTTTCACTAGCCCCCAGGCGAACTTCTCCCCACAGTCCTCCAGACTGATACTCATCGGCTTACCTGGCTGGATCTCCCAGACATGCTTACCTGCTCCTGCTGTCCCCTCTCCTTGCTCCCATGTCTCCAGGAAGGGCTTCCTCTGTGTGTTTTAGTAAGATCATTCCAGCGCCCAAGTCCCAGGCCAAAAGTCGCCCCCCCCAATACTAAGGGGCACCCTCAAAGGCCCCCCGACAGCCTCCACAGCACTCCATCTCCATCTTCCACCCAACTGCTTCTTCCTGGCATGACTCATGCCTATTTATGAGGTGGCCTGTCCTCTGCCAGCCATTTACTGGGGATTGGCTAAGGCCCTTGTAAATATTTAAAGCAGCCCCTCCTCACCTCCACCCAATATGTCACTGAACTCTGACCCAAAATTATAGCTAAGGCTTTGCCCTGAGCTAAAACAAATTTTTACATACACTAACACCCAACCTATCTACACCTAGCACACTTTAGGGTGCCACACCAGTGTAGAACTTCTGTGGACCGCTCATTGGCAATATTTGGTAAAATACAAATAGTTCTTCTTTGAGTTCTTCTTTGAGATTTTTTGAGATTTATTACATTCACTTGGATAAAGTGCTGTGTATCAAAAGGTGTAAACTCTTGGTACAATCCACAGAGACTTATGCTAAACAAAACAAAATTCAGAATACAATTGTTTCTATAAAAAACAATGGCTCTTAGACTTTACGGTTTGTGGGAAATAATAACAATTTTAAGAGAGACATTTTTTTTTTTGCTTAGTTTACCATGTGTAGGCTAGCACAAATGTGTATGTTAAGTTAGACAACCCATGCAGATGAGCCGGACCTATGGGGTTTGGTACAACACTGGTTCATTGTACACCATGGGGTTGTTTTTATTGGGCTGCAGTGGAAAATACAGAGACTTGGGCACTGTAAATTAGAGTGACGTTTTCCAGAGCTACAAGCAAGAAGAACAAAACTGATTTGTTGGGCAGTGTGTACTGTTTTTTGGCTAAGGCACTATGTAAAAAAAGGACCGCACACAGATTTAATCTTGAAGCAAATCACTGTGTCATTTTTGTTTTAGATAAACACTAGGGGCCAGATTCACAAAGAGGTACGACGGTGTATCTACAGATACACCATCGTATCTCTGACGTAAACTGGTCCTATCTATGCGCCTGATTCATAGAATCAGATACGCATAGATAGGGCTAGATCCGACAGTGTTACACTGTGTTACACTGTCGGATCTTTTTTTAAATTTAAAAATGGCGCCGGGGGCGTTCCCGCTGATTTACGATAAATAATATGTAAATCAGCGAGATACGCAAATTCACGAACGTACGCGGACCCGTCGCATTTTTCTTACATCGTTTCCGTAGCGGTTTTCCGTCGTATACTTACCCTTTCTTTTATCAGGCGCAGCCAATGTTAAGTATAGCCGGCGTTCCCGCGTCGAATTTAAATTTTCCTACGTCGTTTGCGTACGCCGATTCACGAACACGCGCGTCGCAAGTCCCGCTCACGTCGCAACCGTCATTGACATCAGTGGGAGCAATGCACGCCGGGAAATTCCCCGGACGACGCATGCGCATTTAAATCGGCGCGGGAATGCGCCTGATTTAAATATGACACTCCCCTAGCCGCGGAATTCAAATTCCGCGGGGGGATTTAGGATCCGCCGTCGCAAGTTTGGAGGTAAGTGGTTTGTGAATTAGCCACTTGCCTCCTAAACTTGCGGGAGCGGATCTTAATTCACGTAGATCGAGCGGATCTATAGATCCGCTGAGCTACGTGAATCTGGCCCTAGAATTGCACATCTGATCAGTGTGCGAACACTTTTTAGTTGTGGCAGCTGCTGTTTTATTTTTAATATTTATTATTTACAATCGTTATCTAGATTATTAGTCCCTTTTAGTGTGGTTTGTGCATTAGTTCCCCCTTTGTAAGATCTGTTTCCTTAACCCCTTGTTTTCTTTTAGAACAGAGTCCAACACCTTCTTAATGGCAGACTTCCAATAAAGGAAAGAAACTTATAATCCAGTTGCGAGAGGTAACAGCAGAAATCCCGGACGAGCCCTCACATGTAGTACTACCCCCGTAGGAGCTGCTGGTTAGTTTTGGGCCAGCACATTGCTTCAACATTCATGGTCTAGGGCAGTGATGGCGAACCTTGGCACCCCAGATCTTTTGGAACTACATTTTCCATGATGCGCAACTACACTGCAGAGTGCATGAGCATCATGGGAAATGTAGTTCCAAAACATCTGGAGTGCCAAGGTTCGCCATCACTGGTCTAGGGGAAGAAAGTCTGAAAGAACTCCAATGTCCACACAAGATGTAAAACCTCTCAAGTTTTTTTTCTTTTGCTCAAAACTTGTGAAGAAGGTAGAAGGATAAGGGGTGAGGGAAGGTTCAGGTTCATGGTACAGATCACTGGGGAAAAAACCCTAAACTCCAAAGTCATTCACCACTTCCTCTTGAGTGGGTATTGCTCACCCGAACAGACCCCTCTCACCTGGCCTAGCAGCCGGAATAATGCACAAACCAGTTCGATAAATCTCTGCCACAGACTGATTGAGAACAAATTGAACAGTCCGGAATCCTCTGCCACAGGATGTAATACCCGAACTTCCAGCCATACAGTTAAAGAGCCTTTAAGCCGACTCGGCGAACTGTAGGACAACATGAGTTGTGGATCCCTCCTCAATAAGGTCACCAGGCCTATCCCGAGACATAAGCCTTCTGCTTGGTCTCCTCCAGGGCAGGTCCTCCCCTGGTTTCCTTCATTAAGTGTAGCTTCCTTCACTTAGATGGACAGCTTAGGATCCCTCTTGATTCGTAGGCCCCAGTCAGCATAGCTGGAGCTACTAGTAGAGATGCAGCCTCGGGCCAACGTGGTCCCGGGGGGTGGAAATCACACATCACATACCTCGTGCCAGGAGGGCCACGAGGCGAAGGACCCCTAAATATGACGTCTGCCCCTTAAGTATCCCTTCCCGGCATGCACATCGGGGCACCACTCCTACTGGGCTGTTCCTGAGGAAAGATATTCAATGACCCATGGCTTGCCCATGTTCCAACACTGGCCTGTGGGGGTATCGCCACCTACAAGCAACAGTGGGAAAATGCTATCAGGCACAGCCACTGCCAGGACAGAGGCTAATTTAGAATAAATCATACAGTCTGAGCCACCTTATCCGCTCAGACACCCTCTAAATTTAACATAGTGCCCAGTCATTTGGGAGCAGGGCGCTACATTAACATAGCCTGTTTAAACTGGTTGCAATATGTCTTATTGCATAGGTCATATAAGTCATATTGCATAAGTCAAATAAGTCATATTGTAGCCAGAAATAACCAACTGGCTGTTATTTTTCAAAGACATGATATTATAAGTACTGATGTGTTGCACTGAATTTTTTTTAATAGTATATAGTACTCCTAATATAGCCATGAAAATAAAACTACATGGGAATTTTCATATAGACAGCATGTAAAGATTCCATGCACAAAATGTCATACTTTTAAATAAGATTACATTTCAGAAGCAGAGAATAGTCATACTTTAACCAAAACAAATTTAACTGTACTGGTAATTTTTCAGATACATAAATTATAAATTATATAGAACAACTTCACAAAATCTAATAATTTTTTTCATAGGAGGCATTTGAAAAGGAAGAGAGCAAGTAGATGCCATCTATTTTAACAAAAATGTTATTCCTGCTGTGCCAAAAGGAGAAAAGCTGCCAATATGTAAAGTATTTTTTGGGCCACACATTTCAGTTATGCTGCAGTAAAAATGATCTCTTCTATCACATTTGACAAGCAGTACCCTCAGACGAACATGACTCATTCATGCTGCAACCGTGTTCAAGGCATGCAGTTGCATCACTTTGGTTTGGGCTATCAGGGGTAAAACAGGTAATGGGGAAATGACATAGCACATCCTCACCACAGGTCAGGGCTGCACTGACAATAGTGCAGTTGAAGTTCTGAGTTGCATGCAAATGCACAGACACGGTCCTGCGGGTGCCTGTCTTGCAGTGCACAGGTGCATGCATACTGGCTCTGTCGCCAAATGCCCAATATAAGTGCAGCATATGCACTAGGAGGTTGCTGTCTGATCTGCAGCTGTTACCCATGCTCCTCTTCCTGTGTTTGACTCTTGTAATTGACCTGGCTTGTCCTGACCACCTTGCTTCCCACTGCACATCAGGCTCTTCCACAAGGTACATGCCACCACCTGTTAAACACCCTTTGCATTGCTATTCAGAGGGCCGACACAAATGTAATTGAGTTCTTATGCCCTGTACATACGATCAGTTCATCTGATGAAAACGGTCTGATGGATTTTTTCAACAGATATCTGATGAAGCTGACTGATGATCAGTCTTGCCTACACACCATCAGTTAAAAAAACGATTGTGTCAGAACGCGGTGACGTAAAACACAACGACGTGCTGAAAAAAATGAATTTCAATGCTTCCAAGCATGCGTTGACTTGATTCTGAGCATGTGTGGATTTTTAACCGATGGACGTACCCACAGACGATCGTTTTTTTCTATAGGTTTTTTATCCATCAGATAATTTTAAAACAAGTTTCTAGTTTTTTTGACTGATAGATAAAAACCGATGGGGCCCACACACGATAGGTTTGTCTGATGAAAATGGTCCATCAGACCATTTTCATCAGACGAACTGATCGTGTGTACGCAGCATTAGTCTGAAATCTGGCATCATTGTTTTTTTGCTTTTGAGTTGCTTTATCACTTTATTACAGGTTTACAATGTATTCATATTCATATGAATTACATATTCATTGTACATTCACATTAGTCCCTGCCCTAAAGGAGCTTACAGCCTAAGGTCCCTGACTCACATTCTTATATACACATACTCGGATCACTTTATACAGGAGCTGCTTAACCTACCAATATATTTTTGGAGTGTGGGAGGAAGCTAAACTACCTAGAGGAAACCCATGCAGGCAAAATGAAAACATGCAAACTTCAGGCAGGTAGTGCTGTGGTTTAGATTCAAACCAATGACTCTAGTGCTGCTAAGCAGAAATGCTAACCACCCAGTCACTGTGCTGGCCACTTATTTTTGTTTTGGGCTTTTATATGCAAAGGTTCTAATTTTTCATTGTTATGTTTTAGTTTGATAAGGTTGTCTTGTACATTCATAGTTTAGCTTGCTCAAATGGAAAGTAAATTGAGTAAAATTTATGATGAATTAGACTTGTGCAATTCGTTTTCGTCCGAATGCAAATTCGGACAAAATACATCCGAATCTCCAAATAACCAAAAATTTATGAGTTAAAATCCATCTTTGAAATACGTCAAAATTTGTTTCATTTATTCGCACTCGAACTCCAGAACGATTAGAATTCTGATTGGTCGAAAAAGAATCAACCGATTTGTTCTGTGTGAAGAATAGCTGGTTGTTAAGCAACCGGCCACTGCGTCTTTAACAACCGATGAGTAATCAGATGTCCGCTGAAATGTAAACAAAACAATGCCAGAAATTTCAGGAAAAAAACAGCATGGGCCCCCCCAATCAATAACAGACCCTTTAGGTCTGGTATGGATTTTAAGGGGAACTGTCAGGTAACCTGAGTCCAGGTGACAGATGCACACTGTTGGGATCAGGAGTGCACTGCTAAGGTAGTGGACCCTACAGCTGACTGCTGAGGATGGAACTATGGGTGGTTAAGGAAGGCAGGTCCACTGAAGCACCAACACAGATCCCTCAGGGAGCTAGAGCATAAGATTCCCAATGGCTCGGAGTCTAGCAGATGTTCACCAGAGCCTCTAGTGGTGAGGATGGACTGTGCTGCAACTGGCTCTAGGTAATGGCCCCCAGAGTCTCCCAGCTCACGCTCACAGTAGGCTACAGGAGGATAGAGAGAAAGCAGCAGCCCAGGATAACAAGAGATAGTAAGGGGAAAGGTCGGGGTGACTAGCAGACAAGGATAAACATAGAACACGCCAAAGGTCAGGGTCACAAGCAGGCAGGGATAGTCGAGAACAAGCCAGGATCGGTAACTGGAATTAGACGTAGAAGACATAGCAAGTCACACAGTACCCCCCTCTGATAGGCCCTCCCCCGCCTGGGCCCAGGCTTAAAGAGAAACCTCAGATGAAACCTCCTCAACAGACGAGGTGCAAAGACCTCAGATGCAGCAATCCAAGACGCCTCGTCAGTACCCAACCCTCTACAATGCACAAGGTACTTAAGAATGCCTCTGTAGAGCCAAGAATCCAGAACTTAACTAACCTCATACTTTAGTTTATCTTTAGAGACCAGACCCGAGGTAGGGAGAGGATGAGAGGATTTATTGAGGACCAAAGGCATAAGCAAGGGAATAAGGAATAAGGAATTTAGGAATAAGCAAAGGCATGAGAGGACCAACAGGAATCTGAGAAGGGTCCCCCAGACCCTTAAGGATGAGCTGGACATCTAGCACAGGACCATCACACTGGGCAGAGGTCAGTGGAACCCTGAGGTCAGGTTGGTTAGAAGGTAACATGTCACAGGAGTCAAGTTGGATAGCTGAAAGACAAGCAGAATACAGAGAGCCCTGAAAAAAAGATTGAAAACCCCACCTGACCGAATGAGGCAGTCTATCCAAAGGATGGATTGAGCCCCTTAGACATGTTTGAATGGACATAATAGTAGTAGGGTGAGGCAAGGTTGCAGAAGGTCCTGAATAAGAAAAGGTAGGAGGCTCACTGGGCATGGGCTGGACTGGCATAACTGGTGCAGAGGCTGAGTGAATAGCATAGTCAAGTGTAGCGACTACCTGAATCACATCACAAGGCGTAGAGACTGCAGAACTTGCAGTCAAGTTAGCCTGGCTGTGCGTCCAAATGTGTTTAGGGACAAAGGTAAATGGTTATGCAAACTGAAGTTAATGATCGACTCAGGTTCACAGGTGGGATCCTCATCTAGAGTGCCACATGACCTAGAGAGTGCATCAGCCCAACTATTGCAGGACACATCCCACAAATCACTATATGCAGTAGGAAGAGCAAAAGATACTGGGATGGTGGCAACAGGAAGTTTCTCTTTTGTGGCAACCTTGGGTAGGCAGGATAAGGAACAGGAGGAACCCCAAGCCAGGATCTGTCCAGCAGTCCAGCCAACGTGTGGAGAATGGAGCCGTAACCAAGGAAGACCCAAAACAATAGGAGTTGAGGCCTTAGGTAAGATAAGGAAGGATATCCACTCTTGGTGGAGTGTCCCTACCAACATCTTAACAGGAAGGGTCTGGAAGCGGATAGGACCCTCTGGGAGAACAGTGCCATCAATCGCCAAGACCACCAATGGCGTGGTGAGGGGCAAAAGGGTACATTTTATGGAAGATACAATTTCCCAGTCCATGAAATTGCCAGCGGCTCCGGAATCCAGATATGCCGAGACTGAATGAGAAGAAGCACCAAAATGAAGGAACACAGACGAATAGAGAAAGTGTCACAAAAATTACCTTTACTCCCACAGTACAGACACAGGCCCAGAGATCTGCGTCTATCACATTCCTTGGGGGATAGTCTGGTCTGACCCAGCTACATGGGTTCCTTAGCTGTCAGGAGATGCTCCACGGGTCGAAGAGAGGGGAGTTCAGACTTACTAAGGACCAAGGAGTGCTGGCGTCGCTTTTCTAGGATCCTTTCCTGAAAGTGAATATCGATCTGGTTACACAAGGAGATAACTTCGTCCAGATCAGTGGGGATGGTTCTTCCCGCTAATTCATCCTTCACTCTATCAGAAAGGCCATGAAAAAAGGTTGCGACTAAGGCCTCATTGTTCCAGCTCGACTCAGCTGTCAGTATACCGAAATGAAGAGCATACTGTCCCACAGAAGCAGGCTCTTGGCAGAGACGTAAAAGGGTGTCGGTCGCTGAAGAGACACGACCTGGTTCCTCGAAGATATTCCGAAAGAGTTTCAAGAAATTAGACAGGCTGGAAACCACTGGGTCATTCCTCTCCCACAGAGGTGCAGCCCAAGCTAAAGCCTCACCGGACAGGAGAGAAATAATATAGACCACCTTTGCCCGATCAGACTGGAAGTTTTGAGGCTGGAGCTCAAAATCAATAGTGCATTGGCTGAGTAACCCCCTGCAGGCCTTGGAGTCCCCATAGAAAAGGGACAGAGATGGCAGTTGTAGTGAATGTGGGGCTGCGACTGGTGCAATAGGTGAAGCCGCTGATTGTACTTGAGGTTGCTGACTCAAGGTTCCCAAGGAGGCCTGAAGCTGCTCGAAGCGGGAAGCCAGGTCCTGGTGGAAGCGGCACGTTAGCCGGGTCCATTGCTAATCAAACTGTCAGGTCACCTGAGGCCAGGTGACAGATGCACACCGTTGGGGTCAGGAGTGCTCCGCTAAGGTAGTGAACCCTACGGCTGACTGCTGCGGATGGAACTCTGGGTGGTTAAGGAAGGCAGGTCCACTGGAGCACCACTGATCCCACAGGGAGTTAGAGCATAAGATTCCCCAGGGCTAGAGTCTAAGAGCCAGCAGGTGTTCACCAGAACCTCTAGTGGTGAGGATAGACTGTGCTGCAACCGTCTCCTGGTCGCGGCCCCCAGAGTCTCCCAGCTCATGCTCACAGTAGGCTATAGGAAGATAGAGAGGATGTAAAAAAGAGAAAAAACTGCGCTAATCTAAAAATATAAAGTGAGCGGCTACACAAGCAATATGACAAAAATTGGATAGAGACAGTGAAAAAATATGCAGCGCTAATAAAACACTTATAAGGAATATACAAGTGAAAACCATGCATCAATGTAATAAGATCACAGTAGCCTGTGAATAAGTGTCCATTTAAAAATGAAAACAAAACACAAAACAAAAGTCCATCAATAGGGGGTGTATGGCAACATCCTCATCATAGGAAAAACCTTCTGCACAGTAAAAACAGGAGTGGATGGAATACTCTTACCGAATAGCGTGGATCTGCTTGTCAGCGACAACAGATCGTAAACGCATGGAAGGACTCCACTCGAATCTGCTCGGCTGGACGATGGCCCAATAGTAGACTCACCACAGGATATCCCGATGGATGGCTGTAAGCCTGGACTGGAACCTCACCGTGGGTGTACTTGCTCCAACTCAGATTCGTAGACAGAAACAGAAGGTCAGCTTGTTGAGAAGCGACAAACGATGGTGTAAACAGTGGTGTCCACTGATGGAAGGTGCGCACAAACGTGGAGTATGAAAAACTTTGTATCCCAGCAAGTCATGCAGGAGAAAGAAAAAAACAATGCTCCGGATGGTGCAGATAAAAGAGGATAGGTTTTATTGTAATAAAACCAAATTACATAAAAGTGATCACTTCAGCATAAAAATGGATAAAAGCAATATGGGGTGCAGGTATAGCTTGCTATACCTGCACCCCATATTGCTTTTATCCATTTTTTCCAAATTCCGTTCTGGAAAAGAGTTGGGAACAGAGGGTTTCAGTTAAGTCACATGAAAGGTAGGGTGAATCCTAAGTGAGTCTGGTAGTTCCAGCTCATAGGCCACCCCGTTATTTTCCTCTTGACCGGGAACAGACCCAGCTTTTTTGAAGGGCATGCCAACCTTAGGTTTGTCGTGGACAACCACACTAGATTACTGGGTTCAAGAATTAATTGCCCTCATCTCTTTCTGTGATGCAGAACAAGTTGTAGGCCCCTCGGAGATCAAGTTTGGGCACCAGGGGAAGAGGGTTGCGAATCTTAACAGTGATTTTGTTAGCAGCGCTTTACCGCCAATATTGCGGCGCTATTGAGAAAGGGTTTAAACCACCCGCAATGCGCCTCTGCAGAGGCGCATTGCCGGTGGTAAATCCACGCTGTCCCATTTATTTAAATGGGCGGGAGCATGTAGAAGTGGTATACACACCGTTCCTTCACCTTTCCAAAGATGCAGCTAGCAGGACTTTTTTCCCATCCTGCTAGCGCACCGCTCCAGTGTGAAAGCCCTCTGGCTTTCACACTGGAGAAACAGAAGCAGCTGTTTAGGGTCGGTTTGCAGGTGCCATTTTTAGCGCAATAGCGCCTGCAAACCGCTCCAGTGTGAAAGGGGTCTTAATGTTCCCAGGCCCAATTCTGTTAAATAGAAGATTCTCCCAAAAGGAACTTTGGCTCTCAGAAGGAGCTCAATAGGACAATCATAGTCCCGATGGGGCGGAAGAGTCTCTGCTCCTTTTTAACTGAAAACTTCCATAAAGTCATGATAAGCTTTCGGGACAGATTGGCATATCTCGTGTCAGTGTCCATGCACAACAGGCAAGATGGTTCACGGGCATTTTTATAGAGACAGAACTGATGACAATATGGAGAGGGAAACATGATCTCTCCCTTGACCCAATTGATTTGAGGGTTGTGGGCCTGCAACTATGGCATGCCAAGGATGACTGGGAACAAGGGTGAGCGATGATATCCAAGCGTAACCGATCTTGGTGTAAACTGGCAATGGTGGCAGGTAGTGGCATGGTTTCCTGCATAACAGGTCCAGACTTAATAGCAGACCCATTGGCCAGATATATAGAAAGTCCTTGGGCCTTGAGTTGTAAGGGAATCGGGTGTGTGGCTGCAAAAGTTGAATCCATGAAGCAGCTACAGAGTCAATATTAGTGGAAACTAGTAAATTCCTTCCTAGAAGCTGCAACAAGATAGGGAGAGCAAAGTGAGAAGAGGTGTTGGCCAAAGAATATGCATGATCAGAGGAAATTGACAGACACTTACGAAGCTTGGCGGGACAGGTTCTGACGTAATGTCCAGGTTCTCCACAATACAGACATAGGTTATTCTGCCAGCGACGTTGGAGTTCTTCCAATGTAAGTGAAGGACGGAGTACCCCCAGTTGCATGGATTCAGACGTATCAGGTGCAGGAGCCGGATGAGAGAAACTGGGGACTCTGGGTAACATCCAGGTAGGATGGGAATGTCCTGTTTATCTCTCCGATCTTCGCTCCTAGACTTTGGTCAATCTGTATTTACAGGTTGATAAGTGCATCCAGGGTTTGGGGTACCCCAACTCGGGCCATCTCATCTTTTAGAGGATCTGGCAGCCCCATACAGAACTGGTAGTGGAAGGCAGCATCATTCCAGTTAGTGTCCACGCTCCAATGCCTGAACTCAGCGACGTAGTCTTCCTCTACCCTGTGTCCTTGCTGTAGCATATTCAGTGTGGCTTCTGCGGTTACAGAAAGCGGAATGTCTTCATACAGCCTGGCCATGACATCAAAAAAAGTAGTCAGGTTAGTTAAAGCTTCTGATTTCTGTTCCAGGAGGTGGTGTGTCCAGGTTTGGGGTTTACCCTGTAGCAAGGAGATTACAAAGCCCACCTTAGTGGCTTTTAGGGAAAAGGTACGTGGCTGCAGAGCAAAGTATGCATTGCGGAACACCCTGAACTTACTGCGTTCTCCGGGAAAACTTTTCAGGTGTGGGAACTCTTGGTTCAGGAGGGAGCATAACTACTGTAGGAGAAGAGGCGGTAATGGCAGAAGAAGCAGAGGTATGTGGGGACCCCTGGGTGCTGGCTGGAGATGATAGTGCTAGGACACTTTCTTCCAATCGGGTATAGTTTTCTTTAAGGTTTTTCACAGCCTGTGTTAGGCCTACCAGACGTTGACATAGTTCCTCCATAAGAAAAGGCTCCTCGTTCGTGCTCAGACATGCCACGTACCTAGTAGATGAGCCCGAACTGCAGACATGGCTGTCTGATACTGTTACGTACCTAGTAGATGACCCCTTTCCAGACCTGCTGGGCTGCATGCTCGGATAAAAGTCTGGTATGGTTTTAGGGGGGACCCCATGACATTTTTTTACACTTTGGCATGGGGTTCCCCTTAGAATCAATAATAGACCTGAAGGGCATTGTTTTGTTTACATTTCAGCTGTCAGTGGTGAAGCAAGCTGGCAGTTGATGACTCATTGGTTGTTAAGGATGCAGCGGCCAGCTTCCTGGCTTGCTGCTTAACAACCAGCTATACTTCACACAGACTTCAAATCTGTAATTTTTCCACCGATCCAAATTTGAATTGTTCAAAAAATGTTAAATGAATTACAAAATAAATATACAAATTTGATGAAAACAAAATTAAATTTAACGAATTCCAAAACCACACTAAGCGAATTCCGAAACAAAACGAAATTAGTAACATAACGGATATACAATGCTGTGAAAATGTATTTGCCCCTTTTCAGATTAATTTTTTTTTGCATATTTGTCACACTTAAATGACTCAGATCATCAAACAAATTTTATTATTACACAAAGATAACATGAGTAAATAAAAAAATAAAAAATGCAGTTTTTAAATGATGGTTTCATTTATTAGGGCAAAAAAAGCTATCCAAACCTGCCTGGCTTTAAAAGTAATTGCCCCCTAAACCTAATAACTGGTTGTGCCACCCTTGTGCCACTCGTCTTTGCAGAATTGTTTTACTTCAGCCACATTGGAGTTTTTTCAAGCATGAACAGCCTGTGTAAGGTCATGATACAGCATCTCAATTGGATTTAAGTCCAGGCTTTTACTAGGCCACTCCAAAACCTAAATTTTGCTTTGTTTGAACCATTTGGAGGTGGACTTGTTGTTGTGTCTTGGATCATTGTCCTGCTGCATAACCCAAGTGCACTTGAGCTTGAGGTCACAAACTGATGGGCAGACATTCTTGGGACAGAGCTCAAATTTATGGTTCCATCAATTATGGTAAGTCGTCCAGGTCCTGAAGCTGCAAAGCAGCCCCAGACCATCACGCTACCACCAACATGTCTGACTGTTGGTATGATGTTCTTGTTATGAAATGCTTTATTAGTTTTATGCCAGATGTAATGGGACTTCCAAAAAGTTGATTTTCTGTCTCATGAGTCCACAGAATATTTGCTTAAAAGTCTTGGGGATAATCAAGATGTTTTTTTGGTAAATATGAGATGAGCCTTTGTGTTCTTTTTGGTCAGCAGTAGCTTTGACCTTGGAACACTCCCATGGATGCCACTTTTGTCCCGTCTCTTTCTTATTGTTAAATCATGAACACTGATCTTACCTGAGGTAAGTGAGGCCTGCAGTTCTTTAGATGTTGTTCTGGGTCGTCCAGGTTATGACTTCCTGCTCTTAGAGTAATTTTTGTAGGCTGGGGAGGTTCACTACCATTAATGGCTCTCCACGTGGTTCACTGGAGTTCCAAAGCTAGAAGTTAGTAATGGCTTTGAAACCCTTCCTAGACTGATACATGTACATTACTTTGTTTCTAACCTGTTCTTGATTTTTTTTAGATTGTTGCATGATGTGTGTTTTTTGTGATCTGTTAGCGTGCTTCACTTTGTCAGACAGCTTATATCTATGTGATTTCTTGATTCAACAGGTCTGGCAGTAATCAAGCCTGGGTGTGGTAAGTGAAATTTAACTCAGCTTTCCAAAATAATTGTGGTTATTCACAGTTCATTCATGATTCAGCATGGGAGGGGGCAATTACTTTTTCACAGCACTGTATATACAAAACAAAATTAAACACATTTTTCAGTTCTGCACATGTCTAAAAATAGCATATCTGCAACTTTTTCTGCTAACGTTTAGACATCTACAATGTTTTTTCTTGTTAAAAACAAAGAACATCTATACATGCCCTACTTCTCTTGTTAGATGATGCTGTAGGTTGAAATAAAACTTTTCACTTTCTGTTATGTAGAAATTGAGCTATTTTAGTACAAAATAATATACTTTATATTTTCACTGGAAGGTCTAAACTTACTGTATATACAATAAATAAGGACATCTGAACATCTCTCATGGGAGGAAGGTGACAAGATTGAGTCTATTTTCTTTGCTTGTGCATAGAATGTCATGTTTGTATAGGTACATTTTAAGCATTTGACAATGTTTCTGGAATCAGCTTTCTTTCTTTCTTTCTTTCTTCTAGAGAAGGAAACATATAATTTAATGTGTGATAGCCATGTAATGGAAGGATAAATAACCCTTATGACATTGCTGTATTTTATGTAGGCTTCAAACATCTTGACGGTGCATTGAATCTGGGTTATTCGGTTTTTTTTGTTCAATGTATGATGGACAGCCATTGCTGGGGAAGATGACAAATTATTTATTCCAATGACATCGTGCCATCTTTGCTGTCAAAGGCAGGTCAGGGTACAGGAAAGCATTTATCAGTGTCATATCTGGTCATTTTGTTCTTCATCTGCCCACTTCAGTTCTTCAAATAAAGGAAGTCTAAGTACTGAAGACTACACTGAAATACAGATAAAGTGGTATGAATTACAGATTTTGCTTACTGCCATTTGAACATTATTAATCCTGAAGGTCTCCATTATAACAAGATTTTGAGTCCTATGTTGTAAAAAAAAAAAAAAAATTAATTGTGTGTAACCAGGTTAGGTAGTGCTCTAAATTATATGTCAGTTAGCTCAAAAAATATGTTTGTAAAACCTATTCAATGGAATTGTTTTGAAAGTGATATCTTTTTGGGCCTTCATAAATACAATACAAATAATTAATTAGCAATGTCACTCAATGACAATGTTGTGTCTCAGCAGTGCAGGCAGAATGTTAACAAGTCACCATCCTTATCACTCACACAAATTTCCTACTTTCTCTTAACACTCTCACTGCCATCAACATACGTCATATGGAAATGACAATAGGGGTCAGCTGCAGCCATCGAGAGTGTGTGTGTATTTGACAAGCCAACTGTCAGCTGGAAGCAATTCTGTGGCCACCACACCCCTCCTTGTGTGCATCCTCTCCATGTATCCCTTTCTTTGTGGGACCATCAGTCCATCTTGGATCAGCATGCCAGGTGCTGCTGGGTAGAGGGAAGGAAGCAGAGTGGATATCTGCCTGCTCTTTTCCTGTTCTTCTTGCTGACCCAGAAGCAACATGTAAAAACGTGACTCCAGGGTTCCCCTTTCACTTTCCCCAGACTGTATGGCTGAAGCAGAAACTGATCAGCCTCACTGGAGGACAGGTGAGACACCCTGAACCCTGATGAGACAGGCTTAAATCCTTGGTGCATCATTAAAGAGAACAATGTGCTGTGAGAGCTATGTTTGGCCAAAGGCATGGTGCCTTTGGCCAATCATGGCTCAGGGGCTACGCCCCACACTATATAAGGCTGCTATCAATGGCGGTCGGATGTAGTGTGTTACAGTGGAGAGAGATTAGGCAGGTTAGTAAGTGGATTCAGAGTTCAGTCAGTGTAGATTAGAATATATAATACAGTGCAGTCAGTGTAGAATATATAATACAGTGCAGTCAGTGTAGAATATATAATACAGTGCAGGTAGTGAAGTGTCTATAATACACTGCAGAGTATATAGTTCAGTGCAGAGTATATAGTGCAGTGTAGAGTATATAGTGCAGTGTAGATTATATAATACAGTGTAGTGCAGTGTAAATAACATAGTGTTGTGGTGCTACTAAAGTGTTGGTGTGTACAACACTTCTGTGTCACCACCAATCCCATTTTTTTTCTTAATCTTTTATTTTTATTTTGCAGTATCAGGTTCTGTTTTTGCAATATTAGTACTTTTCCTTCTGTGTCACAGGTATTATTCCTTCTACGTCAACACATAACACAGCAGTGTTAGGCCTTGTACACACGACCGGATCTATCCGCTGGGATTTATCCGCAGATCAGTTCCAGCGGATAGATCCAGTCGTGTGTACGTCCGAGCGGACATTTATCGGCGGAAAAAAATCCAGCCGACGGATTTCAAGCGGATAAAAATTTCTTAGCATGCTAAGAAATCTATCCGCTTGAATCCTGTTCAGCGGATTGATCCGGTGGTCTGTACAGACTCACCGGGTCAATCCGTCCGCTCCCCTCCCTCGCATGCGTCGTAATGATTCGACGCATGCGTGGAAGTCTTTAGCGCGGATGGATTCCGCGCGGATTTCGATCTGATGGTGAGTACAGCCATCAGATCCAAATCTGCCAGAGGATTTATCCGCTGGAAACGGTCCAGCGGACCGTTTCCAGCGGATATTCTCTCGTGTGTACGGGGCCTTATACTTTTTTTTTTCTGCGGCGCAGCAGCACTTGGAATATTTTGGGCATAATTGCTGTTCCCCCTTCTGTTTCTCATTCTGCGTCAGCAGTTGTTCCCTTTTTTGGGGGCTTTTTTAATTTTTTCTCCAGCAGCTGGCCTTTCTTAAATTTTGTTACATTTATTTTATTTAATTTTTTTTTGCATCGGTGAAAAAAAAAATCTCCACAATTGCTGCACCCTTACAATCGAAGGTGGTCTTCCTTCTGTGTCACCACTGTTTGTTTTTTTGGCCTTTCTTAATTTTTGCTATATTTTTATTTTATTTTTTTGCAACAGCAGTGAAAAAAACTTTCCACAATTGCTGCACCCTTATTTGTTTTATATAAAGAAAACTGTAATAAAACGGTGCACCAAGCACAAAAGTATTGCACCCGAGCACCATATTTCCACCCCACACTCTATAATAAAAAGTTATAAACCCCCCAAAAAATCCCCATCATGCCGAAAGGCCAACAAGGAGAGGCAGAAGCAAGCTTCCTGACGACATCAATAGACCAAACGTACGTCGAGGCGTTCCTGGTCACGTTCAGCTACTTCCAGATTTGGCACAGAGAGGCGGTGGACCGCACGCTACACCTACCCACGAGAGTGCGACAAAGTGCAGCTGGTGCTCCACATCACATCTAGCTGTAACACATTTGATTCCTTAGTGCCAAGGTCTCAGCACTTGCACAAGTAAGCGGCCATTTGGCTTTTGTTTTTAATCTGCTTTACAATAAATCGCAGAACTTCACTATGGCCCGTTTTTCTTCATTTTTTTCATGGTAATTTCTTCTGTTGGAGTCCATTCCTGGCCAGTCCCATCCAGGTACCAGTACAGACCTTAGGTCACCAACTGTACTAAAGCTCCACCTGATCCTTTTTTCAAACGAAGGGTCATGGTGGTCTGGTAAGTAGGCACTTACCTTTCACCGGGTGTCGCCAGTTTGATATCTGTTCCGTGGTGATGGTGTCTACTCTCAAGTCAACCATTTGATGCATGGACTTACCAATTGGTTATCATTTAGTGACCATTACTGCATTTTTTTGGACCTGTTTGAACCTATTTTTTGATGTTGTTATTATACAAGCACTTGCACTTTAAATCACTATTATATTGTTGACCTTATAGTTAATATATTGTTTCAAGCTAGAATTTGGAATTTATTTATCACCTACTATTAGAGCCCCCTTATTATTATAAACCCCCACATTGCTAAAGTTGTTTTCACACCACTTTAGGGGAGCAGCTTCTTTAATATATTTATATTTTTATTACCATAGCATGGAGTTCTCTATTTATTTAAGGAGAGGCAGATGCTCACAGGCCACTAAATGAGGGTAAGCAGCCTCTGTATCTACAGTGAAAAGTGGTGGTTGCAGACATAGTGCATCCTCTGCAGGTAGGGCACGCACGTCCTTTTTTTCCGCTGCTTGCCGTGTTATTAAGCCACAACATGCAGAAGAGTTGGTGGCGTGAATAACTAAGTCGCCCTCATCCTCCTCATCCTCTGCCACCCAGGCTCATACTAGTTTACCTTCCACCCCAGCTGCCAAAGCGACCCATTCCACCGGCTCCTTGTCCATAGCTACTCCTCATGCACGGAGGAGTCACCTGAATTCATTGATCATAGTGTCAGTTACATGCTGCAGGAGGATTTTGAATGCAATTTGAATGCTCTGATGTTGGTTAACAAGTTGAGGAAGGGAGTAACATGAGCCTAGAGAGAGGGGGTGCAACAAAAGGACAAAAAAATAGCAGTCATGTTCCCCAAGCTGCAGCGTACTGCCAAGTTTGCTCCAGTGACGAGGAGGGAGGGGATGATGAGGTCACTGACTGTATTTGGGTGCCTGAGAGAACAGAGGAGAAAAGTGAGGAGGAGGAGGAGGCACAAGTTCAACAAGGCAAGATGTTCTCCAGGGGCCAGCTTAAGAGCAGCCACCCTATTGCATCACATCACAGAGCTCCACAGGTGAAGGATGCTGCTGATACCCTGCTGACTTTCAAAAATTCATTGGGGTGGGATCTTTTCAGAACATGTGCAGCAGACCACAGCGTTGTTGTTTGCAATCTCTGTCTGAAGAGGATCAAGTGTGGCCAGAACACCAGCCGCTTGGGCACCACATGCTTGACAAGACATATGATGACCTGCCACGCAGTCCATTGGCAACAGCACCTGAAAGACCCACATTATAAAAAAAAATGCAGACTTCTCCTTGCTCCTCATTTGGGATCTCTACCCCTACTATACCTCAAGTCCTCTCAAAAAACCCCACTGAGAGGAATGATGGTATAGCAATGGGTGCCACAGGTACTTGCACCCAATCTGCTAGCAGTACACCACTTTTTGATTTCACCAGGAAAATTTTGCTACCCGTAAAAAAAAAAAAAATACTGTCCCAGCCATCTGCATGCTCATCATCTAAATGCTATCTTGGCCAAATTGCTAGCACTACAACTGCTGCTTTTTCATCTAGTAGACTCTGCCCTCTTTCGTGAATTTGCAGAATGTGCTGTACCACAGTGACAGGTTTTGGCCTCGTTGGTCAGGGCGGTCAGCAGCAAGGTTCACATTACTGTTGACTCATGGTCCAGCAAGCCTGGTCAGGGACATTACATTTTCTTCACGGTGCACTTGGTAACTCTGCTGGCAACTGGGAAGGATGCAGGACAGGGTTCAGTGCTGGAGCTTGTGCTCAATCATGGCTCATTGCTCATAGACGCACCCCACACTATAATGCCACGTACACACGATCGGACATTCCGACATCAAAACCGTGGACATTTTTTTGACGAATTGTTCACTCAAACTTATCTTGCATACACACAGTCACACAACTGTTGTCGGAAATTCCGAACGCCAAGAATGCGGTCACGTACAACACTACAAGCCGAGAAAAATTAAGTTCAATGATGCCGAGCATGTGTCAAATTTATTCCGAACTTGCGTAGGATTTTTGTGCTACAGACGATCGAAATTTCTGACAAGAATTTTTGTTGTCAGAAAAATTGAGAACCAGCTCTTAAACATTTTTGGTCGGAAATTCCGACAGCAAATGTCCGATGGAGCACGGTCGGATTTTCAGACAATAAGCTCACATCGAACATTTGTTGTCGGAAATTCCGATCGTGTGTGCGCGGCATAATAGTTTCCTACCCAGAACTGCCATTTTCAGTGTGAAATTGGAGTGGGAATAAATAGAACAGGTCTCTATTTGTTTCTACTAGCAAGTTACTGTGTTGTAGTGTGCTATAGTGATTCTATTCATTGTGAGTGTAGACACTTGTAGTGTGAATATAGTGATAGTGCAGTGTGAGTTTAGTGCGACCTTCCTTTTTTTTCTGTGTCAGGGCAGGTTTACTGCAGTATATTGAAGTGTATCAGTTTATTGTGTTATGGCAGGTTTACTGCAGTATATTGAATTGCATTTTTGGACTTTTACTGCAGTCTATTGTAGTGCGTTAAGTTTTTTTTCATCTTTTGATTTTAAAGGTACAGATCCCTACATAAAGAGGACCTTACACCCCTTATTTCTATTACAAGGGATTTTTACATTTTTACAGGAATATAATTGATTAAAAAAGTAAAAATAAAGGGACAGTGTAAAAATAAAAAATAAAATAAATACGATTTTAAAACGCCCCATCCCTCTGAGACATGTGATGTATTGCTGCTAACGTAATGCCGCGTACACACGACTGTTTTTCGCGTTCTAAAAAATTAAGTTTTTTTTTAAATGTCATTAAAAACTATCATGTGTGGGCCTCAGAGCATTTTTCACTATCTAAAAAAATGGTCATTAAAAATTTTGAACATGCTCTATTTTTTTCACAACGTTTTTAACATTGTCGTTTTTAAGGTTGTCAAAAATGTTTGTGTGTGCTTTAACGACGTGAAAAAAAATGCGCATGCTCAGAAGCACGTTATGAGTCGGGAGCGCTCGTTCTGGTAAAACTACCGTTCGTAATGGAGTAAGCACATTCATCACGCAGTATCAGACTGAAAAGCACGAATCGTCTTTTACAAACACAAAATCAGCAAAAGCAGCCCCAAGGGTGGCGCCATCCGAATGGAACTTCCCCTTTATAGTGCCGTAGTCACCGTGCTTTGCTAGAGCATTTTTTGTTTCACGATCGTGTGTAGGCAAGGCCGTTTTAATGATCGGGTTGAAAAAAAAGTTGTTTTTTCTAGACCCTTAAAAACCTATTTTTTTTTAACCCGAAATACTGTTGTGTGTACGCGGCAAAAGACTGGGAGCAATAATTCTAGTGGAGATTTTTAGGCATCGTAGTTTGTTGCGTGCACAATTGTCTGGGGACATGTTTAGTATCTATTTACTCGGCGAAACATCATCAAAAATTGGGTTATTTATTGTGTTTTTGTTTTGCATTGAAATTCATGAAAGTATATTTTTTCCCAACACAAAATGCATCTGAAAAACCACTGCGCAAATACAGTGTGACATAAAAACTTGCAATGATTGCCATTTTATTCTTTAGGGTCTCTGCTAAAAAAAAAAATATGGAATGTTTGGGGTTCTAAGCAATGTTTTAGAAAAAAATACAGATTTTTATTGTAAACAAAAGGTGCCAGAAAAGGCTAAGGCCCCGTACACACGAGAGGATCGATCCGCTGAAATTGATCCGCGGATCGGTTTCAGCGGATAGATCCGCTGGTGTGTACGATCCAGTGGATATTTATCCGCGGATATATTTCGGGCCGACCGATTTCCAGCCGACAAAAATTTCTTAGCATGCTAAGAAATCTATCCGCTGGAATCGGCTCCAGCGGATCGATCCGGTGGTCTGTACAGACTCACCGGATCGATCCGTCCGAACCCATCCCTCGCATGCGTCGTAATGATTCGACGCATGCGTGGATATCCTTATATGACAGCATCGCGCACGTCGCCGCGTCATCATAGCGGCGACGGCGCGACACGTCACCGCGGACGGAATTCCGCTGGGATTTTGATCTCCTGGTTAGTACAACCAGGAGATCAAAATCCGCCAGAGGATTTATCCGCGGATACGGTCCGGAGTACCGTTTCCGTGGATAAATCCTCTCGTGTGTACCCGGCATTAGGGGTAGATTCAGAGAGAAGATACGACTGTGTATCTCCAGATACGCTGTCGTATCTCTGAGTGTGCGGGGTCGTATCTATGCGCCTGATTCATAGAATCAGTTACGCATAGATTTCCCTAAGATCCGACCGGCGTAAGTGTCTTACACCGTCGTATCTTAGGCTGCATATTTACGCTGGCCGCTAGGTGGCGCTTCCGTATATTTACGCGAGGAATATGCAAATGAGCTAGATACGCCGATTCAGATCTGACCCAAAGTGACACTTTTTGGGGACCAGTGACATTCTTACATTGATCAGTGCTAAAAAAAATGCACTGATCAATGTATAAATGACACTGGCAGGGAAGGGGGCGGTCAAGGGGTTAACTGTGTTCCCTGGGTGTGTTCTAACTGTGTGGGGGATGGGCTTGCTGATCACTAGGAACAGCAGATCCCCGTTCTGCCTCTCTGTACTGTGATCGCGGGTGGCCAGGGGACACTACCACATGCACGGACAGGCATACAGGCAGGGGCGGACTGACCATTCGGTCATTCGGGCAGTGACCGAGGGCCCGTGCCACTAGGGGGCCCCATCAGGGTGGCCAGCCTCGGTAAAACTAGGGACAGAATGTAAAAAACAGTGTTTTTTTTACATCTGTTCCTGAAATGCCTGACACCGACACTATTTTGATGTAGAAATCCTAAGATTATAGCTGCCCCGCCTCTGCACTGCCCCCTCAGCCAATAGGAACATGTTGTACACGCCCCCTTCCACAGCGCGGCTATTTTGACACAGTAGCAGGAGATGCAGACAGAGTCCGACTGCTAGAGGAGAGGGAGGCGGGGACAGCTTACAGTGTGGGACGGACTGCTGCCTGATGAGGTAAACTGGCTGAGTTTTACAAGATGGATTCTTGTCAGTGGATTCCCCTGGAGAGCAGAGAGGGAGGGGATGTGTTACCTTTAGCATGGCTCTTCCTGACTATAAGATCGATTTTGTGTGTAATAAGTGCAATGCTCCTGGAGGAAGAACATGTCCTGAATGTCTCCCCAATATCTACTAACTACATCTCCCTACTCATTAGCTGTACACAGGCACAGTCCCCCTCCTCTCCTCTCCTGTATTTCCAACTAATGTGCCTGTGAGCTGCTGGGGAACTACAAGTCCCAGCATGTCAGGAGATGGGGGCAGCAGTGTGTTCAATCAAGCACACTTTTGGGTGAAAAATGCTGTAGTATGTATACTGTATGTGTATATATAGAGAGTGTGTGTGTATATATATATATCTATATATATATATATATATATATATATGCTGTGTATATATATATATATATATATATATACTGTATGTGTGTGTGTATGTATAGTGTACGTATATACTATGTGTGTATGTATAGAGTGCGTATATACTGTATGTGTATATATAGAGAGTGTGTGTGTATATATATATATATATATATATACACACATACATACACTGTATGTGTGTGTATGTATAGTGTACGTATATACTGTGTGTGTGTATGTATAGAGCGCGTATATACTGCATGTGTGTGTATGTATAGTGTGGGCAGGGCAGATTCGCCCCATACGCTAGCTACACAAGCTGCGTAGGGCCCCCGATTCTTCCCCGCAGCCGCCGTCACCGCTGCCAGCGGTCCGTGGCCGGGCGGAGACAATTTCTTTGCCGGCCGCCATTTTCTTGTAGACCAAATAATAGGAATTGAGCTGTGGCACCACCCACCTCCTGCCCCGCTGATGTCTGTCTGTGAAATGATGTGGGAAAGGGGCGGGGGTGGGCGATGCCGCAGCTCAATTCCTATTGGCAGCCAACCGGCCGCCTCTCCACACTCCTGTCCACTCTGTACTGTAATGGCGGCGGAGAGAATCTCTGCTGCTATGGCTTGATACCTGATGATGTAAGTCGGGGCTGGGATTGCCTGATGTATGGGGGGCTCCGCTGGGAATGCCTGGTGTAAGGGGGACTCTGCTGGGAATGCCTGGTGTAAGGGGGACTCTGCTGGGAATGCCTGGTGTTAGGGGGACTCTGCTGGGAATGCCTGGTGTTAGGGGGACTCTGCTGGGAATACTCAATGTAAGGAGCGGCTCCGCTGGGGACACTTGGTGTAAGGAGGGACATCCTCTGGGGACACCTGATGTAAGGAGGGGCTCCACTGGGGACACCTGATGTAAGAAGGGGCTCCACTGGGGACATCTGATGTAAGGAGGGGCTCCACTGGGGACACCTGATGTAAGGAGGGGCTCCACTGGGGACATCTGATGTAAGGAGGGGCTCCACTGGGGACACCTGATGTAAGGAGGGACTTCGCTGGGAATGCCTGATGTAAGGAGGGACTCCGGGTGAGTTGAATAATTTCATTTTATATAACAATGTAATAATAGAAATAATGTGCTGCAATCATCCTGACACCATAATAACCATGGTGCCGGGATGATTAAAGCGCTAACACCAGGTGTTTGGAGGATCTTTATCTGCTGATTTGTTAAACTTTCTGGAATACACATATTTCTATTGTAGTGTAAGATCTGGGCTTTCTTTCTTTCTCCTCTTTTTTTCTTTCTTTTTCCTCTTTTTTTCTTTCTCCTCTTTTTTTTTCTTTCTCCACTTTTTTTCTCTCCCTCTACCCCTCAGACTCTAACCACACCCGCGAGCCACGCCCATGTAAGCTAGGCCCACTATTTTCCGTAAACACGCCCATTTCTTACCACCGTAGAGGGCCCCTTAGCAGAATTTTGCTTAGGGTCCCAGGGAGGTCAGGATCGGCACTGAGTGTGTGTGTATACTGTATATGTGTATGTATGTATAGTGTATGCGTGTGTATGTATACTGTGCATGCGTTTGTGTATACAGTATGTTCCATGTATGCCCACTGCTGCTCAACAGGAGTCGAGCTAACAATCGCATGCTTGTGAAAAATGCACTTGTTACCATTTGGAGCCATGTGATTGGTGCACTGCAGAGCTCGACCTTGGATCAGGCAGAAGGGCAGGGCTAGGTGCACACCTGTGCAGTGACATCATGGCAACCTTTAAGCGTGGCCTTTATTCACATGCCCCGCTGCCCAATCTGAGGCCAACCACAGCAGTTCACTATTCCGCTGGCTCTACGACTCACTTGTGCAGTTCTGCCGTAAGGTGGCACACTGGGGACTGTGATGTATATGGAGAATGTTGGGACTCTGATGTGAGCGTGGAGCTCATCCTGACTGTTGTACTCTATATGTTCTTTTGTTTGTTACTTACTCCTGGTGTGACAGCCATCTGTAAACCCGGGGGCCCCATAATCTTCTATTGCCCGGGGGCCCCATGAGTTGTCAGTCTGCCCCTGCATACAGGTACGTCGGTTCGCACTGCTGAGCCGCCTTGTCACAGTATATATGCGGAAGGTGGTCGGCTAGTGGTTAAGCAATGGTCAAGAGGCAGTGTGACGCAGTTGGAGGCCTGTCTTATAGGTTTACACAGATATTGCATTTTCAACGAGGTACCTTCAAAAGACCTTGAACTCCATTTTTATTTTGTTATTTATGTTTGTTTATAAAAGAATGCTATGGCTAATAATCTGCTTGTGTAATGGGAGTATTGGAGGGACAGTCAGGCAGCCCGAAAGACAGTTAATTTTTAACCACTTGCCGCTTGCCCACAGTCGTTTTTCAACAGCTACAGGTCAAGAGATTATTATGTCATCCAGAACATGCACATTGATGAACCCCCTTGGGTGTGCATTGCGCTGCTCTCACGACTGTTGTGTCCCCTGGAAACAGAGGATTGCAGCTTCCGGTATCAGGCCGCTTTGAGGGGCTAGGGTATCACGTGATCATTATGCGATCACATGATCAAAATATAAACACAACTGTTATGAATGAGTTACATTCATAACAGCTATGCTTGGTATTGTGATGCTTTGATTGGTCCACAGCTATCACATGGTACCTGTACCAGTCACAGCATCACAATCAGTGGCAGTGCGTCCATAAAGGGCACAGGAGTGTCGCCCCCCAACTCCTGCTCGCCCTCCCTCTTCTGCTCTCTCACATAGATGGATTTATGTATTGCATGAATCTATCTATGGTCGCCGCTGCCGACCCCTAATCATGTGCCCGACCCCTTGTCGGGCATCAAGCATATGAATTACAGCAGCAGGAGTGTTTTGGAAGTGCCTGATTAGAGCCATAGGCTCTAATAGGCTTCCTGATTAGAGCCATGTGCTCTAATAGGCTTCCAAAAGGGTAGACAGCGGGTGCAATGCTGCTTCCCTAACACTGACCCGCCTCTCAGCCAATCAGGTGCACCGGGTCTGGTTACCCTGTCACCTGATTCACTGAAACAACAGGCGCTGCTATTGGATGCCTGATGGGACGAGAGGACGGAAGTCGGAGATGAGGAGACATGAAGGACCCTGCTTGTTGCCATCACCCGTTCCCCCATCAAGACAGGGTAAGTGCCTGGCAGACAGCAAGCAGGCAGGGGTCACACTGGCAGCATTTAATAGGCTCACTGGCAACATTTGATGGGCACACTGGCAGCATTTGGCACAGTGGCAGTATATGATAGGCACCCTGGCAGCATTTGATGGGCACCCTGGCAGCATGTGATGGGCACACTGGCAGCATGTGATGGGCACACTGGCAGTATTTGGCACAGTGGCAGCATATGATGGGCACACTGGCAGCATTTGATGGGCACCCTGGCAGCATTTCATGGCACAGTGGCTGCAATTGATGGGCACAGTGGCTGTGTTTGATGGGCACAGTGGCAGCGTTTGATGGGCACAGTGGCTGCTTTTGATGGGCTGAGTAGCTGCGTTCCATTGGCACAGGGTCTGCATTTGATGGGGGGGGGTGTTTCAAAAAAAATTGAGCACCAGCCGCCAATACTCTTGTATTAAGAGAGGTATGGACTCCAGAGACAGAGATATAATTTTGCCCCTGTACAAATCATTAGTAAGACCTCATCTGGAATATGCAGTTCAGTTTTGGGCACCAACTGGAGAAAGTGCAGAGAAGGGCAACCAAACTGATAAGAGGCATGGAGGAGCTCAGCTATGAGGAAAGATTAGAAGAACTAAATTTATTCACTCTTGAGAAGAGGAGAATTAGGGGGGATATGATGTACAAATATATAAGAGGTCCATACAGTGAACTTGGTGTTGAGTTATTCACTTTACGGTCAACACTGAGGACAAGGGGGCACTCTTTACGTCTAGAGGAAAAGAGATTTCACCTCCAAATACGGAAAGTTTTTTTCACAGTAAGAGCTGTGAAAATGTGGAACAGACTCCCTCCAGAGGTGGTTCTGGCCAGCTCAGTAGATTGCTTTAAGAAAGGCCTGGATTCTTTCCTAAATGTACAGAATATAACTGAGTACTAAGATTTGTAGGTAAAGTTGATCCAGGGTAAATCTGATTGCCTCTCGGGGGATCAGGAATGAATTTTTTCCCCTGCTGTAGCAAATTGGATCATGCTCTGCTGGGGTTTTTTGCCTTCCTCTGGATCAACTGTGGGTATGGAGTTGGGTGTATAGGATTGTACTGTGTTTTTTATTTTGTTTTTTTATTTTTTGTGGTTGAACTGGATGGACTTGTGTCTTTTTTCAACCTGACTAACTATGTAACTATGTAACTATGTAACAATAGTAATCACATCTGTTATGAATGAAAATTACTCAGGACAGTTCAAAACATTGCTGTTACAATGATTATCACTATAACAGCAATCAAAGGGTCACCATGGAGACGCTGAACTACTCTAATGACAGAATGACGATAATGAAAACAATGTGGAAAATTCCAAGGGGTGTAAATACTTTTTCAAGGCACTGTATATTTGAAAATTGATAAATCCTAATGTACTGATGGTCTATCTCATTTCTTGAGGCCCTAAAATGGCAGGACAGTACAAACCCCCCCCCCCCCCCCCTAGATGACCCCTTTATTTCAAAGTAGACAGTCTGAGGTATTTATTAAGAGGAGGTTTTTGGAAGTTGTGATTTTTTGTCACAATTTTTTGTAAAGATGAAGAAGATAAATAAAATGAGTCACCACTGCAGTATGACGTTATCGCAAGACTGGTGTCGCGGTGATCAGGGATACTGACTGGTGACAGAAAATAAAAAAATAATAATAATTTCGTCATGTTACAACCAAAAACGTAAATGTGTTTTATTGGGATTTAATGTGACATTCACATAATTGTGAAGTGAAAGAAAAATGATAACTGGTCTTCAGTTTTCTTTACTCTTACACCCCTAACTAAAGTTCTAGTGGAACCGATTGCCTTCAGAAGTCACCTAATTAGTAGATAGTCCACCTGTGTGTAATTTAATCTCAGTATAAGTACAACTGTTCTGCAAAGCTCTCAGAGGTTTGTTAGAGAACCTTAGTGAACAAACAGCATCATGAAGGCCAAGGAACACACCATACAGATCAGGGATAAAGTTGTCGAGAAATTTAAAGCAGGTGTTAAATTATAAAAAAAATCTCAAGCTTTGAACATCTCATGGAGCATTGTTCAATCCATCATCCAAAAATGGAAAGAGTATGGCACAACTGCAGACCTACCAAGACATGGCCGTCCACCTAAACTGACAGGCCAGGCAAGGAGAACATTAATCAGAGAAGCAACCAAGAGGCCCATGGTAACTCTGCAGGAGCTGCGGAGATCCACAGCTCAGGTGGAAAAATCTGCTTGCCACAAATCTGGCCTTTATGGAAGAGTGACAAGAAGAAAGCCATTGTTGAAAGAAAGCCAACAGAAGTCCCATTTACAGTTAGCAAGAAGCCATGTGGGGGACACGGCAAACATAAGTGCTCTGGTCAGATGAGTCCAAAATGTAACTTTTTGGCCTAAAAGCAAAACGCTATGTGTGGCACATAACTAACACTGCACATCACCTGCCTCACTGTGCCCATCAAACGCAGCTACTGTGCCCATAAAATACAGCCACTGTGCCCATCAAAGGCAGCCACTGTGCCCATCAAAGGCAGCCACTGTGCCCTCAAAGGCAGCCACTGTGCCCATCAAAGGCAGCCACTGTGCCCATCAAAGTCAGCCACTGTGCCCATCAAAGGAAGCCACTGTGCCATCAAAGGCAGCCACTGTGCCATCAAATGCAGCCACTGTGCATTAAAATGTGTAGATGGGCTCTCGTGCCTCCAAGTGAAAAAGTGAGTGAGGATGTAGTGGAAATTGCTGCTCAATCTGAATGTAAAAATATTAAATTAAATAATAAATTCCAATAGTGGATGTGATGTGAAATGATAAGCGCAATTAATAATAACACATAAGTAAAAAAGCTACAAGTGCAATGAGTGATGATGCAGCCTGTAAACAAAAATGACAATGTGCAATGATAATATAATAATGCTACAAATGTCCCATGAATAAAGAACAATCTTCGTGCATATATTGCTGTTCTTCCAATTAGCTCACAGAGCGCTTACCTCCTTAATAATGTGATAACTTCTTGGATATGGATCTCTCTGCTTTCCTTAATGGCAGGTCCCGGCTGTGTGTCTCCTGGGATTATCCTTCAACTGGATTCCAACAGTAGAGGCTATAGCTCAGGTGTGTCCCTCGATAATACTCAAGATGAAAAGGAAAGACTTCCCATAGTGAAGTATGTAATGACAAAATATTTTTAATAAAAGAATAAAGATGCTTACAAACGTAAAAAGATCATGTGTAAACGGATTCCACAACACTTCCGGTATTCCTTGTAGTTCCGGCCCTTACATGTTACGCCACGTCACGTGGCTTCATCAGAGGTCATCCAAAAGCCAACCAGCTGCCATTATTCAGATGGCCGGCACTCACCAGGGGGCTGGCCATCTGAATAGTGGGTGGCAGCAACAATACATGGATTCATGCAATGCATGAATCTATGTATTGTATTCAGTGGCAGTGCAGGAGAGGCACTGGGTGGCACCATCATGTTGTGGGGTTGTTTTCCTTAGCAGGGACAGGGAAGCTGGTCAAAGTTTATGGGAAGGTAGATGTAATCAATACAGGGCAATCTTAGAAGAAAACCTGTTAGTCAGCAAAAGACTTGAGACTGAAGCGGAGGTTCACCTTCCAGCAGGACAACGACCCTAAACATACAGCCAGAGCTACAATGGAATGGTTTAGATCAGGGATCCTCAAACTACGACCCTCCAGCTATTGTAGAACTACACATCCCATGAGGCATTGTAACACACTGACATTCACAGACATGACTAGGCATGATGGGAATGGTAGTTCCTGAACAACTGGAGGGCCATAGTTTGAAGACCCATGGTTTAGATCAAAGCATATTCATGTGTTAGAATGTCCCAGTCAAAGCCCAGACCTAAATCCAATTGACAATCTGTGACAAGACTTGAAAATTGCTGTTCACAGACGCTTTCCATCCAATCTGACAGCTTGAGCTATTTTGCAAAGAAGAATGGGCAAAAATTTCACTCTCTAGATGTGCAAAGCTGGTAGAGGCAAAAAGACTTGCAACTGTAATTGCAGAGAATGGTATTTTGACTACAAAGTATTGACTCAGGGGGGCTGAATACAAATGCACGCCACACTTTTCACATATTTATTTGTAAAAAAAATTGAAAAACATTTATCATTTTCCTTCCACTTCACAATTATGTGTCACTTTGTGTTGGTCTATCATATAAAATCCCAATAACATACATTTATGTTTTTGGTTGTAACATGACAAAATGGGTCTTAATACTTTTTCAAGGCACTGTATATACCATATTTTGTAGACTCTATAACGTTTTCACACAAACCAATTAATATAGACTTATTGGGATTGATTTTCACCAAAGACATTTAGCAGAATACATTTTGGCATAAATGTATGAAGAAATTCGATTTTATTGGATGTTTAACGTAAAGTAAAAAATATAGGGCTAGATTCACGTAGAATCGCGTAACTTTGTGCGGGCGTAACGTATCCTATTTACGTTACGCCTCCGCAAATTTTACAGGTAAGTGTAATTGTATTCTCAAATAAAAGTTGCGGCGGCGTAGCGTAAATAGGCCAGTGTAAGCCCGCCTAATTCAAATTGTGAAGAGGTGGGCGTGTGTTATGTAAAACAGGCTTGACCCTGACGTGATTGACGTTTTTCCCGAACGGCGCATGCGCCATCCGTGGAATTTCCCAGTGTGCATTGCTCCAAAGTACGCCACAAGGACGTCATTGGTTTCGACGTGAATGACGTCCAGCCCCATTCACGGACGACTTACGGAAACGACGTAACTTTTTCAAATTTCGACACTGGAACGACGGCCATACTTAACATTGTTACGCCGCACTTACGCCACCATATAGCAGGGGTAACTATACGCCAGGAAAAGCCTAACGTAAACAGCGTAACTGTACTGCGTCGGTCGGGCGTACGTTCGTGAAATTGCTTTACAAGCTAATTTGCATACTCGACGCGGAATTCGACGGAAGCGCCACCTATCGGCCAGCGTAAATATGCAGTTACGATCCGACGGCGTAAGAGACTTACGCCTGTCGGATCTAATAGATATCTATGCGTAACTGATTCTAAGAATCAGGCGCATAGATACGACGGCGTATCTGGAGATACGCCGTCGTATCTCCTCTAAGAATCTGGCCCATAGTTTTTTTCACTTATATCACAAAAATAAAAAAAACTCAGTGGTTATACCACCAAAAAAAAAGCTCTATTTGTGTGAAAAATATGCTAAAAATTAAACAGTACTGCATGACCGCTTAATTGCCAGTTAAATTAGCACAGTGCAGAATAGCAAAACATGGTGTGGTCATTAAGGGGGTAAAACCTTTTGAGGTCTAGTGCAGGGGTCTTCAAACTATGGCCTTCCAGTTGTTCAGGAACTACAATTCCCATCATGCCTAATCATATCTGTGAATGTCAGAGTTTTAAAATGCCTCATGGGATGTGTAGTTCCGCAACAGCTGGAGGGCTGTAGTTTGAGGATCCTTGGTCTAGTGGTTAATACTCTAGTAATGTACCTGAAAACAAGAAAGCATCTACTTACCTTGTGTGCTGCCTGGTTTCACCTGTAAACCTTCACACCACTAATTCTAACATTGAAGAGTTGGACTAAGGCTGGGTTCACACTGGTCCAACATTGGGAGCTCATGTCGCATGACGTGTGAAAACCAATGTTTTACCTATGAGGCCCCGTTCCGAGAAACTCGACGGGCAAAACACATCGTTTTGCTCATCGAGTTCCTTGTGAAGCCGCCGAGGATCTCGGCGAGCCAAATTTTCCCATTGCCCAACGAGGAAATAGAGAACATGTTCTCTTTTTGGCCCGACGAGATCCTCGTCAGTTTCCTCGGCGAAAAGTGTACACACGACCGGTTTTCTCGGCAGAATACGGCTCCCATCGAGTTTCTTGCTGAATTCTGCCGAGAAAACCAGTCGTGTGTACGGGGCCTCAGAGTCGTCTTAACTGGTCCGACACAAGTCGGTCTGACTTTGAAAATGCTCCCTGTATTATTTTGGTCCGACTTTGATCCTACTTCAGCCTATTGAATATCACTGAAGTCGGATCAAAATAGGATCCTTGTCTTCACCATCCGACTTTTGACATCCGACATTGTGATTACAGCAGAAGTAAAAGAAATTTATCTCACGCTGGGATTGTTTTAATTGGTCAAAGGACAAGTCAGACTATCACAAAGTTGGATTAAAGTAGTATCCTGTTTATGAAAGTCGGATGGATGTAGGGCCGATGTAGGACTGATGTCGCAGAGCAAAGTAGGATGAAAGTTGTATGAATGTTGTGTCGTACCAGTGTGAACCCGGGCTAAGTGGCACTGACCATCAAGTTAAGAGTGCTAGGGAAGAAATAGGTGTAAGGAAGGGTAGCCTGAGCCATTTGGAAAACCAAACCACCAAAAATAACACAGAAATTTGGATTTGGGTGGAGACATTCATTTGGACCAACCCTACTATACATTATTTGGGACCAACCCTACTATACAAAAAGAACAGTGGAATCATTTGCTTTGTAAATATAAACTGTTATTTATTTTCTGTTCTATTACTATTTCTTGCAGTTCTTCGCAGGTGTGTCCAGAATGTTCCATCAAACACAAAATTCCATGTTTCTATATATTTTCCCATGGCAGCTGCTTACTAATAACAATAGATAGAAAATAATGGGTGTTAGGCCTCGTACACACGACAGAGTTTCTCGGCAGAATTCACCGAGAAACTCGGTCAAAACCCGGATTCTGCCGAGAAACTCTGTCGTCTGTACAGTTTTGGCTCGATGGAGCCGCCGAGGAACTCGACGAGAAAATAGAGAACATGTTCTCTATTTTCTCGTTGTCCGCGTTGTTCTATGGGAGAAGGCGGCCCGCCGAGCTCCTCGGCGGCTTCATCCCAAAACTCGACGAGGAACTCGACGTGCCAAGCACGTCGAGTTCCTCTGTCGTGTGTACGGGGCCTCAGAGTTGATGCATTTTCTAGATTTTTGATTGATTTACAAAATTAATCAATATGTTGCTTTTTAACCAGAATGCATTAGGGACTGTCAAACTTGCATCAGGATTTTCATAGAGCTGTATCTTGAAAAGGACAGCCCAGGGGTAATTATAATTAATGTTTCACTTACCTTGTTTAGTCCCTTGATACTTCTTTAGTCTCCTTTATTGCATTGCAACCCACTAAGGGCACTGTCATTAGCTGTTTCTGGTGCTGGGTGGGGAGATTTGGTCCTAAAATAGAGGCCCCAATAGAGGTATCCCTTCCGATGGAAAAAATCCCTATCGGAAAATCCGATTGTCTGTAGCAATTCTGATGCGCAAAATTCCAAAGCATGTTTAGAAACAATTCGACGCATGCTCGGAAGCATTGAACTTCATTTTCTCGGCTCGTAGTGTTGTACGTCACCACAATCTTGACGGTCGAAAGTTCAGAGAACTTTTGTGTGACCGTGTGTATGCAAGCCAAGCTTGAGCGGAATTCCGTCGGAAAAAACTTCCAAGGTTTTTCCGATGGAAAATTCGATCGTGTGTACGCGACATTATAGTTTCCAATATTGAGGATGAATGACAGGCTTACTTTAAGTTTATATACAAACTACAATAATTCTGTACTGTGGAGGGGGCGTGTCCGGATGTGAGCGAGGCAGGACGTGCTCTGTGAGAGCTCCGCATTACTCCTGCTCTTTCATCCGATTTTGGAGCGATTTGAGCCCTGTTTTCGGGGACTGTACCCCTGATCCTGGTGGGAGAACGCCTGGACATGAGAAAGGGAGCAGCGAAACACGGCCATCAGACCCCAAAGAGCCAGCGTCAGACCCGCTCCTCACGTGGCGCGGACGAGGTCTCGGCCGCCACCATCTTGCCTCCACCTGCTGTTGCTAGAAGCGCCAAGAAGCCTGTGAACAAGCTGGCTCAGATGGAGTGCCCTGAACTGATAATCCGGGCGGATGACCCTCAGCCTGCTCCTCCGGTTCAAGATCCAGCCCAGGAGGCGATTACCCGGCCGATCCTAGAGGCCATTAACGCCAGCAAGGCCGCAGTCATGGTGAGCATTGACCACCTTACCACAGAATGCACCCTAATTAGGCATGACTTATATAAAATCAGGGGGAGGATAAAATCAGGGGGAGGCTGACGGAAGGATTTCTACTGTTGAAGATGAGACTCAATCCCAGGGGAATCAGTTAGCAGAGCTGCAGGCTGTAGTGAGGCTCCTACAGGACCGCGCGGATGATGCCGAAGACAGGCAAAGGAGAAATAATGTTCGCGTGGTGGGACTGCCGGAGGGGGCAGAAGGACCACAGTCCAACACCTTTGCAGACATTTTTTTCAAACAACTCTTGAATCTGTTTGAGAGACCACCAACGTATGTGGTTGAACGGGCGCATAGGGTGCCTATGGGAAGGAGACCCCCGGGTGAATACCCACGTCCCTTTCTGGTGAGATTCCTGAATTACAGGGACAGAGACATGATCCTGACAGCATCCAGGAAGGCCCAAGACCTGAAGTTTGAGAATGCCAAGGTAATGCTTTTCCCTGACTTCTCGGCTGAAACACAGAGAAGACGGCGTTCCTTTAATGATGTTAGGAAACGATTGCGGGAGAAGAACATACAGTACAGCATGCTTTATCCTAGCAAACTGCGGGTGCAACATCAAGGTTCTGTGACATTTTTTGATAACCCACGTGATGCGTGTGAATGGCTGGACAGAAATCCATGAGGAAGATTAGATGCAAGATGAGTATTGTTTTATTCCCTAGCTCGCTAACGCTATGGCTGGCTGCAATGTAACTGGTCACCGTGTTTTTTTTTCTTGGTGGCAGGGCTTGGATGCCTGTATGTCTGGCCTATTTTTTTTCGCTGTGTTTATTTTTCCATTACATCTGCGTCAGAGTGCAATACAGTTTTTCTTCCTGTTGCCTGATGATGGGAGGCATATTTTTCATTTTTATAGACGTGTTTGCTTTTCTTTTGTTCCTGTTGCTCTTCTTTTTACAAGTTTTTCCTGAAAATTGCATGGAGGAGACATAATCCTCAGGATGACTGCTGAGTCCATGCATTTTTTACTAACATGTCTTATGTGTTCTATCAGCCTGACGCCACTAGATGGCGGTGGACTACTGTTTTTTTTCTCCACAAGGTTTTAGGTCCTGACTCTGTGGCTCCACATTGAAGCTGTTTTGGCGGAGCTCTCTGGGGCTAAAGATGACTTTTTTTTAGTTTTCACTGCTGTCACAAGTCACCGTTCGGAGGACCTTTCGGAAACATCTAATTTTTTTGGGTGTTTGCATAGTTTTTGGGTTAAAGCTGCATACCAGATGAGGGGGGGGGGGGGGGTTTGAAGCCTTTTTGCTTCTTGGTTCATTTTTTTTTATTTTCTTTTTTCTTTTTAGGATCTGGTATAATGGCGGGGGGTGGGGTGTTTGGGTTGGGGGGTGGGGGGTTTGATTTTGTTATATCTGCTTGCTACTCAGTTCTCGGTCCTCGATCAACGCGGGCCTCCTCTCAGGTTATGGTATGGTATTCTGTATTACATTTCTGGGCATGTGTCAGATGCACCTGGGGACTATTTGGTAATATGGATTATGGCTAATGTGATTAAGTTGGTGTCCTGGAACATCAGAGGTTTGAATAGTAAATTTAAAAGGGCCTCAATGTTCCAGTATCTGAAATCAGTTAAGCCGCATGTGGTCCTCCTGCAGGAAACTCATCTGGAGGGTAGTAGAATTTTGGCCCTACGCAAACATCGGATTCAAAAGGCATTTCATGCCACGTACTCCACATTTACCAGGGGGGTGTCTATACTCATCAGTAAGACGCTTCCATGCACGATCCATCAGGTGATAACTGACCCGGGGGGGGGGGGGGGGGGGGGGGCGATATGCGGCAGTGGTTTTGGATATAGGTAACCGCAAAATACTACTTGTAACTGTGTATGTACCACCTCCTTTTGCTGTACAATTATTGTATGATCTCTATGTAAAGTTGGCGCCACATGCTCATTTGCCGCTCTTGATTATGGGGGATTTTAATGCCACATTGGGAGTGTTGGATTCCTCCAACCCTGGGCGGAGCGTGTCCCAGGACCTGTTGGCATGGGGTTCCATGGCAGGTTTAACTGAGATATGGCGGGCTAAGTACCCGACCACGGTATGCTATTCCCATCTTTCACAGACACACCGCTCCTCGGCTAGGATAGATTTAGCATTTGGGAACCAGGCTATGCTGTCTTATGTGAGGGGGGCAGAATATTTGGCGGGTGGTTTATCAGATCATAATCCACTCGCTGTCTCATTGCTCTTTCCGGTAGTTGGGGGGGGGAGGAGTTGGAGGCTATCCCCGGGTTGGTTACAACAAAAACAGGTCTCTAAGCATTTGCTTGAGTCGGTGGACGACTACTGGGCCCTGAATGTGGACTCAGCGGATCCGCCAGTGGTCTGGGACACCTTTAAGGCGGTGATTCGAGGCGAATCTATTGCGGCTATCAAGAGAGTAAGAGTAGACCAAAACGCTGAAGTTCTGGGGTTGCAGGAAAAAGAGTGTGAATGTGCGTCTGTTCATGCCAATGACAAGACTGATGACACGTATACTGCCCTGTTAGAAGCTAGGCGCAGACTTTCCTTACACTACAATGACCTAGCACATACTGAAGCTAAACACAGGGCAAACTCGTTATTCTCGGAGGGTGACAAAAATGGCAAACTACTGGCCAGGTTAGTGGCAGACCAAAACCATATTGAACATATCTCAGTGATAAGGGGGGCAACTGGGGACCTGGTTAGAGACCCGACTGCAGTGTTGAATGAGTTTCAGACGTATTTTTCCGCCCTCTATGCCCCCATCCCGTCGTATGACCATGAGGGATTTACTGGGTAGTTTGACTCTCCCCAAACTTACTACTGAAGACTGCTTGACCTTAGACGCAAAAATTACTAAAAAGGAGGTAGAGGCGGCAATTTTTGATTTCCCACCTAACAAAGCGCCGGGACCGGACGGATTCCCGGCGGATTTTTACAAATTGTATGCGGAACAACTAGCCCCCAGGCTTACGACTTTGTTTGCCTGTTGCTTAGAAAAAAAGATACTTCCTGCATCTATGCTTGATGCATATATTATCCTATTACCTAAGCCGGGTAAAGACCCGCTGGAATGTTCATCTTACAGACCCATTGCCCTTCTTAATATGGATCTTAAAATTCTGACGAAAGTCTTAGCAAAGAGGCTTGCTCTGGCTATATCATCCCTAGTGGATGTGGATCAGATGGGTTTTATGCCGGGTAAGTCCACAGATACAAATTTGAGGAGACTTTTTACGCATCTTCAGCTCCCCAATCTAGACTCGTCCTGTAGGATAATAGTCTCTATTGATATAGAAAAGGCCTTTGACTCGGTGGACTGGCATTTTATGCATGCAGTCCTGGAGTCTATGGGTTTTGGTCAGTCGTTTCGGCAGTGGATCAATTTGCTTTACAGTGCGCCTAGGACGGCCATTCGCATGGGAGGGTCCACTTCTGAGTTTTTCACGATAGGGAGGGGGACGAGGCAGGGGTGCCCCCTATCACCCTTTTTGTTTGCCCTCATGATGGAGCCCCTAGCAGTGGCTCTGAGAGCGTCGGAGGAGGTGAAGGCCATCAGGGTGGGGAGTATCTATGAGGGATTGGCACTATATGCTGATGACCTTCTTCTGTTCTTGAGGGATCCCGTGGAATCCTTGAATGCTGCTTTGGATATTATGGACAAATTCACTACATACTCCGGCCTGAAAGTCAACTGGGGGAAGTCATCCATACTGCCTTTAGATGAAGAGGCTAGGGCAAGAGCAAATCCCGACCTGCCACTTCAATGGGTCACGCAAATAACATATCTGGGGGTGAAGGTCACGGCGAGCGTGATGGACTATATGTCCCTCAACTTGCTGCCACTTTTGACGTTCCTTAAACAAAAAGCACTGGTTTGGCAAAAACTTCCCTTATCGTTGATTGGCAGGATTAACCTCCTAAAAATGAAAATTCTCCCGGTTGTTTTGTACTTTCTGAGGAATGCTCCGGTCTGGATACCGAAGTCCTTCTTTCGGAAACTTGATAGTCTCACCAGTTCGTTTCTCTGGGCTCCGAAAATGCCTAGGGTGGGGCTGAAAGTCCTACAAGAACCATGGGGTCAGGGAGGTTTGGCGCTTCCAGACTGGCGCAAGTACTACTTGGCTGGTCAGTTGGTGTTTGTTCATAGATGGTTGAGCTTAGATGCGGGGGATTCAGCCACAGTGCTTGAGGCTGCTCATCTCGGATCATACGAGTCTCTCCGTCTGGCCATCCACAGGGGCACGGGCAGGGATCTTTCTCTTACACACTCCGTGAAAGCTACGATCAAGGCCTGGGAGGAGGTAGAGAAGTTGGCCTCTCCAAGTTATAAAGGGGTTTCCCCCTCGACACTGCTGTGGATGAACCCCAAACTTCAACACTTTTACAAATTAGATGATGCAGCCGGGTGGGCGACTAAGGGGGTTAAATTGCTCAGGGACGTTACTCGGGATGGTGAACTACTGCCGTTTGATCAATTGAAAGCCAGACATGACCTTCCGAACTCGCAATTTTTTCGTTATTTAAGCCTGAGACATGCATATCAGTCTCAGTTTGGATCTCAGAAGGTTGAATCTTTCCCATCTAGGTTGGAAGACTTACTTATGACGGAGGAACTGCCCAAGACCTTGTCAGTGACCTATAAAGAATTGTTCAAGGCTAGCCCCAAAGCGTTACTCAAGTGCAGGGAGCGGTGGGGGGCGGAGGTCCCAGGTATTCAAGGGGAGGAGTGGGATGAAATGTGGGACCGTCAGTTTAAGTATTTAGTGGCAGCGAGAGATAGGCTAATCCAGTTTAAATTCTTACACAGAGTATATTATACCCCGGCCAGATTGGCATCGGTACCTGCCGAATGTTGGAGGTGTACCTATTCCCCTGCTGACGCGCAACATGTGTTCTGGAGTTGCCCCCAGATCCAACAGTTCTGGACTGGGGTCACGGCCTGCATTGAAGAGGTGCTGGGGGTACCGGTCCCACGGGAAATTAGTGTCTGTTTACTGGGTCTGGTGGAAGAGGTGGTCCCGTCCAGGGCTCACAGAACATTATTGAGTATCTTGTTGTTCTATGGGAAGAAGGCCATTTTGCTCAAATGGAGGAATCCAGGGGCCCCGGAGATTGCTTTTTGGAAAGGTTTGGTGAACGCTATGCTGCCATATTATAAAGCAACGTACTTATCTCTGGGATGTGTTGGGAAATTCGAGAAGGTGTGGAGGGCCTGGTATGAATCCGATCACACGGTTGGGTAAAGACAGGAAAGACCAATTTCTAGTTAATATGTATATAAGCTGGGGGGAGACCTCATTCCAGGTGTTTCGGGGATGCTGTTAGTGACATGCCACAGAGGGGAGTATTTTTGCTGAAGATGTCCTAGTTTAAGGTTGGTGGGGAAAGGGAACTGAGTAGGGGGGGTTCCGGGAGGGCTTGGTTTTGAATATGCCATCTGCGATGGCACAGTTTTTATGTTCCCGGTCATGTTGACCGATAGTTAAGCTTGGCGGTGTGCCAAGGAATGTTTTTTTGTTGTATGTGCATAAAACCTTTAATAAACAGAAATTTTCAAAAAAATTATTCTGTACTGTGTTTCATATGTAAATGTAATAATTTTCAGTTAATATTTTGTATCTAAGCTGAATCAATGCTTATTGTTAATTGTCAATGTAAATCATATTTAACCACTTCGTATCCAGGCCAATTCTGACACTTCGCTCCTACATGTAAAAATCATATTTTTTTTGCTAGAAAATTACATAGAACCCCCAAACACTATATATGTTTTTTTAGTAGAGACCATAGAGAATACAATGGCGGTCATTGCAACTTTTTATCTCACACGGCGTTTGCGCAGCAATTTTTCAAACACGTTTTTTGGGGGGGAAAAGCGGTTTCATGCTTTAAAAAAAACAAAGCAGTAAAGTTAGCCCAATTTTTTTGTATAATGTGAAAGATGAAGTTACGCCAAGTAAATAGATACCTAAAATGTCACTCTTCAAAATTGCACACACTCGTGGAATGGCACCAAACTTCGGTACTTAAAAACCCCAATAGGCGACGCTTTAAATTTTTTCACTGGTTACATGTTTTGAGTTACAGAGGAGGTCTAGGGCTAGAATTATTGCTCTCGCTCTAATGTTCACGGTGACACCTCACATGTATGGTTTGAACACCATTTTCATATGTGGGCGGTACTTACGTATGCATGCAAGCACACAGGGACAGGGGCACTTTAAAGGGGTTGTAAAGAAAAACATATTTTTTTACAATAAGCATCCTTTACCTTCAGACATTCCTATTTTCACTTCCTCATTGTTCGTTTTTGCTCAGAAGTTGCTCTATTTCTTCTCTGTTCTGTTCACTTCCTGCTTGTCTGATTTTACTGACCACCGTGACGGGAGGGTTTACTGCGGTGGTCAGTGACGTGCTCGCCCCCTCTTGGGAACTACATCTGTGCGGCAGGACGCTCTCTACGTGTTAGAGACTTCAAGGAGGTGTGAATTACTGGGCGTGCCACAATAAATACTGGGAAATGTAATTCTTACATGAACGAGCGCCGCAAACCAGGAAGTGAATGAGAGAACAGAAACTAGAACGCCGGAGGTGATATAGATGAAGGAATTTAATAGGTATTTACTCGTTTTTTAACAGAATCATTACACTATTCTGTCTGTCTACCTTGCAGACATTAATTTTAGGCAAAAAAAATGTTTTCCTTTACAACTCCTTTAAACTTTTTATTTATTATTGTTAATTTTACTTAAAAAAAATATATTTTGTAACTTAAAAAAAAAAAAAAATGTATCACTTTTATTCCTATTACAAGGAATGTAAACATTTCTTGTAATAGGATTATGACATGACAGGACCTCTTTACAGTGAGATATGGGGTTAATAAGACCCCACATCTCACCTCTAGGCTGGGAAGCCTAAAATAGTAATAAAAAAAACAATCACGGCTTCCCTAGCTGAGGCGGCACCGTTTTTTTTAATGCAGTGGCCGGGCATGACGTCATAACATTGCGCCCGGCTTCCGGCGATCATAGAGACTCCGGCGACCATCTGGTGCGCCGGAAATCTCTATGATCAGCATTCGGGGTGGCAGTTCCGTTCTCCGACTCACCAATCGCAGCGGTGAGTCGGTACAAGCATCGGAGGGCGGCGGGAGGGGGCACGTCCCCTTTCGCTGCCCGTAAGAACGATCAAGCGGTGGAACAGCCTCTATGATCATTCTTATGGTGTAGGGAATCGATGCCTAAAAATGACAATATCTGAATGATGCCTGTAGCTGCACCCATCATTCAGATATATCCCCACAAATTCAAGGACGTCATATGACGGCCTGGGGGCACCAAGTGGTTAAACTTGAAACAAATTTGTGCTCAGCTATAATGGCCAGAAATGGTGAAGGAAATCTCGTACATGATTATGTTATTTTACAATGTTCTGCCATCACATGCTTTCCTCAGTAGTTTATGAAACAAAAAGCTTCATCAAGACATTAAGAGGCTCTTCAGTGGGACTGCACTTATAATTGTGGCAGGATGATGAGTACTTCACCAAATTGCACAGCAAATTACTTGATCTATGGTTCTAACTCAGGATGTAGGAAAATGTTCCTTCTTATATTTTAAAGCTTGACTTATATAAGTAAATACTAAAATCTCTGTGTCTTTTGTTTTCAATTTGAACATCCACTGCTGTATTTATTAGACTTGATTAAAGAAAATTATACCTTTTTGTGGAAATTTCAAAAATGCACCTGCATTAATAAAAATAATACATTTATTTTACGTTTTTGCACTGGAGCCTGCAGAGCTTTACAAATAGTGGATCACGGGTACAATGCTGAGGCTACTGCAAACTCTTCCCCCATCCCCATCTCCATGTTCGTACTGAGGTATGAACCTTCAGTTAAGGGCATAGAAGTGCCCAGGGGGTGTGCCAGGTGTCTCTGGGAACACCCTAATCACTGAGTATGGTGCAGATTCCCCCTATTGCCTGCTCCTCCCCCCAGGGTTGCGCCCCAATGTTTCATAATGTAGAGTGAAAGAAGGAGCTAGTAAATATGTCATTTACCGACCCTTCCTTTTCTAAATGAACACAGTGAACACACACTCACTCACTGTGTTCATTCAGAATTAAAGCATAGTAAACAGTTTGTGAATGAACAGGAAGCCACATAGCACGGGCACTATCCCATTCATTCACTGTCCAGTGCATCTGAGGCTGCAGACAAAGGCGTGTGTGTTTGAGCTTTGGGATGCACACCCTAATGCAATAGGCTACGCCAGCCCTCAAAAATTCCACTCGCCTGCTCGCAATTTGCGAGTGGAATTTAATGCAGGGCGAGTGAGCAGTGGGGATGGACCAGGCTGATTGTTTCCTGGCTGAAGCAATCAGCCAGGAAACTGTCAGCCAGAGGACACACAGCGGCAGGACCGGACTGCCCTGGCACGGTTTTCAGCTGAGGTGAGGTGGCTGCAGTGCTCCCCTTCCCTCTCTCTCTCCTCCTCCTCCCTCTTACTGACCCCCCTCACCACCACAGATCTTATCCCTATCCCCGGTGCCATTCTCCCCCACCACCTCTGCATCTGGCTCTTACTGCCAACCCCACCACCACCGATCCCACCACCGATCCCACCCACCACCACCAATGTCACCACCCCTGCCACTGATCCCACCCACCACCACCGATCCCACCACCCCTGCCACTGATCCCACCCACCACCACCAATGTCACCACTGATCCCACCCACCACCACCGATCCCACCCACCACCACCGATGTCACCACCCCTGCCACTGATCCCACCCACCACCACCAATGTCACCACCCTTGCCACTGATCCCACCCACCACCACTGATGTCACCACCCCTGCTACTGATCCCGCCCACCACCACCAATGTCACCACCCCTGCCACTGATCTCACCCACTACCACCAATGTCACCACCTCTGCCACTGGTCCCACCCACCACCACTGATGTCACCACCCCTGCCACTGATCCCACCCACCACCACCAATCCCACCACCACCACCGATGCCAACCACCACCGTCACCAATGTCACACCCCTGTCACTGATCCCACCACCACCACTGATCCCACCCCCCACTGTCACCGCTACCAGTGATCTTACCTCCTTCACAGCCACCACTGGTCCCATCCCCCCCACCACTGCCACTCACCCCATCCAACCCACCACCACTGATCCCATCCCATTCCCCCATCACTGCTACCACCGCTCACTGTCACTCATCCCAGCCCCATGCTGCCAGTGATCTTACCTCCTTCACAGCCACCACTGATCCCATCCCCCTACCACCACCACTGATCCCAACACCCCGCCACTGATTCCACCACCACCACTGATCCCATCACCCCTCAACGTCACCACTGCCAGTGATCTAACCCCCCTCACAGCCACACTGATCCCATTCCCCCCACCACTGCTGCCACTTTCCCCACCCAACCCATCACCACTGATCCCACCACCCCTGCCACTGATTCCACCATATTTACGCTGGACGCATCTTGCGCTCCCATATTATTTTCTATTTAAATATGCAAATTGGCGAAATACGGCGATTCACGAGCGTACATGCGCCCGACGCAGGCTACGCGTGGTGCGCGTAAGTTGTACGTCTGGCCTAATGTTACCCCTTATAAAGCAGGGGTAACTCAGCAACAGACGTGCACAGGTCAGCTGGAGAGCAGCTACAGCAGCACCGTTACGAACGAGCTGAGCAACCCCACTTGCAGGACAACACATTAGTATGCCAACATGCCAGGGGCAGCCATGGTCATAGCACTACTACTGTGTCCGCTGGCACATAGGAGGGCACGGGAGAGGATATACCGAATGCGCCTGAACGTCTTTGGCATGGGTGATTATGAGGTGTTTCGCATCTTCAGATTCAGCCCTGATGCCATCCTGGAATTACCCACAACCCTGCATGATTACATCACCAGCCAGACAACGCTCACATGCAGTGCAGACACTGGTCAAGGTAGTGGCAACACTGCATTTCCTCGCCAGTGGATCATTTCAGCGTATAAGTGGAGTCGTGGCTGGGATGTCACAATTCAGCATGAGCAGATGTGTGCACCAGGTTGTCCCTGCAATCCTCAGATGCATGTCCCACCACATCATCAAACCCACCCATGAGCATCTGCGGCGGAAGGCAATGCAGGATTTCTACAGCATTGCCGGATTCCCACGCACCGTGGGGGCCATTGATTGCACACATGTGGCACTACGCCCCCCGTGACACATAGCACATATACCGTAATCGTAAGCAGTGGCATTCCATCAACGTACAGGTGATAGCCGATGCCCAATGCCTCATAATGCTGAGTTTGTGGAAAATTCAAAAGCCGCGGAACCCCGTTAATCTATTGGACACTACCATGAAAAATCAAAAGCGCTAATTTTAAAGGCTTATATGCATAGGATTGTCATAAAAAGTGTTGGACCCCAAAGCATTCTCCCCATGTTGAGGGCATGTGGCCTGGTACGGTTCAGGAGTGGGGCGCTGTCTCGTCCCCCCCTCTTTTCCTACGGCCTGCCAGGTTGCATGCTCAGATAAGGGTCTGGTATGGGTTTTTGGGGGGAACCCCACACCATTTTTATTTTTTTGAGCGCGGGGTTCCCCTTAATATTCATACTAGACCTGAAGGGCCTGCTAATGGAATTTGGGGGGACCCTCATGCATTTTTTTTGGTTCGGGGTTCCCCTAATATTCATACCAGACCCAAAGGGCCTGGTAATGGACCGGGGGGAACCCATGTGTTTTTTTTTCAATAACTTTTATCTGTATTGCCGGAACCGGACAATTCATTATAGCCGCAAGTAGTTTTAAATTACTTTTTTCCTTTAGAAATTTCATTTTGTGCGGGGACTGTTATAAACATGGGAAACATGCGCTACTTTACAGGCATACTATAGACATCCCCCCCCCCCCCGGGTATGAAATTTAAAGGAAAATTTGACTTTTATTGTTTCACTTAAAGCATTATTAAAATCACTGCTCCCGAAAAAAAAACGCCTGTTTTTAAAACTTATTTTTGCATTGATACATGTCCCCTGGCAGGACCCAGGTCCCCAAACACTTTTTATGGCAATACCTTGCATATTAGCCTTTAAAATTAGCACTTTTGAGTTTTCATGTTCATGCCCCATAGACTTTAACGGTGTTCGCGTGTTCGAACAAATGTTTTGCCAAGGGGTGTTCGGCTCATCCCTCGTCTTTGGGTGTTGGTGGTGCCTTCAGACCGTAACCCTATAGGGGTACTCCTAATGAAAGCAATAATTGGCCTTGCTGTCAAAAATATAACTGATATGCACTTGTCAACTAGGTGCGTAAAAATTGGCCTTTGGGTGTTAATTGTGCCCATGAAACCTACACCAAAAAAAATCTTCCAGATAAAATCAACACCCACAAAGCTAGGCAGCCTCGACAGTCTTCCATAGATTAAAGATCCAGAAAGCACTTAATCAGTGACATCAGCATCAGGGGCTTGATAGCTGCTACTAATCCAGGACTGATTTATTTTGATAAATGTCAGGCGGTCCACTGAGTCTGTGGACAGATGCGCTCTCTTATAGGTCACAAAACCTCTGGCAGCACTGAATGCCCATTTGGAAAGCACAATGGATGCAGGGCAGCCCGTCAGCTCAATTGCATACTGGGCAAATTCTGGCCAGTGGTCTATTCTCATCATCCAGTAACCCAGTGGATCGTCAACTGGAAAGCTCTTCATGTCTGTTTTTTGCCCCTAGATAATCTCCCACCATACGATGCAGATGTTGATGAGAGCATGTGGAAGCTAACAGCCCTGGGCACTGAGGTCTAAAAAAATATTTTGAAATGCATCACTGAGACGACCCCCTTCTCCACCGCTCCCCTCTTGACCAACAGAAGCCTCAAAACTAAGTTTTCCACCAGACTGTAACCTACCAGTCTGGAAAGGTGTTACATAAACTCCTCTTTAAGGTGTCCTTGAGATTTCATCTTCTGCTCCCTCTGTGGGGACGAGATGAGTTCAGAGACTTTCCCCCTTTAATGGTGGTCAAGGAGGGCTGCCAAGCAATAGTGATCCTTCTTCTTGATGCCACGTATTCTCGGGTCATTTTCGCAGGCTTTGAAGAATGAGGGAGCCCATGCACTGCAAGTTTACAGAGGCATGAGAAGCAGACTCCTCTGGATCACTGAGGATTATAGTATCTGGAACTGCCTCCTCCCAGCCACGTACTACTCCCAAGGGTTCTGGGGATGAAAAACCATCTGTTAAGGGTTGTCATATGTCTTGCTCTGCTTCAATGCCTCCAAAACTTCCAGAATCCTCCTTCTCCTCTTTTGTTTTCTGTGGCGTGGCAAGAATGGTGCCTAATAAAGCAAGCCTTGAGAAGAAAGTACGTTCTCCTCTTCCTCCCGCTGCTCTGCCTCAAGTGCTGTTTCTCTAATGCCACGCAGGGTCTGTTCCAGCAGAAACACAACAGGGATTGTGTGACTGAGGCATGCATTGTCACAGTTAACCATCCTCGTGGCCTCATGAAATGGTGACAATACAGTGCATGCATCCTTTATCAGCAGCCATTTGTTTGGGGAAAAAAGCATGGACAGCTTGAGCCTGTCGTTGTGCCATATTCACACAGGTTCTCATTGACGGTCCTCTGCTGCATGTGTAACCACTGCAGCATTGTCAAAGTGGAGTTTCACCCGGCGGGCATGCCACAAATCAGGCGGTTTCAGCCAATTGAGCACTGGCTGTGTATGACCTCCTGAAATGGCTACAGACTCTTCTGGCCTGCCTCATTAGATCTTTCAACCCTGGGTACCTATTTAAGAAATGATGCACTACCAAATCCAGGAGATGTGCCCGGCATGGCACATGTGTCAACTTTCCCTGTCTAAGGGCAGACAGGAGGTTTGTGCCATTATCGCACACCACCATTCTTGGTTCCAGCTGGCATAGTGTAAACCACCTCTGAGCCTGACCATGCAGAGCTGCAAGAATCTCTGCTCCGGTGTGGCTCCTCTCCCCTAGACAGACCAGCTGAAGTACTGCATGGCACCTTTTAGCCTGACTCATTGAATAGCTCCTTGAACGCTTAGGGCAGCCCTCAAAAAAATCCACTCGCCTGCTTGCATTTTGCGAGTGGATTTTGAGGGCTGACGAGGAAGGGCTGCCTGGGACCCGGGGGGGGGGAGAGCACCACCCCCTCATGTGTAATGGGAGACCTTCTCCCAGTGACAGCGGAGGGGGAAGAGAGAGAGATCCGCCTGGGTGTTTAGAGCGCAGCGCGGGGAACACAGGATAACAATTTTCATTTTAATTGCCGTGTTTCCCGCCACTCGCTGTCAGATTCAGGACTTTAATAGACAGATCACCCGTCCAATCCTGGTGATGGATGTTCTGTCAATCAAAGTTCCCCGGCCAGGGGGCGGGCTGAATATGACGTTGAGCGGTGGGAACACGGCAATTAAAATGAAAACTGTTATCACTGTGTTCCACCCGCTGTGCTCTGATCACCTAGGTGGCTCTCCTGTTCCTCTCCCACCCTGCACAGGTAGGCTGCATAGTGGACACCGGCTGCATTTGGTAAACACAGGCTAAATGGTGGACACAGGCTGCATGTGGCTGACACAGGTTGCATGTGGTGGACACGGGATGCATGTGATGGACACGGGCTGCATGTGATGGACACGGGCTGCATGTGGTGGACGCGGACTGCATTTGGTGGACACGGGCTGCATTTGGTGGACACGGGCTGCATTTGGTAGACACAGGCTGCATTTGGTGGACACGAGCTGCATTTGGTGGACACGGGCTGCATTTGGTGGACACAGGCTGCATTTGGTGGACACAAGGCTGCAGTTGTTGTTAATATTTATTTGTATAACTTAATTCTGCATAAAACATTTAAGTGTCATTTCATGAGATAATTTATGAGGGCGTGATTAGGGGCGAAATTAGGGGGGGGGGGCTGGCTGGGTGGAGCAACTGGTGGCGAGTAACCCTTAAGGCCTGGCTAGTAGTTCAGGACTTGAAATTTTGAGCTCTGGCTTAGGGGGTACTTGTGGTTTATAGGACAATTCAGCATAAAGAAAGGGGTAGAGCTGACATATCTTGCATCTTCACCACTAGCTGTATAGAGACGTGGTGGCACAACAAGCTGCAGCACTGCACCCTGTCGTGTAAACAGTAATATAGACATTGCAGCTGCCCAACAATGCCACAACCTTGCTTTCCACATGATGGTAGAGAGCTGGAATGGCCGATGGGAAAAAAAAAATAGCGACTGGGAACCTGTCATTGTGGTGCAGCACATTCTGCAATTTCACAGAAGGGGGTATAATCCACCAGATGGAAAGGTAGGAGTTGTAAAGCCAGCAGCTTTGACAAGACTCTGGGCATGTGGGTGGCAGTGACTGTATTTTTTTTATCTGCTGCAGCGGATGGGGCAGAAAAATTTGCCTGATATAGTCTACAGCTGGTGGTGTGCTACTGGAAGACATGCTTCAAGGATCTGGGACACCCTGCGCTATACCATCATCCCTATCAGTGGAGGCTGCTGAAAGGTCATAAGGTATAGCAGGGTTAGACTGGAAAGGTGAGGAGGAGCAGAATTGCATCTCTTTTGTGTGGCTTTCAGGTGCTTTTGCCAACAGGCTGAGTGGTGGGAGGTTAAATACCCTGTCAAGCATGTGGTACCCAAATGGCTGTTTTTTTGCCATACTTGATGTGCTTGAGGCAAAGTTTGCAAATTGCAACAGTACTAAAAAAGCACAAACAGCTGAGCTGCGGGTTGTGGGCCGAGAGATAACAGCTCCACAATCTGGAGGAATAGGGTGGCTGCTCTCTACTCTTTCATGATGGCTGACTCTTTGGGGTCGTGCCTCACCCTCACTTTCCTCCAGTGCTCTTTCTGGCACCCAAGTTGCATCAGTGACCTCATCATCATAATTTCCTCCTTTCTCATTATCACTGGGGACAATTTTGGCAATATGTTGCGGCTGGGGGAACATGACTGCCAATTTGTTGTTTGCCAGTGTTCTCCCCTCTCTGTAGGCTCATGTTCCTACCTTCCTCAACCTCAGAACCAAGATCTGAATCAAGTAATGGCTGTATATTATCATGGAGCAATTGACTGATGCTGTGTTCCAATAACTCAGCTGACTCCTCCATGCCTGATGCTGGGGTTGTGACCGGAGTAGCTGTGGACAAGGAGGCAGGTTAAGCCACTCTAGCAGCTGCAGTGGACTGCGCACTAGTCTCTTTTGGGTGACAGATAATGAGGAACATGTGGATGGTTTAATAAGCCAGTCCACCACCTCCTCTGCATGCTGTGGCTGGATAGTCTGGGCAACATCACTAAACAGGGGAAATTATGTCCTGCCTGAGAATGGACCACGTCCACCTTTGCCTGTGAATATATATGATGCTGGCCCCCTCACAGTGCCATTGGAACGTCTGTCTGCCCTTGTTGGCCTCCCACATACTGTATGGGGGAAGGGGCGCTTACTAACAAAATGTAATAAAGATGTGAAATGTGTACATGGATGCACTTTATTTAATAGAAAGTAGCGTTTGGCGCACTTTAACTTGAATGCTCACTACACAGACACACTCCACTGATACACTATAATATACTGCACTAACACACTGAAATATACTGCGGTAAACGTGCAGTAACGCACTGAAATATACTACGTTAAATGTGCACTAACGCACTGAAATATACTGTGTTAAACGTGCACTAACGCACTGAAATATACTGCGTTAATGTGCAGTAATGCACCAAAATATACGGCAATAAACTTGCAGTAACATACTGAAATATACTGCGTTAAACGGGCAGTAATGCACTAAAATATACTGGGTTAAACGTGCACCAACACACTAAAATATACTGCATTAAATGTGCAGCAATGCACTGAAATATACTGCTTTAAACATGCACTAACACACTGAAATATAGTGGCCAAGTACAGATCAGTTGGAATTTACCACACGGTGTCATGCAATGAGGATCTGTTAAATGGTGCTACAGGTTTTTATGCATATATTGTTTGGGACTTGCTATACAGTCCTTCCGTGAAAGCAGCCATACACACTTTATTATTGTAATTCCGCGTACACACGATCATTTTTCGGCATGAAAAAAAAACAACGTTTTTCGGCATGTAGAATGTGACGAGACCCCTTTGCTCGCCCGGTCCTGCTCTCCCGACACTCCTCTGCTACTATTGAGTCAGCTTGCAGATTGCAACGTCTGATGGTCCAGTCATCCAAGGTTCCGGGATCCGAACTACAGCTATGTGCCGTTCAGACCCATTAAGAACAAACACCAGGCAGGCTGTATGTAAGTTCAAACAGGACTCTTTATTTTCAAGTACACAGCACACTTTTATACAGAATTTGGAACATCCCACCCCCAACAACCGCTTTCCTATTGGTCAATTGTAAAGTATATGCAGTCCTCACTCAGGTCCTCCTTAATCATGCAAATGAGGACTTGAAATAGTCAACAGGGATTGGTCCAATAGCTTGGAGAGAAAGACTGTTATGTGTATTGAGACAGAAGCCCCAGGGGGTAATCAATGTACACAATAGCCCGGTCTATTTAGCAGAACTTAATTACTACCTCTGAGAGGTTACATTCCTTTAGATAATAACATGCTAATTCAATACTCCTGACAGGAGACTTCTGACCTTTAGAACAATACAAAGTCTTTTAGCGTAAACACATACATCTTCAAACACACATTCTAAAAGTCATTTAGTGGAGGTAATTATCTCCTAGAGACGTCCCGTCTCTGATAATAGCTATTAACCTGCAGAACACAATAAAAGGTATTTCACAAGCCGGCTCCACTTAGCATTTCAATAGCCTGAGCTAAGCATTGAAGGGTCATTGTATATTGACCTAGTCAGGACAACTAAACCACTTGTAATGTGTCCAGTATCTCCTGCAATGAACTGTCAGTAATGTCCCATCTTCTGAAATACATGAATTAGGATTTCAAGTAGAACCACTCCAGCACTGCAAGGTCCATGACATAGAAAAAACAAAGTTTTTCCAACTTCATCAGTAAAACGACGTTGCCAACACACCATAGTTTTTTAAAAATGCTCTAGCAAAGCGTGGTGACGTACAACACGTACAACGGCACTATAAAGGGGAAGTTCCATGCGGATGACGCCACCCTTTGGGCTGCTTTAGCTGATTCCGTGTTAGTAAAAGACGATTTGCACTTTTCTGTCTGCTACAGCGTGATGAATGTGCTTACTCCATTACGAATAGTAGTTTAACCAGAACGAGCGCTCCCGTCTCTTAACTTGCTTCTGAGCATGCCTGGGTTTTTAACGTCGTTTTAGCCCACACACGATAATTATTTACAACCCGAAAAATTACATTGTTTAAAACGTTGTTAAAAATGCAGCATGTTTGAAAAAAAAATATGTAGTTTTTCAGAACCTGAAAAATGATGTGAAGCCCACACACGATCATTTTAAATAAAAAAAAATTTAAAACAACGTTTTTTTCATGCCAAAAAATGATCGCGTGTACGCGGCATTAGAGAAGAAAAGAAACGGCTGCACATCCAGATATTCCAATTGCCTTTTTTTTTGTTCACGGTGATGACACCAAAGATGTCATCACTGTGAACAATAAAAGGCAATCGGAATCTCTGGATGTGCAGCCGTTTCTTTTCTTCTCTTACAAGTTTCCCAGAGAGGCGGGCCTGGGGCTGGCACTCTATGAGACACTCCATTTCAGGCTCTCATCATACACCTGGAGCAGCGGTTCTTTTTCCTTGTACACTTTATTATTGTTTACATGTATTTCTATATTTATGTATATTAATGCATGCCCTCCTTACTACTTAAAGCATGGTATCCACTATTGGGACTTACAATTTGAGTTTATGTGTTACCAGTTTTGGCATCCCTTGTGCTCACCTTTTAGTGGTTATTGATTTAGAATGATTTGCTTGATGCTGCAGAGTCAATGGTTCACATGGACTACAATTTTAAAGGATTAAGATTAACTGTGATGATTTTATTCACATACTCCTGAAGAGGACAAAAACTTGCTGAGTTTTTCATGTATTTCCAGCTTCCAGCAAACACTCCGTGTAATGGATATGTCATTTTTTTCTGCAATATGTAGATATGTTCTTATGAATGTTTTTTATCTTTATGAAATACATGGATTTTTTAACAGTATGAATTTGGTATTACCACATTTCCTATGAATGTGCCCTTACAAAAGTATTTTGCTACACCTACTTTAGTCTATCAGTGTGTACAGGGTCGTTTGAAGGAATTTGGGGGCCCCAAGCAAAATGGACATGGAGGCCCCCAAACCCCAGCCCCCCCCCCCTCCGCACACAAAGCCTACAGGAACCACAGCGTAGCGATACAGTTTACGTTCACCCAGTGCACAAAGCAAGGTCCATAAAGACATGGATGAGCGAGTTTGGGGTGGAGGAACATGACTGGCCTGCACAGAGTCCTGACCTCAACCCGATAGAACACCTTTTTGGATGAATTAGAGTGCAAACTACGAGCCAGGCCTTCTTGTCCAACATCAGTGCCTGACCTCACAAATGGTCTCCTGCCCATCAAATGCAGCCACCGTGCCCCATCAAATGCAGCCACCGTGCCCCATCAAATGCAGCCACCGTGCCCCATCAAATGCAGCCACCGTGCCCCATCAAATGCAGCCACCCTGCCCCATCAAATGCAGCCACCGTGCCCATCAAATGCAGCGACTGTTCCCCATCATATGCAGCCACTGTGACCCATCAAATGCAGCGACTGTTCCCCATCATATGCAGCCACTGTGCCCCATCAAATGCAGCGACTGTTCCCCATCATATGCAGCCACTGTGCCCCACATATGCCGCGACTTTGCCCATCAAATGCAGCGACTGTGCCCATCAAATGCAGCGGCTGTGCCCATCAAATGCAGCGACTGTTTCCCATCATTTGCAGCGACTGTTCCCCATCATATGCAGCGACTTTGCCCATCAAATGCAGCGACTGTTCCCCATCATATGCAGCCACTGTTCCCCATTATATGCAGCGACTTTGCCAATCAAATGCAGAGACTGTTCCCCATCATATGCAGCCACTGTGAATCATCAAATGCAGCCACTGTGCCCCATCAAATGCAGCCACTGTTCCCCATCATATTCAGCCACTGTGCCCCATCAAATGCAGCCACTATGCCCTATCAAATGCAGCCACTGTGTCCATCATATACAACCTCTGTGCCCACATGTGCTTGGGGGGTCAGATATGTGCTGGGGGGGCTTTGTGAGAGAAAGGAACCAGTGCAAGGGGGATGGGTAGGGGGTAAACACGCTCCCCCCTCCCTCCTCCATCTACAAAGCATAATAAAAACTTCCTGCGTTGTCCTGATCCTGCGACGGCTGCGGGTGATCTCCCGCGATGAGAAGATCCTGCGACGGCCGGGTGATCTCCGATCCAGCGATGTGAAGATCCATCCGGAGCGCAGCAGCATCCCCGACCTCCTCATCGCTGGACACAGCCCAGCGGAATGACGCGCTGGAGCTGTGACATTACTTATATAGAGGAGGCAGGGACACCCGTCACGTGACCCCGCCCCCTCTGACGTACCCTCTGCTACGTCACTGGGGAAGTCCATTAAGAGGGAAGACTATGGGCTTCGCCAGTGACGTAGCAGAGGGTACGTCAGAGGGGGCGGGGTCACGTGACGGGTGTCCCTGCCTCCTCTATATAAGTAATGTCACAGCTCCAGCGCGTCATTCCGATGGGCTGTGTAAAGCGATGAGGAGGTCGGGGATGCTGCGGCGCTCCGGGTGGATCTTCACATCGCTGGATCGGAGATCACCCGGCCGTCGCAGGATCTTCTCATCGCGGGAGATCACCCACAGCCGTCACAGGATCAGGACAACGCAGGAAGCCGGGAACGAGTGGATTTCTCACCGCTGGAGGTTTTTTTTTTTTTAATAAAGGACTTTATTCTACGGTGTCAGTGTGTTTTTTTTACAATACTTTACACTTCCTTTGTGAAATGGTAGAGGTACAGTGTACCCCATTACCATTTCACACAGGGGGGGTCAGGATCTGGGGGTCCCCTTTGTTAAAGGGGTCTTCCAGATTCTGATAAACCTCCCGCCCGCATACCCCCACAACCACCGGGCAAGGGTTGTGGGGATGAGACCCTTGTCCCCATCAACATGGGGACATCCTCCCCATGTTGAGGGCATGTGACCTGGTACGGTTCAGGAGAGGGGAGGCCGCACTCTGTCCCCCCCTCTTTTCTGCGGCCGGCCAGGTCAACGTGCTCGGATAACTGGTCTGGTTATGGATATTTAGGGGAACCGCACGTCATTTTTGTTTTAAATTGACAGCGGGGCTCCCCTGAATATCCATACCAGACCTGAAGGGTCTGGTTATGGATATTTAGGGGGAACCGCACGTCATTTTTTTTTTAAATTGACGGCGGGGTTCCCCTTAATATCCATACCAGACCTAAAGGTTCTGGTTATTGAATTTGCGGGGACCTCCGCGCATTTTTTTTTCTAAAAGTCCGTGTCCCATTGACTACAATGGGGTTCGGAGTTCGGGTTCGGGTTCCCGAACCCGAACTTTTTTTTTAAAGTTCGGGTTCGACCCCAAACCCGAACATCCAGGTGTCCGCTCAACTCTAGTCGTCACTGGAGGGAAGGATGTGCCTCTAACCATGACACCTACCTTGAAGAGGTCTCCTGAGGCCTGTGTGATGCCAGGACTGGGACTAGGGTTGCCACCTCATCCCTTTAAAACAGAACACATATTAATTACACAGGTTCTGTGGCTAATTAAGGTGGTAATTAGACTCATTTGGTGCCTTACCGGCATTAAATTAGCCTCAGAACCTGTGTAATTCATATGTGTTCTGTTTTAAAGGGATGAGGTGGCAACCCTAACTGGGACACTCCCGCACACTGTCTAAACTTGCCCGTTTGCAAAAAATCTTAATGAAAAGGGTAGCACTCGATTATGGGTGGGAGTTCCCCTATGTGCCCGAGGCCACAATGAAGGAGATTGAGGAGAATCAATAGAAATGGTATCAGGAAGCCATTTGGGACTATCTTAACCACTTACCCCCCGGACCATATTGCTGCCCAAAGACCAGAGTACTTTTTGCGATTCGGGACTGCGCCGCTTTAACTGACAATTGCGCGGTCGTGCGACGTGGTTCCCAAACAAAATTGGCGTCCTTTTTTCCCCACAAATAGAGCTTTCTTTTTGTGGTATTTGATCACCTCTGCGGTTTTTATTTTTTGCGCGATAAACAAAAATAGAGCGACAATTTTCTGTAACGAGCAATCGCGGGTGCCCAGCAGCGATCGAGCCCGCCGGGCACACGCACGGGAGTCGGGGGCGAGCGGGGGGTGCGCGCGCGCCTCTGGCAGGGCGCACGCGCCCCCTAGTGGCGGCTAGAAAAGAGGACGTTATACTACGTGCTCTCGCCTAGGACAGCCACCTTGCCGACGTAGAACGGCGGTGCGCGGTCGGGAAGTAGTTAATGTGCCAAGGCCCTCCCTCGGTGCTGATTTCTCTTTTATAATGATGACTCACCGTTTTGAAGGTTGTCGGGAGTCTTGGAGCTATGGCCGACACATTTATGCTGATCGGGTGGTTATTCAACGGCCTGGAAAGGATGACCGAATCTACTCGATCACCACCATTGATAACCAGGGAAAAACCCTTACCTTGCCCGATCCCAGGTTCTATTTGTAAGGAGAACCGTCACAACTTGCTCGCAGGTTTTTCCCCCCCCCCCTTTTAAGAAGTCCAAAAGGAACTATGCTTTCTTCCTTGCTGTTGCTGAGATGTGTTTGACTTTGGGAGGGGGAAGAACCTAGTCAGTTTAAATTAGGGCCCATGAGGACTTTGTGGTTAAAGTGGAGGTTCACCCTAAAACCTTTTTTTTTAACATTAGATTGAGGCTTGTTTTGTCAAGGGGAATCGGGTGTTTTTTTTTAAAATCAAAGCCGTACTTACCATTTTAGAGATACATCTTCTCCGCCGCTTCCGGGTATGGGCTGCGGGACTTGGCGTTCCTATTTGATTAACAGTCTTCCAACAGGCTTCCGACGGTCGCATACATCGCGTCACGATTTTCCAAAAGTAGCCCAAACGTCGCTGCGCAGGCGCCGTATAGAGCCGCACCAATGTTCGGCTTTTTCGGCTACTCGTGAAGCGATGTTTGCGACCGTCAGAAGCCTGTCGGAAGACTGTCAATCAAATCGGAACGCCCAGTCCCGAAGACCATACCCGGAAGCAGCGGAGAAGATCGCTCTCTAAAACGGTAAGTACTGCTTCGATTTAAAAAAAACTACCCGATTCCCCTTGACAAAATGAGCATTAATCTAAGGTTACATTTTTTTTTTTCGGGTGAACTCCTGCTTTAAGAAAGTGTCTTCATTGGCAAAAAGTGATGCACAATCAGATCGTATACACTGCCGCCAGGGGGCAGTGTTCCTTAACTTTCAGGAGAGACTTTGTTTTTTTTCCTCTCTCTTCTTCATATTTTGCCTAGCACTTAGGTTTTGAATGCTCCTTGGGGAGGAGGGAGGCTCCATCTTCATGTATATAACTTGATATTGTGTGTGTTTTTCCTATTTTATTTTTCAGGTCCAGTTGATCTTCTATCAAGACTGTTGGAGAATGGGGCAGACTAGATAGATAGGAATAATGATGTGGATTGTACAGAATACTGTAATTTGATAAGTCTGTTATATTTTATTATATTTATTTATATTTTATTATTCCCTCTTTTTTCCTCTTTACTGTCATTGTATTGTTTAACGGGTTCAGGTGTGGCGCTCAGGCTTGAGAGGCCAAGGTTTTGACACTGGGGACAGTGTCTATTTTAGTGGGGGGGAATGTGTAGCGGCCTGCTACTTTCTAGCTGGCGCTGCTTTAAATTTAGAGGGTAGTCTGAAAGTTAGTTGACTCGGACTGTATTATTTTTCACTAAATTTGGGCCTCTGTTCAGCCATGGCTGTACTGTGAGCAACCACTATTGTTGTCTGGGGTGCTGTTACCACCCCAGGCCGAGGGTGGCAGCAGTCAGGTCAATGTGTTTTGGGTGCTCCCCTTCGGCAGCCAATCAGAGGGAGCTGATTGTCCCGCTGTGCATGCTGGGGAGGGGTACTTAAGGGACAGACATCATTAGTCCGTCGTCGTCGATCCTGGGTCTGTCGTCCCACCACCCCCCGTGTGTGGCCCTCATGGCTGGGGGTACGTGTTCAAGTGTTCCTGGCTCCGGGACGACGTTGGTCCGGGGTTGTGATCTACTAAGTAGGCCAGGTAGTCAGACTGGGTCCTGTGCTGTCTGCCCTGAGGAAGGAAGCCACTCGATGAAGAACTCTTGGAGAGCACCAAGCAAGAGGCTGGTACCTCAGGAGAGGCCTTGAACTTCATCAAAGGGCGCACCATTATTGAAAGGCTGAATGATGGTCGCCTGTCAGTTCTAAGTTCGCAAGAAGTAATTCGTGAGAGATCCGGGTGCTTAATCCTGTGCTGAGAGGATTTTGGACCGAATATACCTCCATCTTTGGGAAGGTCTGTGGCAGAGACTTTACCAAGTTTCCGTGTGACATCCTGGCTGCTAGGTTAGTGAGCGAGGCCTATCCAGGTGCACAATACCCATTCTGGCTAGAGTGGCGACGAAAGCTGTGTTGCTAGAAGCAGGAGTGTTTCCAAACAGAAGTTATACACCTGAACCTATTACCTATTACTCCTCCACCTCTTCAACTACTTATTTTATTCTTTTAACAAGTTTGGCAAATAAAGCAAAGAAAAAGAAGTCTAAGGCCCCTTTCAGACGTGCGGACCGTATGTCCGCTTTTTCATCCATCCGTTTGCGGATGAAAAAGGGACATACATTGGTCCCTATGTGATTGCGGGTGTCAGCAAATAAACATTCGCTGACACCCGTAATCACCCACCTCCGCAAAGATCCGATTTTGCTGACGGAAGAAAGCCCTATTTTTTCTTCCGTCTGCGGATCGGATGAACACAGACACACGGTCCGTGTTCATCTGATCCCCCCACAGGGGAGAGCGGATAAAAGACAGGGCGGTCCCTGCACAGTGTGCAGGGACCGCCCTGTCAGCCGCCGGCTCAGCGGGGATATACGGAGCGATCCCCGCTGAGCTTACGGACACATGGAGGCGGATCATTACTGATCCGCCCCGTGTGAAAGGACCCTAAAGTGTGGACATTGAACTTTTTCTCAGCTCTCATCTGATACACTAGACGGCGAGGAAATAGAGGTAACATGCCGCCCAAAACAAACCAGCAGCTCCTTCGGGGGTAGTGCTACATAGGTAATTAGCCTATCAATAGTAAACAAAAAGTTAACAAATTAATTAATAAAAGTAAAACATTTATCAAATGCGGTAATATGTGTTTATGGTAAGTCTTTCATTACAAAAAAGAACTCTTGGGTAAACAACATTTTTTTTTTTTTTTTTTTTTTTTTACAGAAGAAGTAATTACTAACCTATAAACGATTTTTGAAGTGGAAAGGTTTCTATTATGCAGTTTATCCGATCTCCTAAACCAGCCCTACAGTATGTGATGTTTTTGTCCATGTCATACCTGTTTGAGAATATTGCTAATAAAGAGGGGGATATGTTGAATCTGTGCCATTCCGAACCATTGGTAGATGTCACATATGATGAACAACTGCTTCGCAATTTTTATTTTTAAAATACGTGAGAATGTCACTATGCACTAATAGTTGTAAAATGTCATACTAGAGTTATTTTTAAGACCTAAATCTTTACTCAAGGATTGTACTAATCTCAGAAACACATAAGTATTATATACAGTATGTATTCAATGCTTTGTTTTTCAAACTTGCCAAAGAAAATGGCACTTCTTTCACCAGATATCTATTCTTGCTGTTGCAATGTAATCATTGCATGTTAATTAACATATTCTTGGCACTCATTTCACCCACCCTGTTGAGTGGGAAATGTGTTGTAACACTCATCTTGCACAAAGAGATAAAAATACTCAGTTTTTTTAATCAATGGCAACAAAGAATCAAAAACAACTGCTTGAAGCCCCTATATGTTATATGATTGCAAAAATGATCTTCAAATGGCTTTGTGCCTTAAGAGGGCAATTATATTGCTACTCAAAGTATTACTCACAATAATTGCAGTTCTTGTCAATGGAATCTGAATATTTGGAGGTGGTTCCATACTTTTGTCAAACTGAGTACTGTATTCATCGGCGTATATCGCACACTTTTTTCCCCTTAAAATCAGGGGGAAATCGTGGGTGCGTGATCCCCGCCGATCCCCGCCTATCCCCGCTGTCTCCGACATTGTCCGAGCCGAGCCGAGTGTACTGTGCACTCGGCTAGGCTCGGCTCCGCCCGCAGCCACGCGAGAGAAGCCGAGTGAAGCAGGAAATCCGGCTCTGCACAGTGCGCCAAATTCAAACACACAACGGAACGCAACCCCGGGCAAGGTGCGGCTGGACACCTCCAAAGCCGCAGATGGACACCCACAAGGCTCGACGGACCCCGCGCAATGCCGCAGACGGACGCCGGACAAGGCTGGACGGACCCCGCGCAAGGCCGCAGACGGACGCTGGATAAGGCTGCCGATGGACGCCGGGCAAGACATCCAAAATGTAAGTTTTTTTCCCTAAACTTCCCTTCTCAGCTTGGGGTGCGCGCTATACTCGGTATATGCCGATAAATACGGTAGTCATCAGAGAGAAAGCACATGGACACCAGTGGGAGTGGAGAAAAAAATCTTTATAAAAAACGCAAATGTTTCTTATTTAGATTTTGTAATTAAAGAATATGTAAACAAATAGTGAAAAAAAAGAGAATCATAGGCGCTCCTTCTAATTCCTTCCACCCCACTGCGCCAATGACTGTGCGAACCTAAAAAAAAACAGCTACTTAAATAATAATAATGTGTACCAAAAATTCAGAATGAACAAAATAGTAGCGCTAAAAAATAACTAAACGTTTCTAAATATTAAACAATACATTCGTGATACAGAAAATATTGTGAGGAATGCAGGAATATATAAATAAAGTGAAACAATTGTATAAATATATATGTGAAAAAGCGTCCACATAGAAAATCCAAGGTGATAATATTCCAGGTGAAAACAATTAAAGTGTCCAAAGGAAAACAAATCTTCAAAAAATCTTCTTAATATGAGACCTTTCACCACACCAAAGTGCTCAGTGACTCCACACCCATAAGAATTGCGCTTACCAATGCGATATGCCTTGCATTCTCATGCTTGGCACAAACGGCAAAATATTTCTCCACACGAACTGACCAATTCCACCAGTGATTCTCACAAGCCGAATCGTTGTTCCACATGAAAGATAAAGTGACTCCAATGGTGAAGTATATCAAACTTGTTTATTTAAAATCAGTAAAAAAAGCTTCACACATTGCACTCACATTTGATACAGCAAATCAAGGCTATTCAATAGTGAACTAAGTAGCGGGTTCCTCACAGGTGATTATCTTGTTGCATTATGGTCACAGCGGACCTAAATAAAAACCGGCAGCCTCACCCCCTGCTCCGTTCGTCTCACTCGTCACTCGTCACTTCAAAACATACACTACACATGCGATGGTCGGTACTCTGACGCTTCCTTGGTGTGCCGTGTAACTTCCCCTAGACTAGTTTCGTCGCTCTGGACTTCTTCACGCAGGGTTCATATTAAGAAGATTTTTTGAAGATTTGTTTTCCTTGGGACACTTTAATTGTTTTCACCTGGAATATTATCACCTTGGATTTTCTATGTGGTAGCTTTTTCACATATATATTTATACAATTTTTTCACTTTATTTATATATTCCTGCATTCCTCACAATATTTTCTGTATCACAAATGTATTGTTTAACATTTGTTTAATATTTAGAAACGGTTATTTATTTTTTAGCGCTACTATTTTGTTCATTCAGAATTTTTGATACAAAGAATATGTAAACCCAAAATTTCATATTTCTGATATATGCCTGCTGTACAATGTACTTGTTTAAAAAAATACCCTGTTCTTTTTGTATTGCTTTCTTTGTGTGAAATATTAGGTGTTTTTGCCAGTCCCTTTGCTTTTATCTCAGCATGGTCAGTTACCTAGCTGTGTTTAGAACCCAGCGTGCTCTCCAATGATCAGACTTGTCCTTGCATGCACCCCTCCCTCCATTAAAGCCATTCACTAGGCTGTATTACTGGTTCTCCTCCTCCAGCTCTCTAAGATCCTTATGCATTGAAGAACAGATATTACATAATCACTTATAAAAAAAGGGGGAAATGGTATAAATAGTGTTTTATATATATTGTGGTGGTTAGCTCAAGTGGGTATCACCTTCCCTGGGAAAAAGGCAGTCCAATGGCAGGTCTTTTCTTAACATTTTAGTCAGTTTTATTAAAAAGTTGCACACAAAACAAAACAAAAAATAAATCCTTGCCATCCAGACACCAACTAAACAGTACAGATTCCTCTCTGACAGGTGAAGGGCTTCTTGACCTTTTGCTTTTCCTTACAAAGCGATTTCCACGTGTACCGTAGCTCTCTCAGTAGGCTTCCTGAGTCCAAGGCCAGGGACACTTGCTCTGGTCCTTCTTTTTGTATCCTGCCTGCTGGTGGTCACAAGTGGGAAGCAAAACCCAGTTCCGATCCCACCCTGCCAAGGTGGCCCATAAAACTGGATTCCATCTTAGTTTCCCACATAAGAAAGCATGCAAGGTGAAACATATACCATCACCCAATTACCTCACCTTTTATTATGTCACGATATATACACAAATGTTTTGCCTTTCATTTCTATTTTAAACTAAATATGTTATTTTAGGTGAGAGTTTGTACTGTATATACTTAAAGAGTAAGCATGTGGGATGTTTAAAAAGGTGTTTGCATTGAAATACCTAATTTTATTCCTGTAGAATGTGCTCTCGTTAGGGCACTTTGATTTTTATGAGGGCCAACTGGATTTTTGCATTCAGGGTTTGGTTTATTTACAAATTATGAGTAACAAGGTAGATGACTGCTAATTAATAAGAAGGATAGGGGGACATGGTGTGAAGGAGGACAGGAAAAAAGTGTCTACTGTACCTGTGCTGGTGGTACATAGATTCTTATGTCAAGACTCACACACATTCTCTGTCCTTACATTAAACTCTCCTATTGGTGGGTTTCACATATCATGTTCATAATGCAGCATTAAGAAAGTTTTGTTCAAATGGTCATAAAGGTTCAATACAGCCCTTTGCTCCAGGTTCTGCTCTGAACTGAGTTTTGTATAAATGAAATTGTACTGTAAGCATAAGCCTTTGTGCCGATTCAGTACTGCAGAAATCGGTAGGTGTGACCAATAAATATCACAGTAAATGGGATATGACCAATTGTACTAATGGCTTTCCCAAGAAAATGTTATGTATTGATCAATGTTTCTGTTCAGCCAGCACCTGATTGCTGTTGTATGACATGTGTCAATGACATCAAATTTAATCATCTTCAACGGTTCTACATATTAAAGTGTATGTGAACCTTAACAATGATATGTGCCAAAATAGCGTGTTAAAATTACAACTTTGAGACAAAATGTATATTTAATTTTTATTGTATTTCAAAAAACTTTGACAAAAAAATACAACTTTCCAAATCTCACCATGCTTCCTACTAAATACATTGGAATGTCTATTTTCCAAAAGGGGGTTGGGGAGGGAGTATTTATAGCAAGCAGCAACTGTTGAGGCAATGAACACTTTGGTGAGAAGTATACAATGTACATTATAGTGTATAAAGTGCTCGGTTTAGCGGTACATGACACACACAGAGTCCAGGAGTCCAAGCGTATGTAATGCACAGAATGTAGGGCCTGAAGTGTGTAATGCTCAGTACAAAACAAAAACAGTGAAGGAATCAGTGGTGTGTAACACTATTGCAGGAGTCAGGCAAGTGCAAATACTATCCCTTTTTTTTTATAAATCTCTTTATTAGTTTTTTTTCCTTATTCATTCCATATCCATATAAACATATACCAAAAAATATGTACATTTTACACATTACTCAAACATATCTTATAAAACCATCATTTCATCACATTCACCTACAATAAAAAAATAAAATAAAAAATAAACCTATCATTGGTGTGTTCTTTTCCCTCTTTCTTTTTCTCTCCTCCTTATCCCCCTACCCTGAAGCCGTCATAGCATTCTCTATCTAATTCGCCCACACTTTCCTATATTTCTCCTCATTTTTTCTATTACAATATACCTCCCTATATAATGACAAATTGCTATTTATCAGATTTTTCCATTGCATTACCGAAGGAGCTTCCACCCTCTCCCAGTTTAGGACTATTGTTTTCCTTGCATAAAAAAGTAGCAGGCCTACCTGTGTTCTTCTTTCTACGGGGGCCTTATTTTCTTCCACTAATCCCAATAGACAGGTTTCTGCCTCTAAGTTGAGCGGAACTGCTGTCACTTTATCAATGACTCGCAGGATCTCTTTCCAGAATATCCTTATCTTTGAACATGTCCAAAATATATGAATAAAATTTCCCGGGTTGCCTGCACATTTCCAGCAATTTTGAGAATTTGATGGAGCTATTTTGAACATTTTATACGGTGTATAGTAACTCCTATGTGTTATTTTAAATTGAATTAGTTTATCCCGTAGTGAGACTAGAATCTGGAATGGGAATTTATATATATCCCCCCAATTCTCTGCTGATAGGCTTGGTACGTCTCTCATCCAACACTCACGTAATTTATTAATATCTGATAAATCTGTCTTTAATAAATGAGTATAAATAATTGAAATCAATCCTTTTTCCTTTTTCTTTCTCACTATTTGTTCTAAGCCTGACTCTATTAACTGTGGGATACCTTCGGGAAACTGAGCTGACAAGGCGTGCACCAACTGCATATGTCTAAAGAAATAGCTCCCAGGCACATTCCAGTTATAAAAAGAAGAAATGTTCCCCGTCCCTGAAGGGCAGCAAGGCCACTGTTACCGTTTTTGACATATGTGGAAATTCCCATGCGGAATATTGACTAACTGTCAGACAATCCACCCGTGCGCAGGAGCTTGTGTTTTTTGTCTATTACATTCCAGTTACCGTATTTATCGCGGTATAACGCGCTCCCGCGTATACCGCGCACCCCTAATGTTGCCCCGAATCCTGTGGAAAAAAGGTTGTTTTTGTACTTACAGTTTTGGTGTCTTGCGCGGCGTCCATCGGTGGCCTCGTCGGGTCCGGCGTCCGTCTGCGGCTTCGGGTGTCCTCTTCATCGGGTACTTCTGCGGCTTTCGGAGGTCCTCTTCGTCGGGTCCGGGGTCTGTCTGCGGCTTCGGGTGTCCTCTTCGTCGGGTCCGGCGTCCTTCTGCGGCATCCTCGCGTCCTCCCTGCTCGTTTCCCGCGCCGAGTTTGAATACTGCGCCGACATATACCGAGCGCAGTACACTCGTGTATCGTTGGGCAGGCTCGGCAACTCTCGCGCTGACGTCCTGTATGCTCAGGACGTCAGCACGAGAAGTGCCGAGACTGCCCGAAGATACACGAGTGTACTGCGCTCGGTATATGCCGGCGCAGTATTCAAACTCGTGGCGGGAAAGCGGGTATCGGCGTATACCGCGCACCCACGATTTTGCCCTGATTTTCAGGGCAAAATAGTGCGCGGTATACGCCGATAAATACGGTATATCTCATTTCCTCAAATGATGATACTTTTTCCTCCTGAATTACTTTTTTTATTTAATTATTTTCTTAACTCCGTATTTTGTCCAGGCTCTAGGATCTTGAATGGAAGCTAGATGTGTAAACGCCGGATTTTTCCATAGCATGGTGTTTGGAGATATATCTATTCTTGAGTTTCTTTCCTCTGCCAACCCAACTTTCCATGCCTTTACTGTTGTTATCATTGATGGGGTTAGATCCCGCCCACATTTTTCCCCACAAAATGGTAATACCTGCAGGGCCTCTATAGACTGGACCACTGCAGCCTCCATCATTGTAGCGGGATCATATCCATCGGGATTTAACCACCTCCCTATTGTCACTATTTGTGCTGCTAAATAATATTTATAAAAGTCTGGGAATGCTAGCCCCCCCTGTGCTACTGGACACATCAATGTAGTTAATTTTATTCTGGCTGATTTATTTTGCCTTATGAATGAAGATAGTATTCCATGCAGCTGTGTAAAAAAAGATGTTGGTATCTATTTTGGGGAATTCCTAAATAAATATAACATCCTAGGAAGAATTTTCATTTTTATTAAATGTATACGTCCTAGTAGGGACAGGGGGAGCGTTTCCCATACCTTTAGTTGTCCCCTATATTCCTGTTTTACCGGATCTAAATTCAACTTTTTATAATCTTCCACCTGTCGCATTATTATTATGCCTAAATATTTGAATTCCGTTACCCATTTTAATGGCAAGGTTAAATTCGCTGTATCCTGCGCTTCTTGGTCAATAGCAAATAACAGTGATTTACCCCAATTTACTTGAAGTCCTGTAATTAATAAAAAGGTATTCAATACTTCCAAAGCTCCCTTTAGTGATGGACCTGCATCTCTCAAAAATAACAGCATATCATCAGCGTATAGGGCTACCCTCTCCTCCAGCCCCCCCACTCGAAGTCCCTGGATCTCTTGCGAGGTCCTTAGAGCCTCTGCCACTGGTTCTATTGCTATCGCAAAGAGTTTTCCCCCCAGCTTGACCGTTGACATAGGTTTTTTATATATTGTTTGTACCCAGTTGATAAACATTATTGGGAACCCCATTCTTCTAAGTATCTCCCAGAGAAAAGGCCATTCGACTGTATCGAAGGCCATCTCTATATCTAGGGAGACCACTGTCCTAGTTCCTTCGCAATTATGATGGGCATGTATATTTGTAAATAATCTGCGCAGATTGACATCTGTCGCTCTCTGTGGCATAAATCCTGTCTGGTCTGAATTTATGATGTTTTTTTAATAGTGGCTGTAATCTTATTGTTAATATTTTAGTTAGCATTTTGACATCTATATTTAATAACGCTATCGGCCTTTATGAGGGGCATTTTTTTGGATCTTTCCCGTCTTTGTATATTAGGGTTATATGTGCCTGTCTCATTGAATCTGGTAGTGTCCCTTTCCGTAATCAGCCTGTAAATACCTCTGCCAATTTTGGAGCTAAAAATACCTCATATTTCTTGTAAATTCAGCAGGTATTCCATCTGGGCCTGGTGCTTTTCCCCCTGGAAGTGTCTTTATGACCCTAGCTATTTTCTCACTTGTAATTGGATCCACTAATGCCTCCCTATCCGACAACCACCCAAGGGCCACCCGGTCTAGTAGACCTGACATGGCCTCCGCTTGGAAGTCAGAGGGGAGAGAAGAGGCATACAGCTCACTATAATAACTACCAAAAGCTCTCAGAATCTCCTCAGGTTCCTTTACTCGTATTCCTTCTGATGTTTCTATCTCTGCTATAGTTGTAGCTTGATATTCCTGCTGTGCTAATCTAGCCAGGAATCTCCCACTTTTATTTCCTTGTTCGAAAATATTGTCACTTTATCACTTTATCAGAGTCTCATATAAACGGTAGCAGACCTACTGTTTGTCGTCTTCAAGAGCCGATGGAGGATTGAAGGGTAGTAGCCAGGAGTCGATATTCAGGCAGCCGAAAGCAGGAGGTATGAGGACCGGAGCAATCGGAGGAACCCGAAGGTCGGGAGCTCAGCTGTCAGCCTTCCACCCGAAGATGCACCGCAAAGATTTTCAAAGCGGAGGGAAAAAAAACGCTCCGTGAGCCAGTAGCCAAGAGTACAAAGTCCAGGCCTCCCGTGATCTCCGCTTTACCCTTCCTTCACCTCTCCTTCCTCGTCGGCCGATCAGCTGTATGATCAGCTGTATGCGTCCACACAGCTGAAAACACCCTAAAACCGCGGCAGTTTCAAACCTCCTCCTCCCTGCTCCACATCGACAGATGACAGTGGCAGCGGGATTGTCTCCGGGACCTCCGCGGCTCATTCAGGCTCTGAAACTTGCTCAGGGGGGGAGGATGGGGGAGACCGCTCGATACTTAATTTTCCCCCGGTATTTACTTCAGGCATGCAGGCAGATCACTCGCAGGTATCTCGCTGGCGTCTCACTCCATTAACTGAGCCAAAGGATCACACGAAAAGCCCAGCCGTCACACAGCACGTCCTCACGCTCAACCGCTCACACCCATCTCATCTCCGACACACCAAGTCGCAAATACTATCCCTTACTTTTAGCAAAGCCCCCCTCCGGCATGACTGCCCCCCTCCCAAATCGCCCCCAGCACATATATTCCCCCCTCCCCTTAACGACTTCAATACCAGGCACTTTCCCTCTTCCTGTCCAAACCAATTTTCAGCTTTCAGCGCTGTCACTTTTTAAATGACAATTGCACACTGTCATGCTACACTGTACCCAAACAATTTTTTTTAGCATTTTGTTCCCACAATTTGAGCTTTCTTTTGGTGGTATGTGATCACCTCTGGGATTTTTATTTGCTGCTAAACAAATAAAGACTGGAAAAAAAAAGATTTTCTTTGTTTCTGTTACAAAACTTTGTAAATAAGTAAGTTGTCTCTTTCACTAAAGGGCACTGATGAGGCTGCCTGACGGGCACTGATGGGCACTAATAGGTGGCACTGATATGCCACACTGATTGGCATTGATAGGTGGCACTAATGAACATGCATATGTAGCAATGATGGGCACTGATAGGTGACACTGATGGGCACTGAAAGACAGCACTGATAGGCAGCACTGATGGACACTGATAGGCAGCACTGATGAGCATTTATAGGTGGCACTGATGGGCACTGGTAGGTGGCACTAATGGGCACTGGTAGGTGGCACTGATAGATAGATGACACTGATAAATGACACTGAGGGACACTGATGGGTGGCACTGATGTACACTGATTGATGGACATCACTGATAAGGAGGCACTGGCAGGCATTAGTGATGGGCACTGATTGGAATAAATTGTGGGCATTGATTATCAATTGTGGGCACTGATTGGCATCCCTGGTGGCCATGGGTGGCATACCTGGTGGTTACAAGTGGTGGGCATCCCTGGTGATCCTGGTGGTGTCCCTGGTGGTCCTGGGTGGGCATCCTTAGGGGGCTGTGCTGATAATCAATCAGCGCAGAACCCCCTGTCAGAGGAGCAGCCAATCTACTCTCCTCTACTCGCGTCTGACAGACATGAGTGAGGAAAAGCCGATACACGGCTTTTCCTGTTTACACTGTGATAAGCTATGATTGAACACAGCAGATCATGTGGTAAAGAGTCTCAGTCGGATTTGCGGTGTCTCAGACTGACACACCGCACCACTGATCGCCGCACTGTGCACCATCCCGTCATATGACGTCTGGTCAGGATAACTGAACTACTTTGCACATGTCATATTGCTATATGGCGGCTGGGAAGTGGTTAAATTACACCTCACAGCATCCTTGTCACGTACCTGGTCAGAGGCTGAATTGTTGAGAGGGCTCCCTCTTGCGGCTGAGTGCAGTAAACCCCTGAAAATGGTACAGGAGGTGCAGTGCCCAAAGGAGCACAGGTTGCCAGTGGTGTACTGAAGAGCTGGACCGGTGATCACCTGATGAATACTGGGACAGGCCGGATGCACAGTAAGGCAGATGTCTCTCAGGAACTCCAGAAGTACTTGGCAACAGTGCACACAGGAAACAGAAGCCAGGCTATGGGTCATACACAGCTGATCAGTCAGCAGCAGAGGCAAGTAGCAGGAACAGGAACATGCCAGGGTCATACATAGGAGGGCAGGCAAGTAGCAGGTAAGTAGTAGCAAAATCTGTAATGCAAGCCAGGATCATACACAGGAGAGCAGGTAAGTAGCAGGTAATTAGTAGCAAAGTCTGTAATGAAAGCCAGGATCATACACGGGTGATCAGGCAGCAGCGGAGTCAGTAGAAAAAGCCAGGGGTCAAAGCCAGAAGCGGAGATCAGACAGGTCAAGGGCAAGCTCGGTCAAATACAAAAAAAATCCGGGGAAATATGCATAGAGGCTCAGGAACATAGGAAGGCAATACAGCAATCTGGTGACCACAGCAGCAGTCTTTTATAGCTGTCATCTGTCATGAAGTGTCATTGCACACGTGCGTTCGGCAGTTTGCGCCGTTGCACACCTGAGTGCGCCAATTTGCCATTCTTGCGCCAGTGTGCCCATTTATATTATTGGCAGCATTGCCAATTCTCCTTTAGCAATTTTCCTTTGACACCCGACTGGCAGCTGGAACCCTTCCCTGTCACTACCTGTCAGAATACATAGGTCGGACGATCACAGCATCAGGGACCCTGGGCACTCCACAGGAAATGCAGGACAGGTGCCCTGGGTGCATGGTAAGAGCGCATCCCTCCAAGGTGCATTAATGGAACCCAGTGCCAAAATGTATTCTGCCACTGGGCACTTGTTCTCCAGCCTGGCCCAGTGGGATGCCAGGATTTCTTTGACATCTTGGGAGGGCCCTACAGAGTCCAGGACAGTTGGGAGATAAGGCATACCACATTACTAGCTGGTGGGAAATGGCTCTTGATAATTAATTATTTGTCATACTGTATGTACATCAATATTTATTTAAATTGTCTGATGTAAGTCTGCTTATAAGAACCAGTTATTTTATGTCAGATTCTTTTCATATAAATATTAGTCACCATACAGAAAGAAAGGTAATAATAAAGTAGAAGAAAAGGCTCAAATAACTTACGTTTTAACCACTTGCCGACCTGCCGCTGTCATTATACTGCGGCAGCTCAGCACGATTCCCGCCAACTGTCGTAGCTGTACGTTGGTCCCTTTAAGCGGGATAGGGAGCACGTGCCCGCTGCTCGTGACTGGCGGTCGATATGACCGCCGGGCACGAGAGGCAGAACAGGGATGTGTGTGTGTAAACACACTCATCCCTGTTCTGTGAGGAGAGGAGATGCAGATTGTGAGTTCCTACAAGCTGGGAACCACGATCTGTCATCTCCTATAGTGAGTCCCCCCCCCACAGTTAGAACACACACTAGGTAACACAGTTAACCCCTTGATCGCCCCCTAGTGTCAACCCCTTGCCTGTCAGTGACATTTACACAGTAATCAGTGCATTTTTATAGCACTAATCGCTGTATAAATGCCGATGGTCCCAAAAATGTGCCATAAGTGTCCAATGTGTCCGCCATAATGTCACAGTACTGATAAAAATTGCAGATCACCGCCATTACTAGTAAAAAAAAAATAATAATAATAAAAATGCCATAAATCTATCCACTATTTTGTTCCCTGCATACAGTTCACAAGAAATCTTAATGGAAAACCATTTTAAATTTTTCTCCAAGACACACAGCTCCCGGTTCTGTCAGGGAGAGAAATGCTGATCTTCTGTTCATACAATGTATGAACAGAAGATCAGTCATTTCCCCTAGTGAGGCCACCCCCCCTACAGTTAGAACACACCCAGGGAACATACTTAACCCTTCCCCGCCCCCTAGTGTTAACCCCTTCACTGCCAGTGGCATTTTTATAGTAATCCAATGCATCTTTATAGCACAGATCGCTATAAAATGCCAATGGTCCCAAAAATGTGTCAAAAGTGTTCGAAGTATCCGCCATAATGTCGCAGCACCGGAAAAAAAATCGCTGATCGCCGCCATTACTATTAAAAAAAAATAATAATAAAAATGCCGCTTTAAGACCCAGACCAATATGCAGGCTAAGGACCCGAGGTGTTTTTACAATTCGACACTGCGCTGTTTTAACTGGTAATTGCGTGGTCATGCAATGTTGTACCGAAACAAAATTTGCGTCCTTTTCTTCCCACAAATAGAGCTTTCTTTTGATGGTATTTGCAATTTTTATTTTTGGCGATATAAGTGAAAAAACACAGAAAATTTTGAAAAAAAATTATATTTTCTACTTTTTGTTATAAGAAAAATCTAATAAACTAAATTTTAGTCATACATTTAGGCCAAAATGTATTCAGCCACATGTCTTTAGTAAAAAAAAATGTCAATAAGTGTATATTTATAGGTTTTCGCAAAAGTTATAGCGTCTACAAACTAGAGTACATTTTCTGGAATTTACACAGCTTTTAATTTATGACTGCCTATTTAATTTCTTGAGGTGGAAAAATGGCAGGGCAGTACAAACCCCTCCCCCCCCTAATGACCCCATTTTGGAAAGTAGACACCCCAAGGAAATTTCTCAGAGGCATGTTGAGTCCATTGAATATTTTTTTTTGTCCCAAACGATTGAATAATGACAAAAAAAAAAGAAAAAATACAAAACGTTGGCACTAAATTAAATATTGCTTAAACATGCCATGGTTATATATGGAATTACACCCCAAAATACATTTTGCTGCTTCTCCTGAGTACGGGGATACCACATGTGTGGGACTTTTTGGGAGCCTAGCCGCGTACGGGACCCCGAAAAAAAAATAGGTTAATTTGGGGGGGTTTTGAACTGTCCTGACATTTTATGCACAACATTTAGAAGCTTATGTCACACATCACCCACTCAGAGGCGGCTCTTTAATTAGGCAAATTAGACTCTAATAAAGTAGAACAGCTAGTGGCTAGTGAAGGGGGAGAGGGGGCTTGGGTGGCCGGGGGGGGGGGGGGTGCGGGAGTTGTCCGGCCGCCATGGGAGAGACCTGTCAAAGTGGGCCAGTCTGGATGAAGTCCAGGGCCAAATTTTTGTCCCAGTCCAGCCCTGGTACCCTGTCTGTCTCATGGTCTGTACCCTGTCTGTCTCATGGTCTGTACCCTGTCTGTCTCATGGTCTGTACCCTGTCTGTCTCATGGTCTGTACCCTGTCTGTCTCATGGTCTGTACCCTGTCTGTCTCATGGTTTGTACCCTGTCTGTCTCATGGTCTGTCCCCTGTCTGTCTCATGGTCTGTCCCCTGTCTGTCTCATGGTCTGTCCCCTGTCTGTCTTATGGTCTGTCCCCTGTCTGTCTCATGGTCTGTCCCCTGTCTGTCTCATGGTCTGTCCCCTGTCTGTCTCATGGTCTGTACCCTGTCTGTCTCATGGCCTGTCCCCTGTCTGTCTCATGGTCTGTCCCCTGTCTGTCTCATGGTTTGTACCCTGTCTGTCTCATGGTTTGTACCCTGTCTGTCTCATGGTCTGTCCCCTGTCTGTCTCATGGTCTGTTCCCTGTCTGTCTCATGGTCTGTCCCCTGTCTGTCTCATGGTCTGTCCCCTGTCTGTCTCATGGTTTGTACCCTGTCTGTCTCATGGTCTGTACCCTGTCTGTCTCATGGTTTGTACCCTGTCTGTCTCATGGTCTGTCCCCTGTCTGTCTCATGGTCTGTACCCTGTCTGTCTCATGGTCTGTCCCCTGTCTGTCTCATGGTCTGTCCCCTGTCTGTCTCATGGTCTGTCCCCTGTCTGTCTCATGGTCTGTCCCCTGTCTGTCTCATGGTCTGTCCCCTGTCTGTCTCATGGTCTGTACCCTGTCTCATGGTCTGTACCCTGTCTCATGGTTTGTACCCTGTCTCATGGTCTGTACCCTGTCTCCGGTCTGTCCCCTGTCTGTCTCATGGTCTGTCCCCTGTCTGTCTCATGGTCTGTCCCCTGTCTGTCTCATGGTCTGTACCCTGTCTCATGGTCTGTACCCCGTCTCTGGTCTGTACCCTGTCTCATGGCCTGTCCCCTGTCTGTCTCATGGCCTGTTCCCTGTCTGTCTCATGGCCTGTCCCCTGTCTGTCTCATGGCCTGTCCCCTGTCTGTCTCATGGCCTGTCGCCTGTCTGTCTTATGGTCTGTCCCCTGTCTGTCTCATGGTCTGTACCCTGTCTGTCTCATGGTCTGTACCCTGTCTGTCTCATGGTCTGTACCCTGTCTGTCTCATGGTCTGTACCCTGTCTGTCTCATGGTCTGTACCCTGTCTGTCTCATGGTTTGTACCCTGTCTGTCTCATGGTCTGTCCCCTGTCTGTCTCATGGTCTGTCCCCTGTCTGTCTCATGGTCTGTCCCCTGTCTGTCTTATGGTCTGTCCCCTGTCTGTCTCATGGTCTGTCCCCTGTCTGTCTCATGGTCTGTCCCCTGTCTGTCTCATGGTCTGTACCCTGTCTGTCTCATGGCCTGTCCCCTGTCTGTCTCATGGTCTGTCCCCTGTCTGTCTCATGGTTTGTACCCTGTCTGTCTCATGGTTTGTACCCTGTCTGTCTCATGGTCTGTCCCCTGTCTGTCTCATGGTCTGTTCCCTGTCTGTCTCATGGTCTGTCCCCTGTCTGTCTCATGGTCTGTCCCCTGTCTGTCTCATGGTTTGTACCCTGTCTGTCTCATGGTCTGTACCCTGTCTGTCTCATGGTTTGTACCCTGTCTGTCTCATGGTCTGTCCCCTGTCTGTCTCATGGTCTGTACCCTGTCTGTCTCATGGTCTGTCCCCTGTCTGTCTCATAGTCTGTCCCCTGTCTGTCTCATGGTCTGTCCCCTGTCTGTCTCATGGTCTGTCCCCTGTCTGTCTCATGGTCTGTCCCCTGTCTGTCTCATGGTCTGTACCCTGTCTCATGGTCTGTACCCTGTCTCATGGTTTGTACCCTGTCTCATGGTCTGTACCCTGTCTCCGGTCTGTCCCCTGTCTGTCTCATGGTCTGTCCCCTGTCTGTCTCATGGTCTGTCCCCTGTCTGTCTCATGGTCTGTACCCTGTCTCATGGTCTGTACCCCGTCTCTGGTCTGTACCCTGTCTCATGGCCTGTCCCCTGTCTGTCTCATGGCCTGTTCCCTGTCTGTCTCATGGCCTGTCCCCTGTCTGTCTCATGGCCTGTCCCCTGTCTGTCTCATGGCCTGTCGCCTGTCTGTCTTATGGTCTGTCCCCTGTCTGTCTCATGGTCTGTACCCTGTCTGTCTCATGGTCTGTACCCTGTCTGTCTCATGGTCTGTACCCTGTCTGTCTCATGGTCTGTACCCTGTCTGTCTCATGGTCTGCACCCTGTCTGTCTCATGGTCTGCACCCTGTCTGTCTCATGGTCTGCACCCTGTCTGTCTCATGGTCTGCACCCTGTCTGTCTCATGGTCTGTACCCTGTCTGTCTCATGGTCTGCACCCTGTCTGTCTCATGGTCTGCACCCTGTCTGTCTCATGGTCTGCACCCTGTCTGTCTCATGGTCTGCACCCTGTCTGTCTCATGGTCTGCACCCTGGCTGTCTCATGGTCTGTACCCTGTCTGTCTCATGGTCTGTACCCTGTCTGTCTCATGGTCTGTACCCTGTCTGTCTCTTGGTCTGTACCCTGTCTCATGGTCTGTACCCCGTCTCTGGTCTGTACCCTGTCTCATGGCCTGTCCCCTGTCTGTCTCATGGCCTGTCCCCTGTCTGTCTCATGGCCTGTCCCCTGTCTGTCTCATGGCCTGTCGCCTGTCTGTCCCCTGTCTGTCTCATGGTCTGTACCCTGTCTGTCTCATGGTCTGTACCCTGTCTGTCTCATGGTCTGTACCCTGTCTGTCTCATGGTCTGCACCCTGTCTGTCTCATGGTCTGCACCCTGTCTGTCTCATGGTCTGCACCCTGTCTGCCTCATGGTCTGTACCCTGTCTGTCTCATGGTCTGTACCCTGTCTGTCTCATGGTCTGCACCCTGTCTGTCTCATGGTCTGCACCCTGTCTGTCTCATGGTCTGCACCCTGTCTGTCTCATGGTCTGCACCCTGTCTGTCTCATGGTCTGCACCCTGTCTGTCTCATGGTCTGTACCCTGTCTGTCTCATGGTCTGTACCTTGTCTGTCTCTTGGTCTGTACCCTGTCTGTCTCAGTGCTGTCTAGCACCACACTTTAACATGAGCATGCTTGGAGGGGACTGGCACCACCATAAGCGGCTGTTGACTGGCCAGATCGGCTGTACATAATTTTACTCCACCTACCCTTCTCCCCGCAGCTTTCTTAGACTGCATCGTCTCCCCGACTTGGGGTGGGGTCTGTCTGTGACAATAGGAGGAGGGAGAGGAGCACGAGGTAAACCCTCAGGTGGCGGCTAGGACATCAGGTAAAATGACATTTTGCAGGTGTTGTTGGTATACAGTTTTAAGGCAGAAAGGATAGTTACTTGCTGCATGCACCTGCAGGCCATGGCTATTGCATTACAGCTGATGGCATGTACATGATGACAGAACCCAAAGCTAAGCACTATGACAAAAAGACACAACATTCATGAATTTCTGTATGTTTTAAAACATCATTCATGTAAATTGTTATACAAGTAGTGTAAGTATCTAAACTTTATTTGGTATCAGCCTCTTGCAGCAAAGCTTAAAATGGGAATGAAAGAGGCAGCACCAGTAGCAAATCAGATCGTGTGCAGACAGTGTGTGACAGTGTGAAAGCAAAGCGGCAGAGAGATGGGATCAGTGGCAGTACGTCCATTAAGGGCGCACGGGCACTGCTCCCTCTCTCCAGCCACCCCCTCTATGACTAATGGATAGATTCATGCATTGCATGAATCTATCTATGGCCACCACCGCCACCCTCTATTCAGGCGTCCAGTCCCTTTTCGGACACAGGGAGCCTGATTTACAGCGACAGGGGTGTATTTTTGAAGCACCTGGTTAGAGCCAAAGGCTCTAATAGGCTTTAAAAAAGGTGAACAATGCTTTGCGCTCAGAGTCCACTCAGGTGTGGCAATTTTTGATGGGGCACAGTGGCAACATGTGATGGGTGCAGTGGCAGCATTTGATGGGCACAGTAAGGCTGCAATTCATGTGTTTTTTTCAGAATTTTTTATTTTTTTGCGCTGCTTCTCCTTAATTGTTGAATGACAGGCATAATTGTATGATTATGGGTGTGAGTGGGGCCGCATGTCTAAATTTTGCCTAAGGCCTCACAAAGTCTAGAGCCGCCTCTGCACCCACTCTTCTAACCACTTGAAGACAAAGCCCTTTCTGACACTTTTTGTTTACATGAAAACATAATTTTTTTGCAAGAAAGTTAAGTTGAACCCCCAAACATTATATATTTTTTTAAAGCAAAGGCCATACAGATTAAAATGGTGGGTGTTGCATTTTTTTTCCACACAGTATTTGCGCAGCGATTTTTCAAACGATTTTTTTGGGGAAAAAATACATTTTTTTTTTATTATTATTTATTTAGCTTTTTTATTTTATTTGTAAACTGTTCCTTCCATTTTATTTATTTTTACCATTTTTATTGTTATCTCAGGGAATGTAAATATCCCCTATGATAGCAATAGCAAGTGACAGGTACTCTTTTTAAAAAAATGGGGTCTATTAGACCCTAGATCTTTCCTCTGACCACACCAAGATCGGTGTGATAAAATGCTTTCCCAATTTCTCAATGGCGTTGTTTATATCCAGGGGGGGGACATTCCCTTCCACTGCTTGTAAAAGCAGTCTAGAGGCTAATCAGCCACTAGGATTGCTTTTACATGAAAGCCGACCGCTGGCTGAAAAGAATGCTACCAAGATGATACCTAAACCCACAGGCATCATTCTGGTATAACCAGCAACATGCCAGTACGTTGATGGTCCTTGTAATTGTCATTGTAATCTTTTTTTTCATGCAGCCTGTTGGCTTAACGAAAAAAAGAGATTGATCGGTGGGTATGCCCACCATTAGAATACCTCCCTTCATCCACCCACTTCTAATGATGGGCATACATGCTGAAGCATGGGGGCATCCTCCCGCAAAAAAGTTATGCCGCGCATACACGGTCAGACTTTTCCACAGGCAAACCTCCGTCGGAATTTCAACCGTATGTATGCGTAATAAAAATGTCAGGTGCATACACACGGTCGGACTTTTCCACGGGCAAGCCTCCGTCGGAATTTCGACCGCATGTACGCGGCATTAGGAGCAAAATCACTCCTCCGCACCTAATGCCCCCATGCTTTGGCATATATGCTCTTTTTTTAACTGTGGGGGTGAAATCACCTCCTACAGTGTTGGAGTTGCGGCTTTATGTATCGTGGAAGCAAACGCTGTTTTTTATTTTATATTTTTTTGTGTTTTTATTTTTTACTTTTTTTAACACTTTTTTTGTAACTGTTCAACTTTTCGGTTCCAGGTTTGGGTCTCTCAAAATGCGATGGCATCTTGGGAGACCCTGTGTAAGTGTGTCCTAGCCTGTGAAATGCTTTACCCTACGTTAAAACTTCAATCGTGTGTGTAAGCGTAAAAAACACATGCCAATGCAAAGACCAGAATTGCCAGGACAGGCGGGACAATCATAACTGGTGTCACACCTATATCCCTGCTTGCTACAGACACAACATCTTTTTTGGGGGGCTTGTTGGGTAGGGGTACTCTCGAGGACAAAAGGAAAATGCCTCTCATGCAGTCGGCTTACTGCATTTGGTTGGGAATGGTGAGGTGTAGAACCGCCTGGATACAGGAGTTCTAAGATGATCTCATCCTGGAATTTAAGGAAGGATCCAGTCCGTCCTGAAGCTCTGCATATTTTTGTTATATTGGTGGACACAGAGGGGTTTCTCCACAAGACCAGCCGCCGTACGAATTTGTATTTGCGTGTCTGCGTGAAGGGTGGTAAGAACGAAAACATTCTTATTTGCCCGCCACTTCACAGCGAGCAAATTATTACACCTTGAGCAGGCTCTCTCCCCCAGCCTAAGACGGGAATCTACAAGCTGCTGGGGAAAGCCCCCGCGATTAGGTCGCATGGTGCCACATGCCACATGCTCCAATCTGATGATCAAACAAGTAATAATTGTCCACATACAAGTGGTACCGAATAAGGGTGACACCAAGTCCCACACAATCTTGCCAGTGCTCCCTATGTAATCTGGGCAGTCCTTCCGGCTCTACCTGACTATCTTTTCCCTCACAAACCATAAAGCTCCATGTATAGCCTGTTGCCCTGTCACAGAGCTTATAGAGCTTGACCCCGTATCTGGCACGCTTGCTACACTCTAAAAAATAATGTCTTGGCTCAACAAAAAAAAATAACGCAACAGTTTGCATCAAGCTTTTTAAGTTATGACAATGTCAGGTAAAATTAAGTGGAAGCAACAACCTACATTGTGTTGAGGTAATTAGCTTTTCTGCTAGATATAAATGCATTTTTATTTACCATCCACTTAATTACTGGCATTATAAACACATGTTTTTAAGTTGAGTAGTCAACAATATTAAGTTGCTCCAATTAGTTTTTCCAGTTTCTACAATAATTTTTTTAAGTCACATGTACTTAATTTCTACAATTATGAGCACACTTTCTTTAGGTTAATAAACAGCTAAACTCAAGTTGGTCCAAAGTTATTTTCTCTATTAGTGTTTAGCTTTGTTTTTATACTAGCTTTCACAAATAAATTCATTCAACAACACAATTGTTAAACAATTAGACCCCTTTCACACTGGAGTGGTTTGAAGGCGCTATTGCGCTTAAAATAGCGCCTGCAAACCGACCCTAAACTGTGTCTCCAGTGACCCTAAAGCTTTGTCTCCAGTGTGAAAGGCCAAGGGCTTTTACATTGGAGCGGCACTTTACCGCAGACGCACTTACCGCCCCAGTGTGAAAGGGGCCTTAAGTTTATTACACAAAACAGTTGAGTTTTTTAACATAAATAGTAAAGTTAACAAAAATAGAAAATAAGTTTCAAACATAAAGATTTGTACCATGTATAATATATCCTAATATATCTAAAACCACAGTGCCAAATATAAACTTAGGACCGTCTCACACCGGAAATTGCACAGGAATGCACTGTATGTTCACATGCGATTCACATGCAGTTCTGTGTAGTGCGATTTCAGCTCATTCATTTTGGATGGGCTGAATTTGCACTGCACTAAAAGTAGTGAGCCAGATTCACGTAGAACTGCGGCGGTGTAACGTATCGTAGATACATTACACCGCCGCAAGTTTTCATCGCAAGTGCCTGATTCACAAAGCACTTGCAATGAAAACCTACGCCGGCGGCCTCCGGCGTAAGCCCGCGTAATTCAAAGGGGCGTGTGCCATTTAAATTAGGCGCGCTCCCGCTCCAGACCTACTGCGCATGCTCCCTTTTGAATTTCCCGCCGTGCTTTGCGTGAAGTGACGTAATTTTTTCGATCGGCGACGTGCGTAGCGTACTTCCGTATTCCCGGACGTCTTATGCAAACGACGTGAATTTTTTAATTTCGACGCGGGAACGACGGCCATACTTTATACAGCACATACGTGTGCTGTGTAAAGTTAAGGCACCAAAAACGACGACTAACTTTATGACAGGAAACTAGACTAGCGGCGACGTAGCAAACACGAAAAACCGTTGTGGATCGCCGTAACTCCTAATTTGCATACCCGACGCTGGTTTACGACGCAAACTCCCCCCAGCGGCGGCCGCGGTATTGCATCCTAAGATCCGACAGTGTAAAACAATTACACCTGTCGGATCTTAGGGATATCTATGCGTAACTGATTCTATGAATCAGTCGCATAGATACTCTGAGAGATACGGCGGAGTATCTGAGATACTCCGTGTATCTCCTTTGTGAATCTGGGCCAGTGTATCTACAATTGGAAACTCATTGCAACCGGATCACATGGTACTTCTGTACCACGTGATCCAGTGCAAGCAAACACACTGCGTTTGTGATCTGCATTTGGGGTGTCATTAGCTTAAAATTGACACTCACTGCAGAACACAGCTGCAGTGCATTTTAAACATGGTGTGGGAAATTCTCATGGATACACCGCTCCTACAGCACCCCTGCCCATTGAAATTATTGGGCAGCACCACCGGCAGCGGCACTTTGCCGGCGGTTTTAACCCTTTTTTGCCCGCTAGTGGTTGTTAAAAACACCCCGCTAGCGGCCGAATAGCACCGCTAAAAATAGCGGCGCTTTACTACTGACGGCGCCTCAGTGTGAAAGCGGCCTTAGGGCAAGTAGGAAGAGGGAAGAGGGAGCTGATAAGGGGGAAAGAGCATCCAAAAAAAAGAAGAAAAACAGACAAATAGGAATACCACAATAGTGGCCATAGGTTGGAGGGGAGAGAGGAAAACAGTCCCTCCGTCTCCAAGGAAAGAAGACAATAAACAATCAGACTATTGGGGTTTATTTGCTAAAGGCAAATCTGAAAGATCTGAAATGAGGGGAAGCTCTGCTGATTTTATCATCCAATCATGTGCAAGCGAAAATGCTGTTTTTATTTTCCTTGCATGTCCCCCTCAGATCTACAGTGACAGCACTTCCAAGTGCACCTTCAGTGCAAAGTGGATTTGCCTTTAGTAAATATTTTAAACAAACCATGAAGTCTTGAATATAGTTTGCCATAGAAGCTAAAATCTATAATACACTGACTCCCCTGGCACAAAAAAAAACAAAAACTTTTTCAAGCTTAGCAGATTTTACAAATGGCGCACTATCAATGCTACCCACTGACATGAGGCAATGATGTTCACAAGGCTAAAAACAACCAGCACTATATTAGGACAAAGTTTGTTAGTTGGTGTTGCCTTTTAACACCTAGTTCTCGAGCTATAGGCTATAAGGGATTACAAACAGTAATAGTTCCAAATTTCTTTGTAAAGCAAATTATTTTCACCTTTAAAAATGTCTTTCATATTTCTGTGCAGCAGCAGGTCTTCCTTCCAACATGTCTCAGCTTTTTCTGCGTTATGTTGGTGGGGGAGGAGACTTGCAATAACTCAAGATATAACAAAATTGAGTTACCAAGTCCATTTTATTAAGTTACCACAACTTAAATTTCCTTTTACATCAATGAATGCAGAAATGGGACTGTACACAACACACAAAATTAGGTTGCTGTAATTTCCAACATTATAATATCAACAGAACTTATTAAAATAGGTTTTCAACGTAAAAAGTTTATTTAAAACAATAAATTTGAATTTTTACCTTGGAAATATGCATTTAATTAAGTGGTGGTAACAGGTCTCTCGAATTACTTTTTAGAGTGTAGGAAGGTACTGCTTGAAAGACAAGCAGACAGAAAATTTAGTTAGGGACTCATCAACGCAGACAACTTGATGGGGAGTATACAAGGCTGCAAATCATTCGTTAAAGTGGTTTATGAGGTGCCGAATTTTGTTGAGCCGGTCGTATTCAGGGTCTCCACGTGGACGAAAAAGTTCATTGTCATTGAATTGCAAGAAACGGAAGATCGCCTCGTATCGTTTCCTGGCCATGGAAGCAGAGAACACGGCCTATATGGTCATGTGGACTTGTGGACCAATAAGTCCGCAACTTAGGAAATTGATGTATGCCCATGTTGAGGCAAAGGCCCAGAAGGTCTAAAATTCGGAAACCATAAGTGGTTTCCATTCTCTGGCAAGGACGGAATGGGGATTAGCGGCGATGAAATTACCAGCATATAAATTACTCTGGTCCACAATAGATCTATAGAGATCTTCCGTGAAAAACAGCGAATAAAAATCAAGTGATATAAAATCAGCTGTTTCCACCTGAATACCGGGTTGGCCAGTGAATGGGGGAAGTACGGGTTCTGCAGAAGTGGTGGGGACCCAATCAGGATAGGCAAATTCTGCAGGAAGGGCACTATGGGCACGACGGGCCTGTCTTTGTCTTCTTCTTGGTGGCAGTGGGACATTACTTGTGCTTGCCACCTCACCAGCTTGAACTGCACTTATGGGACTCGCCACGTCACCACGTGATACTGCAGTGCTGGATGAACGACCAGGGTGTACTAGGCCGCTGGTGCTTACCAGTTCACCAGAAGGAATAACGGCGCTAGTACTGGCTCTCTGCTCCATACGAGGGTCCTGCGGTTCTTGCGCCTCAACAACATCAGAATGGGGTCCGGAAGGCCTGCCCTTAGCAGGGACCTCACTTTCGTCGACAGAGCTATCTGACATGGAGCCGCTGTCTTCTACGGGGATGTATTCTGAGTCAGAATCTGACAGATGCGTGACCTCCTCTTCACTATCTGTCATGCTCAGAAACTTGTAGGCCTCTTTACTAGTGTACATTCGCTTTGCCATTTTGGGCTCTAAATTTAGTGGTACACTAGTAAGGATTCACAGGTAAAAAAGCACCTGATCTGTCAGCAAATATAGAAAACGCGTCCAAAAAAAACTGTTAGCGATCGCAGGGATCAGGTCTGACTCTGCGAACTCTGCAGTTATGTGTGTTGTGTTTTGTAAGTGACAGTGATCGATCGATACTGCACTTGGCTGGGCTGGGCTGGGCGGAGGGGCAAAACGCAGGTGGCGAACCTAAATAACGAAATAACTAATTGGCTAACCAGCGTCACTAGTGACACTTATACGGAGATCACTGGTGAAAGGGTTAACTCTAGGGGCAATCAGGGGGTTAAAACCTTTATTAGAAAGTATGTGGGGGTACCTGGCGGCACCAGCGACACTAATACAGCGATCAGAAAAACGATCGCTTAGTGACACTGGCGACGGGGGTGAAAGGGTTGACTGGGGGGGGGGGGCGATCCAGGGGTTAAGCCTTTATTAAAGGGGGATAGGGGGCTACCCTGGACCTAAAGGGGCCTAAAGCTAATGTCCCTTACACTTTTTACAGTCACAAATGACACTAAATGCAGTGATCAGTAAATAAATGATCACTGCAATCAGTGACATTGTGACTGGGGGCTGGGGGGGTGATCGGGGGTGATCTGGGGGTGACTGGGGGGTGAAGGTGTGCCTATGTGTACTGTGTGAGTGTGCTGTTTGGTGCAACTCACGTTAGATGTCTTCACTCCACGATCTCCGGTCAAAAAGTCTGCCTCGTGGAGCGTGACATCACTTCCTCTGCCTGTGTTTACATTATACAGGAAGAGGAAGCATCTGATTCGCTGGGAGCGATCGCGAGGGGGTGGCCAGAAACCAATGGCTGCCCCCTCATCCCGGATTGCTCCCACAGCAAACCAGACCGCCGCATGTACCGGGAGGGGGTCCGATCGGGCCCCTGACCCACAGGAAGGCAGACACATGCCTGTACATGCGGATGTATATGTACATGCGGCGGTCTTTAAGTGGTTAATGGAACCTATTTAGAAAATACAAAACAAACCTTTACAACCCCTTTAAGTAGTGGATATGTATGGATTTATTTTGGAAAGTAAGAATATTGTTCAGTGTCACGTTAACGCCCACTAGCAATGCTGACAAACACATCTGTCAGAGCTTTACAGTCATGTCCTCTTGGAAGAAGATTAACCACTTGCTTACTGGGCACTTAAACCACCTTCGTTCCCGGAGCAATTTTCAGCTTTCAGCGCTCTCACACTTTGAATGTTAATTACTCAGTCATACAACATTGTATCCAAATGAATTTTTTGTCCTTTTTTTCATACAAACAGAGCTTTCTTTTGGTGGTATTTGATCACCTCTAGACTTTTTATTTTTTGCGCTATAAATGAAAAAAGGCGATTTTTTTTGAAAAAAAATGAATTTTTCTTAGTTTATGCGATACAATTTAGCAAAATATTAATTTTTCTTCATAAATTTTGGGCACAATTTATACTGCTACATGTCTTTGGTAAAAATAACCCAAATTAGTGGATATTATTTGCTCTTTGTGAAAGTTAGAGAGTCTACAAGCTATGGTGCAAATCATTAAAAAATTATCACACCTGTTGTACCGGTGCCTATCTCATTTCTTGGGGCCCTGAACACGCCAGGAAAGTACAAATACCCCCCAAATGACCCCTTTTTAGAAAGTAGACATTCCAAGGTATTTAGTAAGATGCATGATGAGGTTTTTAATGTTGTAATTTTTTCCCACAATTCTTTGCAAAATGAATATTTTTTTATTTTTTTTTCCCCTCACAAAATTGTCATTGTAATAGGTTATTTCTCTCACATGGCATGTGTATACCACAAATGACACCCCAAAATACATTCTGCTACTCCTCCTGAGTATGGCGATACCACATGTGTGGGACTTTTTCACAGCCTGACCACATACAGAGCCCCAATATGCAGGGAGCACCATCAGGTGTTCTAGGAGCATAAATTACACATCTAACTTGTTGACTACCTATTACATTTTTTGAAGGCCCTGGAGCACCTGGACAATGGATATGCCCACAAAGTGACCCCATTTTGGAAAGCTAACACCCCAACGTATAATCTATGAGGCATAATGAGTCTTTTGAACGATTCATTTTTTTCCAAACGTTTTTGGAAAATGTGGAAAAAAAATGAAAACGCTATTTTTTTACGCAAAGTTGTCCATTTATAAGATATTGCCAACACATAGCCTGTACATAGCAAAAATTACACCCCAAAATACATTCTGCTACTCCTCCTGAGTATGGCGATACCACATGTGTGGGACTTTTTCACAGCCTGACCACATACAGAGCCCCAATATGCAGGGAGCACCATCAGGTGTTCTAGGATCATAAATTGCACATCTAACTTGTTCACTACCTATTACATTTTTTGAAGGCCCTGGAGCACCTGGACAATGGATATGCCCACAAAGTGACCCCATTTTGGAAAGCTAACACCCCAATGTATAATCTATGAGGCATAATGAGTCTTTTGAACGATTCATTTTTTTCCAAACGTTTTTGGAAAATGTGGAAAAAAAATGAAAACGCAATTTTTTTACGCAAAGTTGTCCATTTATAAGATATTGCCAACACATAGCCTGTACATAGCAAAAATTACACCCCAAAATACATTCTGCTACTCCTCCTGAGTATGGCGATACCACATGTGTGGGACTTTTTCACAGCCTGACCACATACAGAGCCCCAATATGCAGGGAGCACCATCAGGTGTTCTAGGATCATAAATTACACATCTAACTTGTTGACTACCTATTACATTTTTTGAAGGCCCTGGAGCACCTGGACAATGGATATGCCCACAAAGTGACCCCATTTTGGAAAGCTAACACCCCAACGTATAATCTATGAGGCATAATGAGTCTTTTGAACGATTCATTTTTTTCCAAACGTTTTTGGAAAATGTGGGAAAAAAATGAAAACACAATTTTTTTATGCAAAGTTGTCCATTTATAAGATATTGCCAACACATAGCCTGCACATAGCAAAAATTACACCCCAAAATACATTCTGCTACTCCTCCTGAGTATGGCGATACCACATGTGTGGGACTTTTTTACAGCCTGGCCACATACAGAGCCCCAATATGCAGGGAGCACCAACAGGTGTTCTAGGGACACATAGCATGCACATGACAAGAATTACACCCCAAAATACATTATGCTAAGCAAAGGGTAAACAAAAAAATGTACCTGTGGTTTTAGTAGCGCAGTTGTCCACGGGACGATAGCACTGGTCCAGGCAGCAGGCAGGGACTTGGTCAGCAAAAGAAAATGCAATTGTCCAGGCAACAGGCATGATGGCATAGGTCCTACAGGCAGCAGGCAGAAGTAGGGCCTCGTTCAGGACAGAATGGGGACAGGGGTAGAGGCTTCTCCCACCCAAATCTCTTTGAAGCCTCCGGGCAACCAGACCCTAATCTAGAATGAGAAAACAAACAATAGTTTTCTTCATCCAGAAAAACAATTCTGGAGCCCCTCACATGTGAGACCCCTGTGCTATGAATCCCACTAGTCCACTGGCAGGGTAAAAGATCAGTTCAAGAGGCAGGCAAAAAGAATGGTCAAACAGTCCAAGGTCAGTTCCAGATCAGGCAGAGGTATAAACAGAATCGGTAGGCATAAGCGTGGTCAAATAACAGTCCAGGGTCAGTTCCATATCAGGCAGAGGTATAAACAGAATCGGTAGGCATAAGCGTGGTCAAATAACAGTCCAGGGTCAGTTCCAGATCAGGCAGAGGTATAAACAAAATCGGTAGGCAGAATCGTGGTCAAATAACAAGCCAGGGTCATAAGCAGAGGTATAAGGGGTGTGAAGGTAAATGGCAGGAAGGGACTAATAATTTAGTGAGGAATGGTAAATGCGGAAACAGTCAACTACGCAGAGGCCTGGTTGGGAAGGGCATTGGGCACAATTATAAGTGGTGTCTCTTCTCACTCCTCCTTTGGAGCACACCCGGCATTTCTTTTGGCGTTTTTGGCCTGTTGGTTTGGGAGGGACTCTATCTGGGAAGTGGCGCTCGTGAAGTCGGCTAACCACATCGGATCGAATGGTTGCTGGTGGGTTGCTGGGGTATAAAAGGGCAGTGGTGACTTCCTCCTGGTAATAAAGGTAGGATTTGGGTCTTGGAGTGGATTTCCGATAGATTACATAAGTATTATACATGGCCAAATTGAATAGGTAAATAGAAACTTTCTTGTACCACTGGTAAGATCTTCTCGTGGAAAGGTACGGTTCCAGCATCTGGTCGTTCAAGTCGACACCCCCCATGAACTTATTGTAATCTTGAATGCATTTTGGTTTCCGGGTTTGCCCATTCCTCCTCCTGATGGTAACAAATGTGTTTTTGTGGATGGTTGAAAGAACGTACACATCCCTTTTGTCCCTCCATTTCACGGCCAGAACTTCCTCATTGCGTGCACTCGCCGTCTCCCCTTTTTTTAATTTTTTGGTGACAAGGCTTTGAGGAAAGCCCTTCCGGTTCGACCGTACGGTGCCGCATGCTGGTGTCTTTTTTCTGTAGAGGTTTCGGAACAGGGGCAAACTTGTGTAGAAATTGTCCACATACAAGTGGTAGCCTTTCTCCATTAGTGGGTTTAGGAGTTGCCAAACAATTTTCCCGCTGGTCCCAATGTAGTCTGGACAATTAGGGGGGTGTAGCTGGCTGTCCTTTCCTTCATATATGTTGAAGGCATAGGTATATCCGGTGGCACGGTCACATAATTTGTAGAGCTTCACTCCATAGCGGGCCCTTTTGGAGGGAATAAATTGCTTTATGCCGAGCCTTCCAGAAAACTTTACAAGGGACTCGTCAACACAGATGTTTTGGTCCGGGGTAAACAACTGGGGGAAAATTTGGGAAAAATAATCAAGAAGTGGCCGAATTTTATAAAGTTTGTAAAAATTTGTGTCATCTCGCGGAGGGCACTGGGTATTGTCACTGTAATGTAGGAATCGCATTATCATTTGATATCTGGACCTGGGCATTTTTGAGGAAAAGACGGGCATGTGATAGATGGGGCGTTTTGACCAATAGGAACGTATTTGGTTTTTGTGGTTTAGTCCCATACAAAATACGAGGCCCAAATTTTTTTTAAATTCCTCCACTGTTACGGGTCTCCACTCGAAGGGACGGGCATAATAGGACGTGGGGTGACTGGAAATAAATTGTTCGGCATAGAGATTGGACTGGGAAACAATTGAGGCAAGCATGTCGTCTGTAAAAATTAGATTGAAAAAATTGATCGGGGCGAAATTTTCTGTGTCCACTTGGACTCCTGGCTGGGCCGTGAAAGGGGGAATGTTGGCTTCTCCTGAATTAGGAGGAAGCCACAAGGGGTACTGAAGGGAATAGGGAAGGCTGGCATGGGACCTACTGGTACGTGACCTTGCTTGACGAGGTGTTGCGGTTCTGGTGGATGAAACACGGGTGCTGGTGGATGGCACCACGGTGCTGGTGGATGGCACTGCCTCCTCAGCAATACGCCTTCGTCTGACGGGCGGACCCTCCTCCTCCTCATTCTCTTATTCCTCTTCCTCCTCCTCTTCCTCCTCTTCCTCCTCTTTCTCCTCTTCCTCCTCTTTCTCCTCTTTCTCCTCTTCCTCCTCTTCCTCCTCTTTCTCCTCTTCCTCCTCTTCCTCCCCCTCCTCCTCCCCCTCCTCCTCCGATGTCTCTGTTCCACTGCTGACTACTGGCTCGTAGTCAACGTCAGATTCGGCGCCTGAATTTGCAGAGGAATCCGAATGGGGGAGCTCCCCGTTGCTCCCATCGGCCGCAATAATTTCATACGCCTCCTTGAGTGAAAATGACCGTTTAGCCATTCTTGTTGATGACACTGACAGGTGTCACTGATGACACTGACAGGTGTCACTGACGGCAAATGGCACGGGCAGGTGGCACGGGCAGGAGGCACGGGCAGGTGGCACAGGCAGAAGGCACGGGCAGGTGGCACAGGCAGATAGCACGGGCAGATGGCACAGGCAGATGGCACGGGCAGATGGCACGGGCAGATGGCACGGGCAGATGGCATGGGCAGATGGCACAGGCAGATGGCACAGGCAGATGGCACGGGCAGATGGCACAGGCAGATGGCACGGGCAGATGGCACAGGCAGATGGCACAGGCAGATGGCACGGGCAGATGGCACAGGCAGATGGCACTGATGGCAGATTGCACTGGCAGGTGGCACTGATGGCAGATTGCACTGGCAAGTAGCACTGATGGCAGATTGCACTGATGGCAGATGGCACAAGCAGGTGGCAGGTGGCACTGATGGCAGGGGCAGGTGGCACTGATGGCAGGGGCAGGTGGCACTAATGGCAGGGGCAGGTGGCACTGATAGCAGGGGCAGGTGGCACTGATAGCAGGGGCAGGTGGCACTGGCGTGAATGCACTGGCAAAGGGGGCACTGGGTGATTGCACTGGCAAAGGGGGCACTGGCAGGGACTGTTGGCACTGTAATAACTCTTTTTTTTTTTACTTTGAACTGTTTTTCTCACTCACTGATGCTTATCTCCTCACACGCGGTCTGTGTGTGAGGAGAGAAAGCCGGCGATGAGAGATGATCTCATTTGTTTACATTTGAGATCATCTCTCATTGGACGGCTAGATCGAGTGCTGAATGGCCGCTGTGATTCGCCATTCAGCACGATCTGTGATTGGCTGTGTCCGATGGACACGGCCAACACAGTTTTTACCCACGATTCGCGATCGAGGGGACCCGCAGGAGCAGGTAAGTACAGGACGTCCACGGACGTCCACCTGGCACTTCAGATCTGCGCTGCGGACGTATTTTGTCTATAGCGCGGATCTGAAGTGGTTAAAAAGGGTATTTTCATTACAAACTGTACAGTATGCAGTAGGTATAAGAGCACTAGCGAGGCGACATTAAAAATGTGGGTTATTTTAGCCTTTCTTATGGTAACCTAATATTACAAAGTATTTTATCATAGTGCTTGGAGATTAATTACCGTACTTTGTCATACTTAGAGAAAAAAGGCTCATCTGAAGTGTGAGCTTGACTCATTTTAGAGCCTTTCAGGTTTGGTATTTTGAGGTGAATCTCTCACTAAAAAAGTAGGTTGCTACTTGAGACTTCAATTTCATTTCTAAAGACTTTCAGCTACCAATATTCTGATTCACTTGACATGATATACTTGCAAAAGAAGAGGAATACTTATATTCCCAGCAAAATGCTACTGGCTGCTTTCAAAGTGCAGTACAATTAGGTATTGCAAACATCAAGGATGCTTGACTCAAACAGTTTATAAAGAAATGAGTAAAACTAGCAGCATTTAGCGCAAAGTACAGTAAAACCTTTTATTAACTTGGTTTGAGAGTGTTTTGCAAGACAATATCATTTTCTTATAAATCTTGACTTGATATACAACCAATATCTTGATATACAAGTAGCGTCACCTCACAACTAAGTATAAAAGAGAAGAGAGGCGCCTCTAAGGCCCCGTACACACGGTCGGACAAAACCGATGAGAATGGTCCGTACGGCCTGATATGTGTACACACCATCAGTTCAAAATCCGATCGGGTCAGAACGCGGTGACGTAAAACACAAGACGTGCTGAATAAAACGAAGTTCAATGCTTCCAAGCATGCGTCGACTTGATTCTGAGCATGCGCGGGTTTTGAACCGATGCTTTTCTGTACTAACCATCGGTTTGGTCCCATGGGGCAGCGGTCCATCGGTTCGGTTTTGAAGCCTTAGTGTAGCAATATGGTTACATTTAATGAAGGTACAACATTTAGTAACTCACATGGTTGATGATTAAAATAGACACATCTAAGTATGTAGGCATCCAAGGTAAAGCTGTCCACATAGACCGTCCTCCGCACCACCATCAACATCGTTCCTTCCATGCTGTGTTCCACGAGTGCTTCAAACCTTGCTTTCAAATCGCTCTACTGCAGGGTAGTCTTCCTGGTCATGATTGCAGACTGACATCGGTAAGAAAAACAAATAAAATACTAAAGCGCTGATACGGATTCAACTCAAAAATGTGAAACTTTTTATATAAATGGGTAGCAGCTGCAACTATTCAAATTTTGTTCTGACACCACATAATATATATATATATATATATATATATATATATATAAAACAAATAATAGTGCGCTAAACCTCAAATGTATAATTAATAATAAACTTCAATAAATACGTGAATATAATAGTGACCAAATATTAACATATATATATATATATATATATATATATATATATATATATATATATATATATATATATATATGCAAAAAGTCCACATGCACAAAAATATATATATTTCTTCAATGCTGACAAAAAGAATAAAAAGACATGAATAAAAAAAAATAGCTCACCATCACCTGTAATTTGTCAACCTACTGATCTGCTAGGCAACCACACACTCACAAATCCCTGTCTGACAGATCTTCTAGCTAAGGCCATACACAAAGCAAATCGTTGAGGAGGACGGCTGACTGACACGAGAAAGGTAACTGCCGGGCGGGGGGAGGGGGGCAAACTGGCGGCATTTGATGGGGCAAACTGGCTGCATTTGAGGGGGCAAACTGGCGTTATTGTAGTTGCTTCTCTTGGTCTAAACAATTCTTCTCAAAGAAGCCATATAGGTGAAACATCTCAAAGGCTTAATTTAAGTTTAAACTGTGATAATGAATTTGCATTGAAAAACTCTTATGATTTTAAAATAGATTTTATTGTGGATATAATAAATTGTTACATTTTTAACTATTTGGTGTTTTCTTATGATACTAGAAAATTCCTATTGCTTAAATGTTTGCCTTGGAGCAATGAGAAGGGTGGAGATGATTAGGTGTAAGATTGTAGTGGAGAAATCTGAGGAAAAGACAGAACAGTAGTAAGGGAGGATTCAGTTAATGGACAGGAGCGGTTGCAAAGGACTGGATGACGCATTTTACATATTGTACCAAATGCAACTGACCCACAGGTATATTCCACTGATAATCCTGGGGGCGCTTCACATAGCTCTCCTGTTTCCACCTTTTTTCACACATCAGTTGGTTTCAGTCTCTGCCTGCAGTATATAAGCCGTGATAAAGCTACCAACCAGTTGGGTACCACATGAGAGGACACGAATCTGCATTACAAAACTCAGTTCTATCAATCAGCAGCAAAAGGCCCATACTCGGTTTCTATTCTCTTTCTACAATGTATTGTCATGTCTCTCCCCAATCCTTAACATTCTCTCTCTGCATCCTTTGCAACATTGCATAGAATAAGGGGGGAATGAAACTGGGGCTTTGTGTGAGGCAATGAGGGGTAGATTCATGTGCCTCCATCCCTAATATATTTGAACAAGGGGGAGAGGTTGGTGGGACTTTAAATGAAGCACACTGCTAAAAATTAAAAATGCATTTATGTTTATTGATTCCTGATACTTAATTGTATACTGGTAATAACTGTAATAATAATAGCATTGGGTAACAGATTAATGGTTCATGTGTATACACATATATTCCAACATAGATAAGGGTAATAAATAGATACATGTAACCATATTGGAATCTGGAAACCCCCCTTGACCTGGGGGCCCCCAGATCCCAGCCCTCCTATGTGAATGAGTATGGTACCCATTCATTAAAAAAGTGTAAAAAGTGAATTTAGACACAACACATGTTTTTGACAATTCCTTTTTTTCATATGTCCCCCGGTGTAATTTCATCCTTAATTACGATGCCTGCCACCACCGATGACCCGAAAAAAGAAAAAACTCTGGTCTCATTGAATGCTCCCGCTTAATGCCTGCTTTGCCGTCTGACATTCCTAAGTGGCAGAGTCACCCCGTGACACCAGCGGGGGGCATGCAGTTTATTTTCAGAATTTTCTATTTCCACCAATCTTTTGTTTAAATTTCAGTTCTAAGTGGGGGAGCCCCCTGATAGCTGATAAGTCCTAGGTTGTCAAGGACACGGTGGCCAGCATCCTGGCCCGCTCCTTAACAACCAACCATTTCTTCACACAGAATTCAAATCAGATGAATAAACAAAACAAAATTATATGAATTTCAACAAAATTCATTACTATTTCTTTTCGGAAATTTAGATATATCCGAAATCCGCGCATTCTCAGTATCACGTCGAATTTTCAAAGTAAATTACGCCCGCTCAATGCTTAGTCGACGTAAACGTAACCTACGCCCAGCCCCATTCACGGACGACTTACGCAAACGACGTAAAATACAATGCTGTTCGTACGTTTCCGACATCCATACCTAACATGACTTACCCCTGCTTTATGAGGGGCAACTTTACGCCGGTCCGACGCCTTACGTAAACAACGTATCTTGATACGCCGGGCGCACGTACGTTCGTGAATCGGCGTATCTAGCTCATTTGCATATTCAACGCAGAAATATACGGAAGCGCCCCTAACGGCCAGCGTAAATATGCACCCCAAGATACGACGACGTAAGAGACTTACGCCGCTCGTATCTAGGCAACAGTGAGGCGTATCTGATTCTATGAATCAGGCGCAGAGATGCGACGCCTCACACTCAGAGTTACGACGGCGTATCTGGAGATACGCCGTCATAACTCCTTTGTGAATCCGGGCCTATAACTTTCCTACAGACTACAGTAACTAATATACACTGATTTGTGTTATTTGTATCAAAGAAATTTGGCAGATTACATTTTAGCGTACATTTCACAAAGATTTGTTTTTGCAACATTTTATAACAAACATTAAAAAATCTATTTTAGTCTTATGTAGCAAAAAAATAAAAAACTGTTATCTGTTTTTGAGGTGATCATTTGTCAAGAGGGATAAGTAAATCCACTCCAGCCTTATGCCTTATGCCGCGTACACACGATCATTTTTCGGCATGAAAAAAAAACAAAGTTTTTCCAACTTCATCATTAAAACGACGTTGCCCACACACGGTCGTTTTTAAAAAATGCTCTAGCAAAGGGCAGTGACGTACAACACGTACAACGGCACTATAAAGGGGAAGTTCCATGCGGATGACGCCACCCCTGGGGCTGCTTTAGCTGATTCCGTGTTAGTAAAAGACGATTCACGCTTTTCTGTCTGTTACAGCATGATGAATGTGCTTACTCCATTATGAATGGTAGTTTTACCAGAACGAGCGCTCCCGTCTCATAACTTGCTTCTGAGCATGCGCAGGTTTTTAACGTCATTTTAGCCCACACACGATCATTTTTTACAACCCGAAAAACGACATAGTTTAAAAAGTAGTTAAAAAATGCAGCATGTTCGAATTTTTTTTTTTTTTCGTTTTTCAGAACCCGAAAAATGATGTGAAGCCCACACACGATCATTTTAAATATTTTTTTTTAAAAACAACGTTTTTTTCATGCCGAAAAATGATCGTGTGTACGCGGCATTAGACTTTCCATTGGCCTCTGTCTCCTGTGGCATCTCCAATCCATCTTCTCCTGTCTCTCACAAACCTCAGGACAGTCTCTCCATCTTTGGGTTTCATCTGATACTGAGAATACAAGTTTTTTTGAACCTTGGCCAATATGTCCAGTGATAAGTGTTTATGTCTCATCTCCCAATTTTATTTTTTAGAGTTGATTCAATTGCCTTACGTATGCATTGTTGGATTTGTGATTTTAATAATTAACTTACAGACATCCTGTCAGCAACATAAAGCTCCTGAACCATGTTTCATGAAATGCATTGAAATTCATGATCTACTGAGAAGCGGAAAATTGTAAATCATTATTTCTGGTGTGACCTTTTTATATCCTCTATCTGTGCTTGTGTTACCAGTTCCTGTTACCTCTCCTGGCCTGCCACTGCCACATTTACCAGTTCCTGACACTTCTACTGGCCTGCCTCCAATATGGCTACTACAACCTCTCCTGGCTCACCAACAATATCAGATTTTGCTGTCTCTGCTGGCCTGCCACAATTACCAGCTCTTGCCCTCTCGGCTGCCTGCCACATTACCAGCTCTTAACACCTTTCCTGGACTGCCACCCAGTGGCGGCTGGTGAAGTTTTTGGATGGGGGGGCGCAAGACTCCGCCCCTCCACGTTGATCCCTCCCACTTCTAATAAGCCACACCCCTTATAGAATCCACCCACTCCGTCCCCTGTATTCCACTTGCTTCCACTCATAGTGTCAGGAGTATACAGCTCAGCATCACAGGACAGAGTATATAGCCCCAGCATCACAAATCATGGTATATAGCGCAGCCTTACAGATCGGCGCAAACAAACTAAAAAATTACACTGTTAGTAATGAAGGACTCTAAATAGGCAGGAGATTACCAGAGACTGCGGACATACTGCATTAGATTACCAGAGACTGCGGACATACTGCATTAGATTACCAGAGACTGCGGACATACTGCAGGAGATTACCAGAGACTGCGGACATACTGCAGGAGATTACCAGAGACTGCGACATACTGCAGGAGATTACCAGAGACTGCGACATACTGCATTAGATTACCAGAAACTGCAGACATACTGCAGGAGATTACCAGGGACTGTGGATATACTGCACAAGATTACCAGAGACTGCGGACATACTGCACAAGATTACCAGAGACTGCGGACATACTGCACAAGATTACCAGATACTGCGGATATACTGCACAAGATTACCAGAGACTGCGGATATACTGCACAAGATTACAAGAGACTGCGGATATACTGCACAAGATTACCAGATACTGCGGAGATAATGCACAAGATTACCAGAGACTGCGGACATACTGCATTAGATTACCAGAGACTGCGAACATACTGCACTAGATTACCAGAGACTGCAGAGATACTGCACAATATTACCAGAGACTGCGGACATACTGCATTAGATTACCAGAGACTGCAGACATACTGCATTAGATTACCAGAGACTGCGGACATACTGCATTAGATTACCAGATACTGCGGACATACTGCACAAGATTATCAGAGACTGTAGACATACTGCATTAGAGAACCCATAATTCTGTGAATTGTGGCCCTAATGAAAGACTTTGTGTAGGGGGTGAAGGTTGGTATTTTTGCAGAAATGTACATGTAAAATAAATTTTGTAAATAAGTGGGCATGGGGGGGGACTGAAGGCTGCTATTTTGGCAGAAATGTAAATAAAATCCGGTAAATAAGCGTGGGGGGTTGGGGGGTGGGTGGAGATGGCCGCTATTTTGGCAGAAATGTACATTTAAAATAAATGACATTTGGTTAATAAGCGCGGGGGGGGGGGGGGTTTGGGGGGATTGGTAGTGATGGCTATAATTTTGGCAGAAATGTACATTTAAAATAAATGACATTTGGTTAATAAGCGCGGGGGGGTTGGGGGGATGGTAGTGATGGCTATAATTTTGGCAGAAATGTACATTTAAAATAAATGACATTTGGTTAATAAGGGGGGGGGGGGGGGACAGACGCTATTTCGGCGGCACATTAGAATAATGAGCAGAAGAGCAGAGGGGAATGTACATGTTACATGTACATGCTCCTCTGCTCATTAATCGTATGTGCTGCCGAAATAGCATCCGTCACCTACCTACCCCCCCTTATTAACTAAATGTCTTTTACAGTAAAAGACAGTCGGGGGGGGGGGGTGACGGATGCTATTTCGGCAGCACATACGATTAATGAGCAGAGGAGCATGTACATCATGTACATGTAACATGTACATTCCCCTCTGCTTCTCCTCCTCGTTATTGCCTGTTTGTTTTTCAGTACATTCCTCTCTGCTCCTCTGCTCACTTATCCTATGTGCTGCCGAAATAGCGTCCGTCACCCCCCTCACAAGACAAGACATGACAAGACATTTAGTTAATAAGCGGGGGGGGGGGTGACGGACGCTATTTCGGCATCACATAGGATTAGTGAGCAGAGAGGAATGTACTGAAAGACAAACGGGCAATAACGAGGAAGGGGGGGGGGCAGGGGGATCGTGGCACTGGCAGCTACTTTTTCGGGACTCAGTAATGTAATTAGTCCCGAGGGGGGAGTAAAGATAAGAGGTGGAGGGGGATGCTGCTGCATACCTTAATGTCCCGGGAGTTGGGACCACACGGGCGCTGAGCTGCAGAGTGTGCCGACGTCACTTCCTGTACCTCGAGTGACGTCGGACTTGGATCAATAGCGCATGCACCCGCTCGGCCATAATAATAAAGTCCATCGCGCCGGAAATTGTGGCGCGATGGAGAACGCCACAAAGGCATTTTTTGCCTTCCAATGTAGCGCCTCGCCTGCAATCTTGTGATTGCACAGACGTGGCGCTACCGCACTTTACTGTGCCCGGCAGTGCACAGTGCACATAAGGACCATATTTTTTTTCGTTTTTTTTTAAAGGGACATGTTTAAAAAAAAAAAAAAAAACTTTTTTTTTTATAATTTTTTTTTCTTTTACTGACTGGGGGAGGGGCGGCGGCGCCCGGGCGCCCTCTATGGACGGGCCGCCACTGCTGCCACCCTTACCAACTCTTGCCATCTCTCCTGGCTTTCAACCATTACTATCTCCTGCTGCCTCCTCTCCTGGTTTGTCACTACCACCATTGCCAGAATTGTCATACTGAGGGTTTCTTCTACGTGGTTCAGGGGCTCCTTAAAGGAGAAGTCCAGTCTAAGGCTGGGCTTCTCCTATGGGTCACATGAGTGCAATTCGTTTTGCACTTCTGTGACCCGTTTTCAGCGGAGAGAGGTCTGAAGTCCGCTCTCCGCTGACATCACTGGAATCAGTCCAGGCACCGCATCATCCTGTCTAAGGAAGTCTGGATCCACCAGGTGCCTGGACTGATAGCCATCTCAGCCTCTCAGTCCTCCCCGCCCCTCCACAGCTCAGCACTCCAGTGAACGTGGAGAAAAGAGGAGGAGAGCTGCTGATTGACAGTCAGCAGCTCTCTGCTCAGGGAGGTGAGAGAACCAAACCATCGGCGGTGTTCATGGCTCAGTTCTCTGTGAGAAGAGGCAGCAGGGAACATATGTCACTATCCCTGTCGCCTTACTGTTCTGTAGTTTTACTGAGATGTTCATGGTTATGGTGTCATTTTTATTGCTATTATAAAATTTAAATTGACCCTTATTATCAAGCGTATATAGAGAAATGATAAAGTGTACTCTTGCCAAATGGCACAAAACAGTACATTACATCAGAACCATATCAAAACATTTACACTTGCAGGCTACCTGAAGACCTGCTTAATTCATTTTTGAGATGAATAAACTCCAGTAAAAAAAAAAAAAAAAATAAGAAACCCACTCTAATATCTTGCCCAAAGACTGAGCACTGGTAGTATTTGATCGGAAGAGCTGATATTTTACGTAAGAGGTGGACACTTGATTTTTTGCATTAAGTAAATAATTTGGCACTGGATTATTTTGAAGAGTTAACAGGGTTCATTTATCCTGAAAGCACTATGAGAGAGGGGTTATGACACAGGATACCCAAAAGAAAAGTATGCAGACTCTGAAACCTACTTAAAATCAATAAAGGAAAAAGGGACCTTTAGGATAGCCCAGCACTCTGCTTTGGGCAAGGTCTCTACATATGGATGGAGCATCACAAATAGAGAGGTAAAGCCAGGGCCGGATTAACAATGGGGCTGATGGAGCTGCAGCTCCAGGCCCCTTTCTCAAGATAGGCCCATTTGCCCAAAAAAAAAAAAAAAATTTTTTTTTTTTTTTTTTTTTAAGATTTTTTTTTTTTTTTTAAGATCGAATTTGGGGGGTTGTAGCTCGATGAACAGAGGTCACAGAAACCCCACATTTGGGGGTATGCATGGGAAGAGCTACCCCACAACTGGTTAAAATATGGGACGGCTATCATTTATGGTTCCGGAGATATGGGCCTGCTTGCACAGCCTGTCAGAAGCTACATTCAGAGCGGCCAATATAAATACAAGCTGACACACTGCAGCAGACTGATAGGATCACAGTGCTTATAATAATTATTTGTATATTACTCATGGTAATTAACCCCTTGCCACCCAGGCCAATTCTGACACTTCTCTACTACATGTAAAAATCATCATTTGTTTTTTGCTAGAAAATGACTCTATGGTGGTCTTTGCACTTTTTATGTTGCAGGGTACAGAGCTGCACGATTCTGGCTAAAATGAGAATTGCAATTTTTTTGCTTAGAAGATAGATCACGATTCTCTCCTGATTGTTGCGGCGCAACATCATCTTTCACATTAAAAAAAAAAAAAAAAAAAATGGGCTAACTTCACTGTTTTGTTTTTATGGTTTTTATTATTCATTGAAGTGGGAAAATGCAGTGTGACATAACATATTGCAGCAATAGCCATTGTATTCCCTAGAGTCTCTGCTAAAATATATATAATGTTTGGCAGTTCCAAGTAATTTTCTAGCAAATAATATTGCTTTCTAACTTAAGAAACAAGTGTTGGACTGTAAGTGGTTACATTTAGTTACAATGTTAGTTAGTTACAATGTTTCATTTTGTTTACAAACTTCGCAGACTGCCCAGATTTGTTCTTTACACACAGAAGTGTATCCCTTTGATCTAAGAAGGAAGCGTCAGTTACAATGTTTCCTGTTAAAAACTTGGCAGACTGCCCGGATATTTTCTTTTGACAGCTGAAAGTCTCTCCACTTGTTATATGAAAGAATCAGCAAACTCTGCATTGAAGATCGTCAGGGGGGTTGAATCGAGATCACGATTTTTTTAACGATTAATTGTGCAGCTCTAGCACGGTATTTGCGCAGCAATTTTTCAAACATGTTTTTTTGGAAAAAAATGTTTCATTCATTAAAAAAACAGTTAGTTAGTTAAGTTAGCACAATTTTTTTGGTATCCTAAGCGATGCTTTACATTTTTTTAGGTTACATGTTTAGAGTTACAGAGGAGGTCTAGTACTAGAATTATTGTTCTCGCTCTAACGATCGTGGCGTATGTAACCTGTGTGTATCTGGCTCTGATACTACCAGTGCCTACCCAGCCACTGACTAGTATCTCTCCCCAGCCTGTCCCCACACACCCCCTCACCTGTCCCCACACACCCCCTCACCTGTCCCCACACACCCCCTCACCTGTCCCCACACACCCTCTTACCTGTCCCCACACCCCCTCTCACCTGCTGACCTGTGGATGGGGGAATCACTCCTGCAGTGTTATTGTGTTCTGCCAGTGCGTACAATGATCAGTGTTGTTAACTATAGCTGGCAGCACTGATTGTTTTGGGAAAAACCTAACAGACTGGTTGTACTCAAGTCGATTAATAGATTGACTTGTGTAAAACCAGCTAGCCCATACATAGATTGACTATGGCTGGTCTCTGCATAATTGGCGTAATTTCAATCCATGTATGACCCGCTTAACCACTACTCAGTCCCTAAATATCCTTCCACTCCTGTACATAGTGCTCACTGTCATACTCTCCACACTCCTCTCCTGTACATAGTGCCCACTGTCATACCCTACACACTCCTCTCCTGTACATAGTGCTCACTGTCATACTCTCCACACTCCTCTCCTGTACATAGTGCCCACTGTCATACTCTCCACACTTCTCTCCTATACATAATACCCACTGTCATACCCTACACACTCCTCTCCTGTACATAGTGCCCACTGTCATACCCTCCACACTCCTCTCCTATACATAGCGCCCACTGTCATACCCTTCACACTCCTCTCCTGTACATAGTGCCTGCTGTCATACACTTCTCTCCTGTACTTAGTGCCCACTGTCGCACCCTCCACACTCCTCTCCTGTACATACTGCTCACTGTCATACCCTCCACACTCCTCTCCTATACATAGTGCCCACTGTCATACCCTCCACACTCCTCTCCTATACATAGTGTTCACTGTCATACCCTCCACACTCCTCTCCTATACATAGAGCCCACTATCATACCGTCTACATTCCTCTCCTGTACATACTGCCCACTGTCATACCCTCCACACTCCTCTCCTGTACATACTGCCCCACCATACCCTCCACACTTCTCTCTGGTACGTACTACCCTCTGTCATACCCCCTCACTCTTCCTGTACATACTGCCCATTGTCATACCCTTCACACTCCTCTCCTGTACATAGTGCTTTTTTCCGTACCCTTTGTACTCCTCTCCTGTACATAGTGCCCACTGTTAGACCCTCCACTTTCCTCTCCCTCACCTGCACATACTTCCCACTTATATACCGTCCATACTCCTCCCCTATGTCGCTTACCCACAAAAACAGTTCTACAAATTACAAATTATACTGAATATCCTCAATGTTACCGGCTCTAGAATGGACACACTTTTGTTAGTTCAACTAAAGGAAATATCAGTTCTCATATTTGTTCTGCCCCATTATTAGTACTCCTTTAATTTTGTGATTACTACTATGATGTATAGAGGAACATCGGGGATCTCAGCTACTCTAAATATAGCACAAATATTTTTTAAATGTTGGCAACTGTGCACTTAGGCACTGCCCAAGGGCCACCGTCCACCGGGTCAGTAGGGGGCCCCATGAGAGGCTCCTGGGATCCTGTGATAATAAAGCGGTAGTAAACTTTCCTGACATTACTACTTTTTAGAGGCCCTGGGGTAGGTTATGCCACAACGTACAAGTATGCACAGCATATTAGCACATTAGTGTACACTTCAATTTTCAGACTGAGCCCTCCAGTGCTGCGATGCGATAAATCAGGCGGGGCCCGGGCACTTCCATCTTCACCCGGTCTTCCTTCTGGGTTCTGTGCCTTTGGTCACTTGCCTTGGCTGGGCTGCGTTCATGTCATTCCCACGCATTTATTTATTATTTATTACACCCCATTCACACCTCCGCGACAAAACGTCCGACGCCGGCCGCTCGTGCCGCTGGAGGGGAGAATTCCCATTGCTGTCTATGAGATGGTTCACATCTCATAGACACCGTACACCTGCGGCATGAAAAAAAGTCCCGGACCCTTTTTTTCAGGCGGCATTGGCGTTCGGCCATACAAAGCAATAGGATAGGCATGTGCAAAAGGGAAAATTTCGTTTCGTTTCGTTTCGTTTTAATTCGTTATTTAATTAATTTCGTTAAGTTAGGTTCGTTACATGTGTTAAATTCGTTTTCGGAACTCGTTCGTTTTCGACCGAATTTCGAAAAATCCGGTCGAATTCGAAAATTCTCTCTTCGAATATAATTTCGAAATTCGATCAAAATTCGAAAAAAAAAAAAAAAATTTGAATTCCAAATCGAAAACCCGCGGACGAAATTCGATCGGAATTCCAAAAAAAAATAAAAAAAAAATTTTTTTTTTCGAATTCCAAATCGAAAACCCGCGGACGAAATTCGATCGGAATTCCCAAAAAAAAAAAAAAAAAATTTTTTTCGAATTCCAAATCGAAAACCCGCGGACGAAATTCGATCGGAGTTCCAAAAAAAAAAAAAAAAAATTTTATTTTTTCGAATTCCAAATCGAAAACCCGCGGACGAAATTCGATCGGAATTCGAAAAAAAAAAAAAAATTCGAATTCCGATCGAATTTCGTCCGCGGGTTTTCGATTCGGAATCGAAAACGTTCGTTCGGATTCGGTAAATTCATTAATATTGCAATTCGGGAATTCGTATGCATCCGAATGTCCGAATAATGAAAAATTCGTCCGAATTTCGATTCGGAACGAAACGAAATGCACATGCCTACAATAGGAAGGATTTGTAAAAAAAAAGTTACACTATTCGCGGCAAAATACGCCGCGTACGCGGCGTTACTTGTCGCGGAGGTGTGAATGCAGCCTAAAAGGCCCCACCAAAATCCTCAGCACCAGGCCCATGATGTTCTTAATCTGGCCCTGGGTAAAGCTGAATTCCAGCCAAAATAAAAATTGATCCTTAAAGTAGGGATCGAGGTACTGTAAGAGTTAAATGCTCGTTTTTGTTTAGGTGGAAGCAAAAAATACAGTTACACTTATTTCTCGCTCCCTCGGCAGCCTACACTCCTCTGCTCTCCAATGCAAAAAAGCGGGTTCGGGGGACAGCTGTGTAGTTGGGTGGAGCCCTGTTGGAGCAAAGAATAAGGTAAATATTATTGCCTGTTCTGTCCCCCCTAGAAATAATCCGGCATTTAACCCACGCAGTGCAAGGGTAGATCAACTGAAAGGGTTGAATCTTGTTTTTCCAGTGTTCAGCCAGAGCATCGGCAATGCTGAAGCTCTGCTACTTCTAAATAAAACCAAAGAAAATGCCCAGCTCAACTCACCAGCCAGCCTCCAACCAACCAAATTCTCCTGTCTAACAATTTGTGTTAAAAACAGGGGTTTCGTTAGCACACGTTTGCAAATACATGCATAAACTGTAGAGCCACTCCACGGCACCCCAGTGTTATCTGCAGTCCTAACTCTGTAAATCTAAAAGAGACTCTATGGTAGAAGCACATGCATTCTGATAGATAGATAGAAGGCAAGTGAGCCTGGAGGGAGCCCACCCCTCCCCAAATGTACAGGACAAGCCACGGAGTGGCTCTTCAGCTTACGCATGTATTTGAAAATGTGTGCTAACTAAACCTCTGTTTTTAACGCATATTGTTAGACAGGGGAATTTGGTTGGTTGCAGGGTGAGTTGAGCTGCTATTTTTTGGGGATTTTGTTGGACATGCATCCTTCCATATGCTTGCTTCTTGCTCTGAAGATAAGTTATAGGTGGGGACAGTGGCCAGTAATTTGTACTGATGTAATATTAGCTCTGCTACTCATGCCTAGACTTCAGGGACAGGTCCTGGCAGTTCTGAGGAAAGAAGGTTCTATTCAACTCCACCCTTCACTATAAAATGCCTAGCTTGTTGATTGAATTTCATGCAGGGTTAACCAAAAATATACTGTATATGGCCTTGTTTACATGTCCCTAATATAGAGTTAGTAACATGTCCGTATTTATCCTTTTTTTGTCTGCTAGGAGAAGAATAGTATAAGTCCTTGTTCCCCTTCTTTCTGCCCTCAACACACACAGCATCAAAATGATTTTTACTCCAACAAAAGCGGAGAGATCTCTCCGCTGGAGTGGCAATAAGTTTTACACCCAAAAAGAAAAGATAGGTCAGATGTTAGCGACCAAATTGTCCCCTAAAACAAGGTTTCATTCCTTGCCCAAGATACGCATAGCGGGTCAAGAACCTACGGCCAATCCAAAAAAGATTCTGGAAGCATTTCAAACATTCTATTCTAACCTGTATAGTGCTCCTCCACAGTTTCCCAGGGACTCGATCGACGATTTCCTGGACAGCCTATCCATCCCATCCTTAGACACAGAACATAGAGACAGGTTGGAAGCACCTTTTTCGGTTGAGGAGGTGGCTCAGCCCCAGGCCCAGATGGTCTATCAGTCCCCTATTATAAAACATTTGCAGATACCCTAGTCCCACATATGACAAACTTTTTTAATTTCAAGACTCAAGGCTCCCCCTTGGGTACACAACTGAATACTGCATACATTACAGTTATTCCAAAACCGGAGAAAAATCTAGAAGAAGTTTGTAATTACCGCCCCATATCCCTGATAAATAATGACCTAAAAATTCTTACAAAAATTCTAGCTGTCCGCATCTCCTCTTTAATTGGTAAATATATTCAAAAGGACCAAGTTGGGTTTATCCCAGGTCGACAAGGCCCAGATCAAGTGAGAAGGGCAGTAGACATTGTCTCAATCTTGCAACCCAACTGGGACAGAGGTCCGAAACAACAAGGCTTTCTCCTAGCACTTGATATGCAGAAGGCCTTTGATTCTGTGTCCTGGCAATATCTCCTCCCCCTACTAGAGTGATGGGGCTTTGGCCCGAGATTCCTGGGGGTGATACAAGCTCTCTATTCCAACCCCAAGGCCCTAATCCGAATCCAAGGGTACTATTCTTCCCCAATAGACATAGCTAGGGGTACCAGACAGGGATGCCCTCTCTCCCCAATCATTTTTGCAATGGCAATTGAAACCCTGGCAATAGCTATCCGACAGAACCCTGACATTCTGGGTGTATCATTTGGAGATCAAACTCATAAATGTGGGCTCTTTGCCGATGATTTACTATTATTTCTAACCTCTCCCATTACTTCCTTACCAAACCTCTACAGGGTAATTTCAGAATTCTCTAAAATCTCTGGGCTTCAGGTTAATTATGCCAAATCACAAGCCTTGAATGTGTCCCTCCCACCTTCCACAGTATCCCTCCTCCAACAGTCATTCAAATTTGAATGGTGTCCCTCATCCATCAAATATCTAGGGATTTCCTTAACAGCGCGTACAGAATCCCTACACACAAACAATTATCCTCCCCTATACCGAAAACTTACAGCAGACATGAATAACTGGGCCAAATATGAACTTTCCTGGCTAGGCAGAATTAACTCTATAAAGATGACCTTGCTTCCTAGAATCTTATATCTATTTCGCTCCCTCCCCATCCCCATCAGAAAAGACCAGTTGCAGTCTTTACAAAGCAAAATACTCAAATTCATCTGGGGCAAGTCAGGTTACAGAATCCCCCAAAACACCCTATATAACCATAGGAAAAGAGGGGGGCTGGGATTACCGCATCTTTATAAGTACTTCTTAGCCGCCAGGCTGGCTCAACTATCAGTAGTTTACTCCAAACTTGATAAACCGGACTGGGTCCACATAGAGAAACAGGCTGTCCCCCATCTTTCCCTAGACTACTTACTTTGGTGCCCCCAAAAGAGAAGACCACCCATTTTGTCCCCCTCCCTCTCTCAATCTTACGCCCTTTGGGATAGAATCCGTCACCTTCCAGCCCTGGTTTCGAAAGCGCAACCTCTAGCCAATATATTTCAAAACCCAAATTTTCCACCTGGAATGGACAATAAGGCCTTCAGTTGGTGGTTGGACAGGGGCCTGTACCGCATAGGACACTATTTCACAACCAAGGGCCCTCTTACCCTAGACCACTGTTTAACCAAGTTGGATCTCCCTGACACTGAAAAATTCAGATTCAGACAGATATCACAATTCCTACACACTCTATGGACGGAGAGACCTCTACCTCCCAAATTCACAGACTACAAGCTCTGGTGCGGGCAGGCCATGGGACAAAGGGGAGGGATATCTGTCATCTACTCATCCCTCACTCGCCCGACCAAGAAGTCTTCCTACATGATGGCATGGGAGGCCGACCTCCAACTTGAATGGGACCTGGAGACCTGGCAAGCGGCTTGCTTTGATTCATTTCAGGGTATCTTAAATACTTCCTTGATGGAAGCAAACTTAAAAGTTCTCATGAGGTGGTATATGACTCCCGCCAGACTTGCGGCCATCTACCCATCATCAGATCCCAGTTGTTTTAGAGGATGCCAACTCCTGGGTTCGATGGTGCATGTCTGGTGGGAATGCCCCAAAATTAGACCAGTCTGGAAGAAGATTTTTAACCTCATCTACACAGTCACTGAATGCTCGGTCCCCAGGTCAGCATCTGTTGCTCTCCTAAACGCTCGGATTCCGGGTATATCCAAGCCCAATCAGAAGCTGATCCGATTTATGCTCCTCGGGGCTAAAATTACCATCGCTAGGGCTTGGAAACAACCCAGGGTTTCCATTAAAGCGGTAAACCGCAAGATTTTGTGGATCATGGTGCAGGAAAAGCTGGCCAGCATCCTATCTAACACGAAACAAAAATTTGACGCTGTATGGGAACCATGGGCGTCCCACTGTGGTTTATCTCTAGATACTGGGGTACAACCTGGGCAACCTGCATCCTCCAGCTCTAGTTAGGCACATGCTCCCTTCCCTTTCTTTTACTCTTCCCCCCACTTCTCTTTCTCTTTCCTACATCTTATCCTTTTAAGATAGTTGTTTGACTTAAGGGTAATGTTTTATATTCGGTTTTTTTATAAAAACAATTTGGCAACACTATAGGCCTAATTGACATCGTAAGTACGAGCTAGAAGTGCACTGAAGTCAAATTCGAACCCACTAATTTTCTTACGTATGCTTTTATTGGAGTGGTGGATTGGGGGGGGGGGCTGGCCGGGGCACAGAATGATCCCATTAGGGGTGCCCGGGACAGGTAGGACTCCCCTGAGCGAGTGACCACTATATTCATTTTTTTTCCTCCCCTTCCCCTGTTAGCAAGCTCGTATATTTCCTTTAATCAGCCTACAATCGGGCAATATGAAGTTGGTTGAGGCCTTGTTGCTGACATTTTGCCTTATTTGTGGAATGTTTTGATGTTGTAGACACGGCCTTTGGTCATACTGTAATTGTATTCTATATTTGGAAAAATAAAAATCTATTGAAAGAAAAATGATTTTTACTCAAATTTACCAAACTGTATTATCATGATCAAGATTCTAGAAGTTTAATCAAAACCCAATTAATGCAACCACAATTAGATAAGCATCCACACAGACCATGAAACGTTTTTATTTTTTTAAATCATTTTTTTACTATTTTATTTTATTTCTTAAAATTGTACTTTTCATAATTTTTTATAATGTTTTTAAGAAGCCCCATTGGGGGGCTTTGGTGAAATAGGCAGTCTAAACAAACCTCTGCTCTTTCACCTTTGAGACAAAGAAAGGATTAGGGACACAACCCTCAATCTTCATCTCTGCAGCCTCAGCTGCACAGAATAAATGGACATGCATAGATCTGTACATAGCTTGCTGTTCATTCACACCGAAGCATAGTAAACAACGTTTACAATGCCTTAGTTATGAATGGACACAGGAGCGATTGGTACTGACATATTTACTGGCCCCTTCCCCACTCCCCATCCTAACACATCTCCTGTAGCAGCCGGCAGGGGAGGGGGGAAGCCAGCAGTGATGCAGAGGTGGGGGAAGCCAGGGAAGCACACAAAGGTCGAGGGGCAGAAGAAGACAAGTAATCTAGATAGGAGGAATGGCAGGGGTGGCATATAGAGGAGCCAATGCCTTTCAACTTCCCCCTGCAGTCTCTGAATGCCTGTGGGAGGGAGATGAAGCTGGATTTCAGTGGCTGCAGGTGGAAAATGGAGGGCATTGGTTCCTCTATATGCCACCCCAACTATCCGTCCTATCCAGGTATATAAGGGAAGCCACACAAGCCCCTGAAACATGGGGCTGGTCGCAATTGCAGCCCCTCCAACCCTTAGGCCCCATACACACGGGAGAATTTATCCGCGAATACGGTCCAGCGGACCGTTTCCACGGATAAATCCTCTCAAAGATATCCGCTGATTTCGATGGGATGGAGTGTACACACCATCCCATTGAAATCCGCGCGGAAATCCTCTGGCGATGACGTGTCGCGCCATCGCCGCGATTATGACGCGGCGACGGGCGCGACGCTGTCATATAAGGAATTCCACGCATGCGTCAAATCATTACGACGCGTGCGGGGAATCCCTTTGGACGGATGGATCCGGTAAGTCTGTACAGACGAGCGGATCCATCCGTTGGAATGGATTCCAGCAGATGGATTCGTTGTGCAGCACAACAAATATTCGATCTGCTGGAATCCATCCCAGAGGAGATTTCTCCGCGGAAAGAGATCCGCTGGCGTGTACACACCATAGAATCTATCCGCAGAAACCCATTTGCTGGGATTTATCTGCGGATGGATTCTATCGTGTGTATGGGGCCTTACAGTTATGCCCCTGGTAATGAAGCAATCAGCAAAATGTCAGCAGACCACAGATGTTGCTAGGGACTATAAAACTTGGAAGGGGTTTAATATCTTATTTTTATATTTATCAATCAAAAATACTTGCAAAAGTAATAAACACAGTCAGGCCCTTCCTCCTAAATCCCCCATTTATCAAAGTGTCTAAGTGGTCAGTGGAGATGTACAGAACTGTTCACCGGCGAATAGTTCGCTGCGATTTTCCCTTGTTAGCGTTCGCCGCCGTCGCCGCGGGCGAACATATGCGATGTTCGATCCGCCTCCTATTAATTAACATTGAGCAAACTTTGACCCTCTACCTCACAGTCAGCAGACACATTCCAGTCAATCAGCAGCATACCGTCCCTCCCTGACCCTCCCACCTCTCGGGCAGCATCCATTTTAGATTCATTCTGAACTTGCATTCTTAGTGAGAGGAGTGACAGTGTTGCTGCTGCAGATTTCATAGGGAAAGCGCTAGCTAGGGCATTGAACTCCAGTCCTTAACCACTTAAGCCCCGGACCAATATGCTGGCTAAAGACCCAAGGGGTTTTTACAGTTCGGGACTGCGTCGCTTTAACAGTCGTGCGACGTGGCTTCCAAACAAAATTGGCGTCCTTTTTTCCACACAAATAGAGCTTTCTTTTGGTGGTATTTGATCACCTCTGCGGTTTTTATTTTTTGCGCTATAAACAAAAATAGAGCGACAATTTAAAAAAAAATGAAATATTTTTTACTTTTTGCTGTAATAAATATCCCCCAAAAACATATATAAAAATGTTTTTTTCCTCAGTTTAGGCCGATACGTATTCTTCTACCTATTTTTGGTAAAAAAAATCGCAATAATCGTTTATCGGTTGGTTTGCGCAAAATTTATAGCGTTTACAAAATAGGGGATAGTTTTTTTTCATTTTTATTTTTTTTATTTTTTTTACTAGTAATGGCGGCGATCAGCGATTTTTTTCGTGACTGCGACATTATGGCGGACACTTCGGACAATTTTGACACATTTTTGGGACCATTGTCATTTTCACAGCAAAATTTATTGTGAAAATGACAGTTGCAGTTTGGGAGTTAAACACAGGGGGCGCTGTAACATTTAGGGATCACCTAGTGTGTGTTTACTAGTGTAGGGGGGTGTGGCTGTAGGACTGACACCATCGATAGAGTCTTCCTTATAAAAGGGATCACTCGATCGATGCGCCGCCACAGTGAAGCACGGGGAAGCCGTGTTTACACACGGCTCTCCCCGTTCTTCAGCTCCGGGGAGCGATCGCGACGGAGCGGCTAAAAACAAATAGCCGTGCCGTCGTCCCGGATCGCTCCCCGAGCGGACCCGACCTCCGCATGTACCGGGGGGTCCCGATCGGACCCCCCACCCACATCTAGCAGAGGACGTACAGAAATGTGGTTGTGCCTGTCCGTGCCATTCTGCCGACTTAAATGTACATGAGGAGGTCGGGAACTGGTTAAAGATCTGATCTCTGCTGTTAGAACAGCACCCCAAACAGCCCTTGTTAGAGCTAATCAATCAGTCTGCTTTTTTTTTCTCTGTAATCTGTCCTGCGTGGTTTACAGAGAGAGACAGAGAAAAAGAGAGAGTGTAATTTTTTGGAGTTAGATAGAGCAGCCAGGCTAGTCAGTTAATGTTACAGTGTGTAGAGGATATATATACATCACCAGGAGTTGTACATATATTTATACACTGTATAGTTTAGTTAGATTAGAGGTGCAGGGTGCTGTGTAATATAAAGGGGTCTAGTGGTGCAGGGTGCTATGTAAAGGGGCCCAGAGCTGTGGGGTGCTGTGTAATGTAAGGGGCCCAGGCTCACAGTGTAAACTCTGCCCACCTGCCTGCCAGTGCCACATCTCATCTATATTGTGTTGGCACAGTTGATAAGATCTAAAAACACAATTCACTGCAATACTAAATAGTAGTCTTTTGTCGGCCAGGGTGTCTTTGCCTCACAGGGTAAACTCTACCCACCTGCCTGCCAGTGCCACATCTCATCTATATTGTGTTGGCACAGTAGCTTGCACGCATAGTACAACTAAACTAATCTAAAAATAATGGGGGGCCGTCGTGGTCGTGGTGCTGTTATTGCTTTTGGCCCTAGAATAATGCCCAGTGTTCAGAGGCCACGTACCCTGAACTCGAAAAGTTCTGAGGACATAGTTGACTGGCTAACACCCAATCTTATACAGCTTCCGCTCGAAACCCTGACGTACCATCCTCCACCCACTCAGCTTCGGGCACCTCTCAAGTTACCACTCGCCCGCCTGCCGCCACCACCAACACTAGCATCACAGCTGCTTCACTTGATCTGTCAGAGGAGTTATTTACACACCAGTTGGAAGAAATGAGTCATGCGCAACCATTATTTCCAGAGGATGTAGATAAAAGGGATATGATCAGTCAGGCAGCATTACACACATGTACGTATGGTGTGATGATGATGTACCCGCTTCTGTTTCCTTTGCTGAGTTGTCAGATACAAGTGAAGCGGTTGATGATGACGATGTTTCCGGGGATGTCACGTGGGTGCCCGCTCGAAGAGAAGAAGAACAGGGGGAAAGTTCAGATGGGGAGACAGAGAGGAGGAGGAGATGAGTTGGAAGCAGGGGGAGGTCGTCGCAAGGAGAAAGTGGCACAGTCAGACAGCATGTATCGGCACCCGGGGTCAGCCAAACAGCACGCCAATCAACGCATGCTGTTGCCACCACCAGAATGCCATCATTGCAAAGCTCAGCAGTGTGGCTTTTTTTGTGTGTCTGCCTCTGATAACAGTGATGCCATTTGCAACCTGTGCCAAAAGAAACTGAGTCGTGGGAAATCCAAAACCCACCTAGGTACAACTGCTTTGCGAAGGCACATGATCGCACATCATAAACGCCTATGGGATCAACACATGATGACGAGTACAAGCAGCACACAAGCTCAAAGCCACCATCGTCCTCCTGGTGCAGCATCTTCAGTCACGTCAACCACTGTTGTCCTCCTTGCCCCCTCTCAACCATCCGCCACTCCGTCTCTCACCTTGAGCAGTTCCTGCTCATCTGCCCACAGTCAGGTGTCTGTCAAGGACATGTTTGAGCATAAGAAGCCAATGTCACAGAGTCACCCCCTTGCCCGGCGTCTGACAGCTGGCTTGTCGGAACTCTTAGCCCACCAGCTTTTACCATACAAGCAGGTGGAGTCTGAGGCCTTCAAAAAACTTGTAGCTATTGGGAAACCACAGTGGAAGGTACCCGGCCGAAATTTATTTTCACAAAAGGCAATCCCCAACCTGTACTCTATTGTGCAAAAGGAAGTCATGGCATCCCTGGCACACAGTGTTGGGGGCGGGGCAAGGGTCCATCTGACCACTGATACCTGGTCTGCAAAGCACGGTCAGGGCAGGTATATCACCTACACTGCGCATTGGGTAAACCTGCTGACGGCTGACAAGCATGTAATGCGTGGCTCTGCAGAGGATTTGGTGACACCACCACGACTTGCAGGCAGGTCTGCTGCCACCTCCTCTACTCCTCCTACTCCATCCTCTTTGATAACCTCCTCGGCTGAGTCCTCTTCTGCTGCTGCGTCTTGCTCCACATCAACTGTACCCCCCCAGCTCCCCAGGGGCTATTCCACATCATGGATACGACAGTGTCACGCCGTCTTGGGGTTGACTTGCCTGAAAGCAGAGAGTCACACCGGGTCACACCGGACCAGCACTCCTGTCTGCCCTGAACGCACAGGTGGATCAGTGGCTGACTCCGCACCAACTGGAGATCGGCAAAGTGGTGTGTGACAACGGAAGCAATGTGTTGGCGGCATTGAATTTGGGCAAGTTGACACATGTCCCGTGCATGGCACATGTGATGAATCTGATTGTACAACGCTTTGTGCATAAGTACCCAGACTTACAGGACGTCCTCAAGCAGGCCAGGAAGGTGTGTGGCCATTTCAGGCGGCCATGGCGCACTTTTCAGATATCCAGCGACGAAACATGCCAGTGAGGAGCTTGATTTGCGACAGCCCGACACGTTGGAATTCAACACTCCAAATGTTCGACTGCCTGCTCCAACAAGAAAAAGCCGGCAACGAGTATTTGTATGACCGGGGTGCTAGGACAGCCTCTGCGCAGCTGGGAATTTTTTTGGCACTTTACTGGACGCTCATGCGCAATGCCTGTAGGCTCAGGCGTCCTTTTGAGGAGGTGACAAACCTAGTCAGTCGCACTCAAGGCAGCATCAGCGACATCATCCCATTTGTTTTCTTCCTGGAACGTGCCCTGCGAAGAGTTGTGATCACCATTACCACCAGAAACAGCCTTCTCAGCATCACTTGCTGGACCTGCAGAAACGCTGGAAGAGGAGTGTGAGGAAGAGGAGTCAGAGGAGGAATGTGGCTTTGAGGAGGAGGAAGACCAACCACAGCAGGCACCCCAGGGTGCTCGTTGTCACCTATCTGGTAACCATGGTGTTGTACGTGGTTGGGAGGAAGAACAGACCTTCAGTGAGATCAGTGAGGACGAGGAACGGGACATGAGTAGCTTGGCATCCAACCTTGTGCAAATGGGGTCTTTCATGCTGTCGTACCTGTTGAGGGACCCTCGTATAAAAAGGCTGAAGGAGAATGACCTGTACTGGGTGGCCACGCTACTAGAACCCCGGTATAAGAAGAAAGTGCCTGAAATGTTACCAAATTACCGGAAGTCAGAAAGGATGCAGCAGTTCCAAAATAAATTATAAAGTATGCTTTACACAGCATACAAGGGTGATGTCACAGCACAACGGGAATCTAACAGTGGAAGAGGTGAAAGTTATCCTCCTCCTACCATGACCACGCCGGCAAGGACAGGACGCTTTACAGACGTGTTGTTGATGGAGGACCTTTTCAGTCCTACGCATCGCCACAGCCCTTCGGGATGCACCCTCAGAGAACGACTCGACCGACAGGTAGCAGACTACCTCGCCTTATGCAGATATCGACACTCTGAGGAGCGATGAACCCCTTGACTACTGGGTGTGCAGGCTTGACCTGTGGCCTGAGCTATCCCAATTTGCGATAGAACTTCTGGCCTGCCCCGCTACAAGTGTCCTTTCAGAAAGGACCTTCAGTGCAGCAGGAGGTATTGTCACTGAGAAGAGAAGTCGCCTAGGTCAAAAAAGTCTAGATTGCCTCACCTTTATTAAGATGAATGAGGCATGGATCCCGAAGGGACTGACAGTGGGCGATACATTTGACTAAAGGCCTGATGAGATGAGCTTCCTTGGGCTACAAATGGTCCACACGCTGCTGTATTTTATCTCTGCATGCCGGATGACTTGCGTGACTTATCCGCCACCAAATAGGGTTCAAGCCGTAATGTTTTAGTGCACTTTCTGCCTGGAAAACATCAATTTTTCTGGCTGCTGCAACAGCAGCAGCTGCAACAATACCTACTTTTTCAGGAATGTGTACATGCCTAATTTGTCTGGCCTCTGGTGCTGCACTGTGGCTGCAAAAACAAAACCAAAAAAAGGCATATACATGGGTCAATTCCCCTTTGTGATCGTTACCTTGTTGTGGTGAAGGGGCTTGCGTATCACAATGAAGCGACCACCTCTATGAGTGTGTTGGCAATGTTGGCACACCCCAGATGATAAGGTCGTTGCTTCATTGTGAACAGACCAAAAGCGATCGGCTGGATAATTTTGCATAGAAAAAACATTAATTTTCTTTGTGATCATCTAAGGTGATCATTAAAGCCTACTAGGCCAACAATGGGCCCACACTGCAGAATCATTGTTTTCTGGGTCACTTAACTGTCACTGAACTACCTCAGCACGACCATAGGCTTTGAAAAAACCCCATCGCCTGCAATCTCCAAAACGTTCATTGACGTCAGTGAGGACAAGCAACGGGACATGGCTAGCTTGGTATCCAACCTTGTGTAAATGGGGAGTTTGCGGTTGTGCAAATGGACTGTTTGCAGGTGTTTGCGGTGCGTTAAACGGGGAGTTTGGTCTGTCAGAGTTTGGTCTGTCACTGTGAACCCTAACCCTATTACAGACAGGGTTAGGGTTACAGATAGGGTTAGGGTTAGGGTTACAGATAGGGTTATGGTTACAGATAGGGTTAGGGTTAGGGTTACAGATAGGGTTAGGGTTAGGGTTACACACAGGGTTAGGGTTAGGGTTACACACAGGGTTAGGGTTAGAGACTCTAACCCTATCTGTAACCCTAACCCTGTCGGTAACCCTAACCCTGTCTGTAACCCTAAACCTAACCCTAACCCTATCTGTAACCCTAACCCTAACCCTTACACTACCTGATCGATACAACATCATACCTGATGTTTTAAAGCACGTTATTCCAAACAATTTATGAATGTTAGGTGATTTATGCCCTTTATGGATTAAAAACGGACTCTGCGACAACTACGTAATTTTCCATGGGAGTTTTGCCATGGATCCCCATCGGGCATGCCACAGTCCAGGTGTTAGTCCCCTTGAAACAACTTTTCCATCACTATTGTGGGCAGAAATAGTCCCTGTGGGTTTTAAAATTCGCCTGCCCATTGAAGTCTATGGCGGTTCGCCCGTTCGCGAACATTTGCGGAAGTTCGCGTTCGCCGTTCGCGAACCGAAAATTTTAGGTTCGCGACATCTTGATAACTACCGTATTTATCTGGGTAAAGCGTGCATCGCCGTATAGCTCGCACCCCCAACCTAGAAGGGAAATTTGAGGAAAAAATAAAATACTTACAGTTTGAATGCCCCTCGTCGGTGTCTTGCCCGGCGTCCATCGGCGGCCTTGTCGTCCGTCTGCGGCCTCGGTGGTGTCCTCGCTGTGTTTGAACGCCGCCGCCGACAAATACCGAGCGCAGTACACTCGGGCACGCTCGGCCACACTCGGTTCCTCTCGCATAGGAGGCGGCACAGGGCGTGACTGCATGACCGCGAGGGGAGCCGAGCCTTGCCGAGTGTACCCGAGTGTACTGCGCTCGGTATATGTCGGCGGCAAGGTTCAAACTCAGCTCGGGAAGCAGGTATCGGCGTATATCGCGCACCCACGATTTCCCCCTTATTTTAAGGGGTAAAAAGTGCGCGGTATACGCCGATAAATACGGTATGTAACAGAATTTAAGAAGGACCATAGTGTAGTATCTAAAACCTTAAAAGCATTTATTTCCCTCTATGCTCTTATGTTGGCAAGTACACTGTAAAAAACATATGTAAAACCTATTTCAAGATGGCTGCCGCACCACTTCCTGTTCCCATCCGACATCACTTTCTGACCTGTTTTCTCGGGTTTGACTTTTTCAAAAAAGATACTGTCAGACTGGGAGCTTTCCTTATATATTATACATGTACAGCGTACTTACCTTGTCCCCAGGATCCTGCGATGTCCCTCCGCTGTGTACTCTGCCAGATCATCAGCCTGATGTATTACTTTTCCGGGCTCAGTTTCCTGCCAGCGGTGCAGCGCATGGGGGTGGAGCCCGGCGGCAAATTCAAAAAGTGAAAAACCCATAACACATACAGTACACTGTAATCTGTAAGATTACATTACTGTATCAAATAATTTCACCTCCCTTTTGTCCTTAGTGCTTTGTCCAGTGCCCTGTCAGCATATTTTAATATTATATATACACTTCTCTTCTCTAGAAACTTGAGAATGTTCATAGCCACCAAAAAGTGTCCCTTTTACATCAAAAGCGGTTTTAGACCAGCTAGAAAACAGTGATAGTAAATTAGAATCACTTGCAGAATTGAACGATAGTGATTTGTGGGGAAATTCGTCATCAGACACTGAAAGTGACGACAGCGACAATTCTCAAATGGAGCAAATTTCAGTGTTTTCAATTTGATTATATTATTGAATAAAATGTATTATTATTATTATATTATTATTTGTTATAATTATTTATAGTTATTTATTATATTATAAGTTATGATTTTGTGTTTCAAATGTTATCATACCTGGGATGTCTACTTAACTCTTGTTTAGACAGATTTAAAGGGTCAGTAAAGGAAAAAAACGCATTAGCTTAATAGCTTCCTTTACCTTAGTGTAGTGCTGTTTTCATTATTATTATTATTATTATACAGGATTTATATAGCGCCAACAGTTTACACATCACTTTACAATATAAAGGGAGACAAAATAGTTACAATACAATAAAATACAAGAGGATTAAGAGGGCCCTGCTCAGAAGAGCTTACAATCTAATAGGGTGGGGCAGGTGGTACAAAAGGTTGTAACTGTGGGGAATGAGCTGATGGAAGTGGTAAAAGATTAGTTGGAGACGTGATAGGCTTCCCTGAAGAGGTGAGTTTTCAGAGATCGCCTGAAGGTAGCAAGAGTAGGGGATAGCCAGACAGGTTGAGGTAGTGAGTTCCAGAGGATGGAAGAGGCTCTGGAGAAATCCTGGAGACGAGCATGGGAGGAAGAGACAAGAGAGCTTGACAGTAGGAGGTCTTGAGAAGAGCAGAGAGGATGCCCTCATTGTTCGTTTTAGCACAGATGTTGATGTATGGCTTTTCTGTTCTCCCCACTTCCTGGTTGTCTGTGTGAGAAAAGCATAGCAGAGCGAGGATTCATGCTGTGTGGACAAACGTGCTCGCCCCCTCCTCTGCAGACTACATCTCTGCGTCTGGACGCTGTGCACGTCTTCCAGACTGCAAGGAGGTGTGAATTACTGGGTGTGTCTAACACCACAGCACCTCCTCTCTTGTAAAAATGCTCCAGTTGCTGGTTATAAATCTAAAGTAAATCTTACCATTATCTTTTTTTTTTTTTCCTGTGGGTGCTGCTTGCTGTCTTGTGCAGTGTATCGCTGTCTCTGGCTGGCTGTGTGGGTGGGTTGAATAGCTTGATTATTCATCGTTGGGCGGTATAGTGGGAGGTATCGTGAGCGGGTTATTCTAATTTCAATACAGCGCGCTCGTCCCGCTTTTTCTTAACTGCGCATGCGCGATGCGCAAAGGATTCTGGGAAATGTAGTTCCCAGCATGACGGCGACGTCGCTCTCATGAACAAGCGCAGAGATTGAGCAAGTGAAATGCAGAAACGAAAGTAGGTGGAAGAAGGTAACAGATATGAAGGGATTTAATCCATTGTCACTATTTTTAAAACAAAATCAATACACGATTAAGACTTTGTACGATACAGCAGTGCATTTTAGCCCAATTGTTTTTTTCCTTTAGTGATCCTTTAAGTGAGTTATTCCTAAGAATTACAGGCCTACAATATAAAATGCCAAATTTTCATGCAAAACATTGTACAGCTTTGAGCATCAATAATCTGACATAATCATTCCGCCAGGGAGGTTAAAGTAAATGTAAACCCTTTCCTATACACAGTTAAGTGAACAGCCTCAGATGATACACAGAGAGGAAACAAATCTCCCTATATACATTTTACATGAATATATGCGGTCTTCAGCTTTCTGGACTCTTTAGAAAGTACACATCGTGTTAGAAATCTTTCTTCCTGTTTCAGCAGTGGGAGGGCAGTCTGAGCTGTTACCTCCCCAACACAAATTTCTAGCTGCTTTTATCTCCTGTGTCCAAGAACTTAACAGAAGTTATTATGCTGATAACAGAGGAACGGAGAAGCAGAAAGACATGGGACTTAGCGTTTTGGAGAGAGCTAAGTAACACTAAAGGTAATTGTGACTAGGTCAGATTTTATGAATGGTGTTTACAATTTAGGGGTGTTACGGAACCATGAACCAGACGTACAACAAGAGATAAGTGAAAATAAGAAGGCTTTATTGAAAATCAAGCTGTAAAGCAAAAGTCCAACGGATGGTGAAACCAGAGGTCAGGAACCAGAAGGGTAGTCAGACGAAGCCAGGATCAGGAACCAGCAGGGAAGTCAGACGAAGCCAGGATCAGGAACCAGCAGGGAAGTCAGACGAAGCCAGGATCAGGAACCAGCAGGGAAGTCAGACGAAGCCAGGATCAGGAACCAGCAGGGAAGTCAGACGAAGCCAGGATCAGAACCAGAAGCAGCAGCAGTCTTAGAAGCATGTGCACACAGGAGGACCAAGCAAGGAACTGAAGTCACAGACCTCCTATATATGTGAGCCAGGCATCCAGCTCCTCCCAGTGGGAAGGAGGAGCCGCAGGGTGGGAGGCTACAAGAGACCTAGAAACCAAGATGGCCGCCAGCACATGTCAAACGAAGGAGACAGGAGAGAGGTAAGACCATGACAGTACCTCCCCCTCAAGGGCCCCTCCTCCGCGGTGCAAAAAACGGTTTCCGAGGGAAGCGTGCGTGGAAGGCTCGGAGCAAGGCAGGAGCATGGACATCTGCGGAGGGAACCCAGGAACGCTCCTCAGGGCCATAACCACGCCAGTGGACCAAAAACTGCACCCGACCGCGGACCAGGCGTGAGTCCAGGATATTGCTCACCTCATACTCCTCGTGATTGCCCACTTGGACCGGACGAGGCCGAGGAACCGAGGAAGTGAAGCGATTGCACACCAGTGGCTTCAACAGGGAGACATGAAACACGTTGGAGATCCGCATGCCAGGAGGAAGCGCAAGGGCATAGGCTACCGGGTTTACCCTGCGAAGCACTCGGAAGGGACCAACAAAGCGAGGAGCCAGCTTGGGAGTGGGCACTCGAAGGTTGAGGTTGCGAGTGGACAACCATACACGGTCTCCGACCTGGTAGGAAGGAGCAGGCGCTCGTCTGCGATCAGCCTGGAGTTTCTGGCGCTGCGCAGAGACCTCAAGGGACCTCTGGATCTGTACCCAAGAAGCACGTAGAGCAGAAAGGTGATCCTCCACAGCCGGAATATCCTGGGGAGAGAATGCCTCCGGTAACACGGCAGGTTGGAACCCATAATTGGCCATGAAGGGAGACGTCCCAGAGGAAGAGTTCACAGCCGTGTTCCTGGCAAACTCAGCCCAAGGCAGGAGGTCAACCCAATTGTCCTGGTGATCGGAGACATAGCAACGAAGGAATTGCTCCAAGGCCTGATTGGATCGTTCTGCGGCCCCATTGGACTGAGGGTGGTAGGCCGAGGAGAAGGAGAGATGAATCCCTAACTGGGAGCAAAAGGCGCGCCAGAACCTGGACACAAACTGACTCCCCCGATCCGACACTATCTCCCTGGGCAAACCGTGCAACCGGAAGACCTCCCGGGCAAAAATCGTGGCCAACTCTTGTGCAGAGGGTAACTTCTTGAGAGGAACACAGTGGCACATTTTGGAAAACCGATCCACAATCATGAAAATGACCGTATGGCCTCGGGATGCAGGGAGGTCCACAATGAAATCCATCCCCAGGTGTGACCATGGGCGCTCCCCGGTGGCTATGGGTTGCAGCAGGCCCAACGGAAGGTGCCGAGGGGACTTACTTTGGGCACAAACGGAGCATGCCGCTACATATGCGGCGATGTCGGAACGTAGGGAAGGCCACCAGAACAGACGTGAAACAGCCCAGGACAGCTGATTCTTACCAGGATGCCCCGCGGTCTTGGAGTTATGGTAGGTTCGCAACAACCGAGTGCGCAACTCCTCAGGCACAAAAAATCTGCCGTTGGGTGTCCCAGAGGGAGCACCAGACTGAGCCGCCAAAATCTGCTCACCAAGGGGAGAGGTCAGGCTGGTGCGAATGGCGGCCAGGATCTGATTCGGAGGTATGACCGAAGTCGGTATAGATTCCTCCCTGGACAGCTCGGAGTACTGCCGTGATAAGGCATCCGCCCTGATGTTCTTGGAACCAGGTAGGTAGGAGACCACGTAATTAAAACGTGACAAGAACAGAGCCCATCTGCCCTGACGTGGTGTCAATCTCTTGGCCTCAGAAAGGTAGGTCAGATTCTTGTGGTCCGTCAGGATGAGAACCGGAACCACCGAGCCCTCGAGCAAGTGCCTCCACTCTTTGAGAGCCTGCACTATGGCCAATAACTCCCTGTCACCAATCTGATAGTTGCACTCCGCGGGTGACAGTTTCCGGGAGTAAAACCCACAAGGAAGCAGCGGACCCTCTGGTGTCCTACGCTGAGACAGAAGGGCGCCTACTCCCGTCTCGGACGCGTCCACCTCGAGGACAAAGGGCAACCCAGGGTTGGGATGAGACAGAATCGGAGCTGACACAAAGGCGGATTTTAGGGCCTCAAAAGCCCGGATGGCCTCGAGCGGCCAGACCTGGGAATTACTGCCCTTCCTGGTCAGATCCGTGAGAGGCTTGGCCAGCATGGAGAAGTCCCTGATGAACTTCCGATAATAATTGGCGAAGCCCAAAAAGCGCTGCAGGGAACGAAGACCACTGGGCTGGGGCCACTGTAAGACAGCCGAGACCTTCTCAGGATCCATGGAGAACCCCTCAGCAGAAATGATGTAACCTAGGAAGGTTACCTGGGATCGGTGAAATTCGCATTTCTCAAGCTTACCGAACAGCTTGTTCTCTCGTAACCGTTGCAACACTCGTTTGACATCCAGAATGTGGGCCTCCATGGATTCAGAATATACCAAGATGTCATCCAAATAGACCACCACACACTGCTGCAACAGGTCACGGAAAACATCGTTGATGAATTCCTGAAAGACTGCGGGCGCATTGCACAACCCAAAGGGCATAACCAAGGATTCATAATGACCGGTCCTGGTGTTAAACGCGGTCTTCCACTCATCGCCTGCCTTGATCCTTACCAGGTTATATGCCGCCATCAGGTCGAGTTTGGTAAAGACCGTGGCCCCTTTCAGGCGATCGAACAGCTCAGAAATCAAGGGTATCGGGTAAGCGTTCTTGATCGTGATGCGATTGAGACCCCTGTAATCGATGCAAGGCCTCAACTCACCGCCCTTCTTTTTCACAAAGAAAAATCCAGCCCCTGCCGGGGACGAGGATTTGCGAATGTGACCACGGGACAGCGCCTCCATCACGTACTCCTCCATGGCCTCATTCTCCGCAACCGACAGTGGATAGACCCTGCCGCGAGGAGGAACGGCACCAGGTTGTAACTCTATGGCACAATCATAGGGGCGGTGCGGAGGTAGGGCAACTGCGCGTACCTTATCGAATACATCCCGGTACTCCTCGTATTCAGGAGGCAACAGAGAGTCCGAGGAAGTACACAGCAACTTGACAGGCCCATGGATGCACTTAGCCCCACACTGTGGTGACCATGAGAGGATCTCGGCCGATCTCCAGTCGAAAGTCGGATTATGCTTCTGGAGCCAGGGGTACCCCAAGACCACCGAGTAGTGTGGAGACGAAATAACTTGGAAGCAGACCGACTCTCTGTGAGCGACACCAATGGCTATCCCCACTGGAAGGGTCTCATGAGTCACGTGTGACGGCTGGAGGGGTCTGCCGTCTATCGCCTCTAGAGCCAGCGGGGAACCTCGAGCCTGTAGAGGAATGGAATTGGCGGCAGCGAACTCACTATCAATGAAAAAACCACCAGCACCAGAGTCCACCAACGCCTGGGTCGTCACCGAGCCCCCGACCCAGGAGAGGACAACAGTGATCAGTGGTTTATCAACACGGGAAACCGGGGACGAGGTGACTCCACCCAAGATCTGCCCCCGACAGGATCTCAGGTGCGAGCGTTTCCCGGACGGTTCGGACATGCCAACCGAAAATGCCCACCGAGACCACAGTACATGCATCGGCCCTCGCGTCTCCGGAGTACCCTCTCCCCCTCGGACAGGCGAGCAAACCCCAGCTGCATGGGTTCACCCCCAGACAAGTCAACACCAGGAGGCGTGGGAGGAGAGGGAGGCACGGGTGGGACAGCAAAAGTAGGCGCCAAACTGTTAGGAGGCCTCCGCAGGCGCTCCTTAAAGTAAGGTCTCTCCCTGAGTCTGGTGTCAATCAAAATCAGGAAAGAAATAAGAGCCTCGAGCTCCACTGGTAGGTCCTTAGCTGCAACCTCATCCTTCAAGGCATCCGAGAGACCATGAGAGAAAGCAGCGACCAGAGCCTCATTATTCCAACCTACCTCTGCTGCCAGGGTACGAAACTCAATGGCGTATTCGGCTACGGATCGTGAACCCTGTCTGACGGACATAAGGAGCTTCGCAGCAGAGGCGGCGCGAGCCGGCACATCGAATACCTTCCGAAGAGAAGCAACAAAACCGGAAAACTCGGCAACCACCGGATTGTTGTTCTCCCATAAAGGGCTGGCCCAGGCCAAGGCCTTGTCCGAGAGCAGCGAGATCAAGAAGCCCACCTTTGATCTCTCAGTGGGAAAGGCATGTGGCAGCAACTCGAAATAAATGCCCACTTGGTTAAGGAAACCTCGGCACTGAGTTGGCTCTCCCCCAAATCGTTGTGGAAGGGGGGCAGAACCGGACATACCCCGAAACACCGCAGGCGCAACATCAGGTGTCGGGGTAGACTCTGGCGCAACAACCGGAGCGGCAGTAGGAGCGGGCCCAGGAGCGACAACCGACCCATCGGCAACGGGAGCGACATGAGCCGTGCGTTCAAGCAGGGTTTGCAACGCCACGGCGAACTGACCCAACAGGGACTCCAGCTGATCAAGTCTGGCAACCAGCGTGGGTAGCGAGGATGGCTCTGTACCGTCAAAATTCATGGCTTGGTCCTAATGTTACGGAACCAGGAACCAGACGTACAACAAGAGATAAGTGAAAATAAGAAGGCTTTATTGAAAATCAAGCTGTAAAGCAAAAGTCCAACGGATGGTGAAACCAGAGGTCAGGAACCAGAAGGGTAGTCAGACGAAGCCAGGATCAGAACCAGAAGCAGCAGCAGTCTTAGAAGCATGTGCACACAGGAGGACCAAGCAAGGAACTGAAGTCACAGACCTCCTATATATGTGAGCCAGGCATCCAGCTCCTCCCAGTGGGAAGGAGGAGCCGCAGGGTGGGAGGCTACAAGAGACCTAGAAACCAAGATGGCCGCCAGCACATGTCAAACGAAGGAGACAGGAGAGAGGTAAGACCATGACAAGGGGACAATTTAGGAGGAACTGATTATATACAGTATATAATAATGGACCTAGGGATATATGTATATATACAGTATATATAAGGACATATATTTGGTATGACTTATATTTTGCACTGGTGGAAAAGTTGACACCATGCATTGCCTGGCATACGTTCTCAACCTGGGGGGTGCAGTGGTTCCTAATTAGGTACCCTGGATTTCACGGTCAGGCCCAATATCAGGTGTGCAGCCACTTCTGGTGGTCATACCTAGCCGGTGTTCACCTGGCTGAAAATAACAAGAGCTTATCCTGTCACCACTTAGAGCCCATTCACATCTAGGCGTTTTGTCGCCTGTAGTGTGACGCCGCTGCCACCCCGAGACGCCAGAGGGATGATTTAACATTGCCCTCTATGGAGATGGTTCACATCTCCACGCCGAACGCCGAACGCCGAACGCCTGAAAAAAAGTCCCGGACCTTTTTTTTCAGGCGGCTTTAGGCATTCGGCATAGGAGATGCGAACCATCTCCATAGGGGGACTGTCTAGGGGCACATCTAGGCGGACAATCGCGGCGTTTTGTCGCCGCAAATCGCGGTACAAAACGCCGCTATTTGTCGCCGCAATTCGCGGGACAAAACGCCACGATTTTGTCTGCCTAGATGTGAATGCAGCCTAAGGGAGCACAAAATGCATCTGAAAAGCTGCTGCATAGAAACCACTTAACATTCTTTTTAAAAAGTGAGCAATGTGGCTTGGATTATCCAGTTGGTAAAAGGAGAAGCAGTCATTGTGGTGGCTTCCTTAGAAACACTTGAATCCTTTAGTATGCAATACCCAGACCTGGCTGCTGGCAGAAGTCACATACACCATATTAAAGCATTACTCTCTCCTGCCACTACTGCCGGCCTCCCACCACTACCATCTCCTGACACCATCACAACATTCTGTCACCATTTCCAATTTCTTCTACTGCTGCTGACTTTGACACCATAACTATTCCCTACCACTGCTGCTGGCCTGCCACAGTTACATTTTCCTACCACCATTAACATATCCTGCTATCATTGCCAGCTTCTTCTACTACTGTTGGCCTGAAACCATAACAATTCCCTCTCCCTGGTACAGGCATGGAAGCAGAGCTTTTTTTTCTCAGAAAATAGGTGCAGGAACTCAACCACGACCCTGTTCAGATTTCACAAACAGTAGGAAGGTCTTAAAGGGGCATTAATACCAGGATTGCATTACATACAGAGTGCAGAGTTCAGGGGGGGGTTACACACAGAGTGCAGAGCTGTCACTTGTAAACACAGAAACCAGACTTCTGTGTTTACAAGTGATTGTGGTGAGCAGGCACCAAAGGGTCTGAGCCAAAGGTGGTGGAACAGAGTTCCCCCTGAAAAAAAGCCCTGCATAGAAGCATTACCATCTAATGCTGCCTCTACTGCCCTTTTCTGGTGTTCCAGCACTCTCCAGATGCCACATGTAATGATTCTGGAGCTGCTTCTCAGCTGCAAAATGTGTAATTTGTTTTCTCTAAGGTCAATCCAGCATTGCTCCTCAAGGTTTTCATGGAATTTTGGTGCACTGACATTGTCAAGGTACCACAACTAATATTTCCACAGCTGCTTTTTAGCTGCCAAAATTGTGCATTTTTTTCTTCAGGGTTAACCCTGTGTTATGCCTCACAGTTTACTGTGTATTCTGGTGCTCTGGCACTGTCCTCATAATGTTTCCATTGCTGCTGCTCAGTTGCAAACTTTAGATTGTTTTCTGAAGGCTAATTTATAATCTGTGTCTTCTATTTTTCCAGTGTATTCCAGTGCTCAGTCAACCAAGATTATCTGTGGCTATTATCTTGCTGGAAAAAGGTTACTCAAACTGTGATTTCTTCATTAAAACCTGTCTGGTCTATCCTCATTATATTTGCAATTTAGTAAAAGTGATAATATACTGTGAATGTAGTCGGTAAAATATTTTAAAATACAAAAAAACTGCCTCATATTTTTCTCTTCCATTGCAGCCTAGTAAAACTGATTACATTATGTGCAGAATGTCTATGCAATATTTGGGGCCTCTGGGGTTGAGTTACTAAAGGAAAATCCACTGTGCACTACAAGTGCACTTGGAAGTGCAGTCGCTGTAGATTTGAGGGGAAGATCTGAAATGAGGGGAAGCTCTGCTGATCTCTATCATTCAACCATGTGCAAGCAAAAATGCTGTTTTTTATTTTCCTTTTATGTCCCACTTCGATATACAGCGACTGCACTTCCAAGTGCACTTGTAGTGCACAGTGGATTTGACATTAGTAAAGAACCCCTATGTCTCATAAAGAATACACTCTAAATTTTATTTCATCAATAAACTCGTCTTCACTCTATGTCAGAAGCCCTGTACCCACGGGCCAGAATCTCGTCAGGAAAAAAACGTTTTTCCTGACGAGATTCTTGGCAAGAATCTCTTGCCGCCCAAGTGTACATACACTCCATTCAGAAGAACCAACGTCCTTTTGAATGGTAAGAACGCGGTGACCTCATCTCATACGACGAGCATGCGTTCGTCACATTCGATGCCATCGCCGCCATCTTGTTACACCCTACCTATGCCTAGGAAGCTACCGCGCATGCGTCAGTCATTTCGAGCATGCGCGGGTTTTCCACGGCAACAGGTAAGTATACAGTACACACTCAAAGGTTTTTCGGCAGGAAAACACTGCCGAGAATCATGACGAGAATATAGAGAGCAGGTTCTCTATTTTTTCTCAACGAGATTTTGGGCAGTTTTCTTGACGAGAAACCTGAAAGCCTCGTACACACGCATGGTTTACTCGTCAAAAAAGCTCTGCCAGCAGTTTTCTTGCTAGTTCTTGCCGAGAAAACCGTACGTGTGTATGAGGCTTTACATTGAGGTCTAGTAAAATCGTTTAAAAAATGTTCAGCCAGCCTGTACAATATTTCTGGCTTCTGTCTCTGAAATAATACCCCCTTATTTTTATTTCTTGATAAAGATAAAAAAAACGAATCTCTTACAATACGTTGCATCCCAATCCAAAAAATATTGTCAAAACCATGGGTATGGTCTGGCTATGAATTTAAACCAATCCTGCCCCTTTTGGGAAGTACCGCATCCCTACCATTAAAAGCATAAGAAAAAAAGAATGCTATGTTTTACTGTTAAGGCAAATAACATATTATCTTCAACAGTATTTCTGTTACAATTGTATAATTTTAATTATATATTTCGTTAAAATATAATAAAAGGTATGTCCGTAGAACTGTCAACTATATAGTAAAGCAAAACAAAATTAAGTTGCAACAATTTTTACATTATGATAGATACCCTTTGTGAAGTTATAAATCAAATATCCACTTATGTGACACTGTGACTGGGAGGTGACAAAAACCCTAGGAGATCAAAGTAGAAAATGTGCTCACCATGTGTGTAATTAGTATGTATAACATAATTTGTTTCTCCAGTGAGGCCCGGAGCAACTGGAAGTCAGTGTAGGGCCGGCCATGACAGGGTTAACAGAAACCCTAGTAGCTGTGGGGGGAGGAGCAGAGCAGGGGAGGAGAGATCACAGATATTAGGCATGTGCAAAAGGGAAAATTTCGTTTCGTTTCGTTTCGTTTTAATTCGTTATTTAATTAATTTCGTTAAGTTAGGTTCGTTACATGTGTTAAATTCGTTTTCGGAACTTGTTTGTTTTCGACCGAATTTCGAAAAATCCGGTCGAATTCGAAAATTCTCTCTTCGAATATAATTTCAAAATTCGATCGGAATTCGAAAAAAAAAAATTTCGAATTCCAAATCGAAAACCCGCGGACGAAATTCGATCGGAATTCCAAAAAAAAATAAAAAATTTTTTCCAATTCCAAATCGAAAACCCGCGGACGAAATTCGATCGGAATTCCAAAAAAAAAAAAAAAAAATTTTTTTTTTCGAATTCCAAATCGAAAACCCGCGGACGAAATTCGATCGGAATTCCAAAAAAAAAAAAAAAAAAAATTTTTTTTTTCGAATTCCAAATCGAAAACCCGCGGACGAAATTCGATCGGAATTCGGAAAAAAAAAAAAAATATTCGAATTCCGATCGAAATTCGTCTGCGGGTTTTCGATTCGGAATCGAAAACGTTCGTTCGGATTCGGTAAATTCATTAATATTGCAATTCGGGAATTCGTATGCATCCGAATGTCCGAATAATGAAAAATTCGTCCGAATTTCGATTCGGAACGAAACGAAATGCACATGCCTAACAGATATCTCTTACTCTCAGTTTCCCGGGCAGAGGCAGCGTGGGGGAGTGAAGTGCCTGCTGTGTCTGCTCAGCCTGCAGGGATTTCGCTTTTCCAAATTGTCACGGCGATGGCTGCGATCGAGGATTTATTCGGGAGATTGAGGGCGGAGGCGGCTATCCGGGGTGAGGACTGGCTGCAGAGGCAGTTGGGGGCGCTTTTATCGCAGGATGGAGGGGACATGGGGCGCATGGCGTCGGGGCCTAGCCGCGTCCAGACCGGACAAGCAGCATCGGGGCCGGAGCACACAGGTGTGGTGCTGGCGGAGTCGGGGCCTGAACGGTCGGTCCGGGGAGCAGTGCGGGCACACGGGGACACAATTCAGGTCGCATCGGGGCCTGATCACACAGGCATGGGAGCTGCGTCGTCGGGGCCTAGTCACACAGGCCGGGGGGCCTCGCGGACGCGCTCGTCCCGCCCCCCCCGCCGGTATTCGCCCAGTATATCCCCGGGACGGCAGAGGGGGGATAGTGGACATAGCAGGGCCCCTTCGGGCCCCCCCGCGAAGCGGGCGGCGGGTATTGTGTCGGAAGGCCCAGCCGGGGGCACCAGGAGTAGCGTGGGTGCAAGGGGGGGACGGCCAGGGGGCTCAGATGCGGCGGCCTTGCCCGCCCAGCGTGTGGATCAGGCAGTGACGGGCCCGGTGGTGGGGTCTCGGCGAGTGGGATCGCAGGCCACGGTGGCTAGCCCCCCAGCTTCCTCGGCTAGCCACTTGCAGGAGGTGGAGCGCGTCGGCAGCAACAGGGTTACGCCAAGCAGGAAAGCTTCGGCAAAATCGCCGCACGGGTCCAGGGCCCGCAGGGGGAGTGAATCCGGCCCTGGGCCTTCGGCCTCCGGGACCGAGCCGCCCGGTGGGTCATCATCGGAGGAGGAGGATCGGTCGGAGGGAGAGCGGTCGGGATCTGAGGACGAGGTCTTGCCCAGGACGACACCAGCAACGAGGGATTCGAGACGGTCGGCTGATGGGATTGCTTCCACGCAGCCCGGTAAGTCATTTTACACTGATGTTTCTAATAGGCAATGTGTTGATGTGGTTGAGAGGAATGTGGTTGTTGCACCGGCGTCCCAGGTTACGGATGCACAGGTGGGTATTGCTGGAGGTGATGTGGGTTTGCAAAGGTTTTTGTCGGGGTTAGAGGCTCTGGTCAGTCAGCTAAAAGGGGGGGACAGACCTCCCGCAAGCCCGGCGGCGGCTTGGGGGCCGGTCGGGGGAGCTACGGGGGTGGCCGCGGCGGCGGTGGCGGCTGCCACTACGCCGTTGGTGGTAGCTGGAAAGGAGGCAAGTGGGGGCGGCTTGGGGGCCGGGGCATCAGTGCAGCCGGAGGTTACCGCCGAGTCGGCGGGGGCCGCTTCAAAAAAACGGGATTTAGTACGGTTAGCGGATGAGGCTAGGGGACAGGTTTACACCTGTTACGATGCGCCGCTGGGGTCGCATCTGAAACAGGAGGTAAGGGAAAAGATCTGGAAGAGCGAGTACGTGGAGATATTCGCGCTGTTACCGCTGGAAAAATTCAATTTGGACAGGGTAAAACCAGAGGATTCTAAGAAGGAAGATGAGGAGAAGAGGAGGTACAGGCTAATACCTCGCACGTTTGCAAACTGGTCGCAGGCGTATTCCATTTTGGCCAGTGTGATTGGCGAGAAGAACCCCGAGCACTGCTCGGCGCTCTTCAGTTACCAGGAGGCGATCAGTGAGGCCTACAGGTGCTATGGGGGCACAGGTTGGCTTAGATATGACGAACAGTTCAGGCAACGTCGGGCGATCAGGCCGGAAATTCGTTGGGACGCCAAGGACATTAGCCTTTGGATGCGGCTTATGACGGCTCCGAGGACGTCGGCGCCGTTTTTTCAGGGGGGGGCCGGCGGAGCCTCTTCCCTGGGACAGTCGGCCGGAAAGAAAAAAGGGGTTTGTTGGCAGTTCAACGAGGGTAGCTGCAAGTTTGGGGGGTCGTGCCGATACAAGCATGAGTGCTCCGGGTGTGGGGGTAATCACCCCTCTTCCCGCTGCTTCAAGCAGGGCAAGGGACGTCCCGGGGATTCTTCAGGTAAGAGGGAGCACCCCGGTGATGGTGAGAAGGATGCTGCCGTTTCTCGGTAGGTATCCGGACAGAGCGGCGGCTCAGCTCCTGGAGGAAGGTTTTACTGTGGGGTTCCGTATTCCTTGTAGCTTGACGGTGGTTCCGCCGCTGTCCAAGAATTTGCGTTCGGCTCTCCAACACCCCGAAGTGGTTTCTGAGAAATTACGGAAGGAAGTGGGGCTAGGCCGCATGGGGGGCCCGTTTGAATCCCCCCCTTTGGAGGGTCTGGTGGTATCACCGTTGGGGGTGGTACCGAAGAAGGAACCAAACAAGTTCAGACTCATTCACCACCTCTCATTTCCAAAAGGGGGGTCGGTAAATGATGCGATTGATGCGGGCGATTGTTCGGTGTGCTACACATCATTTGACGCGGCGGTGGGATGGGTCAAGAAATACGGTCGGGGGGCGTTGATGGCCAAGTCGGACATCGAGGCGGCCTTCCGGCTGTTGCCGGTGCACCCGGACAGCTTCAGACTGTTGGGGTGTCACTGGGGAGGGGAGTTCTATGTGGACAAATGTCTGCCCATGGGCTGCTCGGTATCCTGTGCGTTGTTCGAACAATTCAGTTCCTTTTTGGAATGGGTGGTGCGAGACGTGGCGGGAGTGAATTCAGTCATCCACTATCTAGATGACTTTCTCTGCATTGGACCGGGGGGGTCACGGATTTGTGCAGTTTTGTTATCTACGCTAGAACACATAGCGGAACGTTTTGGGGTGCCTTTGGCGCCCGAAAAGACGGAAGGTCCTAGGTCTGTCATTCAATTCCTGGGCATAGTCATAGACGCCGAGAAGATGGAATGTCGTTTGCCGCAGGATAAGCTAGAAGGCCTCAAGGCGGAGGTCAGGGGTATGATTGGAGTGCATAAGGTGCAGCTGCGGGCTTTGCAGTCGTTGTTGGGTAAGCTGAATTTTGCCTGCAGGATTATCCCGATGGGGAGGGTTTTTTGTCGTCGGCTGTCGGCTAGCACTGCGGGTGTTAGGTTGCCCAATCACTATGTGCGGCTCGTGAAGGAGCATAGGGAGGACCTGCGGGTATGGCACTCTTTTCTAGAGGGTCGTGCAGGTGATCAATCGAGTTACCGCATCTTCTCCCCCAGTGATTCGTCTCCTGAGACACTTGGTGCTGCGCTGTATGCAGCTGAATGTGTTTGTGTATGCGGTGCACTTACCGGGTGTGGACAATGTCGTGGCTGACGCTTTGTCTCGGTTTCAGTGGGACAGGTTCCGGGAGCTGGTGCCGGAGGCAGAGGAACGGGGGGTCCCTTGTCCGGAGTGGCTGTGGCAGATTCCATTGGAACAATCTCCACCTGGATTAGGAAATCGTTGAGTGCGGGTACTTGGGCGGCCTATGAGAAGGTATGGTCGGAGTGGAGCGATTTGGTGAGAGAATCGGAGGTTCACCTTTCGGGACCGGAGGTGAGGACACTGGTTCTGTATTTTTTGTCTAGAAACATGGAAGCGGGAGTGTCGCCGTCGGCGTTGGATAAGAAATTGGCCGGGTTGGCATTTCTGTTCAAATGGCAAGGGTGGCCGGATCTTACAAAGGACTTCTGGGTGCGACAAGCTCTGAAAGGGTACAGGAAACAGGGGCGGCGACCTGACGCTCGCCGCCCGGTGTCTTTCGAAGTTTTGAGAGGAATCCTGGCTAAAGTGGGGGCGATATGTTCATCCAGGTTTGAAGTTACATTGTTCCGCGCGGCATTCGCGCTGGCATTTTTTGGGGCCTTTAGGGTGGGCGAGCTGGTGAGCCCGTCGAAATTGGTCCAGGGGGGCATGGGAGTTGCGGATGTCGGTTGGACCCCGGAGGGGGTCACGTTGTGGCTCAGAAGGTCCAAAACGGATCAGAGTGGCAAGGAAAGGGCGGTTCATGTGTTCCCAATTGAAGGGTCGGAGTTGTGCCCGGTCGGGCTGGTAAGGGACTACCTGGACATACGTCCGGGGGTGGGGGGCGCCCTTTTGGTACACGAAAATGGGTCCCCGATGTCACGATATCAGTTTGTGGCAGTGTTTAGGAAGTGTCTGGGGGCATTGGGCCTGGTGGCAAAGGAGTTCTCGGCTCATTCCTTTAGGATCGGGGCAGCTACGGAAGCGGCAAGGAATGGACTGGGTGAAGAGGCAATAAAGAGGATAGGGCGTTGGGAATCCAGGCGGTTTCAATTATATGTTAGGCCGCAGCTGGTGGCTAGTTTGGGTTGAAGGTCTGGGGAGTGGGGTTTTGAGTTACGGGGCAAAGGGGGTGACAGGGATTACTCAAAAGCGGGTTATCTCTATGTGGGTATGTTGGTGACGTGTTTTTTTTTGTTTACTGTTTTTCAGGTACTGGACCGCTTTTGGTCTGGATAATGGGCCACTCCTATGTGGTTCGGGGGGCCAGACGGGCGGATGATCGCCGGACCGGTCGCCAGCTGGGAATATCGAGACAGGAGGCGAGTGTAAGGTGGTTGGGGGTCCCCGGGATGTTATGGAGCAAGGTGGTGCCGGAGGTGCACAAATTTGCACAGCTGGACAGGCCACCGGAGGTTCTGGTTATTCACGCCGGGGGGAATGATCTTGGAGTGAGATCGATGATGGAGATAGCACGGGACATTAAATTTGACTTTCAGCGGATCCGGATGTCCTTTCCGGATACGATAGTGGTGTGGTCAGACATGGTGGCCAGGTCAACATGGAGGATGGCCAGGTCGGTAGAGGGGGTGAATCGGGCGCGCAGGAAGATAAACAGAAATGTGGGGCGGTTTGTGCTCAGGAACGGGGGGCTAGTGGTTCGGCACCCCGAATTGGAAGTGGACACGTGGAGATACCTCAGGAGTGATGGTGTTCACCTCACGGACGTGGGGATTGATATGTGGGTGTTGCGTTTAGAGGAGGGGGTACAGCAAGCGATGAGGGTGTGGAGGTGCTCCCATAGGTAAGGGGTTACCTTTGGGTGCTGGTGGCGGGTGTTTTTGGACTTTGCAGGAGAAGATATTACCCCAAAGATGGACGCCAGTACCCAGCGGTGGGAGGGGTCCTGAAGGGGTTTCTAGTTCCCAGTCTACTAATGTAGCTGGAAGGTTGGTGAATGGGGGCACTGCGGTCAATGGTCGTCTTTGAGCCAGCTTCGGCTTGAGGCCTATGACCAGAGGTTAGGACACCGCAGTGCCAAAAAAGTGTTACATAGTTACAAAGTTTAAAGGTTAACGAGTTAAGGGTTAATGGGTCCTGCAAAGTCCAGCACCATGTTAGAGAGGTTATTATCTCAGGAAATAAGTGTTTTTTCTCTATGTGTTATTGGTTTTTGTTATTGGTTATTTATGATTATTTAAAGAGTATTTAAAATAAAGGAGGCTGCTACGGCCAGTTTTTACTCCAACACTAAGTAGTGGTCTCATTATTTATTAAAGGTTAAGTGGGGGTATTAACTGTAAAGGGGCTTTAGCGGTCAGGGTGAATTCTGGTATACCATAGTCAAGTGAGGCCCGGAGCAACTGGAAGTCAGTGTAGGGCCGGCCATGACAGGGTTAACAGAAACCCTAGTAGCTGTGGGGGGAGGAGCAGAGCAGGGGAGGAGAGATCACAGATATCTCTTACTCTCAGTTTCCCGGGCAGAGGCAGCGTGGGGGAGTGAAGTTCCCACCCACCCTCCCTTTATTCTGGGGTTTTATTGATTACGGTATTGATGGTATATGGATAAATTGGTATGTGGTTTGGTGCTGTTTTGGTGTTTTCTTTTCTTTCAGGTTTATGGATCACGTTGTCGTGGCAGTGGCGGGTGTTTTTGGACTTTGCAGGAGAAGATATTACCCCAAAGATGGACGCCAGTACCCAGCGGTGGGAGGGGTCCTGAAGGGGTTTCTAGTTCCCAGTCTACTAATGTAGCTGGAAGGTTGGTGAATGGGGGCACTGCGGTCAATGGTCGTCTTTGAGCCAGCTTCGGCTTGAGGCCTATGACCAGAGGTTAGGACACCGCAGTGCCAAAAAAGTGTTACATAGTTACAAAGTTTAAAGGTTAACGAGTTAAGGGTTAATGGGTCCTGCAAAGTCCAGCACCATGTTAGAGAGGTTATTATCTCAGGAAATAAGTGTTTTTTCTCTATGTGTTATTGGTTTTTGTTATTGGTTATTTATGATTATTTAAAGAGTATTTAAAATAAAGGAGGCTGCTACGGCCAGTTTTTACTCCAACACTAAGTAGTGGTCTCATTATTTATTAAAGGTTAAGTGGGGGTATTAACTGTAAAGGGGCTTTAGCGGTCAGGGTGAATTCTGGTATACCATAGTCATGTATTATGTAACCAAAGTTCACATCAACAGAGATCCTAGCAAATCTGCATTGATTTAAAAAACGTCTTTGGTGCAACATGTTTGGGTTGTATTACTGAAGGCAAATAGACTGCACTTTGCAAGTGCAGTTGCATTAATTTCCCCCTAGAGATTATTGAATATGGTGAAGCTTCTCTTTGTAAAGAATATCAAAATAGGTTCAAGTAAAATCAAATAAAAAGACAACATTTTTGCTTGCAAAATTTTTTTTGCTTGCACATGGATGACGGCAATCAGCAGAGATTCACCACATTCACTAAACTCCGAAGAAAATGAGTGCAACTACACGTGCAAAGTGCACAATTTATTTCCCTTTAGTAAATCAATCCTGTTATGTCAGAAAAATGATCTGAGAACTTAACAAGTATGATCTGAAATGTTTTCTTGAAGAAAACTTTTACCGGATTTTTTTTTATGTGTATTTATATGTAACAACAGAACAGTCATAATTAGGACTCTTCTTCTATAATTAGACACCAGATAATATCCCATTGAAATTCTGGAAAACTCATTATACACCACTCAGATAGAAAAACATGGCAAATTTTTTGAGAGATAAACAAATTAACCCAAATTATCCTAATTTATTTTCCTCTTTTAGAACCTATTGAAGCACTTCAAAGCTAATTTTTATAGAAGATAGTATTGTTCAGACCAATGATGGGCAAATCCCAGCTGCCGCATACAGCAAATACTTCTACAAAGTTACAGCTGGCACCATAGGCGTGCGCAGCCTATAGCATTAGGATGTGCACCCGAAAGCTCAAGCACTCTATATATAGTCAAAAATATTGGGACACATGTCTTTACACACACATGGGGCCAGATCTACGTACATTGGCGCATATATAGGCCGGCGTAGCGCATCTCATTTCCGCTACGCCGGCTCAACTCAGAGAGGCAAGCACCGTATCCTCAGAGCATTTTCTTTCATCGATGCGCCGGCGCAACGTAAATTCATAGGCGTAAGCCGGTGTAATTCTAAGTAGGAAGGAAGTGGGCGTGTTCCATTTAAATGAACCGTGACCCCATGCAAATGAAGGGCCGAACGAACGGCGCATGCGCTGTGACGCTGACTATGTCCCACGCCCCTCTGCGCATGCTCAGAACTCAGCCCGGCGTAACACCTGAGATACGTCCAGGGCATAAATGCACCCGGACATGCGCCCGTCGAGCACAAAAGTACATCCGCTTGTTTCCCCCCCTGAAGCAAGGTACTTTTTGCTCTTTGATTTTGAGCCATGTCTTCTCCAGCTTCTGGGAAGAAGAGGAGGAAGCTAAACTTTTCTGACCAGGAGAAGGATGTGATTATCCGCGCCATGTCCCAGGTATGATGTGTACCTACATGGTGCCGAAAGTGGCAACACCACTAAGGCCAGGAAGGCGGAGATCCTGCTGGAGATAGCGACAGAGGTCAATGCCCTGGGACATGAGGTTAGGACCTCCAACGATATCCTTAAAAAGATCAATGACCTGCGTCTCCTGGTCCGAGGTAAGCTGGCCAACATGAGGACCCATGCCAGTGGCACTGGAGGGGGACCAGCCACTCCTCTCACACTCACTCCTGATGAGCAGGTGGTTTCCCAGTGTCTCCACAGGCATCAAGTGGAGGGAGTGGAGGGCTTTGACTCCATTGAGGATGCCTTGAGGACAGGTAAGTGTGTTTTATCTCCTATCTGGTTTGTAGCATGTGTGGGGGTGGAAGGGAACATGTGACAAGTGTGTGGCTCCATTAAACATGTGAATGTTTTGGGTCACCCACAGATGTGCAGAAGGGAGCTGGGCAATCTGATGGCAGTGGCCATTCCACACCATCCCCCGAACATCAGTCTGAGTCTGACCCCCTGGGAGCCTGTGAGTCATCGGTGGAGGGGAGTGGCCACACCTCTCCTCAGGGGGAGGTTGAGGAGGAGACGGTGACCAGTGACAACGTGGTTACCCTCTACTTGAAGGAGTCTCCCCCTTTGGCCGGGACCAGTCAGACCTCCACCTCCATCAGGGGTAGCCCCTCAGGGTCCTCCCCCAACAGGTCTTCCCCCTCAAGGGTCTCCCCTTCTAGGCGGCCCCAAGCCTCTCCTGGCCCCAGGAAGGCTAGCAGGAAGACTAGGGGGGTCCCTGAGTTTCTCCCGCAAGATCTCCAGAGGGAACAGGCCCGCCAGACCCGCCATCTGGGTGAGGTTGCCGTCCAGATGCGGCGAGTGGAAGACAGCATGGCCTCCTCTGCCGACATTAATGAGAGTGTCCAGGATTTGAACGCCAACTGTGCTGCTGTGGTCACCTGCCTGTGGGATCTGCAGGCCACCACAGCAGGCCTCGTGGAAGAGGTCCACACCCTGGCAGAGGCCGTCCGGGAAAACACTGCTGCCATCCAGGCGGAGGGGAGGCAGTCAAGGCTGCTGCAGGCCGAGACCAATGCGGTCCTCACCCGCATCGCCCTGGCGTTGGAGGGCAGGTAGCCAGCCATGGAGAGACCAGGGGATGCTCCTCCTCCTCCTGATTCCCCCCCCCCATGAGGCTCCAATGAGGAACCGGGGCCGTGGCACCAGGCGTGGGCCACGACAGCGCAGATGAGTGCTGTTTTTTTTTTGGTTTACTCAGGTTATGAGTTTTTTTGTAGATTGTTTGTAGACCCAGCACACGGTGAGGAGTGCTGGCTACAGTGTGGCTGGTGTGTGAATGTGGGGGTGACATTCCTGCCGGCAAAGGGGTGTCACCCTGGCTGGTCAGGGAGAATTTATCCCCACGGCCGTGTGAATGTGGTATGAATGGACAGCAACATAATTGGAGCCTTGGCGTGGCGTTGCTGCTCCCAAGTCCTGTATGGTGGACTTGGGCTAATCCAATGTGATGTGGATGTGGTGTGTGTGAGTTAGGGACTACAGTGGTGTGCATGCGTGCATTCTCCTTGTGCCATGATGAATGTGTGTGTTTAACGTGCAAAGAAACATTCCACGAGGCATCTCTTGACTGCTGTTCCATCAGCAGAATGGGTAGCCTCGGTCAGGGGGGGACTGTGTGGTTCGGGGGTCAGGTCATCACATATGTCAATCTCCAGGCCCTTTCTCACGGCGAAGTTGTGCAGCACACATCAGGCACTGATGATTTGGCACACAAAGTTTGGGGAATACAACAGGGTCCCCCCGGACTTATCCAGGCATCGGAAACGGGACTTCAGGATGCCAAATGTGCATTCCACCACTGCACGGGTGGGTACGTATGTGTGCATCATTGTATTTTTGCTCTCCTCTGGTTTGGGGATTCCGGAATGGAGTCATGAGATGGGGCCCAAGTGCATAGGCAGAGTCACCTGGAAGGGAAAAGACAGGAGGATGTTAGCCATGCATGTGCCCCTCGTGATGTCTGCATCATGGGGTCGGACAGTCATGCCTGACACCCATGTCACTCACCAACCAGCCAGCTGTCCCCATACACGTTTTGTTTGAATTCTGTTGGGATGGTGCTTTGACGGTATATGTAGCTGTCGTGGCTGGCCCCTGGGTGTTTGGCACGGACGTGCCATATGAGGCATTGGGCATCGGCTATCACCTGTACGTTGATGGAATGCCAATGCTTACGATTGCGGTATATGTGCTCTGTGTCACGGGGGGGCTGTAGTGCCACATGTGTGCAATCAATGGCCCCCACGGTGCGTGGGAATCCTGCAATTCTGAAGAAATCCCCCATTGCCTTCTGCCGCAGATGCTCCTGGGTGGGTCTGATGATGTGGTGGGACATGCGTCTGAGGATTGCGGGGACAACCTGGTGCACACATCTGCTCACGGAGGATTGTGCCATCCCAGACACAACTCCACTTGTATGCTGGAACGAGCCACTGGCAAGGAAATGGAGTGTTGCCAGTACCTTGACCAGTGGCTGCACTGCATGTGCGCGTTCTGTCTTGCTGGTGATGTCATCATGCAGGGTTGTGGCTATTTCCAGGATGGCATCAGGGCTGAATCTGAAGATGCGATACACCTCTGATTCCCCCATGCCAAAGACGTTTAGGCGCGGTCGGTATATCCTCTCCCGTGCCCTCCTCTTACGCGCCTGTGAAGCCAGTAGTATAGCTATGACCATGGATGCCCCTGGCATGTTGGCATACAGATTGTTGTCCTGCAAGTGTGGATGCACAGCTCGTCCGTAACGGTGCTGCTGCAGCTGCTCTCCGGCTGACCTGTGCATATCTGCTGCTGACTTACCCCTGCTTTATGAGGGGTAACTTTAGGCCGGACATACAACTTACACGCGGCGCTCGTAGCCCACGTCGGGCGCACGTACGTTCGTGGATCGCCGTATCTCCATCATTTGCATATTTAAATAGGAAATCAATGGGAGCGCCAGATGCGTTCGGCGTAAATATGCGCCTACGATACGCCGGCGTAGGAAAGTTACGTCAGTCGGAAGAAGCCTATTTTCAGGCGTATCTAGTTCTGTGGATACAGCGCATAGTTACGCCGGCGCATATATACACTTACGCCACGCATCTAGAGATACGCCGGCGTAAGTGCTTTGTGGATCTGGCCCATGAACTTTAATGACATCCCAGTCTTAGTCCGTAGGGTTCAATATTGAGTTGGCCTACCCTTTGCAGCTATAACAGCTTCAACTCTTCTGGGAAGGCTGTCCACAAGGTTTAGGAGTGTGTCTATGGGAATGTTCGACCATTCTTCCAGAAGAGCATTTGTGAGGTCAGGCACTGATGTTGGATGAGAAGGCCTGGATCGCAGTCTCTGCTCTAATTCATCCCAAAGGTGTTCTATCGGGTTGAGGTCAGGACTCTGTGCAGGCCAGTCAAGTTCCTCCACCCTAAACTTGCTCATCCATGTCTTCATGGAACTTGCTTTGTGCACTGGTCCAAATCATTTGGTGGAGGGGGGATTATGGTGTGGGGTTGTTTTTTTAGGGGTTGGGCCTGGCCCCTTAGCTCCAACATGACTGCGCACCAGAGCACAAAGCAAGGTCCATATAGACATGAACTTAGCAAGGTTGGTGGAAAATTAACTTCAAGTGCAATAATTCACATTATAATCACAACTAAAACATATACAATTAAGTGTAACAATCTAAAAAATAAAAATTCCAAAGTGATATAATGATGTGAATTCCCCAACTAAAAAGTTGTTGCACTAGAAGGTAATTTGTATTGCATTTATCTGTAGAGGAGTTTCCACCATCCCTGCTAAGGCAGCACTGATAGGCAGCACTGATAGGCGGCACTGATAGGAGGCACTGATTGTCAGCACTGATTGGCATGGGTAGGCAGCACTGATGGGCACTGAAATGCAGCACTGATGGGCTCTGATTGGCAGCACTGATGGGCACTAATTGACAGCACTGATGGGCACTGATAGGTAGCACTGGGCACTGACAGGCAGCACTGATAGGCGGCACTGATTGTCACTGATATGCAGCACTGATAGGCAGAATTGATGGGCACTTATAGGCAGCACTGATGGTCATTGATTGGCAGCACTATTGGTCATTGATTGGCAGCATTGATTGGCACTGATAGGCAGCACTGATAGGCAGCACCGATTGGCACTGCTAAGCAGCACTGATAGGCAGCACTGGTGGGCACAGCTAGGCAGCATTGATTGGCCCAGGTTGGCACTGATAGGCAGTAATGCAGCATTTGTTGGCACTAATAAGCTGCACTGATAGGCAGCAATGGTTTGCACTGATATGCAGCACCGATTGGCAATGGTTAGCACTAATAGGCAGAAATGCCACATTGGTTGGCACTGATATGCAGCACTGATTGGCACTAATAGGCAGCAATGCGGCATTGGTTGGCACTGATAAGCAGCACTGGCACTGATAGGCAGCACTGGTGGGAACTGATAGGCAGCATTGGTTGGCACTGATAAGCAGCACTGGCACTGATAGGCAGCATTGGTTGGCACTGATAGACAGCACTGGTTGGCACTGATAGGCAGCATTGATTTGCACTAGTTGACACTGATAGGCAGTAATGCAGAATTTGTTGGCACTTATAAGCAGCACTGATAGGCAGCATTGGTTGGCACTGATATGCAGCATTGATTTGCACTGGTTGGCACTAATAGGCAGCAATGCGGCATTGGTTGGCACTGATAAGCAGCACTGGCACTGATAGGCAACATTGGTTGGCACTGATAGTGGAGTAAACCCTCCTCTAGAAAAAATGTAGTACTTACCTGAGATCGAAGCACCCGCAGCGGTCCTTGTTCGCCTCCTCCGACGCTGCCATCTCTCCCAGAGTGACTTCCGGGTATCGCTGCTCCGGCGCTGTGACTGGCCGGAGCAGCGATGATATCACTTCCACGCATGCACACGGGAGACAGCAGTGACGGCATGATTGCCTTCACTAACGGCACGCTCAGTGCGCCTGCTCCGTTGTCTCAAGGAAAGGGTCAAAAATATTTAAAAGTTAAATTGTATATTAACAAACAGCACATTTGGTGCTTTATAATAATAAAAAAGCCTCACAGTACAAAACCTACCATCATGCATTCCATCCAACAATGAAGACCCATGGATGATCGCTGGAGATGATGCGTTCCTAGAAAAGGGGGAGTTTCACAATTAGCAGATGCAGATCTTGATTTTTGCCAGAACTGTTCAGTGTATGAAACTGTCAGCTAATGTCACTGCATGCAGGGAGAGAAACCAGTTGTCAAAAGTCGGAGGGGATGTGGGGTGAGCGGGACCGAAAAGTTAAAAAAACAGTCAATGGGATGGGTCTGGGCGGGCCGGTACATTCCTCCGTCTCCACCCCCTCTCTGAAGCATCTCAATCATTGGCTGGTGTTGAGGGAGCTTGGTCCCGCCCACCCCCGACATCGCGGCTGAGTTGTAAGACACAGATCAGCCGCGATGTCGGGGGTGGGCGGGACCAAGCTCCCTCAACACCAGCCAATGATTGAGATGCTTCAGAGAGGGGGCGGAGCCAGAGGAATGTAGCGGCCCGCCCAGACCCACATCCGATTGATTGTTTTTTTTAACTGTTCGGTCCCGCCCACCCCGACATCACCATGACAGCTTGTCTCTCTTCCTGCATGCAGTGACATTAGCGGACAGTTTCATGCACTTAACAGCTCTGGCAAAAATTACGATTTGCTGCCTGTGAAACTGTTTCACAGGCAGAAAAGGTTACACGCTCTCTTGGATGCAGAATTTCGGGGAAGATCTCTGGAGACAGCATGGGATGATTAGGGTGTGCCCAGGCCATTCCATCAATAAAATGCACCTGTGTTTATTGTCCATAGCATACGCTTGCCCATACCATAACCCCACTGCCACCATGGTCCATGGACCACTCGATCCACAATGTTGACATCAGCAAACCACTCAGCCACACGACACCATACACAGGGCCCTGCTCTGAGACATACAATAAATATCAGCTAGAGTTAAAATCAGTTTACTGTATCAGATCAGGCGATTGATTGCCAGAGGTTACAGCATATCATTACCACTTACTGACTGGTTGCTAGAGGTTACAGCACACATTACGGCTCACTGATTGGTTGCTAGAGGTTACAGCACATCATCTCTTCACTACAGAGTGGCATAATATACATATGAATGACGCCTGTATTTACATATGAATGCTGCCACTATTTACATATGAATGCTCCCGTTATTTACATATGATTGACCGTTATTTACATGTAAACACAAGGTCTGCAGGTGAGTCATCTGTACACAACAATAGGGCAGAGCTGGGCAGCATTAGTAGCAGCACTCCACACTGAGATATCAGGACACAGCACAGGACAAAAACTTCAAGGGACAAGGGAATTTAAACTGGGATAGTTGGCAAGTATGAGGCAGCTGCTTTGGGCCCCACAACAATGACAGGGCCCAGGGAATCTGCTCCTTTTTCCCTGCCTTAAAGGGATTGTAAAGGTTCATCTTTTTTTTTCTAAATGGGTTCCTTTAACCACTTAAGCCCCGCACCATATTGCTGGTCAAAGACCAGGCCACTTTTTGTGATTCGGCACTGCGTCGCTTTAACTGACAATTGCGCGGTCGTGCGACGTGGCTCCCAAACAAAATCGGCGTCCTTTTTTTCCCACAAATAGAGCTTTCTTTTGGTGATATTTGATCACCTCTGCGGTTTTTTAGTTTTTGCGCTATAAACAAAAATAGAGCGACAATTTTTGAAAAAAATGAATATTTTTTACTTTTTGCTATAATAAATATCCCCCAAAAATATATCTAAAAAAAAAATTTCCTCAGTTTAGGCCGATACTTATTCTTCTACATATTTTTTGTAAAAAAAAATTGTAATAATTGTTTATTGATTGGTTTGCGCAAAAGTTATAGCGTCTACAAAATAGGGAATAGTTTTATGGCATTTTTATTAATATTTTTTTTTACTAGTAATGGCGGCGATCAGCGTTTTTTATCGGTACTGCGACATTATGGCGGACACTTTGGACACTTTTGACACATTTTTGGAACCATTGGCATTTTTATAGCGATCAGTGCTATAAAAATGCATTGATTACTATAAAAATGCCACTGGCAGGGAAGGGGTTAACACTAGGGGGCGAGGAATGGGTTAAGTATGTTCCCCGGGTGTGTTCTAACTGAAGGGGGGGTTTACTGACTTGGGGAAATGACTGACCGCTGTTCATACATTGTATGAACAGACAATCAGGCATTTCTCTCCCTGACAGGACCGGGAGCTCCCGGTTCTCGCTCTGTAACGAGCGATCGCAGGTGTCCGGCGGTGTGTTTCTCATACACCTCATTTAAAGTCCCAACCCCAGTTTTCTTTGTACCATATAGGGATGGAGATGCGTTTTGCTGATACCCTTATACTACTATGCATTTTTTTCCAGTGCTCTTCACCACAATACCAAGCATAGGTGGAGGCAGGGACACACCCCTAGTCACCTGTCCTCCATCTACCCATTAGTCTTTACATGCCTCCATTGAGGAGACTTCAAAAGTTTAGTTAGGACTGCAGATCGCAGAGAGCCTTGTCGTTGGCTCTGCAGCTTACTCATGTACTTGCAAATGCGTGCAACCAATCCTCTGCTTTTAACATATACAGTTAGACAGTTGAATTTGGCTTGCTGTTTGGGTGGTATGTATGAGCCTGGTTATAAACGTTTACTATTTTACTTATACTACTGTTTGTTTAAAAATGCATCTCATTTAAAGTCCCAAAAACCCCTTATAACCGCAATAAGCGTTTATTGATTGGTTTGCGCAAAAGTTATAGCGTTTACAAAATAGGGAATAGTTTTATGGCATTTTTATTAATATTGTTTTTTACTAGTAATGGTGGCGATCAGCGATTTTTATCGGTACTGCGACATTATGGCGGACACTTCGGACATTTTTGACACATTTTTGGAACCATTGGCATTTTTATAGCGATCAGTGCTATAAAAATGCATTGGTTACTTTAAAAATGCCACTGGCAGGGAAGGGGTTAACACTAGGGGGCGAGGAATGGGTTAAGTATGTTCCCTGGGTGTGTTCTAACTGAAGGGGGGGGTTTACTGACTTGGGGAAATGACTGATCGCTGTCCATACATTGTATGAACAGACAATCAGGCATTTCTCCCCCTGACAGGACCGGGAGCTGTGTGTTTACACATACAGCTTCCAGTTCTCGCTCTGTAACGAGCGATCGCGCGTGTCCGGCGGTAATCGCGCCCGCCGGGCATGGGCGTCGGTATCAGGGGCGAGCGGGGGGCGTGCACGCCCCTATTGGCTGCTCGGCGAGATGACGTATAGCTACGTGATCTCGCCCAGCAGAGCCGACCTGCCACCGTATAACTGCGGCGGCTGGTCAGCAAGCAGTTAAGCTAGTGCTATGTTGGTTTACTTACCTTTCCCTTCTAAATGTTTTTTTTTCTTTGTTTGAATTTCTCACTTCCTGTTTCTCTTCAGTAAGCTTTCCACCATCATCCGAGCAGTGGAAAGTCATTTAGAACAGCTTACTGAACAGCTTACTGAGGAGGAACAGGAAGTGAGAAATTGAGACAAAGAAAACAAAGAAAATAAACATTTATAAGGGAAATTGAAGGAAAAGGTAAGTGAACCAACAATGCACTATGTTAACAACTTGCCGAACAGCCGCCTTCGTTTTACGGCGGCAAGTCAGCTCCCCTGCGCGAGAGCACGTAGCTATACGTCGGCTCTCGCGCAGGCCACTAGGGGCACGCCCCCCGCTCGCCCCCGACTCCCGTGCCTGGCAGGCACGATCGCCACCGGGCACACGCGATCGCTCGTTACAGAGCAGCTCCCGGTCCTGTCAGGGGGAGAAATGCAGATCTTCTGTTCATACAATGTATGAACAGAAGATCGGTCATTTCCCCTAGTGAGGCCACCCCTCTACAGTTAGAACACACCCAGGGAACATACTTAACCCCTTCCCTGCCCCCTAGTAACACTTAACCCCATTCACTGCCAGTGGCATTTTTATAGTAATCCAATGCATTTTTATAGCACTGATCGCTATAAAAATGCCAATGGTCTCAAAAATGTGTCAAAAGTGTCCGAAGTGTCCACCATAATGTCGTAGTACTGAAAAAAAATTGCTGATCGCCGCCATTACTAGTAAAAAAAAAATATTAATAAAAATGCCAAAAAATACCCCCTATTTTGTAAACGCTATAACTTTTGCACAAACCAATCAATAAACGCTAATTGCGATTTTTCTTTTACAAAAAATATGTAGAACAATACGTATCGGCCTAAACTGAGGAAAAAAAAATTTTTTTTTATATATTTTTGGGGGATATTTATTATAGCGAAAAGTAAAAAATATTCATTTTTTTCAAAATTGTTGCTCTATTTTTGTTTATAGCACAAAAACTAAAAACCGCAGAGGTGATCAAATACCACCAAAAGAAAGCTCTATTTGTGGGAAAAAAAGGAAGCCAATTTTGTTTAAGCGATGCAGTGCCGAAACGCAAAAAGTGCTCCGGTCTTTGACCAGCAATATGGTCCGGGGGTTAAGTGGTTAAAGTAACCTATTTAGAAAATAAAAAACAAACCTTTACAACCCCTTTAACTGCTTGCCGACCAGCCCCCGCTGCTCGCCCCTGACGCCGATGCGCGTGCCCGGCAGTCGCGATCACTGGCGGGCACCCGCGATCGCTCGTTACAGAGCAAGAACCGGGAGCTGTGTGTGTAAACATTTGCCCACTCAAGTCCTTTGCAACATTTGCCCACTCAAGTCCTTTCCAACGACAAACTGCATTCAGGTCGAGACTCCCATGAGGACGACAAACATGCAGATGAGCTTCACTTTTGTGCAGAAATTCTTTGGTTATGCAAACAGATTGTTGCAGCAGCTGTCTGAGTGGCTGGTCTCAGACAACCTTGGGGGTGAAGATGTTGGATGTGGAAGTCCTGGGCTGGTGTGGTTACACGTGGTCTGCAGTTGTGACGCCAGTCGGATGTACTGCCAAATTCTCTGAAACACCTTTGGAGACGGCTTATGGTAGAGAAATAAACATTCAATTCAAGGGCAACAGCTCTGGTGGACATTCATACAGTCAGCATGCCAATTACAAGGGATGAGCTGAACACCCCCCTGTTCTGTTTGCATCAGAATCTTCGAACGGACCGAAAGTTTGCGCAAACTTTAGAACCCTGTTAAAGTCTATGGGACTTGAACGGTCAAAATCAAAAGTGCTAATTTTAAAGGCTGATATGCAAGTTATTGTCCTAAAAAGGGTTTGGGGACCCGGGTCCTGCCCCAGGGAACATGTATCAATGCAAAAAAAGCATTGATTTTAATGATGCTTAAAGTGAAAAAGTAAAATATTCCTTTAACCACTTACCCCCCGGACCATATTGCTGCCCAAAGACCAGAGTACTTTTTGCGATTCGGGACTGCGTCGCTTTAACAGACAATTGCGCGGTAGTGCGACGTGGCTCCCAAACAAAATTGGCGTCCTTTTTTTCCCACAAATAGAGCTTTCTTTTGGTGGTATTTGATCACCTCTGCGTTTTTTATTTTTTGCGCTATAAACAAAAATAGAACGACAATTTTGAAAAAAATGAATATTTTTTACTTTTTGCTGTAATAAATATCCCCCAAAAATATATAAAAAAACATTTTTTTTCCTCAGTTTAGGCCGATACGTATTCTTCTACATATTTTTCGTAAAAAAAAATCGCAATAAGCGTTTATTGATTGGTTTGCGGAAAAGTTATAGCGTTTACAAAATAGGGGGTATTTTTATGGCATTTTAATTAATATTTTTTTTTACTAGTAATGGCGGCGATCAGCGATTTTTTTTTCGGTATTGCGACATTATGGCGGACACTTCGGACATTTTTGACACATTTTTGGGACCATTGGCATTTTTATAGCGATCAGTGCTATAAAAATGCATTAGATTACTATAAAAATGCCACTGGCAGTGAAGGGGTTAACACTAGGGGGCGGGGAAGGGGTTAAGTATGCCTGGGTGTGTTCTTACTGTGGGGGGGGGGTGGCCTCACTAGGGGAAACACTGATCTTCTGTTCATACATTGTATGAACAGAAAATCAGCATTTCCCCTGCTGACAGGAACGAGAGCTGTGTGTTTACACACACAGCTCCCGTTCCCCGCTCTGTACCGAGCGATCGCGTGTCCCCGGCGGCAATGAAGTGGCACGTGTTTCCCGTGTTTAGAACTGTCCCTGCACAAAATGAAAATTCTATAGGAAAAAAAGTCATTTAAAACTGCTTGCGGCTTTAATGTAATGTCTGGTCCCAGCAATATAGATGAAAATCATTGAGAAAAATGGCATGCCCCCCCCCCCCCCAGGCCATTACCAGCCCCTTTGGGTCTTGTATGTATATTAAGGGGGACTCTTTCCTCTCACTCCCTGTTGTCTCCTTCTGTTTGCAGGTAGGAGTCATTTGTAAGTTGGATGTTTGAAAGTAGGGGCCTGCCGTATATACTCTGCAGAAATTTGGGCCTTAGGTGTTGCCACAACATTGTAAGCCCTCACAGTTAGTCTTGGTGGGCGCTGGAATGCCTTGCTGTGAATTATTATATTAAGAATTGTAATTGCATACCATTGTTAAACAGTGGTAGAAAAATTGGGCCTTTGGTGGTGGTGCTGGTGCCACAACACTGTAAGTCCTCACAGTTACTGTTGGTGGGCGCTGGAACGGGCCCTGCTGTGAAATATTAGATCAAGAATTGTAATTACATGCACCTGTTGAACAGGGGCAGAACAGTTGGGCCTTTGGTGGTGGTTGTGGTAGTGGTGTTGCCACAACACTGTAAGCCCTCACAGTTACTCTTGGTGGGTGCAGGAATGGGCCCTGCTGTGAAATATTAGAAAAATTGGGCCTTAGGCACTGGTGCTGGTGCCACAACACTGCAACCCCTCACAGATACTGTAGTTGGAGCGCAGGAATGAGCCCTGCTGCAAAATATTGCATCAAAAATTGTAATTACACGCCCCCCCTAAACAGGGGCAGAACAATTGGGCCTTAGGCACTGGTGCCACAACACTGCAACCCCTCACAGATACTCTAGATGGAGCCAGGGCCGTTTGAAGACATTTGGGGGCCCCAGGCAAAAAAAAAAAGTGACATTTCAGTTTTTAAGTTGAGAAGGGGGGGGGGGGTTGGCGACTTACCTCTATCCTCGCACCACGCACACGCCGGCAGATGTTGGTGTCCGCACAGGGGCCCCAGCAGGGAGGGCCCTTGCTGCATCGCTGCGTCCTCCTGCAGTCCGGTCGGCCGTGTAACATTACTGCGTGGAACAGGAGATTCAGTTTGCTGTTCCCGGGGCTGGACTGAAAAAAAGTGAACACTCAGTGTGTGCACTTCCTGTCAGTCCGGCCGGGAACAGGAACCTGATTCTCCTGTACCGCGCGGTTATGGTAGACGGCCGACCGGACTGCAGGAGGACGCAGCGGTGCGGCAAGGGCCCTCCCTGCTGGTGCCCTTGGCCAGCTCGGGGCCCGAGGCAAATGCTTGCTTGGAGCGCCTGGTTGGAGCGCAGGAATGAGCCCTGCTGCAAAATATTGCATCAAAAATTGTAATTACACACCCCTGTTAAACAGGGGCAGAAAAATTGGGCCTTAGCCACTGGTGGTGGTGCCCAGAACCAAAAATGTCCTTACAAGCTATCAGCATGATCATTGAGGAGGAAGAGGATAGTCACTCAGCTTAACAGGATAGTCACACGGCATCAGCATAGGCAGTCTTGAAGGAATCTGACATTTCAAAAAAAGTATTTGGTTACAACAGCATCAGGTGCTTGGCAGCTGGTGGTGATCCAAGACTGATTCATTTTTATGAAGGTCAGTTGATCGACCGAGTCGGTGGACAGGCGCACCCTGTGATCGGTACAAAGTCTCCAGCAGCACTGAATGTGAGTTTCTGAAAGAACGCTGGATGCAGGACAAGACAGTAGCTCAATTGCATACTGTGCAAGCTCTGGCCAGTGATACACCCTCAAGACCCAGTAACCCAGAGGATTTTTGTGGGAAAGGTGTCCAAGTCTGATCTTGCCACTAGGGACTTCCTGCACCATGTAAAACAGACGGTGGCGATGGTTGCTGGAACCGATCATACCTTGGGGCTGCGGATTAAAAAATTGTCCGAACGCATCGGTCAGATGGCCACCTTCTCCACCGCTCCTTCTTTGACTGACCGAAGCCTTAGAAACACGTTGTCCAGGACCAGGATTTTGTAACCTCCCAGTCTCTGGGAACGCGTTGCACAGACCTTTCTGCAATGCCTCTCGAAGATGTTTCATCCTCTGCTCCCTCTGCAACGACAAGATAAGGTCCGCAACCTTACCCTTGTAACATGGATCAAGGAATGATCCCTCTCCTTTATACCATGAATACAAGGATCCTTCCGCAAGCTTTGCAGGATCATGGAGGCCATGCAGCGTAGGTTTGCTGAGGCATTTGGTGCAGAGTCCTCTGGATCACTGAGGACGACAGGATCCGCAGCCACCTCCATTTTAGCCACGTACAAGTCCATGTGTTTCTTGGGACTGTAATTGATCCCTTGAAGACTGCTGCTGATGCTGAGTGCTAGGCTCCACCTCCATGCTAACGCAATCCTCCTCTTCCTCCTCCTCCTCCTCGTCCTCTTCCTGTGTGATAGGCGGGCCAGCAGGAACACTGTCCAGATAAAGGGGGCCTTGAGAGGTAAGGAAGTCCTCCTCTTCCTCCCTCTGTTCTGCCTCAGGTGCCCTGTCCATTATTCCATGCAGCGTGTGCTCCAACAGGCGGACAAGAGGGACAGTGTCACTGATGCATGCACTGTCACTGCTCACCATCCTTGTGGCCTCCTCAAGAGAGTGCATGCATCCCTGATCATGGCCCACTGGCGTGGGAAAAAAACAAGCTCCCCTGACCCTATCCTGGTGCCATATTGGCACAGATACTCATTGATGGCCCTCTGCTGCGTGTGCAGCCGCTGCAGCATGGCCAACTTAGAGTTCCACCTGGTGGGCATGTCACAGATTAGGCGGTTCTTGGGCAGGTTGTATTCCTTTTGGAGGTCAGCCAGCCGAGCACTGGCATTATATGACCGGCAGAAATGCACACAGAGTTTCCTGGCCTGTCTCAGGCCCTCCTGTAAGCCCGGGTACCTGCCCAAGAACCGCTGCACCACCAAGTTAAGGACGTGAGCCAAACAGGGCACATGGGTCAGTTGTCCCTGTCAGAAGGCAGAGAGATGGTTGGTGCCATTGTTGCAAACCACCTTTCCTGGCGTGGCGTGGCATCTAGTGTTGAGCGGAATACGCCATATTCGATTTCGCGATATATCACGAATATATAATCGAATATTCGTGATATTTTATCCAAAAAACAATATTGCGAAATTTCGCTAATGCGAATGCGATATTTATTGCGAAATTCTCGTCCGCGCATGCGCAGACACGCGAACAACACGCGAAAACGGAGAGCATTTCCTGGATCTTTGCCAGTCGATTTTCGCATCGCTATTTTGTGCTGCCCTGCGAAGCGAAGATGGTGGGGAGTAACTTTACATCCAGTGAGGAGAAACTGCTGATTAGTGTAAGTAATTTCACCACTGTTATTTCATTATCTTTAACTGCATTTTAGACTAGTTTAAAAGTTAGTATATAAGATCAGATATTAGTATTTCCCAAACATTGTGTCTCCTGCTGTTGCAAAACTACAACTCCCAGCATGCCTGGACAGCTGCAGACACCCTGGTTGGTAAATGTGTATTTAGGCACTTTCCTTGCTATTTAGCATAATTAACATGTTGTGGACATAGGAGGTATGCGAACGTCCTGACTTCAGGGTCCTTAAGGCCCAAGGACGTTCGAATACATATTGCCCTTTAGATGTTGCAGAACTACAACTTCCAGCATGCCTGGGCATGCTGGGACTTCTAGTTTTGCAAGTTCTGCAGGCCCACATTTTTCAGACCACTATACACGGGTCTCTAAACTGTGGCACCCTAGATGCAGCAAAAGTAAAATTCTTAGCATGCACTGACAGACCATGGCTGATGGGAGTAGTAGTTTTGCAACAGCTGGAGGTGCACTGGTCTTGAAACCCTGAGTTAGGTAACAAACTCGCAGTGTTTTGCAACCATTCTGCCTCCAGCTGTTGCAAAACTACAACTCCCTGCATGCAACTGGCTGCAATAACCCCCCCCCCTCTCCCCCAATGTGAATGTACAGGGTACATTCACATGGGCTGGGGCTTACAGTGTGCTTCTAGCTGAAGCAAATTTGGCGCTGCAGCTCAAACCCTCAGCGGGAAACTACTGTGAACCCCACGCCCCTCTGACTGTACCATAAAAACACTACACCACACTAAATAAAAATAAAAAAACACAACATATACACATACCCCTACATAGCCACCCTCCCCTCCACAATAAAAAAAAAAACGTCTGGTACGGCACTGTTTCCTAAACGGAGCCTACAGCTGTTGCAAAACAACTCCCCAGTATTACCGGACAGCCATTAACTGTCCAGTATAAGGGTCAAAAAATAATTATAGCGGTCAGATGAATAGCATCTCATTTCTCCCCTATACGTGTATCCTGTGTTGTTACTCATATATACATAATTATGCAAGTGATAATGGCTGCTATATTTATGCAAAAAAGGTGGCGACCAAAATGGCAAGATATAAAATCTGTCATGTTACCCCTGTCATTGATTAATAAGGCGAGAATGCTTCCAGTTGTTGAATACCATACATGTACGTCATATATCCATAAGGGTTTAAACAAAAGTATTATAATATACTTTGTTCTTCATCTTGCAGAGGTTCCTGCAACAGGGATACGATCAGATCCAAAGGCAGCAGGAAAAAAAAAATTGTCAGCTCCCTATTGCGGGAATTACGCAATGTGCATGGCCGCACACATGACCGCATGGCCATCTTAAAAAAGTGGTCGGACCTAAAGAGGCGCCACATGGGCCAGGTCACACAGATCCGGGATGAATTCCATCCAGGTAAGTTATTGGTGACAGTTATGTAAGGTCATATGTAATTAACCTTAGGGCAGATGTTGTTAACCCAGACGCCATGTTGTGGTAACATATATCACCACCCAAGGTATTCATAGTACTGTTGAAAAAAGACATGGGACAGCAGACAGGAACACTTATTAACTATAATTAAACTAAATAAACAAGACACCCCATTAATGTACTAATACTGGCCGAGGCTGCTTTATTATTGGATTTCAGACATATATTTTAAATAAATACTTTAATAACTTAAAAAACAGCCTAGTCACTACGGCTCAGGCTGTACCTAAATATATTCCAACTTTAAAATTTATCCAACAACAACTAAACTAAACAGATTTGTCACCCTTTGTATAATTTAATTTTTTTTATTTTATTTTTTTTAAAAAACAAAGTCAACCATCCCACATAATTAGCAGCCGCGACAAAAAGAAAAGAAAAAAGGGGGGGTAGGGGAACACCACAGTCCCGTCTACTGAGGCGACTGAGAGCAAGGCTGACGGAAACCCTACTTATATACCCCTAACTAACACTGGATTTTTCCTGAACCAACTGGTAGCAGGCCCACAGGCCTAAAAAGTGCGGGAAAAGCACGTGTAGGCCGCGTGATCACCTCGTGTTCACCAAAAAAATGGGAAAAACAAGTTTTCCAGCTAACTAGGCCACGTGAGGACCAGCTTACACCTAAAGAGCCCTATTAGGTTCTCAAAAGGGGAACTTGAAACCGTCACTACTAATTTTATTAAGTCCTGCCGCTTTCCCATGAGAAAAGGGGAAATTGAAACCTTCTCCCCCTTTTCTATCATTATTCCATCAAGTTAAACCATGGAATTAAAGTGGTGGTGTGGTGGGTTAAAGGGGAAGGGGTGGTATTTTATTACTCAACTAGCTGAATACCCGGCGTTGCCCGGTCTTCCTATCTTAACCTTTTGGGGAGGAAAATGAAGAGACCACAGTCCCATATACTTGCATGGGACTTGAAACAAAAACCCATCTTTTATATAAGGGTGTAGGTAAGGGTTAATTTAACTGTCATATATTTTTATTTGGCATATAAGTAATATGTGTACCAGGTATTATTGAAATATCTCCAGGCGTACAGAAGTTATGTGGGAACATACATTTCCCATTGATTTGCATGGGACTTTAAACAAAAACCCAGACCCCGGCTTCAGAAGACGTAACTTGACGAAACGTGCGTAAAGCGGATACACGCACACCCCCACGCACTACCGGGAGACGAGCTGGAACGCATCTGCAGCGCACGCCGCTCTACAGCTCTGTTACTGACACCGGACGGCAAGTGCTGAGTGGGAACATTGCTGCTCTCGCAGCCATTGCTCTTAAAACTGGACGGCTCAATCAGCTACCCAGCTTGGACCTTTTAATTTTTATTTTATTTTATTTTGCTCAGCTCCTGTGTTTTGTACATTATACTCCTGTATACTGATATATTTTTATACGCACCTGCTGGCATCGCCAAATAAATCTAGCCTGTTTTTTATACAAACGAACTACGCTATGGGAGTCTTTGTTTTTCTTGTTTCCGGAGATATATAAGGACATCCAAATATCCCGCTCTACTCTGAAATTTAAAGGGACCGTCCGGAGAACCTAGTGTCGGGAAAGCCGAATCGTGGAACATCTGGTCGAGACCCCATATATGCTTTCTACCCCTGCAGGGGTGCATAATTCTGGTGAATGGGGATACATAAGGGGGAGCACCGGAATCACAGCGACCCCACTTGGCGTAGCATGCTTGTTCACCAATCAAGTCACCACGATGCTACTTATTGAATGAACTGATTAACTGTTATTTGCTCATTGCAACAGGCTGGAAGGACTTTTCTTACTTATATTTACTTTGTGTATAGATTATACTAACATTTATTGTTCACCTTCACCCATTAATCACGGTACTTAGTGTATATCTTTGCACTATGTGGATTTAACTGCCTAAAATCATAGGGCTACCACTTTTGTTGTGTATATATTTTATATTTGAAATTTGCATTTTGTTGTTAGAGAGTTGTCGCATACTCCTACACGGTGTGTGTTTTGGATTCACACTTTGTTTACTATTTGCACTCCACGTTATTGTACACATTGCCATCTAGTGGACACTTATCATTATAATATATATTTTTTAACTTTAATATATTTGTTCACGTGTTTTCAACATTAGACCTTCGCTACTAGCGGTTAGGATTATTTCTTGGCTGCTATTATTAGCTAAGCCTTTCCCTGCTCAAAACAGGAAGTGCACAGACAGCGCCACTACCCCCATATTTTTTGTCGTTCTTTGATTATATTTTCTCTGGAGAATATTCTTTAGGGGGGGCAACAGTTTGGTCATTAAACCATACCTTCCACTTACCAACTTATCCTAAGCGCAGGTTTTACCTTTTCTTTTTCTATAGTTTAAGTGGACATATAAGTAACATGTGACCAAGTGTTATCGAAATATGTACAGCCGTTTGGAAGTTATGAAGTAACATGTATTTCCCATAGAGTTGAATGGGACTTTAAAGAAAAACCCTGACCATGGCAAATGGGGGTGGGTAAGGGTTAAACCACCTATCCTATGTTTGTTGTTGACATATAAGTAACATGTGTGTCAAGTTTCATGTTAATATCTTTAGCCGTTTGGACAATATGTGTACCAGGTATTATTGAAATATCTCCAGGCGTACAGACGTTATGTGGGAACATACATTTCCCATTGATTTGCATGGGACTTTAAACAAAAACCCTGACCCTCGCAAATGGGGGTAGTTAAGGGATAAATTAACTATCCTATAGTTTAAGTGGACATATAAGTAACATGTGACCAAGTGTTATCAAAATATTTACAGCCGTTTGGAAGTTATGAAGTAACATGTATTTCCCATAGAGTTGAATGGGACTTTAAAGAAAAACCCCAACCATGGCAAATGGGGGTGGGTAAGGGTTAAACCACCTATCCTATGTTTGTTGCTGACATATAAGTAACATGTGTGCCAAGTTTCATGTTAATATCTTTAGCCGTTTGGACGTGATGCTGGAACATACATACATACATACATACATACATACACACACAGACACGTTGAGTTTTATATATATAGATAGATTACCACTAAATTCCTGTGGTAGGCATGGGGTTATCATAGTAATCCCGTGTACTCCATCAGGCCCTTTTTTTAACATGAGATTGTCTGAACAAAACAAAGGAAACAAAAACAGCTCATTTTACCATGGTGGCAGCCCAGCTCACACTCAGTCCCCTGTAGTGCCCACAAGACCCTTTAATATAACATTATCCCATTGGTTAACTGCTGTATTGTATATGAATACAAATTTATTTATATAGACAGAGTACACAGAATTTGCATATGTTATTAGAAAACATTTTTACATATCTGAACATTGTGTTATTATAGGAGCTCCTCTACCATCTGTGCGCCCCAAGCACACAAGGCGACAGGCCGCAGAGGAGGAGGATGAAGAGGAGGAGCAGGAGGAGCAGGAGGAGGATGCAGAGGAGGAGAGGGATGAGGAGCAGCCAGGGCCCTCCCAGTCGCCACCCCCAGCTCCTGTTGAGGAGCAAGAGGAGGAGCTGCAACCCCCCCCCCCCAAACTTCTGGTGGTGGATGGGGTGATGGAGAAGAGGAGCAGGAGGATGAGACGGTTCCTGTGAGCCTCAGTCAGGAGGGTAAATATGTGCACAAAGATTAATAACATTTCAACAATAAGATGTAGATATAAAAATGGACAGCATTTAAAGCGCACCCGTCAGATTTCAGAACAATAATATGGTATTTATGATAGAAGTATATGTGCTAGACACATAACAATTGTATAGACATGATAATGATTGTTTAATAAGCAACATAAATATTTTATTTATTTGGTAACGGTCTTTGAAATCCACATTTTTTTTCTTATATCCTAACAGTTTTAAAAAAGATGGAGAAAAAACAAACTGTCATACAGAGGATCAATGACAAAATCCTCTCAAATCAGCAGAAAATGCGGTTTCTAGACCTCCAAAATCAACAGCTGGCGCAACAGCAGAGAAAGAATTTTGCTGAAATGGCAGAGCTTCAGAAGCTCATGCATAATTACATTTGATTTTTTTTTCTTTTAATAAAAAATGTTATTTTTTAAAATGTTTCCTTTCTTATTGAGATTGTTAGTTTTTTCAACACATCTAACTTCACATCTAACACATCAACATCAACATCAACACATCTAACTTCATAATAACAAAAACATTTTATACTATTATTTTATTTAACACAAACCTAAGACAAACTAAAATACACGGACACAGACACGACTAACACAAACTAAACTGTTGAAAAATTAATATAACAAAAGCAACAATATATATATAGATATAGAGAGAGAGAGCGAGAAAGAGAGAGAGAGTGCAGATTTGCTCTTGCAGACAGGCTAATGGTTGCAGTATAAAGGCCGCAAACCAGGGTTTAACATAAAGTTCAGTGTTTTAGTCACACTTGCTGTTACGATCTGGTCTGGTAGCTTGTAGCGGAGGCTGTTGGTGGATCCGCTGTGCCAGAGAGGTCATGAAGCATTACTCAGCATGAAGGCAGCAGCAGTAGTATTAAAATATAATGTAATTATCACACAGGCAACATTTACAAGCAGTAGTGGTAATAGTACTAGATAGCATCTAAACACTTGGGCAAGACTTTACAGCAGCAGTAGTGATAATAGTAGTATATAGTGGCAAATAACTTGTGACATAGGTGTCGTGAGCAGCAGCAGTAGTAGTAATAGTAGACAATATAGTGTCAAATCACTCGGGCAAGAGGTGCCATGATGAACAGCAACAGCAGCAGTGGTAATAGTAGTATAGAGTGGCAAATAACTCGTGACATAGGTGTCGTGAGCAGCAGCAGTAGTAGTAATATTAGACAATATAGTGTCAAATCACTCGGGCAAGAGGTGCCATGATGAACAGCAGCAGCAGCAGTGGTAATAGTAGTATAGAGTGGCAAATAACTCGTGACATAGGTGTCGTGAGCAGCAGCAGTAGTAGTAATATTAGACAATATAGTGTCAAATCACTCGGGCAAGAGGTGCCATGATGAATAGCAGCAGCAGTGGTAATAGTAGTATAGAGTGGCAAATAACTCGTGACATAGGTGTCGTGAGCAGCAGCAGTAGTGGTAATAGTAGACAATATAGTGTCAAATCACTCGGGCAAGAGGTGCCATGATGAACAGCAGCAGCAGTGGTAATAGTAGTATAGAGTGGCAAATAACTCGAACTCGGACTGACGACTCAGTGGCACTGCTGTGCCCCATATACTCCACCACTACTGGAGCCTGAGAAGGCAATATCGGGCGGCTGCCCGATGGAAAAAACTCGCGGATGAGGCGGACTCCCCTTCCACCTGATCCTCTACCACTAGTAGGGGCGCGAGAGGTACCCCGTGCTGGCAGCGACCCAGCACTGGGAGTAACTCCCCTACCCCTGCTGCCACGGCCACGTATGCTGCTCATACTTGCTGATGTGGGGGGGGGGGGGTAAACTTTATTGGGGGGGGAAATGTGAGGAAGGAGTGTTTTTTTTTTTAGCAAGACAGGCACGCAGACAAAGACGCAGACAAAGACGCAGACAAAGACGTAGACAGCTACTAAACTATAATAAAACTTTTTTTTTTACACTGACTGACAAGGACAAAGACGAGGACTACAAAAAATAAAAAAAAATATGCACTAAACAAACACTAACTACTTACACAAAGTTATATGACTATAAACTAAAGCTAAATTTTTTTTTTTTTTTTTTTTACACTGACTGACAAGGACTACAAAAAATAAAAAAAAATATGCACTAAACAAACACTAACTACTTACACAAAGTTATATGACTATAAACTAAAGCTATTTTTTTTTTTGTTTTTTTTTTGTTTTTTTACACAAAACACAGACACTAAACACACACTAAACTAAGCTACCTTAAAGAAATGTACACTTACACTATGTACACTTACACTAACTACACATAAATCTATCTAACACTAAGCTAAACTAACCTGCACAAAACAACACAAATCTGAGCTTTTAAAAAAGCTGTTGGGTCTTTTGCTTTGAAAAAAGCAGTTTAGAATCAGGAAAATCTGAACTGAAATCACTATAGCAAGGAAGCACAATGCTGATGCTGTAAGCTGTAAGATCACACAGAAACACTTCACTCTCTCTAGCCACCTTGTGAATCTGCACTGAAATACTGCTGGGAGTGATCTTATATAATGGTCGTGCAGGCAGGTTCCTATTGGTTGCTATGGAGGTTGCTAACCTCTGACAACTGTGGTAGGAGAACTCTGATTGGCTCTGATGCAAAAGAAGGGCGGAGAAAATAATCGCACATTATTCCTTTTGCCGGATATTCACATTGCGAATATTCGGCAATATAAAATGATCGCTTCAGCTACTCGGCCCAGGGTCTCTAATCATACCAGCAATGCTTTTAGACGTCGATGGAGATCACTAGGATGTGATCTGTTTTAAAAATAAAATTGAAAAAATACGAATATTCGGAATAGCGAATATTGGCCGCGAAATTCGAGTTATTCGCGAATACTCGAATATGCAATATTCAAGCTGAATATTCGCAATACGAATATTCTTGAGCAACACTAGTGGCATCAACCACCTCTGAGCCTGCCCCTGCAAAGCTGCCAGAACCTCTGCCCCAGTGTGACTCCTGTCCCCCAAGCACACCAGCTCAAGCACCGCATGGCATCTCTTTGCCTGCGTACTTGCATAGCCCCTTGAACGCCTACGGAGCACCGCTGATTCCGAGTTAAAGCACAGGAAGAGGCCATGAAGGAAGAAGAAGAGAAGGGGGTGGAGGAGAGAGGTGTGTCAGAATAACCAGTAGTAGCATTTTGGAGTCGTGGTGGCGGAACAACCTACAGCACTACTGCACCTTGTCCTGCATCCTTCCCAGCTGCCAGCAGAGTCACCCAAAACGCAGTGAAAGATAGGTAACGTCCCTGTCCATGCCTGCTGGACCACGAGTCAGCAGTAATATGCACCTTACCGCTGACGGCCCAGCGAGGCCATGACATTGCCTTCCACATGCCGGTGTTTGGGAACCTGCCACTGAGGAAACGCACATTCCACAAACTCACGGAAGGAGGCAGAGTCTACCAACTGAAAAGGCAGCAGTTGAAGTGCTAGCAATTTAGCCAAGCTAGCATTCAACCACTGGGCATGTAGATGGCTGGGAGTGAACTTCTCTTGGCACTGCAGCAGCTGGGGCAGGGAAATTTGTCTGGTACAATCTGACGTTGGTGTACCAATAGCAAAGTGTCCGCAAGTACTTGGCTGTGACACACCTAATTCTACACCTTCATTCCTCTCAGTGCAGGTTTCAGAGAGGACTGGAGGTATAGTGGGGTTGGAGATACCAGCTGATGAGGAGCAAGGAGAGGTCTGCTTTGTTCTTTGGTGTGGGTCTTTTAGGTACGCTTGCCAACGAACTGCATGGCAGGTCGACATATGTTTGGTCAAACAAATGGAGCCCAAGTGGGTGATGTTTTGACCACGCAAGATACATGTGTTGCAAATAGCAGCGATCTGGTGCACTCGTCTCAAAAAAGGCCCACACCAAAGAACTTTTGGAATAACATGGAGAGATAGCAGCGCCCTGCACATGCGGAGCTCTGCGGTGTGTGCTGCCCTTAATCTGGCCCCTGGAGGGCATCCTACCTCGTTGGAGGTGCCTCCTCTTCCTCTCTCCCATCAGGCACCCACGTAGAGTCAGTGACCTCATCATCCCCTCCCTCCTCATCACTGGAGCAAACCTGGCAGTATGCTGCAGATGGGGGAACATGACTGCCAGATAGCTGTCCTTTTTGGGCACCCCCTCTCTCTCTGGGCTCACGTTACTGCCTTCCTCTAGCTGGGTACCATCATCGGAGCCTTCAAAACGCTGCGCATCCTCCTGCAGCATGTACCCAACACTGTGGTCAAACAGTTTGGGGGACTCCTCAGGAGGACATGGTGGGGCTAGGAAGGAGTGACTGATGCCATTGAGCCAAGGGAAAAGGCTGCGTTGGCAGCTTCTTTGCCAGACAAAGAACCCTGAACCTGGGTGAGAGAGGATGAGGAGGATGAGGACGGCTTGGTCATCCACTCTACCAAGTCTTCAGCATGTTGCGGCTCAACACGGCCAGCTGCCGAAAAAAAGGACAAGGGTGTCCCATGGCCACGTGCTGATGAGGATGCACCGTGTCCACGACCAGCACTGTTGCCTCCAGACACAGAGCCTGCTTGCCCTGTTTTATTGGCTTGTGACTGTCTGCCTCTCCTTGTTGTCCTTCCAGACATACTAATGGCCTACAGTGAGATGTAGCTACACAAAGCTGGAATGTGTGTATATATATATATATATATATACTGATTATACTGCAGCTAGCAGAATCTACTGCCTGCCTGTAGTATTATTAGTATGAGAACACCAGCAAGTGTCTTCAGTTAGCTTTAGTTGCACACTGTGCAGAGGACACAGCACACTAACTGAAAATACTGCATCTGTGGTATTAGTATGAGAACACCAGCAATTGTATTCAGGTAAGATTTAGGAGCACACTGTGCAAAGGACACTAAATCAAAATACTGCAGATTCCTGCCTGGATTTGTATGAGAACACCAGCAATCGTATTCAGGTAAGCTTTAGGTGCACACTGTGCAAATGACACTAAATCAAAATACTGCAGATCCCTGCCTGGATTTGTATGAGAACACCAGCAATTGTATTCAGGTAAGCTTTAGATGCACACTATGCAAAGGACACTAAAACAAAATACTGGAGGTCCCTGACTGTATTTGTATGAGAACACCAGCAATTGTATTCATGTACACTTTTGGTGCACACTGTGCAAAGGACACTAAATCAAAATACTGCAGGTCCCTGCCTGTATTTGTATGAGAACACCAGCAATTGTATTCAGGTAAGCGTTAGGTGTACACTGTGCAAAGGACACAGTTCACTAAGTGAAAATACTGCAGCTAGCACAATCACCTGCCTGCCTGTCAGTATATTAGGAAGAGAATACAGGAACGGATGTAGAGTGTATAAATATATATACAACACCTGGGATGCATATATATCCTCTACACACTGTAACTGAAGCTAACTGACTCGCCTGCCTGCTCTATCTAAAGCAAATTAAATGACACTGTCTCTCTCTGTCTGTCTTTAACCACCGCCGCAACACACTACTCAAGGCCACCACGCAGGCGGCCTTATATAGTGTGGGGCGTGTTCTAAACCCCCGAGACATAATTGGCCAAAGCCACCCTGGCTTTGGCCAATTACGGCTCTCTGTACAGACGGCGCTGTGATTGGCCAAGCATGCGGGTCATAGTGCATGCTTGGCCAATCAGCAGCCAGCAATGCACTGCGATGCCGCAGTGAATTATGGGCCCTGACACACCACTCAAATTTAGCGCAAACTGCCCATAAAGTTCGTATTTAGACGAATGCTCGAACGGCCAATGTTCGAGTTGAACTTATAGTACGTTCGACTCGAACTCAAAGCTCATTCCTACCAATTACACTCTTTCTCTTACAACATGCAACATTTGTGGCCTTGTGCTGTGTGATTTAACTGCACATTTTACTGTAGCGTGGCCTTTTATTGTGGCTAGCCTAAGGCACACCTGTGTAATAATCATGCTGCCTAATCAGCATCTTGATATGCCACACCTGTTAGGTGGATGTATTTTTTCGGCAAAGGAGAAGTGCTCACTAACACAGATTTAGACAGATTTGTGAACAATATTTGAGAGAAATAGGCCTTTTGTGTACATAGAAAAAGTTGGAAATCTTTGAGTTCAGCTCATGATAAATAGGGGAAAACACAAAAGTGTTGCATTTCTCATTTTGCTCAGTTTAGAATGTTGCTATCCTAATGTGCAGCATGATTACCTTTGCAGCCCCCATGTTGTCTGATATTACTTTGGAATGTGTGCATTGGAGACAACTGCTGGCTTTCAAGAAACACGATTTTCTGTATTTTAGAAAAAAACAACTATTTTAAAAACATACTTGCAAACAAATTGACTCAAATTCCTAATGTATGTATTTTCTTCTTAAAGTAAGTATTGACACATCGTAAAGCAAAATTGTAAAACCAAGAGATAGAATTACTAAGGCCACAGTTGAACAAATAGAAAGAGACAGGTCGTCAATGCTCATGTTAGTCCCAAGCCCACCAACCATTGAATTATACATTCATCTGCCCATGGCTGTGAATTTCAAATAATAATCATCATTAGAATATATAATTGTATGTATACTCTGTGACTGGATATGCTTTTTGCCTCACCTTCGGGCATATATCTGTTTTATGTATTCTTCATATAACTGTAGCAGTCTCCCTGACTTCCAAGGGCCTAATGTTGAGTTGACACTAGGAATGAGCCGAACACCCCCCCCGGTTCGGTTCCCAGCAGATCATGCGAACAGTCAAAAAATTTGTTTGAACACGCGAACACAGTTAAAGTCTATGGGACACAAACATGAAAAATCAAAAGTGCTAATTTTAAAGGTTAATATGCAAGTTATTGTCATAAAAAGTGTTTGGGGACCTGGGTCCTGCCCCAGGGGACACGTATCAATGCAAAAAAAAGTTTAAAAACGTTTTTTTGGGAGCAGTGATTTTATTAATGCTTAAAGTGAACACCTGGGGGTGTCTATAGTATGCCTGTAAATTAGCGCACATTTCCCGTGTTTATAACCGTCTCTGCACAAAATAAAATTTCTAAAGGAAAAAAAGTAATTTAAAACTACTCACGGCTATAATGAATTGTCGGGTCTCGGCAAAACAGATAAAAGTCATTGAAAAAAAACGGCATGGGTTCACCCTTAGTCCATTACCAGGCCCTTTGGGTCTGGTATGAATATTAAGGGGAACCCAGAACCAAAATGTTAAATAAAAATGCGTGGGTGTCCCCCCCAAATTCCATATCAGGCCCTTCAGGTCTGGTATGGATATTAAGGGGAACCCTGCACCAATTTTAAAAAAAATGGTGTAGGGGTCCCCCTCAAAATCCATACCAGACCATTCAGGTCTGGTATGGATTTTAAGGGGAATCCCGTGCCAAAAAAAAAAAAAAAGGTGTGGGTTCTCCCAAAAATCCATACCAGACCCTTATCTGAGCACGCAACGTAACAGGCCGCAGGAAAAGAGGTGGGCCTCATCCCCACAACCCTTGCACGGTGGTTGTGAGGGTCTGCGGGAGGGGGACTTATCGCAATCTGGAAGCCCACTTTAACAAAGTGGACCTCCAGATCCCGCCCCCCCTATGTGAATTGATAACGGGTACATTGTACCCCTACCATTTCACCAAAAAAGTGTCAAAATTTTAAAAACCACAGGAGACAGCTTGGGACAAGTCCTTTATTAAAAAGAAAAAAAGAAAAAAGATATTTTTTTTCTAACGATGTAATCCATTCTCGAGCGATACGGAGAAAAAAAAAACTACAAACGATACCGATTTCCATTGGAGGCGTCCGGCCGAATGATGCGAGACCCGTTTGACAGCTCTTGTACTCTTGTATAGCTGAGGGCGGGACCACCCATCACATGCGTGGGTGACCCTGCCCCCTCTGACACAAGGGGAAATGCCGGGGTTACCCAGTGATGTGTACGGGTGACCCCGCCCCCTCTGATGCAACAAGAAACCTGCATTGCATTATGGGAGCAGGGTCACCCGTACACGTCACTGGGTAACCCTGCGTTTCCCCTTGCATCAGAGGGGGCAGGGTCACCCACGCATGTGATGGGTGACCCCGCCCTCAGCTATAAAAGAGCTGTCAAACCGGCTGCGCGTCATTCGGCCGGGAGCCTCCTATGGAGGCGGTATCGTTCGTAGCGGCGGGATCGAGTCTGCTTTTTTTTTCTCCGTATCGCTCGAGAATGGATTACATCATTGGAATTTATTTTTCTTTTTAACAAAGGACTTGTCCTAAGCTGTCTCCTGTAGTTTTTAACATTTTGACACTTTTTGTGAAATGGTAGGGGTACAATGTACCCCGTTACCAATTCACATAGGGGGGCTGGGATCTGGAGGTCCCCTTTGTTAAAGGAGGCTTCCAGATTCCGATAAGCCCCCCGCCCGCAGACCCCCACAATTATCGGGCAAGGGTTGTGGGGATGAGGCCCTTGTACCTATCTACATGGGAACATCCTCCCCATGTTGAGGGCATGTGGCTTGGTACGGTTATTTTGGCACGGGGTTCCCCTTAAAATCTATACCAGACCTGAAGGGCCTGATATGGAATTTGGGGGGGACCCCCACGCATTTTTTTTTATTTTGGTTTGTCGTTTTTTTTCAATGGATTTTATCTGTATTGCCGGGAACCCGACAATTCAATATAGTCTCGAGTTTTAAATTACTTTTTTTCCTTTAGAAATGTCATTTTATGCAGAGACTGTTATAAACACAGGTAACACGCGCTAATTTACAGGCATACTATAGACACCCCCCTGGTATGAAATTTAAAGGAATATCTCACCTTTATTGTTTCTTTTTAAGCATTATTATAATCACTGCACCCGAAAAAAATTCAGTTTTTAAAAATGTGCCCTGGGGCAGGACCCAGGTCCCCAAACACTTTTTATGACAATAACTTGCATATTAACCTTTAAAATTAGCACTTTTGATTTCTCCCATAGACTTCCGCAGCTTTCGAATTTGCCACAAACACCCCAAATTGTTCGCTACTCGGCAAACATGCGAACAGCCAATGTTCGAGTCAAACTCATGTTCAACCCGAACATAAAGCTCATTCCTAGTTGACACCCAGAGCCAGGGAGAACTGACATTCCTTCTCAGGGTGCAGGTTACTAGGCATAGTGGGTGTGGTGCAAGGTTACAGAATTGGGCATCAGTCACTTATTGTAAAAATGGACAAAGAGTTTTATTTCTCTTAACAGGAGTGGTGGGGAGAGAGGGTTTAGGGCACAGGACACCCTTAGACAAATGCTATAGCATCTAAGGCAAACTCCACAGACAAAAATAGAACTAGGCAGACAGCAATATAGAACAAGGGCCTTTAAGCAATTTGTATCTTGTAGCAACCGCTCAGGGCCGCCATCAGGGGGGTACAGGCAGTACACCTGTAAGGGGCCCGGGGGTCCCCAGGGGCCCGGATGGCAACCCCCTTTTTTTATTTATTTTTTATAAAATATATATATATTTTTTAATATATTTTTATTTTATTTTTTATTAAAGGGCCAATTTTTTTTTAGAGGTCTGGAGGTCCCCAAGGGCCCGGAGGCCCACAGGGCCCCAGATGGCAACTCCCCCTTTTTTATTTATTTTTTATAAAAAAATATGTATTTTTTAATATATTTTTATTTTATTTTTTATTAAAGAGCCAATTTTTTTTTCTTTGAGGTCCGGAGGTACCCAGGGGCCCGGAGGCCCACAGGGCCCCAGATGGCAACTCCCCTTTTTTTTATTTATTTTTTATTAAAAAAATTTTTTTATATATTTTTATTTAATTTTTTATTAAAGGGCCATTTTTTGGGGGGGGTACAGGGGGCCCAGAGATCCCCAGGGCCCCGGATGACAACCCCCCTTTTTTATATATTTATATATATTTATATTATTTTATTTCTTTTTTAAATATATTTTTATTAAAGGGCTCAGAGGTCCCCAGGGCCCCATGTGGCAAACCCCCTTTTTTTTTCTTTTTTTATAAATGTTTATTTTTTTATTTTTGTTTATATATATATTGTAAGCTGGGGGATAGGTAGCAGGTACAAAAGCTCCCTGGGATGAGCTGGCACAGATACCAAGTCCATAATATAAGTGACAAACAGTGGGGTGTTTATTGGTGCTATATACAAAGTCTTTTTACAGGTGCTGTACAGTGTGCAGAAAAGCAAAACAAAAGTAATTAAACAAAAGCCTAGCCGTGTCCCAGCTCTAACTATACAATATGCACGCCCTCACTACCAGGCTGAACAAACCTACAGCTTGTCAGCTTCCACATAGATTGTGTAACAGTTTTGTTAACCAACCTTCTTGCTCTCACCGACCAACACTATCTGTGTGTCCTAGGGCAGAGCAAAGACTGTCTGCACAGGTGAGCTTAAATTGGCCTGGGGGAGAGGGTCAACACCCGTACTGGATCAGAGCTCAGAGATCCCTGAACGTACATATAAGAGAGGAGCCTGGGAGAGGTGTAAACCCCGAACAGGACTTTTCCAGGCTCTCTCTGGGACGCTCTGCTACACAATATATATATATATATATATATATATATATATATATATATATATATATATATATATATATATATATATATTTTTTTTTATTATTAAAGGGCCCAGAGGTCCCCAGGGCCCTGGATGGCAACCCCTTTTTTTATAAATGTTTATGTAATTGTTTTGTAATTTACTTCACCCACGTACTGAAGGCCGCACGGGCATTGTATCAAATAAACTACGCCTAAAGAGGCACAAGTCACACAGGGTCCAATCTTGAACTCCTTACCCGTTGCCGTGGAGGTGAAAGATCTAACACATCTTTGTCTATTGGAGTTTAAAGCACAAACTCGACATCGACCGCACCTATAATAGCCCTTTCACTGGTCGAAAATAAAACCCGATCCTCTGAGGGGAGGGTCGATGACATTAGTAGGAATAAGATCTCTACTAATGTCATCGACCCTCCCCTCAGAGGATCCATTAAACAGTAAACAATATTACAGCTAGATTGTTATGGAACATCTTACTGAGAATACAAGACACACATAGTGATAAGATAGTCAAGCGTCAATAACAAGAAATCACATGTTATCAAGGAACAAGAAACTAACCTAGACTTGTTCCCAAACAAAGCTTTTACTGAGATATGTGTGGGCGAGAAACAATATGCAGTAGATTATATGACTAAGCAATGATCCCTAAGATGGATGCTTATTCTAAGATGGAGTCACATTGGTTCATATTCCTTCAATCCCCTCTTAATTCATACAAATGAATTCCTACAGCTTTTGATTATATGAATGAATGACTTGTATAGCGCAACGCATGCGAACTGAATCGCCTCTGGGCGCTTTTTCCAGCCAGTATCTGCTTGGCTGGTGCGGTCATTTTTACCCCGTAGGATCATGACACGCTAGGGACACACAGTCATACACACATATATACATATATACTGGGCCAATTTTGGACGAGATCCAATTTACCTACCAGCATGTCTTTGGAGTGTGGGAGGAAACCGGAGTACCCGGAGGAAACCCACGCAGACACAGGGAGAACATGCAAACTCCAGGCAGATGGTGTCGTGGTTGGGATTCGAACCAGCAAACCTTTTGCTGCTAGGCGAAAGTGCTACTCACTGCACCACTGTGCTGCCCTCAAAAAAAATTCTGACATCACACGGAGTCGCTATCCTACCGACAGAATGCCGGTGTTTTTTTTTTTTTCTCAGCACATATCTCTTAATCCCGATTTTCACCTCACGGCAATCCCGTGGGAGTGGGCGTTCCCAAGCACTGCCTGTGATTGACAGGCTTCTGAACGGCGCATACTGCGCGTCACAGGTTGCCGAAAAAACCCGAACGTCGGTTCGGCTTTATATGGCGCCTGCGCACCGACGTTCGGGTTCTGTCGGCAACCTGTGATGCGCAGTATGCGCCATTTGGAAGCCTGTCAATCACAGGCAGTGCTTGGGAACGCCCACTCCCGCGGGATTGCCGTGAGGTGAAAATCGGGATTAAGAGGTATGTGCTGAGAAAAAAAAACACTGGCATTCTGTCGGTAGGATGGCGTGACTCCGTGTGATGTCAGAATTTTTTTTAAAGGGTGAACCTCCACTTTAAGAACCTATTTGAATGTGCTTATAAGCTTCCAGATACATTGCATAAGGCAGTATATCGCTAGGGGGCCACTGGGCCCTTTCCACTATACACATACAACACTTAAAGCATAAGTAGAGTATTACTGCAAGATTATGATCATTATAATGGTAAGCATGATATCCTTAAGCCAGGAGAAAATGCCAGCAAATCCAAACCTTCCCGCTCCAAAGGGGCTCCATGTTTTGGCAATATCCCTGACCTTCTGTTGTAGCTTGTTTACCTCCTTTCTATGTTGGGCGATAATGTCATAATAATCAGGGACCTCAATGGATGTATTATGAACCCAAGTGCAACACTCATAGTCCTCAGTGACTTCACATAGGCCTGTGAGTGCAGCGGCCAGGCCATGGAGTTCTAATTGTTTCCTGATTGCTCTTGTTTCTATATTTAATTTGGAAATATCATCAGAATTATTTTCCAGTACATAATCAATAATACCCGTGTAATTATTGAGCCTCTTCATTAAATCTATTTCCCAACCTGTACTAGAAGGGAACCAGGCCCAGGCCATATTATTAATATGTTTGAGAGGATACCTGGGTTATAAACTAGCTTTAAGAAGGTGTCCTCTTTTACTATCGCCTAATATCCCCATTACTGGGACCAGGGCCGCTAAATAACACCATCCCTGGGATTCTAAAGGGACCTGGGGATAACATCCTTGCAACAGATGTATGTATAATCAAGGGCTAAAGGCAACCTTTGAAAAATTCTCCATAGCTCGTAAGAGAGATCGTAGAATGCTATAATTGACAATAATTGTCCTACTGTAGAGGTGGGTTAACATTTAGGTATAAAGGGTCTGGGGTACGGAAGAAGGAGGTATACCGTGATGCTGCTGGAAATTTATGTGCAGCATGTTGGCAAGCTGTGGCACCCCTTGTGGAATTACCTAACTTAAAGCACAAATCTGGGGAACGGCTTCGACCAATGGCTTGGAACACAAAAGTTTTGTTTTAAAATGTTCTTGTGACATCAGTAAGAAAAACAAGTGGGGTACCCTTTTAGAAGAGGAGTGAAGCCTTAAAGGCACCACCATTTAAGGGATTCTAGTGGTACCCGGGTGGAATTTACTACATATTCAACATGTGTCATATCCTGATTTCCTAGCATAAGCATATTTAAACTTTAACAATAAAATTTTGTCTGTAAAACTTTCACCGATTTCTCTTTTCATTCTAGCATGCCTTTCAGCGTGGCTAGAGTTAGTTCCTTTTCCACAGATGTCTTTTATGACACCTAAATCTTCTGGGTGGTATATACAGTTAGTTATAATCCATGTTGGGGGAACACTGAAAGTGTGGTCACTCCCAGGAGTGTCCAAAGTTTCTCAGAATCCTGAGCAGTAAACAAAGTAATTTTGCTGTATTCGCTTCTCGAGGATTTACTACAACCGGCTTCACCCCCTTGGTCTGGAACTGAAGCTTTATCTGTGTCTTGTCTTGCTTCGCACAATCCACCTTAACCTTTTTTACTCGACTGGCATGGATCCAGGCTTAGGAATTCTCCACTAGGATGGCTGTCTGAGTCACCGCGACTTCTAGTGGTAGGAGGTCCAAAGGAATGTGTTGGTTTCTGTGAACAAAAAGAAGAGATGTGCGAGCAACATTTCTTTCAACTTGGTCTAAAGTTTCAATTAACTTTCTGACATTTTTCCTCCCTTATCTGATCAAGACCTCCTGCTTCTACAGGGAGTGCAGAATTATTAGGCAAGTTGTATTTTTGAGGATTAATTTTATTATTGAACAACAACCATGTTCTCAATGAACCCAAAAAACTCATTAATATCAAAGCTGAATATTTTTGGAAGTAGTTTTTAGTTTGTTTTTAGTTTTAGCTATTTTAGGGGGATATCTGTGTGTGCAGGTGACTATTACTGTGCATAATTATTAGGCAACTTAACAAAAAAAATATATATACCCATTTCAATTATTTATTTTTACCAGTGAAACCAATATAACATCTCAACATTCACAAATATACATTTCTGACATTCAAAAACAAAACAAAAACAAATCAGTGACCAATATAGCCACCTTTCTTTGCAAGGACACTCAAAAGCCTGCCATCCATGGATTCTGTCAGTGTTTTGATCTGTTCACCATCAACATTGCGTGCAGCAGCAACCACAGGCTCCCAGACACTGTTCAGAGAGGTGTACTGTTTTCCCTCCTTGTAAATCTCACATTTGATTATGGACCACAGGTTCTCAATGGGGTTCAGATCAGGTGAACAAGGAGGCCATGTCATTAGTTTTTCTTCTTTTATACCCTTTCTTGCCAGCCACGCTGTGGAGTACTTGGACGCGTGTGATGGAGCATTGTCCTGCATGAAAATCATGTTTTTCTTGAAGGATGCAGACTTCTTCCTGTACCACTGCTTGAAGAAGGTGTCTTCCAGAAACTGGCAGTAGGACTGGGAGTTGAGCTTGACTCCATCCTCAACCCGAAAAGGCCCCACAAGCTCATCTTTGATGATACCAGCCCAAACCAGTACTCCACCTCCACCTTGCTGGCGTCTGAGTCGGACTGGAGCTCTCTGCCCTTTACCAATCCAGCCACGGGCCCATCCATCTGGCCCATCAAGACTCACTCTCATTTCATCAGTCCATAAAACCTTAGAAAAATCAGTCTTGAGATATTTCTTGGCCCAGTCTTGACGTTTCAGCTTGTGTGTCTTGTTCAGTGGTGGTCGTCTTTCAGCCTTTCTTACCTTGGCCATGTCTCTGAGTATTGCACACCTTGTGCTTTTTGGCACTCCAGTGATGTTGCAGCCCTTAAATATGGCAAAACTGGTGGCAAGTGGCATCTAGGCAGCTGCACGCTTGACTTTTCTCAGTTCATGGGCAGTTATTTTGCGCCTTGGTTTTTCCATGCGCTTCTTGCGACCCTGTTGACTATTTTGAATAAAACGCTTGATTGTTCGATGATCACGCTTCAGAAGCTTTGCAATTTTAAGAGTGCTGCATCCCTCTGCAAGATATCTCACTATTTTTGACTTTTCTGAGCCTGTCAAGTCCTTCTTTTGACCCATTTTGCCAAAGGAAAGGAAGTTGACTAATAATTATGCACACCTGATATAGGGTGTTGATGTCATTAGACCACACACCTTCTCATTACAGAGATGCACATCACCTAATATGCTTAATTGGTAGTAGGCTTTCGAGCCTATACAGCTTGGAGTAAGACAACATGCATAAAGAGGATGATGTGGTCAAAATACTCATTTGCCTAATAATTCTGCACTCCCTGTAAGATAAGGGGTGTTCTGGCCCAAGGGGTGGGAAAGAGTCTACCCATAAGAATCTCAAATGGAAACTACCCTGTGGCTTTACCGGGGTCATTCTGATCTCGGCAAGAACTATTGGAAACATTTTATCCCATTTATGGAAATATCCCCCTGTGGCTTTCCTGTTTGCAATGGACATCCCCACCTAGGAATGATTTCCTGCGTGAGTATGCGCACTACTGTCTGTGTGTCTTCTCTTGTGGTTTTGAATGTTTCCACCCATTCTTGCTTCATCCCTTTCTTTGGCATGTGGGTAAAATCTATTTACAGATGAGTGAAAGGTGTAGTAGGATACGGGAGGTGTTCATGTTTCACCTTGTGTGGTATGTTTGGATTATTCCTGACAGTAAAATTTCACATGTGTTCTGCCAACCTCTATGACCTACCCCATGGTGTTGGGCTATAAACAAAGGTGCACTAGCTGCGGGGATATACATGTCTTGCCCTCTGGCATTTGGGTATGTGTTGGCTGCTCTAGTAGCTAACTCTGCAAATGCACTCTAATAACAGCAGAATCTACAAACCCCTTGTGTACATCAGATAAAACAGTGGAAGTCATAAATGACCTGGGAGAAGTGTCCCGTTGAGCAATGTGTATACAAAAAGGCATTAAAATCCTAGCCTTTGTAATAACTCCATATCCGCCCAATCTTTGAGCAGACATGGGTGTGAATATTTTAAGTAACATTGTAGTTGGTCTGTCCAGGGAAAATTATGTTGCCATCCCCTACCCCTATCGCTCAGGAGGCATACCCTGAACCTGAACTGGGACCACCCTTGAAAAAAAAAACACAGGGCAAAGCTCTCCACCATGTTCTTTTTGGTGAGGACACCTGCCATAGTCCTACAATTGTCCCCTGCATGCAAACATAGCGAGGAGGCCAAATCTGGGTGCTACAACCACATCACTATTCAGATACCTTTACTTGGGCACCCGGATATATCTTTCATATTTCCGGAAGGGAGGTTCAGCCTTTGGTAACACCTTTGGTAACAGGTAAAACAAGAAGTGTTATATTATAAAACCAACTGTAGTGAACCCTGCCTCTATCCCATGTTAATTTACCAGGGCAGCCATAACTGCTTGTGACTGAAGACACGTTCCATGTGTCAGGCTGCGGGGCTGTGAAGGGGTTAGAGTGGCTGGCAGACATAAAAGATCACATTGATTCCAAAGATGCCCCCTGTGGACCACTTGTACTTCTCGTTCTGGGGTCCCTAAAGTTGAATTATTTTTCCCAGCTATACTGGGCCAGAACTAGGTGGAATCTGTGAGTGGCACAGACCCATCAAGTGTCCGGGGCTGTAATGCAGCATGCTTAGCCGCTTGGTCTGCTTCCATATGTGAGCCTCAAATGCTAGGATGGCTACCTCAGCAAGAACCTGGAAAGCTGAAAACAGCCAATCAATATAACTTATTGCATGATTGATTTACCTGCCAAAGTAAAACAACTTCTGGCCCTTTAAATGAAACCAATAAAACCCCTCTGTCTCTATATATAAATATATCCACCGACCCCGAGTAAAGGATCCAACGACTCTGAATACAGAGTGTCCTTCTGGGTGCAAACTTAACCCGTCCTTACAACCGGCCTCCAAAGAGTAATTACATACTGTAGCAGGGCCGATCTATGTGTAGGTGTGGTCTCGCAGGTGGGCTTGCAATGTGGTCTGGAGCATAATTGCGTAGACAACAAAGGAACATAACCCTGTGGATATTATCCACCAGTAGGGATGAGCTTCGAGTTCGAGTCGAGACGAACTCATGTTTGACTCGAACATTGCCTATTCGCCTCTTCGGCGAACAACGAACAATTTGGGGTGTTCACGGCAAATTCGAAAAGCCGCAGAACACCCTGTTAAAGTCTATAGGAAAAATATAAAGTGCTAATTTTAAAGGCTAATATGCAAGTTATTGTCCTAAAAAGTGTTTGGGGACCTGGGTCCTGTCCCAGGGGACATGTATCAATGCAAAAAGTTTTAAAAACTGCTGTTTTTTTGGGAGCAGTGACCTAGGGGGGTGTAAAGTTAGCATGTGAAATAGCGCATGTTTCCCGTACTTAGAACTGTCTCTGCACAAAGTGTAATTTCTGAAAGAAAAAAATACATTTAAAACTGACTTGCGGCTATAATGAATTGTCGGCTCTGGCAATTCAGAGCGAATTCATTCATAAAAAAAAAAAAATAGCGTGGGGGTCCCCCCAAATTCAATTACCAGGCCCTTCAGGTCTGGAATGGATATTAAGGGGAACCCCGCCTTCAATTGGAAAAAAGACACACACACACCGTAGAAAAAAGTCCTGTATTAATAAAAAAAAAATTAAAAAAATACAGCGGTGGTAATCCACTCTCAGTCTGACTTCCTGCTCCAACATTGTCTGTATCCAGCGACAGGTGATCTCCTCTCCGGTCCAGCGATGAGAAGATCTTACAGCATCCAGAGCTCCAGAGCACAGCATCGAAGGCCGCCTCTCTCGCCGGACACAGCCCAGCGGAATGACGCGGCTGGAGCTTTTAACATTTCTTATATAGGGGAAGTGGGGCCACCCGTCATGTGACCCTGCCCCCTCTGACGCAAGGGGGAAGACTGGGCTTCCCCAGTGACGTAGCAGAGGGTGCGTCAGAGGGTGCAGGGTCACGTGACAGGTGGCCCCGCCTCCCCTATATAAGAAATGTCAAAGCTCCAGCCGCGTCATTCCGCTGGGCTGTGTCCGACGGAGAGAGGAGGCCGGCGATGCTGCGCTGTGGATCCCGGAAGATCTTCTCATCACTGGACCGGAGAGGAGATCACCCGTCGCAGGATACAGACAACATTGGAGCAGGAAGCTGGGACCGAGTGGATTACCACCGCTGGATTTTTTTTCTTTTTTTTTCTTAATAAAGGACTTTTTTCTATGGTGTGTGTGTTTTTAACTATTTACACTTCCTTCGTGAAATGGTAGGGGTACAATGTACCCCATTACCAATTCACATAGGGGGGTCCAGGATCTGGGGGACCCCTTTATTAAAGGGGTCTTCCAGATTCTGGTAAGCCCCCCACCCGCAGACCCCCAAAACCACCTGTCAAGGGTTGTGGGGATGAGGCCCTTGTCCCCATCAACATGGGGACATCCTCCCCATGTTGAGGGCATGTGGCCTGGTACGGCACTCTGTCCCCCCTCTTTTCTGCGGCCGGCCAGGTTAACGTGCTCGAATAACGGGTCTGGTGTGGATTTTTGGGGGAACGCCACGCCATTTTTTTTAAATTTGGGGTGGCGTTCCCCTTAAAATCCACACCAGACCTGAAGGGTCTGGAATGGATATTTGGGGGGAACCCCACGTAATTTTGTTTTAATTGATGGGGGGTTCCCCTTAATATCCATTCCAGACCTGAAGGGCCTGGTAATTGAATTAGGGGGGACCCGCACGCTATTTTTTTATTTTTTATGAATGAATTTGCTCTGAATTGCCAGAGCCGAAAATTCATTATAGCCGCAAGTCAGTTTTCAATGTCTTTTTTTCTTTCAGAAATGACACTTTGTGCAGAGACAGTTCTAAGTACGGGAAACATGCGCTATTTCACATGCTAACTTTACACCCCCCCTAGGTACAAAAAATTTCAAGGAATATTTTACTTTTATGGTTTCACTTTTAGCATTATTAAATTCACTGCTCCCGAAAAAACAGCCGTTTTTTTGCATTGATACATGTCCCCTGGGACAGGACCCAGGTCCCCAAACACTTTTTAGGACAATAACTTACATATTAGCCTTTAAAATTAGCACTTTAGATTTCAAACGTTCGAGTCCCATAGACTTTAATAGGGTTCTAAAGTTCACACGAACATTTGGTGTGTTCGCAAGTTCTGGTGCGAACCGAACAGGGGGGTGTTTGGCTCATCCCTATCCACCAGGTTAGTCACCAGCCATGAAGGATACAGTTCCAAAAGATTGGCCAGTCCACAAGGGGATGCCCTCTCCTCATCCACCAGGACGCTAAAACATATTTGCTAAACCAATCACTATGAAGTGAAATGGGTAGCATTAGATGGTGTGGCTGTGGCATGGCACATCAGGTAAAAACTGGTGCTCCAAGTATAATTTCCCTCAAGTCCTGTATAAAGAGGCTACAGGGTTTATAGAGGTGTTCTAGGGTGATATCCAGTATCCCCTCTTCTTACTTGGATGTCCTGTTTCTGTCAGGAACGGATGGGGGGGGGGGGTGAATTCTGAACTCTACATACATATACAATGTTTACCTAGCAATATAAATAGTACAAATAATAAATGCACAAGTTCCTTTCAATATTCCAGCGTGCCAAACCAACCCGGTCACACAGAATATTTTTAATTCATTCCCAGAAAAAAAATCCTTTTTCCCTTCACAAGTACGAAAGGAGGGGCGATTTCCTCGCAGAGAACCCAGAGGGTGGGGGCTTCTGTGGAGGAGCTCCTCTTCACTCACACTTAACATTTTTCTAATGCTTTATTTTTGTATTAGCCAATGGACTCCAGACACCGATTAATTATTAGCCACTGATAACATAATTTAATGACAATAACCATTTGTCATTGTGGCCACTCTTATGTTAAAAGCCGGGTTCACTTATCTTTTTGGTCTGGGGTGTCCTTTGTCCCTAAGGGCGCGTACACACGATAATTTTTTTTAAAGTTTTTTTTAAATGTAATTTAAAATGATCGTGTGTGGGCTTCACATTATTTTTCGGCTTCTGAAAAACGACAAAAAAAAAAATTTGATCATGCTGCATTGTCGTTTTTCGGGTTGCTTTGCTAGAGCATTTTTTTAAAACGTTTGTGTGTGGGTAACGTCGTTTTAATGATGAAGTTGGAAAAAACTATGTTTTTTCTAGATGCTGAAAAACGTTGTTTTTTACAAGCCGAAAAATTATCGTGTGTACGCGGCATTACTGTCAGCATTTGTAAGTTTTCACAGTAACTTATAGAACACCTTGGCTCATAGAGGTACAAGACTTTCCTGTACCTTCACATAATCACAAATCATAATCACTTCATTCACTTTAAATCAATATCACCCTTGGCTTTTAGACAACTCCATACAAACAAACAGATTATTTTATATTTGTCACGCGACAGGAAAGGACAGCGACAGGGGTCTACGTTTTTTCCCCTCACCCAGAGATTTTACCACTACTTCTTAGAACAGTAAAACTGTTGAGGTCTAACAAAAATTACAGATCCTACATAAAACGGAATGGTCATTTAGCATTCTAAAATGCTCAGACCCGCCTCATGAGTTTATATCTTTTTGAACCGTGCCCAGTTCCCCTGCTTTTCTATCTGCAGTCTATGGCTGTGGTGAGGAAGGTTTAAAAAAAAAACTAGTGCACAACCAGGACATGTGATGGACATTTATAATATCTTAATCACTTCATGCAACAGAGAATGATTTTCAGTTACAAGGTCAACCTGTCCTTCAGTTTTTACCTACTACTGCTTCTCAGAACAGTCAGTTTCAAAAATACAGTACTGTCTTAGGTTTCTCAAAACCTTTATAAAACTCCCAGAGTCTTTTACTATGTGCTTCCAAAGCACCATATATATATACATTTATTCAAAATGTATGTCCTCTACTTCTAGCTGATGTATGTACTTTTAAGATGCAGTAGGGGGTGTAACTTGTAAGTCTGACCCCCCTTCTGCCCCCCTCAACAATCCCCTGTCAGTGTCCATACTCACTACTCCAGGAATATCCCTTTCTTCTACGAGGGAATGAGTTCTTATTAGAGTCCCCACAGTGTCACTCTGGACACTCTCCCGCTGTACAGTTAATGACTGTGCAGTGGGCACTTGTGCCGACTGGGCTGGGGGTCTTCTTGTTACGGGTTGGGTTTAAACTGGTGCAGCCAAAAAACTTGATGTGAGAGCTGAGCTGTTACCGTTAGTGTGGGGTACAAACATTGCATGTTCTTTTGGGGAACATAGGGGTTGGTTTTCCTATTATTTGTGAAATGCCAGAGGGATCTAAATAATGCAGTGACCGGGGGCAAACTAAAAGGTTGTTTTCTTTCCTATGTATCTTAACCGAGTCCCTTAACCCTTCCTTGAAAACAATTGGCACATGAAGGTTGAACCTCAGCACCTGGACACAGGGTTTACCTTTACGGAACAATGGACCCTTACCCATCCTTGAACGATACCCACCTGGTATACTTGCTATTAAATATGTATGACTACCATAATAACAAAACACCCACAACACATTCAGAACATCTATGAGACATTAATAATGTTCTTATACTCTAAAATATGTCTGATTTACTGTAATAGCAAACCAACAGTCCACTCACACCCTGGGCACATACCAAGCACCAACAATATTCTTATACCTCTATACAAGATTATACTTATACTTCTATGCGATAGATAGAAAGATAAGCAAAAGCAAAAGCAACCTGAGATATCGGAACAACGTGTCAATCTATTTTATGTATACACCTTTAAATTTAGATTTCCCTTAATAGCCACCCAGGACTATGAGATCCGTTTAGGATCTATTGGGTAGATTCGGGGACGGGCGCGCAATTTTAAGACGGCGTAGCCTAGCGTGTTTACACTACGCCGCCTTAAGTAAGAGGGGCAAGTACATGATTCTCAAGGCACTTACCTCCTTACTTAGGACGGCGTAGTGTAAACGCGGCGGGCGTAAGGGCGCCGAATTCAAATGGGTTGGAGGGAGGCGTGTTTAATGGCAATGAGGCTTGACCTCACGTTTTTGACATTTTCAGGCTACTGCGCATGCGCCGGGCGCCTACATTTCCCAGTGCGCATTGCGGCTAAGTACGCCGTACGGGCCTATTGATTTCGACGTGGACGTAAACAATGTAAATCCCGATTCGCGGACGACTTACGCAAACGGCGTAAAAATTTCGAATTTTGCGGCGGCCATACTTGACATTACTATTCCACTAGAGCCTAGCTCTAACTTTACGCGGCGTATCTCTTACGTAAACGGCGTAAAAGTACTGCGTCGGCCTGGCGTCCGTTCGTGAATCAGCGTATCCCCTCATTTACTTATTCTACGCCGACCGCAATGGAAGCGCCACCTAGCTGCCATCCAAAATATTGCAATCTAAGAGAGGACGGCGCAAGCCGTCTTATCTTAGATAGGTTTAAGCGTATCTCTGTTTGAGCATACGCTTAAACTTAGGTCGGCGTAGATTCTGAGTTAGGTCGGCTTATCTACTGATAAGTCGGCCTAACTCTTTGTGAAACTACCTATATGTATATACGTTTCCAAAACGCTCTATTAGGTAGATTCAGAAAGAGTTAGGCCGGCTTATCAGTAGATAAGCCGACCTAACTCCGAATCTACGCCGCCCTATGTTTAAGCGCCTGCTCAAACAGAGATACGCTTAAACAAAGCTAAGATAGGCCAGCTTGCGCCGTTCTATCTTAGCTTGCAATTTTTCGGATGGCCGCTAGGTGGCGCTTCCATTGCGGCCGGCGTACATTATGTAAATTAGCTTTTACGCCGATTCCCGAACATACGCCAGCCCGCCGCAGTCTAATTATGTCGTTTCCGTAAGGCTTTAGGCGGCCTAAAGTTATTCCACCTATGAGGTGGAATAACAATGTTAAAGTATGGCCGCCGTTCCCGCCACGAGGTTCGAATTTTTTACGTCGTTTGCGTAAGTCGTCCGCGAATCGGGAGTTACGTCGTTTACATCCACGTCGAAATCAATAGGCCCGTACGGCCTACTTAGCCGCAATGCGCACTGGGAAATGTAGGCGCCGGCGCATGCGCAGTGTAAAAAAACGTCAAAAAACGTGAGGTCAAGCCTCATTTCCATACAACACGCCCCCCTCCAAGTCATTTGAATTAGGCGCCCTTACGCCCGCTCGTTTGAGGCTACGCCGCCGTAGATTAGCAGGTAAGAAGATTGAAAATCATTACTAGCCTAGCTAATTTACGGCGGTGTAGCCTAAACTAGACCTATATGTGTTTCCAAAACACTTTGTGTGTGCTTCCAAAGCACTATGGGCCAGATTCACGTAGCCCGGGCGCAGCGTAACGTAACTGATTTAGGTTACACCGCCGCAAATTTTCTGGCTAAGTGCCCGATCCACAAAGCACTTACCTGGAAATTTGCGGCGTTGTATCCTAAATCCATCCGGCGCAAGGTGGGCCAATTCAAACGGGGCGGGTACCATTTAAATTAGGCGCACTCCCGCGCCGGACGTACTGCGCATGCTCCCGACGCAAATTTCCCGACGTGCTTTGCGCGAAATTACGACGCGCCAATGTTTTGTGAATCCCCATGTGAAAAAAAGACTTGCGCCGGGAAAAAAAAAATTGTAAAAAAATTCAAAAGCGACGCGGGAAAGACGGGTATACTTTTACATGGTGTACTAATTTTACACTTTGTAAAAGGTGCCCTATCTTTGCGACGGCAAACTAACACTTGCGGCGACGTAACGACGGGAAAAAGTTTTGTGGATCGCCGTAACTGCTAATTTGCATACCCGACGCTGGTTTACGACGCAAACTCCCCCCAGCGGCGGCCGCGGTACTGCATCCTAAGATCCGACAGTGTAAAACTATTACACCTGTCGGATCTTAGGGATATCTATGCGTAACTGATTCTATGAATCAGTCGCATAGATAGAAACAGGGATACGACGGCGTATCAGCAGATACGCCGTCGTATCCCTTTTGTGAATCTGGCCCTATATATTTGCGCTTCCAAAACGCTTCATATGTTTCCAAAACACGGTATGTATGCGTTTCCAAAACGCCTCATGTGCTTCCAAAACACGGTATGTATGCGTTTCCAAAACGCCTTATGTGCTTCCAAAGCACTGTATATGTGAGTTTCCAAAACGCTCTATGTGCTTCCAAAGCACTGTATATGTGCGTTTCCAAAACGCTTTATGTGCTTCCAAAGCAATGTATAATAGCCACCCAGGACTATTTAGGCTTTCCCAAAGCCTACTGTTTGTGTTACCTAAACACTTAACAAGTCTATACTTCCCCCACACAGATTTAAAAAATAAAGACGATCGTGAACATATGTCACGGTAAGGTAAAAAAATTAATTTGACACCTAATGTAACAAAATGCTGCGATGGTCCTGCCGAACTACACCAATTAAAAGGGAGGGGCTCAGTATGGGGGTATGTAAACTTTAGATCAGGGTCATTTGGGTAGTTTCTGTTGCCATTATGATTTAAAAAGAGTAAACACAGTTGATTGATAATAAATGGCTTCAGCCAAACACTAACCATGAGTGAAAGAAAAGTTTTTGTGTTATCATATTCTCTGAAAAACGGCCAAGAAATCATAAATTCTGCCAGGGTATGTAAACTTATGAGCACAACTGTATGTCTCAAACCCATGATAGTATCGAACCCCAACCTCATCTCTATCAAAAACAAGAATCTAGGTTGGGAGGAAATTGGATAAAGTGGGGAAACAGGAATTTATCGATACCATCAAAGGACATTACAAAGTTTTTATTTGTTTTATTTTATTTGTGCACAAAATACAGTATAAAAATCAGGACATAACAAATACAAATTGATCCCTCTTGATGGTTTCTACATCCCCACCATTGGGAAGCTACTCCTGAAAATATACATTAGTGTAGGTCGCCAGGCTCGACATGTTTCACGGTTGCCCACTTCTTCAGGAGAATATAGAGGGAATAGAGCACTAAAATCCTGTTGTCCCACTTCATCCAATTTTCTCGTCACAATATTTAGGATGTGGGTACCTATATCTTAGAATAATACTCCCCTCTGAGCAGTCATTTCTAATCAAGAATCCAGGTTAGTCACTCCTTTTGTTGCTTGATATGCAGTAATTCTACTGCATCAACCTCTGAGTTTCAGTGGGGATTTTCTTTTTACTTTTTCATTAGCATGACCTTATCTTATTTCGCCCCTCAAAGAACTAATGGTGTGCAAAAGATTTTCAAAGGTCCCAAAGATGGAGCACATCGGGACCACAATATTCATAACTGTCTAGTAAATCATATTATAAAGGAACCATGCTAGCAACATATCTGCTTCTATCTAGTCTGGAAGTACTTTTTCAGGGAAAATCATACTTGTTGCTAGATTCTTTTTTGATACTACCAGACAAGTTTCTATGGCAACAGCTATATTCTATCAAGACACCAGCTCTAAACAATCACCTAAAGCAGTATGTGGCTTTCATTCTCTTACGTACTCAGTAGAAAATCTCCACCATTTTAAGATACAATAATAGGTCACCGCTAATTACCATTTTTCTAAAAAGTAACCACTGTTATTGTAGCTAGCTACCTTCTTCACACACGGAATGGGTCATTCAGCTAAGAAATAGAAAGAATAGTAATAGGTTGTAAGAGGATAATAATGTTGTTAGATGCACTTTTCTAGCAAACACAAAGCTGGGCCCAAAAATGTTTGCTTCATATAGCAAGGTTATGCATAACTTTCAGAAAAAAAACTTTTGCAACTGTTGTAGTATTGTACCCATGCCTTCTTCTACAAATAGGTTCTTCTTCTCAGAAATATAACTTTTGCAACTGCTGCAGTATTGTACCCATTCCTTCATCTACACATAAGTACTCTTTTTTTTAATTACAGAAGATAGCAGGGGGACTTATTTATAAATATTTTATTACAGTCAAATTCACGGAGGTTCGTTAGAATTTTATTCTCCCAATAGAGATCCAAATTGCATGTTTGAACTATGACTTAAATCCTTCACATCACAACCACCACCCTGCCCCCTTGAAGTTGCAGTCACCCCTTTTCTTAATTGTCCTTAGTCCCCCCCTTCGCATCATAGCACCCCCTTCACATCACAGTCTTTCAATCTGCATCACAGCCCCCCTTTTTTACATCAGCAGCCTCAGTCCCCACCTTTACATCACATTCCCTTCTTTATCCCAGCCCCCTTTTATATCACAGCACCCCCTGCTATGAAGTTGACAGCAGCAGCAGCAGCAGTGGTGAGGACATTGTGGGGAAAACTCACAGGCATCTGCATGGCATAGTGGTGGATCTAGATAAAACTATCACTTGGTCCAGACCGCAGTCCACCATTTAGGGATGCCTGTTTTATACGATACATTTATTTAAAGTAAGGGCTTTCACCCATATTCCGGCATTGGTTACAACTATAAAATTTAGGATTCCTCCTTCTTCTGTTCCACTGACAAAAGCCACTTGGATGGATAATGAGGGTGGGTGTCTATAAAAAAAAGAATGGGCTGATTTACCAAAGATAGTCTGACACTCTTTTTCTACTCTATCCTAAACTAGAAAAAAAGTTGTGCTTGCAGTTTTTCTTTTAATGTGTTTTGCTGTTTCTTTGAAACTATTGGTAAAATGGCATTACCCACTGGGCTACTGGGCACTTTCACACCCTTCCTGCCCAGACCAATTTTCATCATTCAGTGTTGTCACACTTTGAATAACAATCACGCAACACTGTACTGATCTGAAATGTTTATATTTTGTTTGAGACATTTAAAAAAAAAATCTGTAGTATTTAATCACCACTGGGTTTTAATTGTTTTTGCTAAACAAATGAAAAAAGATAAAAAAAAAAAAGAAACCTGATGATCAGTGCCCTAATTATACGTGTAAATGTCCCCTGTCACAGGATCGCTGGTTATCGGTTTTCCTTTCCTCAGACAGTGCTGAGGAAATGTAATTCTGATAACAGGCATTTATTTACATGTAATGAGCTGTGATTAGACACAGCTGATCACATGGTAAAGGGTGGCTGCTGTGATTGGCCCTTTCCCTCAATCTGTGATTAGCTGTCTGAAGAACACAGCAATCACAGAGCGCACTGATGCAAACCCTGATGGCCTATTGACGTCCTCCCAGAACTGGACAACTGCACTGTAGCCATCATTTGGCTATGGCATGGTCGAGGGAGCTCACAACTGTCTCACGTAGGCACCAACAAAGCTATACGCTAAGAACTGATGAGGAAACATTTAACAGAATTCAAGAAGAGAAAAATCTCATATTTTCTGCTGTCCAAGTATATATATTTTTTTTCAAATATACATTTTTATTGAAAATTTTCAAAAGAGAAGTGGGTACAGAAAAGGTACAGTACAACTGTGGTCAAATTTGACAGGTCAACAGATATAGAGGTCTGTGTTAGAAGCCTTGCATTTAACCTCCTGAGAGGGTAACATACCATATGTCAAACAAAAGAAAAGGACATGGTAGTTCATTGTATAACTCGTACTGTTTATCCCGGGAAAACCAGTCTTTACCATCTATAGATATACCCAAGATTATTATAATAGTTAGTGTTCACAGCTGGACTACCGATTACCTTGTGATCAGAACAAAACTGGAGGGAAAGATCGGCCACAAATTGACTGGCGGCAATGACACCAGTTGAAAGGATAGGGGTGAAACAGACAGAAAATTAGAAAGAGAGAAAAGAAAAAAAAAGGGGGGGGGGGTTTGGTATTTGTTGAACACAAGCGCGATGGACACAGCAAGGACATCGCTCCACAGTAGGTCTGCGCCAGCACGACCCTCAAGAATTCAGTAAGGTCTGGCCTTCATCCGAGAAAATAAACATATTCCATGACAACCAAGTTTTGGAATGCTTGTCCTGTTTGTGTTGGGCTGTGAGCACTAAGTTCTCCAGTTTTTTAATGTCTTCCACTCTACGCAACCACAGTCCGACTGAGGGGGGCACAGCTTGCTTCCATGTGGCTGGAATGCAAGACTTTGCGGCATTGAGAAAATGTCTAACCACCGACTTCTTGTATGACTGTGCCGGGACCGTGGTGGCATGTAGCAAAAAGAATGCAGGGTCTTTCTGAATCGTGTGATCTGTGAATTTCTGAATGATTTTCGCAATTGTTATCCAAAAGTGTTGTAGTAGAGGGCAGGACCACAAGATATGGAGAAGTGACCCTTTATCTGTCTGGCACCTCCAGCACCTATCTGAAGCAGTAGGGAAGAATCTATGTAGCAACTGAGGCGTATAAAACCACCTTGTTAGAATCTTATAATTTGTTTCTTGAAATTTAGTGCAGATGGGCGATTTCAGGGTGAAACTAATAATGTTTTGTTTGTGTAGGGCCGTGAAAGTACATTGTGGGTCATTTTCCCATTGGAAACATCCACTGGGGTGTTGAGCAGAGAATATGCTTTGGAGAGTACCTGGGGGAGTGTACCCTCATCCCTACAATAGTCCTCAAGGGTTGTCAAGTCACGTTTGAAACATGCAGGGTCAGGTATCGAGTGGATGAAGTGGTGTAGTCTGATTGCTTTACAGAAAGGTAGGAGAAAACCCCAAATATCACTCGTCAGTGATTGGATTGAGGCCCAATGGTCTCCGTCCACATAGTGTAATGCGCAGTCTTTACCCGCCGTCCATAGCGATTCATACTCCAAGTGGTCTAGTCCTGGTGAAAATGCCGGGTTGCCTAAGATGGGGAATAAAGGGGACTGACTTGAGGTTAGGGAGGTGGACTTAATTACTACTGAGCCCACATACAGCGTGGCGCCTATGATGGGATGCTTAGTCATGTCTGAGGGGAGCCGATCATAACACCAGATTGCGCCTTTTAAAGGGACACCTACCTGGGTGCATTCTACTCGAACCCATAGTTTAGTTTGTTCATGCCTGTTCCAGACGATAATTCTCCCTAGGTGTACCGCTTGGTAGTAGTTTTTCACGTCAGGGAGTGTCAACCCTCCATACTGTTTTGGTAGCATCAGGTAACGTTAGCGCAGTCAGGGTTTAGTCTTTGATCATACAAACTTGGTAAACATTGAGTGTACTTTCCTAAAATATAGTGAAGGTATCCTAATTAGCAGTGCTTGGAACAGATACAGGAATTTCGGGAGAATGCACATCTTGATGAGGTTGCACCTTCCAAACCAAGAGTGAAGGCCTTTGCCCCATTCATCGAGCAACCCTTTTGTCTTGGACAACATTGGCGGGAAATTCAGTTCAAATGTGCGTGTCAGGTCACGAGGTATACTGGTTCCTAGGTAAGTAAGATGGCTGTCGGACCATTTAAAGTTAAAATTAGATTTCAGGGGGGTCAATTTGTCGGCTGTCATGTTAATGCCCATAGCCGTTGATTTGTCAAAGTTAATTCTTAGATTAGAAATGTTCCCATATCTCTGAAATTCTTTAATTAGATTTGGAAGGGACACGACTGGGTTAGTCAGGGAAAATAGGAGATCATCTGCATATGCAGAAATCTTATGGGTCCCGTGCTTGATCAGGACCCCTCTAATCACAGACTTGTGGGCCTCCCACAGTATCCCCGGGTCGCAGTTGTCGGTATCGTTGGTTAGAAAATATTGGTTCAGTTCTCTTGTGACATCAGTCAGCACTGTGGGGGACTGTAGTAGGCTCTCATTTAGTCTCCAGAACTTTGCGGTCTGTGAAAGGTTGTAGCGCATAGTAATAGGTGCGTGATCTGACCAGGTTATGTTACCAATCTATGGGGCATACACTGCCTCTAATTGGCCATGGGGTATCAAGAAAAAGTCTATGCGTGAATATGTTTTGTGTGGGGGCGAAACAAAGGTGTATTCCCTCTCACCTGCGTGGTGAAGCCTTCACGCGTCTTTCAGTTCGGCCTCATGGAGGACCCGAATTATGCATTTGTGCAGGCTGGTGCGTAGGGAAGAGCTACCGGCGGATGTGTCCACTGTGGGGTTCAGAGGGGCATTAAAATCGCCGCCCAGAATCAGATGGCCCTCAGTTAAGTCCATTAGGCTGGTCAGCGTTTTGTGTATAAAGGTGTCTTGTCTAACATTCGGCCGTAGACCGTAGCCACTGTCACCAACACTTCTCCTATAAGTCCCTCGATGAACACATACCACCCCTCTGTATCAATTCTGGTGTCCCGGCAGGTCCAGGGTATTTTCCCTGCAAGAAGTATGGATACTCATTTGGATTTGGCCAAAGGGTTCTTGGCATGGTAAGTGAGTGGGAAGTACCGGTTTTTCAAGCATGGTGATGCACCGGTTTTGAAGTGGGTTTCCTGGATGAACGCAATGTCTGCCCTAGCTCTTTTAAGACCATTCAAGAGCATGCATCGTTTCTCAGGCACGTTTAACCCCTTGGCATTCAGCGAGAAAACAGTAACCTGGTCCATCACGCTCGTGTCAAAGCCTAAAACAATAGGTACAATAAAGGTAGGGAACTTAGAGTAGATACAGTGGTTATAGAGTGGGAGAAGAGGTAGAAGGGAAAGGGCAAGAAAAGGGCAAGAAAATCCCAAGAATCGTAGAGTGGACAATTAGTACCCCAGACTGTCCTGTCTAGAAACAATTGTCAACAATTGTATGCAAGAATTTGCAAAGAAACACACTTCAGTTATCACCGTGAAGGTGTTTCGGCCTAATGGGGATGAGATTGGACTAGGGGAGCTTACCCCAGCCCACCCAACCCCCCGCCCCATGGTATAACTCAGGCATGTAACAGTGCAAAATAAAACAAAACATATCAAACAGTTGGTCAAGCAAGAAAACAGCATCATATAGAAGTCACATATGCATTCAAATATATCCCCAGTGCAAGAACATAAAACAGGTATGTAACATCTGAAAACCCTAAGCTGTCCCCTCTGCGCTCATCTCCCTGCGGGGGGAGTCTTCCCCCCACTCCAAGCTCCTTCGTGGGAGCCCTCCGGGTGACATGGGCAGCTGCAACCATCACCCGCAACACCCAGGAGTCCACCCCCACCCCGCAACATAATATCTGTGTTATATTATCTAAAAACCAGGAACACAGTACACTGTTAATGATACACCGAGGAAGGCTCTATTGTACAAAAAGCCCACTGCAGGAGCCCGGGAGTGTATTCCCCTGGTTTTCCCAAACTACCACATAAGGGGGGAGGGGAGGGTAGCCGTCATGTGCACAAAGTAAGTCGAGTCTTACGTCCCCGATTGCGGGGCCCTGAAGTATCGTAGAGTCTCAATCCCCCATGGTGACCAAATCTCCCTCGCCCTACATAATCACACAAATATAACTGAAAAATCGCTTGGCGAGGGTATCACTGTGCATGGTCGGCTTCACATCCTGGTCGGAAACTTCCCATGCGTGTCTATAAACGTACGGGACATGCGACCAGTGTGTCGGTTTTTCCATCCGGGAGAGTGTGCCCCCCATCCCTGTCACCCCAGCTCAGTCCTGAATCACCCGTGGGTGTGGCAGCCTTAAACCCTGTTGGGCCCTGCTTTTATTCAGGCAGTTTGCAGTGTGGTCCCAGGAGAGAGGTAGTGAAGGAATTGCCCCATCGGGCACAAGAAAGGCATATGTGTGGGCAGGGGGGCATCAGCATAGGACCACCGCAATGGCCCCACTCCAGGGTCCAGTACACCCGCCCCAAAGGACTCCATGGGGGTAGGATCCATCTCAGGCACCCAACGTCTCCTCCTCCCCTATCCCCAAAGTCCAGCCACCACCCCCGGGATACCACCCACCCCAGGTGTCATGTCATTGATGTAACAGGAACTCTGGTACAAAAGGAGGGAGGTGAGTGATTGTTCAGCGGGAACCATGTGCGGGCTAAAAGGCTTCACCCCAGAACGGGGCGTCAATGGGGCCCAACAGGGAGACAACAGGGGGGGGCATAACAAAAAGTGCACTGGGTGTAAGATAGGAAAAAGTGTAGGTAGAAGATACAGAATCTCACCACATCCGCTAGGCTTCCCTGGTTTCTTCTGGTGAAGTGATGCGGGATCTGCGCCGGCTTCTCTGCGGTCTTGGCGAGCGAGGTCTCCGCTGATTTGCCCCACCAGGGCAGGGGGCGAATCTTGGAATTAATTGAAGCCAGTCTGGGACGTCCACCGGGTCTGCTTCCAGGAAATCAGGGCAGGGTGAAGAACTGAGATTGTGGAACCCCAGCGATAGGTAATGCCAGTGTGTTGGATAATTTCCAGCAGTGGTTTCAACAGTGCCCGCCGTTGCAGGGTGGCTCTAGAGAGATCCGGCATAATCAGGATGGTAGCTCCATCAAATTCAAATTCAACATCTCTGACTTCACAAGCCTTCCGCAGAATGATTTCTGTATGGATCCGACAAATCACATCTCTCGGGTGGTTTGGATCTGTTGACCGCGGTCCCAGAGCTCTGTGGATCCGATGGAACGACATATTGGCTGGCCAATCATTACCTGCGATGTCCCTGAATATGGCTAGTGCTGTAGCTTCCACGTCCTCTGCACCCGTGTCCCCGGACTCTCAAATTGTTCCTCCTGCTGCGGTCTTCCATTTCTTCTAACTGAAGCTGCTGGGCCAGCACTGACATGGCCTGTGTGTCCTCCACCTTTTTCAATAGTTTTTCCAGGTCTGTCACTGTGGCCTCTGCTGCTTCCATGTGCTCTGTCAGTACATACCACCGCTATATCCCTACTGTGAGAGGCCTCCAGTCTGCTGGCCAGGGATTAAAAATCAGCTCTGGTCGGTATGGCCCTCAGCAGCGCCCTTAGCTCTGTGTCCGCATGTAAGGTGAGGGGAATGTGCTGCAGGGAGTCTTGCGAGTCATCCTGGAACAATGCCGGTGTAGCGATGTCACCGTCTAGAGCGCAGGGAGCCATTGATGGTGCGGGTGAGTCGCGCTGTGCTGTACTTACATTTCCGCCTAGTCTCGTGGCGTCCGCCATCTTTGGAGCCGAGCACGAGTCCTGAGAGCCGGGAAAGAAGTGGTAGATTGCTCCGGTCTTTTGCGATATGGGGGGCGGCTTCTTCGTCAGCTTGCTCTTCTTCCCTCTGTGTTTCCCAATAGAGTACATGCCTCTATTTACTGAAATATCACTGCAGATAGGGCAGGAATAGCTGGAATGGGCCGGGAGCTCCTCAGCAGCACGTCTTTACACGGCCATGTCCAGACCACGCCCCCCGTCCAAGTATATTTTATAATTGTATATGGGGAGTATTTAGGCATCTGATATAGAAACCTTGGCCCGGATTCAGAAATGATTTACGACGGCGTATCTCCAGATACGCCGTCGTAAGTCCGAATGGAGGCGTCGTATCTCTGCGCCTGATTCAAAGAATCAGATACGCCTCACTGTTGCCAAGATACGAGCAGCGTAAGTCTCCTATGCCGTCGTATCTTGGGGTGCATATTTACGCTGGCCGCTAGGGCGCTTCCGTATATTTCCGTGTTGAATATGCAAATGAGCTAGATACGTCGATTCACGAACGTACTTGCGTCCAGCGTACTAAAATACGCTGTTTACGTAAGGCGTATGACCGGCGTAACTTTACCCCTCATAAAGCAGGGGTAAGTCATGTTAAGGTATGGACGTCGGAAACGTCGGAACAGCGTCGTATTTTACGTCGTACGTGAATGGGGATGGGAGTAGGTTACGTTCACGTCAACTAAGCATTGAGCCGGCGTAACTTAGGGAGAAAATTTGACGTGATACTGAGCATGCGCGCGCATGCGCCGTTCGTTAGGCGCGTCATTTACGTGGGGTCACAATTCATTTCCATACAACACGCCCCCTACCAGCCTACTTTGCATTACGCAGGCTTATGCCGGCCCATGTACGCTACGCCGCTGCAACTTACGAAGCAAGTGATTTGTGAATACTGAACTTGCCTGTCTAAGTTGCAGCGGCATAGCATAAATAGGATACGCTACGCCCGCACAAAGATACGCCCAGATACGTGAATATGGCCCCTTGGCTTTTTGGAGCAGTTCTGTCAATTCCTGTCACAGCTCTCGAAGTTGGGAGTCAATTTGAGGGGGGGTTGATGTTTTATGTAGTTGTTCTAAATCCTTCATTTTATTATGCAGGAGAATAGTTTGATCCAAACATCTACGTTTCTCGTGGGCTCCTATCTCTAGGAGAAGTCCCCTAATAAACGCCTTTTGGAAATTTCACAAAATAGCATCGTCTTGTACCGTACCTTGGTTTTGATTGAAAAAGGACCTAATCTCGGAAGCAATCTCCTCCTTGTAGGTGGGGTTGACTAGGAGTGAAGACTTGAGTCTCCAAACAGTGGACATGGTAGGCCGACCTGAGTTCAATAGAGATGGGAGCGTGGTCCGACCATGTAATAGAGCCAATCTGTGCCCTAATAGTTAATTGTAACGTATATTTGTCTACAAGAAAGATGTCTATCCTCGAATAGGTCCTTTGGGAATTGGAGTGGAAGGAGTAGTCCCTCTCAGAGTCATGTAGGGAGCACCAAATATCAAATAAGTCTCCAGTGGTAAGGGATATTTTTTGCCCGGAGAGTAGCTGTAATTGGGGCAAACACCTTACGACATTGAGCTGTATGCGCTTAAATATCAGTGAATAGAGAGACTGAGGTATATGTGTCAAGAATAGGGTGACCACATTTCCAAACTGCCATTCAGGGACACCCCCCTCCCCCCAAAAAAATATGATTTCATAAAGTGCTAGGAGGAAGTGATGTCACTTTAGAACAGCGTTCCCCAATCTTTTTTGCATGGGGGAATGGTTTTGTGGAAGGGGGAGGAATGTAGGGCCAGATTCACAAAGGTCTTACGACGGCGTATCTCCACGTACGCCGTCGTAAGTCCAAATGTGCTCCGTCGTATCTATGCGACTGATTCACAGACTCAGATACGCCTCACTGTTGCCAAGATACGAGCGGCATAATTCCCCTACGCCGTCGTATCTTGGGTGCATATTTACACTGGCCGCTAGGGGTGCTTCCATATATTTCCGCGTCGAATATGCAAATGAGCTAGATACGCCGATTCATGAACGTACTTGCGCCCGGCGTATTAATATACACTGTTTACGTAAGGCGTACGACCGGTGGAAACGTCGGAACAGCGTCGTATTTTACGTCGTTTGCGTAAGTCGTACGAGAATCGGGATGGGCGTAGGTTTCGTTCACGTCGACTAAGCATTGAGCCAGCGTAATTTAGGGAGAAAATTCGACGTGATAATGAGCATGCATGCGCCGTTCATAAGGCGCGTCATTTACGTGGGGTCACGATTCATTTCCATACAACACGCCCCCTACCAGCCTACTTTGAATTACGCGGGCTTACACCGGCCCATTTACGCTACGCCGCCGCAACTTACGGAGCAAGTGCTTTGTGAATACTGCACTTGCCTGTCTAAGTTGCGGCGGCGTATCGTAAATAGGATATGTTACGCCCGCACAAAGATGCGCCCAGATACGTGAATCTGGCCCGTAGTCTCTGGGTTGACAGGGAATTCAGTGGCGGCGGGTGATTTGTCGGTGAATGGCTGATGTCGGCACTTAAATCATCCCGACACCATGCTTGATATGGTGTCAGGATGATCAAATCCAATAATTTCTATTACTACATTGTAATATATAAAATAAAATAGTTCAACTCACCATAATGCCGAATCAGTGGGAATCCTAAGCTTGTCACTTGCCACTAGATACAGCATGCCAATGTCGCCTGCCCCCAAATGCAGCTTGTCACTTGCCATCCGATGCAGTTTGCCGCCCGTAGCCTTCCACCAGATGCTGTGTGCCACTTGCCACCCAAAGCCTGCCACTAGATGCAGTGTCACTTGCCAGCCAATAGTGAGGGTGTATATTGAGGGGTGCAGGGTTCTGTAAAGGGGTGCAGGGTACTATGGGTTGGGGGCAAGGTTCTGTGGAGGGGTGCAGGCTACTATGGGTTGGGGCAGGGTTCTGTGGAGGGGTGCAGGGTACTATGGGTTGGGGTGCAGGGTTCTGTGGAGGGGTGCAGGGTACTATGGGTTGGGGCAGGGTTCCGTAGAGGGGTGCAGGGTACTATGGTTTGGGGGTCAGGGTTCTGTGGAGAGGTGCGGGGTACTATGGGTTGGGGGCAGGGTTATGTGGAGGGGTGCAGGGTACTATGGGTTGGGGTGCAGGGTTCTGTGGAGGGGTGTAGGGTACTATGGGTTGAGTGCAGGTTTCTGTGGAGGGGTGTAGGGTACTATGGGTTGGGGGCAGGGTTCTGTGGAGGGGTGCAGGGTACTATGGGTTGGGGGCAGGGATCTGTGGAGGGGTGCAGGGTACTATGGGTTGGGGGCAGGGTTCTGTGGAGGGGGTGCAGGGTACTATGGGTTGGGGTGCAGGATTCCGGGAAGGGGTGCAGGGTATTATGGGTTGGGCGCAGGATTCTGTGGAGGGGTGCAGGGTCCTAATGGTTGGGGGCAGGGTTCTGTGGAGGGGTGCAGGGTACTATGGGTTGGGGGCAGGGTTCTGTGGAGGGGTGCAGGTTATTATGGGTTGGGGGCAAGGTTCTGTGGAGGGGTGCAGGGTACTATGGGTGCAGGGTGCAGGGTTCTGTGGAGGGGTGCAGGGTGCTATGGGTTGGGGTGCAGGGTTCTGTGGAGGGGTGTAGGGTACTATGGGTTGAGTGCAGGGTTCTGTGGAGGGGTGTGGGGTACGATGGTTTGGGGGCAGGGTTCTGTGGAGGGGTGCAGGGTACTATGGGTTGGGGGCAGGGTTCTGTGGAGGGGTGCAGGGTACTATGAGTTGGGGGCAGGGTTCTGTGTAGGGGGTGCAGGGTACTATGGGTTGGGGGTGCAGAATTCCGGAAAGGGGTGCAGGGTATTATGGGTTGGGCACAGGGTTCTGTGGAGGGGTGCAGGGTACTATGGGTTGGGGTGCAGGGTTCTGTGGATGGGGTGTAGGGTTCTGTGGAGGGGTGTAGGGTACTATGGGTTGAGTGCAGGGTTCTGTGGAGGGTACTATTGGTTGAGTGCAGGGTTCTGTGGAGGGGTGCAGGGTACTATGGGTTGGGGGCAGGGTTCTGTGGAGGGGTGCAGGGCATATGGGTTGGGGGCAGGGTTCTGTGGAGGGGTGCAGGGTACTATGGGTTGGGGGAAGGGTTCTGTGGAGGGGTGCAGGTTATTATGGGTTGGGGGCAAGGTTCTGTGGAGGGGTGGATGGTACTATGGGTTGGGGTGAAGTGTTTTGTGGAGAGGTGCAGGGTACTATGGGTTGGGGTGCAGGGTTCTGTGGAGGGGTGCAGGGTATTATGGATTGGGGGCAGGGTTCTGTGGAGGGGTGCAGGGTACTATGGGTTGGGGGCAGGGTTCTGTGGAGGGGTGCAGGGTACTATGGGTTGGAGTGCAGGGTTCTGTGGAGGGGTGCAGGGTATTATAGGTTGGGGCAGGGTTCTGTAGAGTAGAGGGGTGGTGGCTGGATGCAGGGTAGATGGGAGGTACAGGAAGGAGAGAGTTCCCACACAGGGTTCAATGGAGGAGCAGAGGGCAAAGGACAGTGTTAGAGGGGATCATAGACATTGCACAGCCTGGAACTGTCGGAAGGACCTGGATCAGAGCTAAGGGGAGGGGGAGAGCAGCTGGAGGGGAACGAGCACCTAGGAGGGACCTAAGGACTGGGAAGTACGTGAGGGACTCGGAGACACAGGCATCGCTCCGCCCCCATTTTGGTCACGAGAGACGAGCAGTGCCAGATCAGTGATCAGCCTTAGTTACACTGCACGTCTGGCAGGGAGCCAGCACTGCTATCCCTAACCTACACCTCCATCCATTGTAAGAATAACCCACTGCCTGCCCCGCTCCTCCAACCAATCACCACCTACAGTATTACCTTCCTATCAGCAGAACAGAGCAAGGGGGCAGGAGGAGCTGTTATGAAAAGATTCCTCCAATCCTGCTGACTGTGCAGCTCTCCCGCCCCCTTGCTCTGCTGATAGGATAAAATTGTTGTTGGGGCGGTAGAGGGGAGAGCCAGGAAGAGAGGAAACAGACATGGCCACACAGAATTATGAACGGCTGCATTGGCCGGGGTCATTCCATTCCGGGAGAATGTATTGTCCTGCAATGAATGTACCCGGGACACGGGACAGAGCTCCACGATAAGGGACTTTTCTCGGGCAACCTGGGACACGTGGTCACCCTAGTCAAGAAGAGGCTGCCTATAGGCGGCTGCAGCCATTAGCCTTTCTTTCACATGGAAGAAGCATGCTCTAGCGAGTATGTCCCTGGGTACTGTGTCGGGTAGATATTTAGGCTTGGCAATGAGCCCTGTCAATAATGAATTTCTGAGAATTGTGTGAAGGTAGAAGGATCTTGAAAAGTTGCTGCAGGTATGGTTTGAGGTCTGATTTACTGATGAACTCAGGGATGCCTCTGAACTTCACTTTGTTCCTTCTCGAACCTGTCTTCCAGGTCTGCGATTTTTTCTTTAAGGTGTGTTAATTCATCTTTCTGCTGCTCATAAGCATCAACTAACTTAGTATGTGCAGCAGAGTATTCTCCCATTTGATTTTCAATGCCATCAGTGCGATCACCCAGGACATAACAGACTTATGAAGATCCCTCTGTAAATCTCTCTTAAGGGATAGGAGCATTTGCATAATGGTGTTCTCAGAAGCAGGGTTAGCAGAGGCAGGCAGGGCATCTAATGTATGTATAAAAATTGTTATATCTGCGCTCGGTTAAGAAAAAACAGCAGCTGAACACTGTAACACAGATATTGGGCACAAAAGAATAATGCGAAATATAAAGTGCAGCGCTAAAATTAAACTGAAAATATGAACAACACAATACCTAGCAGCATGTGAAAAATAAAATTTAAATTTGCAATGATCAATATGCAATATCACTATAATGCAGTATAGAAATTGGTGAAATTAATCAAATCTACATACAACTAACATAATCCAATCCTGTACTATACTATCAACTAGGGATGAGCCGAACACCCCCCCGTTCGGTTCACACCAGAACCTTCGAACGGACCGAACGTTCGTACGAACATTTAGAACACCCCATTGAAGTCTATGGGACTCGAACGTTCGAATTCAAAAGTGCTAATTTTAAAGCCTAATATGTAAGTTATTGTCGTAAAACGTGTTTGAGAACCCGGGTCTTGCCCCAGGGAACATGCATCAATGTAAAAAAAAGTTTTAAAAACTGTAGTTTTTTCTGGAGCAGTGATTTTAATGATGCTTAAAGTGAAACAAATTCCTGTAAATGTCGTACCTGCTGGGTGTCTATAGTATGCCTGTGAAGTGGCACATGTTTAGAACTGTCCCTGCACAAAATGAGATTACTATAAGAAAAAAGTAGGGCTGTGGAAATTAGCTATTAATTCATCGATTAATCTAAAAAAATTTTGATCAATCAAAATTTTTTTGATCAATCAAAATTATTTTGATTTGTACTCACCTCTCCGCCGGCTTCAGGGAGTTACGTGGGAGATCAGGTGACGTCACAGCCACCGGCAATTAAATCGATAAAAAAAATCGATTAATCGAACACAAAAATTTTGATCAGTAACAGCCCTAGAAAAAAGTAGGGCTGGGGAAATTAAAGATTAATTCCTCAATTAATCTTTAATTTTTTTGATCGTTCTAAATTCTTTTGATCGATCAAAATTCTTGAAGTCACCGGATAGCCTGGACAGTGAGACTTACCCTGCTGGATGCGAGGATGCGAGCAAACTGCACCCATTGGATTGAGGTACCTTTGCAACTGTGGAGCAGGAGGCTCCATCAGGGGAAGGGGGCAAAAATAACCATTGTTTTCCTGTCCTAAGCAGTTTTGTGCAGACAATTCTTTGTGTATCGGCAACATCTGTTCCGTGCGAAGGACTGTTAAGTTCTTCAGGGTATATTGTCAATAAAATGCGATCATGTCTGCTTCCAGAAAATGTCAACACTCTGGTATGTCTGTGTGACTGGCTAAAGTGGTGCCTACTTGCCTACTATAAAGTGACTGAGTCAATATACTAGATACATTTTATAATTAAAGTTAAACTAACTTTCTAAGTTTTTGTTAAAGTTTAATAAGAAAAAATGACTTGCGTCAGTGCTACATTTTGAATTTAAAACGTATTTGTGTGAACAGTGAAGTTAAGTCATGGATTGTCGGGTGTAGTGTCGGGTGATTGTATATAGTGTATACCACATTTACCACTGACTAATGCAGAGTTGCAATGCAAGGAGATCAGCTAAAAGTAGTTGGATCTGTATGTGTGCTATAATTAATCAAAATTAGTCTATTAATCGATAAAAAAAAAAAAGATTAATCGAACACGAACATTTTAATCAGTAACAGCCCTAGAAAAAAGTAAATTAAAACTGCTTGCGGCTTTAATGTAATGTCTGATCCCTGCAACATGGATGAAAATCATTGAGAAAAATAGCATGGGTTCCCCCGCCCCCCTCCCCCCAGGTCATTACCAGCCCCTTTGGCCAATATACTTTGAACAGCAATATACAGTCGGTGCAAACAAGACAGAGACTGTAGGTTTGTTGTTAAGTAGAATCTGTTTGTAATTTTCAACTGGTACATTTTTAAAGTGTAGCTCCAGCCATAAAATCTATTTTTAAGCTTTTCTGAAAACATAGAGAAGGGTTATCACCCCTGTAACATTTGTTTTGCTGTCTGTGTGCATCTGTTCAGAAGATTGCAATTAATTTTCTATCCCAATGACAAATGATTTTTTGAAAATGTGGGCTTTTTAGTGAAACAAGGATTGGTGATAAAGCATCAGTGGACAGGAGACACCTCTTACAGAAGAGAATTTCCCTTCATAGGGGTAGATTTCCTCTAACTTCCTGTTGTCTCCTTCTGTTTGCAAGTAGGAGTCGTTTGTAAGTTGGATGTTTGAAATTAGGGACCTGCCGTATATACTTTGCTTACATTTGGGACCTAGGTGTTAGTGTTGCCACAACACTGTAAGCCCTCACAGTTAGTCTTGGTGGGCGCTGGAACGCCCTGCTGTGTGAACTATTATATCAAGAATTGTAATTACATGCCATTGTTGAACAGTGGTAGAAAAATTGGGCCTTTGGTGCTGGCGCTGGTGCCACAACACTGTAAGTCCTCACAGTTACTCTTGGTGGGTGCAGGAATGGGCACTGCTGTGAAATATTAGATCAAGAATTGTAATTACATGCCCCTGTAGAACAGGGGCAGAAAAATTGGGCCTTTGTTGGTGGTGGTGCTGGTTCCACAACACTGTAACCCCTCACAGATACTCTAGTTGGAGCGCAGGAATGAGCCTGCTGCAAAGTATTGCATCAAAAATTGTAATTACAAGCCCCTGTTAAACAGGGGCAGAAAAAATGGGCCTTAGGCACTGGTGGTGGTGCCACAACACTGCAACCCCTCACAGATACTCTAGTTGGAGCGCAGGAATAAGCCTGCTGCAAAGTATTGCATTAAAAATTGTTCTTACAAGCTATCAGCATGATCATTGAGGAGGAAAATGATAGTCACTCAGCATAACAGGATAGTCACTCAGCATCAGCATAGGCAGTCTTGAAGGGATCTGACATTTCAAAAAAAAAAATATTCAGTTGCATCAGCATCAGGTGCTTGGTATAGCTGGTGGTGATCCAAGCCTGATTCATTTTTATGAAGGTCGGTCGATCGACTGAGTCAGTGGAGAGGCGCACCCTGTGATCGGTTACAAAGCCTCCAGCAGCACTGAATGTGCGTTCTGAAAGAACGCTGGATGCAGGACAAGCCAGTAGCTCAATTGCGTACTGTGCAAGCTCTGGCCAGTGATCCATCCTCAAGACCCAGTAAGCCAGAGTATTTTCGGTGGGAAAGATGTCCAAGTCTGATCTTGCCCCTAGGTATTCCCGTACCATGTAAAACAGACGCTGGCGATGGTTGCTGGAACCGGTCATACCTTGGGGCTGCGGACTAAAAAATTGTCTGAACGCATCGGTCAGACAGCCACCTTCTCCACCGGTCCTTCTGTGACTGACCGAAGCCTTAGCAACACGTTGTCCGGGACCAGGATTTTGTAACCTCCCAGTCTCTGGAAACGCATTGCACAGACCTTTCTACAAGGCCTCCCGAAGATGTTTCATCTTCTGCTCCCTCTGCGCCGGCAAGATAAGGTCCGCAACCTTACTCTTGTAACGTGGATCAAGGAGGGTTGCCAGCCAGTAATGATCCCTCTCCTTGATAGCATGAATACGAGGATCCTTCCGCAGGCTTTGCAGGACCAGGGAGGCCACACAACGTAGGTTTGCCGAGGCATTCGGTGCGGAGTCCTCTGGGTCACTGAGGACGACATGATCCGCAGCCACCTCGTCCCAGTCACGTACAAGTCCATGGGTTTCTTGGGACTGTAATTGATCCCTTGAAGACTGCTGCTGATGCTGAGTGCTAGGCTCCACCTCCATGCTGACACAATCCTCCTCCTCGTCCTTTTCCTGTGTGATAGGTGGGCAAGCAGGAACACTGTCTGGATAAAGGGGGCCTTGAGAGGTAAGGAAGTCCTCCTCTTCCTCCCTCTGTTCTGCCTCAAGGGCCCTGTCCATTATTCCATGCAGCGTGTGCTCCAACAGGTGAATAAGAGGGACAGTGTCACTGATGCATGCACTGTCTCTGCTCACCATCCCCGTGGCCTCCTCAAATGGTGACAGGACAGTGCATGCATCCCTGATCATGGCCCACTAGTGTGGGGAAAAAAAACAAGCTCCCCTGACCCTGTCCTGCTGCCATATTGGCACAGATACTCATTGATGGCCCTCTGCTGCGTGTGCAGCTGCTGCAGCATGGACAACGTAGAGTTACACCTGGTGGGCATGTCACAGATTAGGTGGTTCTTGGGCAGGTTGTATTCCTTTTGGAGGTCTGCCATTCGAGCACTGGCATTATATGACCGTCGGAAATGCACACAGACTTTCCTGGCCTGCTTCAGGACATGCTGTAAGCCCGGGTACCTGCCCAAGAACCACTGCACCACCAAGTTAAGGACATGAGCAAAACAGGGCACATGGGTCAGTTGTCCCTGTCGCAGTGCGGAGAGGAGGTTGGTGCCATTGTCGTGGCGTCAACCACCTCTGAGCCTGCCCCTGCAGAGCTGACAGAACCTCTGCCCCAGTGTGGCTCCTGTCTCCAAAGCACACCAGCTCTAGCACCGCATGGCATCTGTTTGCCTGTGTACCTGCGTAGCCCCTTGAACGCCAAGGACACATCAGCACAGGAAGAGGCCACAGAGGAAGAAGAAGAGGAGGGGGTGGAGGAGAGAGGTGTGTCACAACCAGTAGTAGCATTTTGGAGGCATGGTGGTGGAACAACCTCCAACACTACTGTACCTTGTCATGCATCCTTCCCAGCTGCCAGCAGAGTAACCCAATGCGCCGTGAAAGATAGGTAACATCCCTGTCCATGCCTGCTGGACCATGAGTCAGCAGTAATATGCACCTTACCACTGACCGCCCTGTCCAGCGAGGCATGGACATTGCCTTCCACATGACGGTAGAGAGCCGGAATCGCCTTCCGTGAAAAAAAGTGGCGTTTGGGAACTTGCCACTGAGGTACCGCACATTCCACAAACTCACAGAAGGGGGCAGAATCTATCAACTGAAAAGGCAGCAGTTGAAGTGCTAGCAATTTAGCTAAGCTAGCATTCAACCGCTGGGCATGTGGAAGGCTGGGAGAGAACTTCTTTCGGCGCTGCAGCAGCTGGGGCAGGGAAATTTGCCTGGTACAATCTGACGTTGGTGTACCGATAGTAGATTGACCGAAAGTACTTGGCTGTGACACACCTAATTCTACACCTTCAGTCCTATCAGTGCAGGCTTCAGAGAGGACTAAGGGTATAATGGGGTTGGAGATCCCAGCTGATGAAGAGCAAGGAGAGGTCCGCTTTGTTCTTTGGTGTGGGTCTTTGAGGTACACTTGCCAACAAACTGCATGGCAGGTCGATATATGTCTGGTCAAGCATGTGGTGCCCAAGCGGGTGATGTTTTGGCCACGCAAGATACGCTTGAGACATATGTTGCAAATAGCAGCGGTGCGATCTGATGCACTCGTCTCAAAAAAGCCCACACCAAAGAACTTTTGGAATAATGCTGAGAGTCAGCAGCACCCTGCACATGCGAAGCCCTGCGTTGTGATGCAGTCGGTGTGCTGACTTTAAGCTGGCCCCTGGAGGGCATCCTGCCTCATTGGAGAAGTGCCTCCTCCTCCTCCTCTCTCCTATTAGGCACCCACGTAGAGTCAGTGCCCTCATCACTGTAGAAAACTTGGCAGTATGCTGCAGCTGGGGGAACATGACTGCCAGATTGCTGTCCTTCCTGGGCACCCCCTCTCTCTGGGCTCACGTTACTGCCTTCTTCTAGCTGTGTACCATCATCGGAGCCTTCAAAACGCTGCGCATCCTCCTGCAGCATGTACCCAACACTGTGTTTAAACAGTTCGTGGGACTCCTCAGGAGGACATGGTAGGGCTAGGGAAGGAGTCACTGATGCCATTGAGCAGAGGGAAGAGGCAGCGTTGGCAGCTGCTTTGCCAGACAAAGTACCCTGAGCCTGGGTGAGAGAGTATGAGGACGGCTTGGTCATCCACTTTACCAAGTCTTCGGCATGTTGCGGCTCAACACAGCCAGCTGCCGAAAATAAGAATGAGCGTGTCCTGCGGCACGTGCTGATGAGGATGCAACGTGTCCACGACCAGCACTGTTGCCTCTAGACGCAGAGCCTGCTTGCCCTCTTTTATTGGCTTGTGACTCTCTGCCTCTCCTTGTTGTCCTTCCAGACATACTAATGGCCTGCAGAGGACACAGACAGTACACCACATGAAAGTACTTGCAGCAATATCCTCTGCCTGTAGTATTAATATGAGCAGATCCCTGCTTCTTGGAGTAAATATGAGAAACACCAGCTTTAAGTTAGCTGCACAATGTGCAGAGGACATGGACAGTACACACACCACGTAGCTTTTGGTGCACACTGCAGAGGACACAGACAGTACACCACGTGAAAGTACTTGCAGCAATATCCTCTGCCTGTAGTATTAATATGAGCAGATCCCTAAATCTAGGAATAAATATGAGAAACACCAGCTTTACATTAGGTGCAGATCTCTGAATAAACACATTAATATCATTGATCCCAAAAAAATGGACCCAAATAGAGCATATATGATGATCTTATACAGTCTATAATACTCCAAATAGAAGTCCATATATATGATGCCAAAACAGTGATAAACAGCAGTGTCCAGAAAGAGAAAAAACAGGAAGTAGGGTTTCCAAGCTTCAAATGGTGAGGAAGTATAAGCAACCCGGAAAGTGATATCAGGATAAACACCTCCACCTCAAAAAATGCTGACCCTTACCAGCTGGTGTTGACCCCTTGTTATAGGTGGTCAAATAAAGCGTGTATGTTGATCTAGTATGTACCGCTTTTACCATCGATCAGCAGCCTCAATGGATGGATGTTTCAGGATGTGCACAAAGGAGAGGAAACGCACATAGCATAAAATCCACGGTAATTTAATGAAGAGAAATAAAATATGCACCTACATCATGTAGAATGCAATACAGCAATTAAAAGAATCGAGCCGGCCGGCTCCTCAATTCGCCTGCCCGTGTCTTCCGGGTTAGCTGAGCGCGGTGACGTCAGAACGTTGCTTACCCAACGTTTCGTCTCGAATAGACGTGGTCACGGGATCACGTCCATTCGAGACGAAACGTTGGGTAAGCGACGTTCTGACGTCACCGCACTCAGCTAACCCGGAAGACACAGGCAGGCGAATTGAGGAGCCAGCCGGCTACATGATGTAAGTGCAAATTTTATTTCTCTTCATTAAATTACTTTTATTCACAAAAGAGATACGAAGGCGTATCTCCTGATACGCCGTTGTATCTCTGTTTTAGGGTCTTCCTAACTATGCGACTGATTCATAGAATCAGTTACGCATAGTTAGCCCTAAGATCCGACAGGTGTAATTGAATTACACTGTCGGATCTTAGGATGCAATACCTCAGCCGCCGCTGGGGGGAGTTTGCGTCGTAAACCAGCGTCGGGTATGCAAATTAGTAGTTACGGCGATCCACGACGGTTTTCTGCGTTCGCTACGTCGCTGCTAGTCTAGTTTCCCGTCGCAAAGTTAGTAGTCGTTTTAGCTACCCTAACTTTACACAGCCCACGTATGTGCTGTATAAAGTATGGCCGTCGTTCCCGCGTCGAAATTTTAAATTTTTTTGTTCCTGCGTAAGACGTCCGGGAATACGAAAGTACGCTACGCACGTCGCCGTTCGAAAAAATTACGTCACTTCGCGCAAAGCATGGCGGGAATTTCAAAACGGAGCATGCGCAGTAGGTCCGGCGCGGGAGCGCGCCTAATTTAAATGGCACACGCCCCTTTGAATTACGCGGGCTTACGCCGGAGGCCGCCGGCGTAAGTTTTCATGCAAGTGCTTTGTGAATCAGGCACTTGCGATGAAAACTTGCGGCGGTGTAACGTATCATTTTCTATCTACGATACGTTACGCTGCCGCGATTCTACGTGAATCTGGGCCACGGTGTCTGTCGAATGTTCTAAGAAAAAAAAAAAAAGATTCAACAGAATCTTTAAAAAAAAAACGGAGCAACGAAACTGTCTCTTTATGTCGAATCTTTATGTCTCTCTATGTCAAATCTTCATGTCTCCCTATGTCGAATCTTTTCTCTCTATGTCGAATCTTTTCTCTCTATGTCAAATCCTTTCTCTCTATGTCGAATCTTCTTCATGTCTCTATAATGTCGAATCTTTTCTCTTTGTGTAGAATAATATTGGACTAATAGAGTTAAGGTTAGGCACATTCGACCACAGCATTTGTTTATGTCGGATCTTTCGGTTTTCGTTTTCTGTGCTTTCGTTATCGTTTGTTAAAACGATAACGAAAATACCTGAAATTCAGACGAAAATGCATTCGGACGAAAACGAATGCACATGTCTACTGCCTGTAGTATTAATATGAGCAGATCCCTGACTCTAGGAATAAATATGAGAAACACCAGCTTTACGTTAGGTGCACAATGTGCAGAGGACACAGACTGTACACACACCACGTAGCTTTAGGTGCACACTGCAGAGGACACAGACAGTACACTTTTGGATGATTTCCAATCTGGATTCCGACCAGGAAGAGGTCCTGAAACCGCCTTGACCAAAGTCCAGGACTTTCTCCTCTGGGCCCTGGACAGAAATGAGGCTTCGGCCTTGGTAATGCTGGATCTGTCGGCAGCATTCGATACTATCGATCATTCTAGACTACTTGATCGTTTAGGGACTGTGGCAGGCATTGATGGTACAGCATTGGCATGGATGACCTCATTCCTGCTGGACAGGGTTCGGAGAGTAAGGCTGGGACTGCACTCCTCTTCTGATAGTTCCCTGTCCTGTGGAGTCCCTCAAGGATCGGCCTTATCGCTGCTCCTGTTTAACATTTACATGAGGCCTCTGCTGTATATCATCCACCGCCACAACCTTTTCATGTCTATGTTGACGACACCCAGCTCTACATTCCTCTGCCCAAGGATGGGGGGGCACAGATAACTCTGGCCACCTGCCTGGAGGAAATTCAAGCCTGGGTGGGGACCAATTATCTTATGCTCAATGGCTCCAAAACTGAGTGCATGGTTTTATGCAATCAGTCATGGGCGGGTGGTTTCCCTACTTGGCCAGACTAGTTTTCATCGGTCCCAGTACCAGTCACCCAGGTCAGGGATTTGGGTATCATCTTGGACGAGAGATTAATGCTACGACCACAGGTATACCAGGTGGTGAGTTCTTGCCACTTCCACTTGAATCTCCTGAGGTCGACTTTTCGCTTCATTGAAGAATCGCACAAGATCTCTATGGTTAATTATCGGAAGTCATTACTGTAACGCTTTGTACCTGGGTTTACCTAATAACATCATGCACAAACTACAGCTTATTCAGAATGCCGCTGCAAGGCTACTCACGAGTGTTGGTCGTCGTGACCACATCACGCCATCGCTGAGAGCCCTGCATTGGCTACCCGTGAAGGAACGGGTTCTGTTTAAGACTGGTTGCATGGTGCACAGGGCTACCCATGGCAAGGGGCCAGTGTACCAGCAGGAAAAATTTACCAAGTATGTGCCTAACCGTACCTTAAGGTCGGCTAATTCGGAAACTTTGGTGATCCCTAAATTTTAAAAGAAAAAATGCGGAGGGAGGACGAGTGCGGTCCAGGGAGCACAGTTTTGGAACTCCCTGCCTCTAAAATTAAGGCTTGAGAATTATCTTTTTAAGTTCAGGAAGCTTCTAAAAACTGAGCTTTTCAGTCAAGCCTATGGAATTACATAGGTTTTTATAGTTCTTTGATCTGCTAACCATTTTAAATGTTGATCTGTTCCGCTACCTGTGTGTTTTTTTGGTTGGTGCTGTATTGTTGTTCTTGGTGCATCGAGGCCTACGGGTAACTGACTGCGTTTTGTACCATTTTGTACTTTTAAGAATTTTAATAAATAAATAAAAAATACACCATGTGAGAATACTGCAGCTAGCACAATCACCTGCCTGCCTGTCAGTAAATTAGGAAGAGCGGATCTAGCTAAACTCAATACAGTGTATAAATATATATACAACACCTGGGATGCATATATATCCTCTACACACTGTTGGCCAGATTCTCGTAGACTGGCGTATCTTCGCGGCGGCGTAACGTATCTGATTTACGTTATGCCGCCGCAACTTACACGGGCAAGTGCTGTATTCTCAAAGCACTTGCTCCGTAAGTTGCGGCGGCATAGCGTAAATCGGCTGGTGTAAGCCCGCCTAATTCAAATGTGGAAGGGGGGGGCGTGTTTTATGTTATTCTACTGTGACCCGACGTGATTGACGTTTTTCACGAACGGCGCATGCGCCGTCCGTGGAAATCTCCCAGTGTGCATTGCTCCTAATACGCCGCAAGGACGTATTGGTTTTGATGTGGACGTAAATGACGTCCAGCCCCATTCACGGACGAAAATTTTTGACGCGGGAACGACGGCCATACTTAACATTGGCTGCGCCTCATAGACCCAGGGGCAACTTTACGCCGGGAAAAGCCTAACGTAAATGTCGTAATTTACTGCGTCGGCCACGTGTACGTTCGGGAATTCGCGTATCTAGCTAATTTGCATACTCAACGGTGAAATCGATGGAAGCGCCACGTAGCGGGCAACAAAAAAAATTGCAGTTAAGATCCGACGGCGTAAGAGACTTACGCCTGTCGGATCTAATGAATATCTATGCGTAACTGATTCTAGGAATCAGTCGCATAGATACGATGGCGCTAGGCAGAAATACGACGGCGTATCTGGAGATGCGCCGTCGTATCTCTTTTGAGAATCTGGGCCTGTAACTCTAACTGACTAGCCTGCCTGCCTGCCTTCCTGCTCTATCTACCTGCAATAAATGACACTTTCTTTCTGTCTCTCTCTGTCTTAACCACCGCAACACACTACACAAGGCTGGCTTGCAGGCGACCTTTTATATTGTGGGGCGTGTACTAAACCCCCTGAGCCATAATTGGCCAAAGCCACCCTGGCTTTGGACAATTATGTCTTTCAGTTTTTTGCAAGCTGTAATTGGCCGTGCATGCTTGGCCAATCATCAGCCAGCAATGCACTGCGATGCCGCCGTGAATTATGGGCCGTGACACACCACACAAATTTGGCGCGAACGGCCCATAACGTTCGTAATTCGACGAACTGTCAAACATACGATGTTCGAGTCGAACATGAGTTTGACTCGAACATGAGTTTGACTCGAACATGAAGCTCATCCCTACTATCAACATACTATAATGTGCAAACATGCAATAAACAAATGTCTAAAAATGTGCAATATTGAATAAAAAAGTGAACAAAAAAAGTTAATGTGTGACTGATGTACTAATGTAAGAAATCAGATGAAAAACAGGGTTAAAAAGGAAAATAAAAGGTCTTGTAAACTAGTATTCAGTGAAGGAGATCCCACTAGCATTTTATAGAGGAGAACCCACAAGAAGTGGACAGTGTTGGTCATATGCTTGGCAATGTGTCACCCATCACCATAGTTAGGATAAAAGGCTTACCAGAAAGTCAGAGGTCACACTTTTGGTTTTCCCAGCGACAAAAAGTCAGCCGGGAAATCCAAGGGGAAAACTGAGAATCTGCCCAGCAGCTTTTCCCCCTACGCACGGATGGTTTTCCTGGCAGGAAAACTGCTATGAGAGTTTTGGCCAGGAATACCGGCCGTGTGTATGCTCCATCGCAGTGTTTCCCATAGGAAAACTGCCAGGAAAAAGACCCGGCGGTTTTCCTGACGGGAAAACTGCCATGGAGCATACACATGGCCAGTTTTCCCGGCCAAAAGCTGTCATGGCAGTTCTCCAGACGGGAAAACTAGGTCGTGTGTATGAGGCATCACAAAGTGCTTGTTTGGATTCAAAGATCCACTGGAAGGATGTCCAAGCGTCTCTGATCAGAAGCCTCTATGTACACCAGACAATAATCAGCAGCCAGAACATCAGACAGCCTCAGCAATGGGGTGTATTAATATGTAAAGAGATAAAAGACCCAGGTTAGTGTAATATTGTCTCTTATGCCGCGTACACACGATCGGAAATTCCAACAAGAAAATCGTGGATTTTTTTCCGACGGAATGTTGGCTCAAACTTGTGTTGCATACACACGGTCACACAAATGTGGTCGAAAAATTCCGACCGTCAAGAACGCAGTGACGTACAACACTACGACGAGCCGAAAAAAATTAAGTTCAATGATTCCGAGCATGCGTAGGATTTTTGCGCGTCGGAATTGCATACAGACTATCGGAATTTCCAACAAGAACTTTTCCCATCTGAAAATTTAAGAACCAGCTCTCAATTTTTTGCTGTCGGAAATTCCGACAGAAAATGTTCCATGGGGCCTACACATGGTCCGAATTTCGGACCAAAAGCTCACATCGAACTTTTCTTGTTGGAAATTCCGATCATGGGTATGCGGCATAAGGCAGTTTATTGGCAGTGCTGCATACATACGTTTCAAACTGGGGACACAGCTTCAGTGCAAACAAGCCAAAACAGTTCTTTGCAGTTTACAAATTCATGGAAGCGATCGCTCATGCCAAGCCACGCCCCTTGATTCTAGAAATTATTGATTTAATATGATTTTACATTTTGACCATAGATACTTTTTAGGAGATCAGATTACAAAAATAATTTAAAGCAGAGGTTCCACGATTTCTCATTTTTTTCTATTTAGGTGCAATATATAGTGTTACAGATATCATCTTAAGACTCACTTGCTAGCCGCTTGTAAAACGATCCCATCTGTTTCCGTCTGAAAGAAGAACTTATAAAAATTCAGCCAGGTGTTTTCCATCTTGCTTGTGGGTATTCTGAAGCCCACAAGCAAAGACTTCTGGGAAGCTGTGATGCTATGCTCCCATCATTCACCGCAGTATCTTGCGCATGCACTGTGTTGACGGCGAGCAGCACGAGCTGCGCCATCAACACTTCCTGATTACCATGACAACGGGTGTCGTCATTTCAGATACATGCCCCGTTGTGAGTGACTTCTATTATTACAGGTACAGATTGTCTCCTGGGAATCATGACACAGAACTCCCAGAAGACATTGCGCACAACTCCCAGCACACACTGGGCCGTCGGGGAAAAGGAGAGATACGCCCACTCCCGCGGGGAAGAATACCCGGAAGCAAGATGTAATCCCTCAGAATAAAGGTAATAAGAGACCAAAGAAAAAAAAACAACAGTGGATTTTAAATGTATTAAGTCTGTAGATCGTATTAATAGGAAGTTTAGATTGTGGGTGAACCTCCGCTTTAAGCACTTTCCAACATGGCAACCAGTTACTTTGTGTGTACTATCTGCTGGCTGAAAAGGGTCAATATTAATTATTCCATTGAAATATTTCAAATTTGTGTGTAAAAATATGTTTCTGTCTCAAACATAATAAAGCAATAATTTAATGGATTTGTTATTAATAAAATACAGCCCTGCAGTATAATTACACATTTGCTTTAGATTACATACAAAATGAGAATTACATTTTAAAGCCAAACAAAGGATGGCAACAGCAATTCACAAAATTCATGAATAAATATGACCATTCTGCGGCTTTTCCTTTCAAGTCCCTGGATTGGGTCCTGGCTGTTGCTCTATGCTAATGAGCTAATTTGAATGCTGAAAAGAAAAACAGTGAACACATGGACTTTAGCCTGTATCAGAGCAGAGAGTACTGTAAGCTCCTACAAAGCATTTGCAGATGCAAACTCAAGTATTCAGATTGCATTTCAGAGGCTACTGACAGGCGGTGCTGAAACAATGTGGATCCTTCTCACGCCTGTTTTAACCCCATTTTTGCAAACAAATGCACTGCAGTTGCAGCACTTTCCAGTTTAGCTGAATGTGTTGTGTAGACTTGGGTCGACTTTTTCACAGGCACAAAGTGAAGAATCAAGACAAGAGCATGTAAACCCCCCTGTACACTGCCTAACGTAGCTTAAGTTGGCGAGCAGAAAAAATGTGGCTCGACCACAGCAATTTTTCCACCTAATTGCATGTCTGATTGAAGCCTTAAAATAACCATTTGGCTCCAGTTTTGGAATATTAACCATAAATCTTAATAAGAGCTCTGGCTGTCATTTTTAAAAGCAGACTTCAGTAAGCTTTAGCACTACCTTAAGCATGTTGAAAGCCTGCTGAAGTCTGTCATTTACTTGTTTAAAGTGACAGTCAGCACTCCCATTAATGTATATCTATAGCCAAAACATTTTACATAGTGAATACATGACAGCATACTAGTAATAGAGCTCCATCTCAAGTGTCCCCTGAGACAGTTTGCAGGACAGCCAGTTGATCTTCTCACCACACCTTCCTGAGATATTACAGGGACAAACCAGGCACATTGAAGACCACTGAGTTAGGAAAAAAGACTACCCAAGCTTCAGTTTATAAAAGCTTTTGCATGCGAGGCGCATGCGCGGCAGCTCCCAAGATGGCCACCGGCTGCTAGAGCTCCGCTCCACCACGGCCCAACGATAACCCCCGGAGCTTACCGAGCGCACTACCGGCCCGATCATCGGGATATTCGAGTGGGGGAAACCTTCAGGAGCAGGCGGATGTCATCCCCGCTGGTCAGGAGGGACCTATCAAGCCAGATGGCGGACGCTCCCGGCCCCCTCAGCTATGCCAAGATGGCGGCGGTGACGCGAGGCTCACCCGCATTGAGTCCTGCAGACGAATCAATAGCCGACCAGGACCTGGCACCACTGCATTCTCCAGGTACCGAATACCCCCCGCTGCTGCCAGCCAGCTCCCCGACCTCCACAGAATCCTTACTGGGTAGAATGGGAGCGGGCTGTCCCACTTCCCCCATGATGGATCCTCACACAGGTCTGTTGCTCTCAGTGAGTGAGGCACAGGAGGAAGCCCATACACCCACAGACTTTCCCTCTATGATGTCTGCTTTTTCACAGATGCTGTCTAAAAGTCTGGCTCTGAATGCAGCACAGATTACCTCCTCTATACATGCGGATCTTCAACAGATTGGAATGAGAATGGACAGTATTGAGCAGAAGGCGGACCAAGCTGTGCTTAGAATTAACCAGAACTCAGCCAGACTCCAAGATGTACAGGATCAGCTAGAGACTGCGTTTGCGAAGATCGACGACCTCGAGAACAGATCGAGAAGATACAATTACAATACAAAGTGAGGGGGCTCCCCGAATCCGAAAAAGAGGTGCAGGCGGCAGTTAAATCCCTTATTAAAAATCTACTCCCGGGCATTCCCGACGACCGCCTTGAGTTGGACAGGGCTCATAGAGCACTTCAGGCCCCTCGCTCAGACGGACTGCCCAGAGACATTATTGTTAAGCCGCATTTCTACTCGGTGAAGGAGGAAGTAATGAGGAAATCTAGATCGGTGGATAATATCACCCTCCACGGGCACAAGATCCAAATTTTTGCGGACCTCTCCCCATATACCATTCAGAGGAGGCGTGCGCTTAAACCATTGCTCCAGGTCCTGATGGACAGAGGAATTACTTACAGATGGTCCTTCCCTCTCCGCTTGAACTTCACCTACAAAACCAAGAGCTTCGGCTTCTCCTCGTTCGCAGAGGGGGAGCGTCTCCTGACCCAACTCTGGCTGGTCCACCTGGACCCATCCCCGGCACTGGCTAATAGAGGCACCCCCGCATCATCAAAGAGGCCACCGCCAGAGAGTCCGCTGCAGCAGACCTGGCTGAAACACGGCTCCAAACGGTCTAAGGAGAATCTGACGACGTGAACAATCTACCCACCTTGTTGTTTGGTTTTAAATTGTTGTTACCTATTCTTGTTCGTGGTTCCGGGACTTGGTCTGGGACTGGCCCGTCTTCCCTGGAACATTTCTGGGGTATGACCTTGCTCTCCGGGCAAGGATGGCTCAAGTTAGATCGGGCTCCTTTTTTTTTTTTTCTTGTTTCCTTTTTCATAATATGCCCCCGCTGATAGGGGCGACCTGGACTGGGACTTGAAGACGAGGTGGGAAGGGAGGTTCCTGTCACTGGTTCCAGGGGGGAGGGTTGGCAGCTGCCCTGCAGTCGGGGGCTAAATTAAAATTTAAATTTATCTTTATTTTTATTTATTTTTGCCTAGTTTATCATACAGGTTCCGGTCAGAGGTTCTGTTAGAGTTTACTGCTTATTTGCTACATGTTTAGAGCCGCTAGGAAGTCTCCCATTCCGGGGGGTCGAGAGTTGGGTTCTGGGCTATGCGGAACGGTGCTCTGACTGGAATTTACAGTTTTTCCCTCGGCTTTTCTCACAACACTCAAGGCCTCAACTCCCCGGTCAAACGCAGGAAGCTCCTGCAACTCTATTCCACCATGCACGCAGACGTTCTCTTACTACAGGAGACCCACTTCCCATCCACCTTTACTCCCAAGTTCCTTCATCACCGCTTCCCTCAATTTTTTCTGGCTTCTGCTGAAAACAAAACCAAAGGGGTCGCGGTGTGTTTTGCTAGAAATATCAACCTATCGCAACCCGAGACTATTATAGATCCACAGGGCCGCTACATTCTGGTCTCTGGGTATATTGATGGTGAGCTTTACACTTTTGTGTCATATTATACGCCCAACAGGGGTCAAAATAAATTTTTTGAATCAATGCTAGAGAAGCTACAACACCACCTTAAAGGTACGGTTGTTATTGGTGGGGACTCGAACATGGCCTTTGACTTCGCCCTTGACAAACTAGCGAACGGTTCCTCAAAACCGAGGCGCCCAACTAAACAGAGCATTAGTATAGCTAAACTGCTTAATTCGACGGGCCTAGTCGACATTTGGAGGGAATGTAATCCGCGCACCAAAGATTATACGCACTTCTCGGCACCCCACAACTCCTTTGCTAGGATAGACCACATTTTCGTACGCGCAGCGCTGATACCACACATTAAATGTTCCAAGATGGGGCGTGGCCAGGCAGCAGATGTAGACGGACGTGTATTCAGAGAGCTCCGCCGAATCTCCGTTACATTATCCTGGGAACTCATTTATTTTGCGCTGAACTTTGCTCCACGATCTCCAGAAGGTCCCTCGCCACTACTCTGATCTTGTCTTCATCGATCTGCCCCACGATGTCGGCACCGAGGAAGAAAAACCAGCCCCGGCCTACAGACCTCATGGCGCAAGATGGCGCCGCGGAACAGCGTACGGCCCGAGACAGACACAGAGCAGGGGCGGAAAAACTATTCTCCAGGGTACTCACCTCGGATGCAGTCCCTTCGGTCAGCACTCCTGAACGTATGCCCCAGGATGGCTTGGAGGCGGATGACACCGTCCCGCTGGAGGATCCGGCCGGACCTACCTTCTCCTGGGACGCAGTGAGTACTCCAGAAGGGGCCCCTGATAGGCCTAAGGCCCGAACGAGTCCTAATGCTGATGCAGAGCCCACGCTAAGGGACATTTTTGCGGTGGTCACCTCAAACAACCTGTCTATAACAGCACTCTCTGCTGAGCTTAAGGGACTTAAGACAGAGATCACATTTTTGCGACATGATAACCAGAAGCTTAGGGAGAGGACAGCAGCCATAGAGGGGCGGGTGAGTTCTATAGAAGACGATATGGCGCCCATGCAACGTGACCTTACCTACAACAGCCATCTCCTAGCTCAACACTCCTCACGCTTAGAAGATTTAGAAAACAGAATGAGGAGGTCTAACGTGAGGGCTATAGGGTTCCCTGAGAAGATCGAGGGCAAGAACCCGGTGGACTTTATTGAGCAGTGGTTATGTCAGGCCTTTGGCAAAGAGGCCTTCTCCCCCATGTTTACTGTGGAACGGGCTCATAGGGTCCCCGCTAGACCTCCCGCCCCAGGGGCCCCCCCTCGGCCTTTTCTCTTCAAGCTCCTTAATTGCAAGGACAGGGATGCGGTGCTGCGCCTGGCCAGGCTGAATCCGGATGCACTAAAATTCGACAACACCAAAGTTTCGATGTTCCCGGATTTTTCGGCTGATCTGCAGAAACAACGGGCTAAATTTATGGATATCAAGCGCAGGCTCCGTGACCTGGATCTGAAGTATGCAATGCTATACCCTGCCCGTCTACGGCTGGAAGTCCATGTAGCCGTTCAATTCTTTGATTCCCCCTCGGCGGCTGCACAGTGGCTAGATAGGGAAGAACACTCGCTACGTGAGGCCCGCAATAGGCGGCAGGCTCATATGTGAAGCTGAGCTCATTTGATACATAATATGGATATATGTTCCACGGTACTCTCCCACGGTGGGACACTCTGTTGCCATGTTGGCATCTTTGGATTTACTACGGTCTATTTACCGCTGTTGCACGAGAAGTATTTAAGACACTAAGGTGCGCTTCCACTGTTGCCCCCAAGATGGCCCACTATTGGCCTAGAGCATGTTATTGCTCTGCTAGTTTGACCATGTTGGTCAGTCCTTGCTACCACGACTTTGATAAAGCTACCACCTGTCCGATAATGCCTGCATCTCTTCCTCTTTATTATCATCATTTTTTTGCCCTACTGTCCTTTTTGTTTTTTTCTCTAATGCCACCTCATCTCACCGAACATATCAGAAGATTTGAACTACTACATGTCTGTCGTCGAGAGTTGTGGTCCATTGGAACTCTTTGCCCGCTGAACCCTCAAGATCTACCTCTTCGAACTGCCTACTTGCTGCTCCTATTATTTGGGTATATATGCTCTGTAATATTCTGGTTTAGTTTCAGATTTGTTTTCTTATTATGGCTAGGATAACTAGATTCATGTCCTGGAACGTTAGGGGATTGGGGAGCCCAGTTAAACGTTTAGCGGTGACACGTACGATTAAACGGCTCGGGGTAGACGTGGTCTGCCTGCAGGAGACTCACTTCTCCCCGACCTCTACACCACAGTTTGTGGCTCGACAGTTCTGTCACCAGTATCACGCCACCGGTTCAGTGTACTCGAGGGGAGTGAGCATCCTTATCAAGCGGGATACACAGTTTTCGCCTTTGGATGTTAAAACTGACCCGGAGGGCCGTTTTGTATTTATTCTGTGTTCCCTTTACGGGACTAAGTGTATATTAGCTGGGTTGTATATTCCCCCACCGTACTCGTCTAGTCTACTTAAGGTGCTAGCTGACTATGTGGCCAAATATCCAGGGGTACCTACAATGGTCCTGGGGGACTTTAACAATTACTTAGATTACACGAAGGATAAGCTGATCTCACGTCTTACTGGGCTGGGGGGGGGGCCTACAGGCCCTACTCCCTTTGCCCGCCTTTTGATAGAGATGGGCCTCACTGACGTCTGGAGGGTGCGTAACCCGGAGGCAAGGGTATACTCATGCCAATCGGCATCGGTGGGGGGCTTGTCGAGAATTGATATGGTACTAGGTACTGATATGCTGTTGCCCCTGGTCCTGTCCTCCCAATATCATCCTAGGCAAATCTCTGATCATTCCCCGATCACAGTAGACGTTAAATTGGGGGCCGCCAGGGGAAATTGTCTATGGAAGCTTAATCCCTTTTGGCTGTCTCTCATACCAGACCCTGATCCAATCCCAGCATTGTTGAAGGAGTTCTTTATTCATAATATGGATTCAGCGGGACTGGGTACGGTGTGGGAGACAGCCAAGGCATTTTTACGTGGCCAATTTATTAGGGTTATATCCCAGATTAAAACTAAAACCAAAGAATGCGAAACGTTTGTGTTAACTGAAGCCCAAAGGCTGGAAGCCGCTTATATAGAGGACCCTAATGATTCTACTAAGAGATCCTGGCTGGCTTCCCAGTCATTATTAGAGCAGCTCTCCCTACAACTAGCAGAAAACAAAAGGTTCTTTTTACAGCAATCACACTTTGAAGAAGGGGAGAATACAGGGCACATGCTGGCGATGCTGGCCAGGTCTCAGCAGCCCACCTCACACATATTGGCACTTCGGGATGCTAGGGGGGCCACTTGTTACTCCACCCGATCTATCCTAGACACGTTTTCTAATTTTTTTCAGGATGTATATACTTCTAAAGTCCAGCCTACCCGGGAGGAGCTTTTCTCCTTTCTGGATAGGTACCCCATTCCTAAGTTGTCTCCATCCGACGCGGCGCTCTTGAACGCCCCGTTGACTGAGGATGAACTGTTAGAAGCCCTGGCACATGCACAAAACGGGAAGGCACCGGGGGCGGATGGTTTACCTGCTGAGGTCTTTAAGAGGTACTCAGAACAGCTCCTACCAATGCTCCTGAAAGTCTATAATTATGCCCTTGAAACTGGTGTGCTCCCCCCCTCTATGAGTGAAGCTATCATAGTGGTGATATTGAAACCTGGTAAGGATGCAATGTCACCGGACTCATATAGGCCGATCTCCTTATTAACATTCGATATTAAATTACTCGCAAGGGTTCTTGCTAACAGATTGTCCAAGTGCATCCAACAGGTGGTGCACAGGGATCAATCGGGATTTATCCCAACCAGGTCTACTGCCCAGAATCTGCGCAGACTGTTTCTCAACTTGCAGGTACCGGTTGACAATCCTGGAGATCGGGCCATTTTTTCGCTGGACGCCACCAAAGCGTTTGATAGTGTTGAATGGCCCTATCTCTGGGAGGTCCTGGAGAGATTTGGGGTGGGTAGTACATTTATTAAATGGGTTCAACTATTGTATAGCGCCCCAATGGCCAGGATGCGGGTAAATGGCAAGCTCTCCGAGCCATTTAGACTTTTCCGAGGCACCCGGCAGGGGTGCCATCTTTCACCCCTGCTGTTTGCCTTGGCCCTAGAACCTCTGGCCATACATATTAGAGCTACACAGGATATTGTAGGTTTTTGTAGAGGACCCAGGCAGGATGTAGTCTCCTTATACGCGGATGATACCCTAATATATCTTGGGGACATGGATGCCTCCCTGCGCAATGTGATGTCCCTGATTGCTAACTTTGGGCAGTTGTCAGGGTTTAGTATAAACTGGAATAAGTCGGTGCTTCTACCGCTTGACCCCCTGGCACATCGGTTACCTGAGTGTGCTAGAGATATACAACTAGTGGAGGAATTCAAATACCTAGGCATCCAGGTTACGGCTGACCCAAACCAATATCTCCAGCTTAATTTGGCCCCACTGTTATGAAAGTTTCGGGCAAAGTGTTCAGCCTGGCTTAAGTTACCCCTCTCGGTCACAGGAAGGACTAACTTGGTCAAGATGATTTGGGCCCCACAGCTGCTCTACATATTTCACAATGCCCCGATATGGATTCCCCATATGTGGTTTACTCAAATAGATGCCCAATTCAGGACTCTGATATGGGGCAATAAAGTGGCTCGTATCAGTCTCTCCTCTTTACAGCTAGCCAAGGATCAGGGTGGCATGGCGGTTCCACACGCTAGATACTACTTCGTGGCCTCGCAGCTTCAGCACCTTGGGGGCTGGGGTGGGGAGGACACAGAAGATCCTATTCGCTTGTTAGTGACACCTTATGGCTCGGAGTTGTCTGCGCTTTCCCATCTAGAGGCGGGACTCACGCACATTTCGAGCTCACTGCCTACTGTTAAGCTGTTGAACTCGATATGGAAGTACACCAGAACGTTGCTGCGCATAACAGGCATATGCTCATTCACACCAATATGGAACAACAAATACTTTACTGAACTTTTTAAACTTAAAGACTTTCGGTCTTGGGAGCTGGCAGGCATATGATACATTCCACAGCTGTATAGAGGAGCAATTTTTAAATCATTTACAGATCTCAGGGAGGAATTTGCACTAAATAGGTCCCAATTCTATCGTTACCTACAACTGAGGCATGCGATACAAGCTGAAACTAGGCTTTCACAACTTAGACTTTCAACTCATCCATTAATGGCAGAGGTATTTATGAATGAGGACAGGAAGGGTATGATTTCTAATGTATATAAGATACTGCTTAGCTGCACACATGATGCCTCCTCCCTACCGTGTAGGAGGGGCTGGGAGAGGGATTTAGGTCCAATAGACGGAGAAACTTGGGAGCTGTGTCTCACTTCAGCTCCGCTGGTATCTGTGTCGGCGTCTCGTTTGTTTATGCTCCACAGGGTATACAGAACCCCAGTACGCTTGCATAGATGGGGGTGTCGGGACTCTCCACTATGCCCAAAATGTAGTGCACAAGAAGGGGATTTGTTACATATGCTGTGGAAATGCCCGAAATTGTTCCGTTATTGGAACTTTGTTGTAACCACCATTTCCCAGACATACCAAGTGCCAATCCCGCAAGATCCGATTGTATGTCTACTCGGTGCTCTGGAGATTCCATCGCTCTCGCCCAATGGCCATACTGCAATACTCCGCCTGCTATACATAGCTAGAACGGCGATTGCGAGGCTCTGGATATCTCCTAGGGTACCGACAAACAAGCAATGGACGGATGATGTTAATAGATTGCTGATCAGGGAAAAAATCACCTACCAACACAGAAATGCGTCACGAAAATGTTATTCTATGTGGCAACCCTGGCTCAATGTTCCGGGACTAGGGCCCCCACAACTTATCATGGATAGATTGTTGATGGGATAATGCCTTAACGCATTGAAACTATGGAAATCCATGGTTGTTTAGGGACAACTGAGACCTGGGTTTCTGCCCCCCCCCCCTTCCCTCATTCGTTACCCCTTCTCCCGACATCCTCCCTTCTTCGGCCTTTACCTTTTGCAGCCAGGCCTTATTGTATACGTTTTAGGTGGTAGTGTTAATTGATCTTGGGAAGAAGTGAGAGAAAAAGGAAAAAAAAAAAAAGGGGGAGACAGACAATTTTGTATTTGTATCACCCAGGCCGTGCTTAGTTCTCGCCCCAGAAGGGCACTGTTTATATATGTTTCGTACTTTTATGTATGTTGATGTGAAAAAATCAGTACAAAATGTTTAAATACAATTTTTGTTTTGCACGAGTGCCAGGTTGTCTGCCGGGTGGAATTCTCCATGCATCACTTTTGCTGGGAAATGTCTTTTTCTTTTCTGTTGGCAATGTCAAAATGTTTATACTGGTATCCAGAAATATGTATAACAGTGTATTGTGTAGTTTGTGATTTACATTGTCTATACCAATAAACATCTTTTGATTTAAAAAAAAAATGTTCCAAGATTGTGGAGTCCTCCCTCTCTGACCACTCCATGGTCACTTTGATAACAAATAGGCCCACGGCGTCAGGTGGCCCTCCTCGCTGGCGCTTGCGGGAGTCTCTATTAAGCGACCCACTGCAATGCTCCTTACTGGAGGAGTCCATTAATGAATATTTCCGGCATAATGCTACGAGTGAGGTCTCCCCTATTTCCGTCTGGGTGGCGCACAAGCCGGTCATCAGGGGGAAACTAATTCAGATGTCGTCTAGGCTTAAAGCTGAACACAATGCGACCACGCGTAAACTTACAGAGGACTTTCGGAAACTAGCCAGGGCTCACAGGGCCCACCCCACCCCCGAATCTCTAGAGAATTTAGACAAGGCCCGGGCCCTCCTGAATCTATCCCTGACCACGGCAGCGGAACAACACCTTAGGTGGACGGGGGCTAGATTTTACGCACACGGACAGGATGGGAGCCAGACTAGCCACGAAACTGACCCCCAAACAGCGAACTCTTGCCTTCCCTAAACTTCGGGTGGCCACGGGGGAGCTGACTCAGAACCCTTCCAAGATAATGAACGCTTTTTTACACTTCTACTCTGACTTATATAGGCCTATCCGCACCCCCCCTCACTCGGCGCAAAATAAATTCCTAGATGACCTCCCTTTGCCCAGGCTGACCAAAGATCACAGTGATCTCCTGGAGAGTCCGTTCACACAGGAGGAAGTTTTAAATACCATTAAGGCCCTTAAATTAGGTTCATCCCCGGGACCAGATGGATTCTCCAATGGTTACTACAAGAAATTTAGCACCAGCCTGGCCCCCCATCTGACAAAACTGTTTAACTGTCTCCGGGATGGAGCCCCCCTGAATGCGGATTTAAACTCTGCCTACATCTCGGTGATCCCAAAGCCGGATAAGGACTCTAGCGAGGTGGGCAATTATCGGCCTATATCACTAATTAACAATGATGTTAAGATTATGACCAAAATACTAGCGAACAGATTGTCGGGTTTCATCGCCGAGTATGTCCATAAGGACCAGGTGGGCTTCATCCCTGGGAGACAGGATCCAGATCAGATCCGGCGCGCTATTGACATTGTTTCCCTGCTCAAGTCGGGATGGGACGGGGGGTCCCCACAAAAGGGTTTTTTTACTTTCCATAGATTTACATAAGGCTTTCGACTCTATAGACTGGGCATACCTGTCTGATGTCCTGGGGAGATGGGGCTTCGGCCCTAACTTTCTTAACCTCATCAATTCCCTTTACTCATGCCCCACTGCGCAGATTCGCTTGATGGGCAGATATTCTGACTCTTTCTCTATAGGCCGGGGGACCAGACAGGGGTGCCCACTCTCCCCCCTCCTATTTGCGGTAGCAATAGAGACACTGGCAGTGTCGAACCCCGATATTAAAGGGGTGACTTGCGGGTCACAGGAACATAAATGCGCCCTGTATGCGGATGATCTCCTCCTTTTTGTAACCTCCCCATTGACTTCCACACCCGTAATCCTTAAGACGCTGCGTGTCTTCAGTGAAGCGTCTGGTCTAAAGGTTAACATGGACAAATCGCTCGCGTTGAATATATCGGTTCCTCCGGACCTTATTGCCCCACTTACCAACAACTTTGCATTTTCGTGGGCTCCCTCACACATCCCTTATTTGGGTATCAAACTAACACCTGATATTAACAACCTCTTCAAAGCTAACTATCCCCCCATGATCCTTAGGTGCCAGGGGGATATGGAAAGGTGGTCCAGGGCGGGACTGTCCTGGTTAGGCAGGATACACGCGATCAAAATGACCCTTCTTCCACGCCTTTTATACTTATTTCGCTCTCTCCCAATCCCGGTCCCGAAAACAGTACTCTGTAGGTTGCAGTCAGGGATGGTTCTCTTTGTTTGGGGTAAGAAGGGGTGCAGGTGTCCCTCAGGTGTTCTGGTTCGACTAAGAACGCAGGGAGGACTGGGCCTCCCGAGCTTGTGGAACTATTACCAGGCCGCTCAATTGGCTCAAATATCGATAACCAATCCGGCTTAGGACCCCTGGAAAAGGCTATCTATGGAAAGGCAGGCAGTCCCACTACATACTTGATTACCTTTTGAGTTGCAAACCTAAATGCAGACCGGCCATAATGGCGCCTACTCTCTCACATTCGGTGGCTCTTTGCTCCAAGCTACATGACCGACAAACCCTGATATCGCCATGGAAGTCTTTGAGGCACTTGTTTCATAATAAGGAGTTCCCCCCGGGACTGGATATTGTTGCTTTTAAATGGTGGACAGATAAGGGTCTATATCGGATCGGGCACTTTTTCAATCGAGCAGGCCCGCTCTCTCTTTCGCACTGCAGGACAACATTGCACATGCCTGACACAGAGCTTTTTAGGTTCACTCAAATCTCCCACTTCCTGCACTCCATCTGGTTCAACAAACCTCTGCCCCCCTCTATTACCCCCTATGAACAGTGGTGCGCGGAAGCGGTGGATCAGAGGGGAGGAATCTCGTTGATCTATACTGCGTTGATGACAAAGATGGACAAGCCGACCTATGCTCGAGCCTGGGAGGAAGACACGGGCGGCTCGTGGGACCCTGAAGTGTGGTTTGGTGCTTCTACTAGAGCATATAAAGGTATACTTAATGTCTCCCTCATCGAGGCTAGCCTTAAAGTACTGTTAAGATGGTACTACGTTCCTTCCAGGCTGGCAAAAATTTACCCAGGAACCTCCCCGGTCTGCTTTAGAGGCTGTGATCTTGAAGGCACCATGCTGCACGTTTGGTGGACCTGCCCTCGTATAAGACCGTTTTGGCGGAAGGTATTCCGTACTATTGGTTCGGTGATGGGGATAACGATAGCTCCTCATCCTAATGTAGCACTACTTAACCATCGTATCCCGAACTTAGCCAAACACGCACAGGCACTGGCATTCTTTCTACTGCTAGGGGCTAAATTGACTGTTGCCAGAGCCTGGAAGAAACCTACCGTCTCCTTTCAAGGGTTCCGGAGGAAAGTCTCCTGGATCATGGTACAGGAACAAATAGTAGCTTAACTAGACGATAGAACGGAGAAATTCAACATTATTTGGGAACCCTGGGCCACTTACAGTGGCATCTCTCTCATACCTGGGATACCAGTGGGAGATTTGACTGTCGGCTCCACACGGGGATAGCATGTGTCGGTACTTTGCCTCTACCCTCTCATATCTTCTCCTTTTCTTTCTCTCCTTTCCATCGCCTCTCTTGGCATACCTGAGGTGACCCTCTGTCACGGAGGATTTTTGGTTGCATTTACGTACACATGTTTGATGAGTAGGATCATTAGGAGAGGTGGAAGCCCCTCTGCGCGTAGGCTTGGGTGAGGATCTGGCGGCCGTGGGGGGACGGGGACGGGTGGCCCCATCTCTTGGGATGCAGCTTGTTCCCTTTGGGGCTCCCGGGGGAATGGGGGTGCCTGGGCTTCTCCCTACGTGGTAAGGCATACTTTCACAGGGCAAGGTTGCTGGGTCCTTGCCTGGGTCCGGGTAGTGGGGACACGCTGAGCGAATTAATGCTATAAGTTACAGTATGCTGTTGTGTACGGTTTACATGATCTGGGCTTCGGTGCCGGGCTGTAATGTATGTTTTATTTTATCTTCCAGCACCTTGCCTTCTGTATACTCTTTTGCTGTTCTCATTATCAAAACTTAATAACAATTTTGAACGTAAAAAGCTTTTGCATGCTACATCCCTGTCAGCTAGTTATTTATCACTAGTATGCTGTCATGTACCTCTACCTCAACCTAGGGTGCCCACGTGTCCCGGGACTGTCCCGCAATTGACATGTCTGTCCCAGGCACCTTCATTCTGGGACAATACAATGTCCCGGAATGAAATAGAGGACACAGCCACCCTCTACTAACTATTAACTACATTTCCTGAACTGGTTGCTATCGCAAGCGCTGCCTGGCATCTTGCAACCAGTGACAATTTACTCTCAGACAGTGAGACCGGGAGCAAGGCCTGCGCCTAGTGCAGCACTGCTGTCCCCACCCACCTCGGCACCTCCTCCTTCTCCGGCAAGCAGCAGGGACTGGTTCGATCTTCACTCTCCAGATAGTGACATCACTCCTTTCCTTCTACACACGTGGCTCATGCAGAAGAAGTGACAGCAGCACTGCATCTGGTGGCAGGCTATGGGAGGCAAGTGGCACATCCACCTGACAAATAACCTGCCACAAAATTCCCCATCAACCCCGAGACTACATCCCCCCCCCATATTTTTTTGGGGAAGGTGAGAGAGCGGGGTGTGTCCCTAAATGGCAGTTTGGAAATGTGGTCACTCTACCTCAACCTCTCCGGCTATCTCCTACTCTAGCTGCCTCCAGACACTCCCTAAAAACATATCTCTTCAGGGGGAGCCAGGTCCTTTACCTGCATAATGGTCCAGGTCTTAAGTGGTTAAACTATTTTTTATTACAAATAATCCATAAAAATTACAATAAATAGGTAATGATATTATAATATCCTAATTCCAAAGAGCATGCTGGTATATCAGCGTTGCTAGATATTGTTGAAGTTATTAGATATGCTATATATAATGGGAATCCTGAACTTTCTACACGTTTATTAAACCAAAAATCTACTGCAGAATCATTTAGAATGAACATAATTGCATTTTATTATCATATGAATATAACAGAAACTATTCATGTGGATAAAGTATCCAACTATAAAACTTACACCATGCATGTGACATATCATGAAATGGTCATTATATGTCACATGAATGATGTAAGCGTGTCCCATGCCTGTTTGTGTATGCATATATGCTAGACAATTACAAAATATTAAAATGTAATATTTAAAATTTTAGCTTTTGTCCTAACCTTTATAAACAATGAAAATGTGTAGGATATTACAGTGCCTCGTCACATTACTTTTACTCACGTTTACCATACATATCTCTCCAACTCTGTTTTAAACTAAGGTACAACAACATGCTACATTATATACTATGGCCCGGATTCACAAAGCACTTGCGCCGACGTATCTCGAGATACGCCGCGTAAGTGCAAATATGCGCCGTCGTATCTGTGCGCCGTACCCACAAACTAAGATACGCCTAAAAACAGGCTTCATCCGACCAACGTAACTTGCCTACGCCGGCGTAGAGTGGGCGCATATTTACGCTGGAAGCATTTGGCGCTCCCATTGATTTTCTATTCAAATATGCAAATGAGGGAGATACGCCGATTCACGATCGTAAATGTGCCCGATGCAGGCTACGACTGGTGCGCGTAAGTTGTACGTCCGGCGTAAAGTTAAGCCCCACAAAGCAGGTGTAACTTAGCAGCGGACATGGAAAGGTCTGCACCAGGGAACTCAAGCCCGCGTATTTTACGTCGTTTACGTTGGACGTGAATATGACTAGGCGTAGGTTACGTTCACGCCGTAGACAGTGATCCGGCATATCTTAGGCAGTTGTTCCGACGTATGTGTGAGCATGCGCACTGGGATGCGGCCACGGGACGGCGCATGCGCTGTTCATAATACGTATCTATCTGGCGCTCGGCCCATCATTTGCATGGGGTCACGCCTCATTAGCATGGCTCACGCCCACTTCCACTTACGCTGACTTATGCCTTGGAAACCCAGCGCAGTTTTGGGAGGAAGTGCTTTGTGAATTCCATGCTTGCTTCTCTGCGCTGGGTCGGCGTAGCGTACAGCAAATACGCTACGGCGGCATAAATGTGCGCCAGTGTCTGTGAATCCGGGCCTATATGTATTAGGTATTTAATCTTTTAAATCAGTGATAATTTTTGCACTTAAAGATATTTTTCCAGCTTTTACTTTTGTTACATTTGTCCTATTTCTTAACTTTTTTTGGGGTTTCTTTATTCTTTAAATGTCGACAAAAAAATCCTATTGAACAATACGCCATTATCTGCGCATGATAATCTTTTTTGTTGTTCAGGTTCTCTGGTCATTTGAGATACAAGCTGTGTTTCTGAAACAATTTTATGGCAAGATAAGGATAGTTTGTGTTCACTTGTAATCTTTGTTCTCAGAATAAATAGAATGCTTGACTTTTGTACAGTAACTGGTCATTTCCTTACACTACTTTGTAGGTATTATAACAGTAAGCTATACCAGTTCATATTTTTATTTTGCATTAAAAAGGGGAAAAAAACAGAAATTGCTATCCAGTGTTTATTAATCATTTTGGAATACCACAGCATACATACTAGGTTTGTCCTTGTCCAGTGGTGGCTGGTGCTCCATTTTTTTGAAGGGGGGGCTCCAAACAAACCCCCCCTGCCAGGTCCGCATTTACCCCATCCAGGTCACGGTTGGCTTCCCCAGCTTCTCCTCCCGGTCAATCTGGTCTTAGGACCCAGTTCCTGTCCTGATTGACAGGGAGGAGAAGTAGGAAGCGATAGCGAATGTTAATTTGCTGATGTCCTAAGTGGGTGGACTCGGGATGCAGTGCTCTGTGCCCCGAGTCCAACCTTTTTGAAACCTCAAGCTCTAATTATGTGCTTCAAAAAAAAAAGCTTGTTGAAATCTTTGCAACCGGTGCCCCGCATGGAGATTGAACACAGGTATTTGAACATCAATCTCTTCATTTAAAGTGATTGTAAGGTCTCACGTTAAAAAAAATAAAAAAAAATAACGAACAAGTTGTACTATCCTGCTCTGTAGTGGATTTGCAGTCCAGATCCTCCTCTTCTTGGGTCCCTTTTCGCTGCTCTAGGCCTCTCCCGATGAGTGCCCCCCCATAGACCAGCAGCTTTCTATGGGGGCACTCGAGCCGAGTCAGAGCTCTGTGTATCCATTCAGACACAGACCCCAACCGGCCTCGCCCCCTATCTCCCCTGATTGGCTAACTGACTTTGATTGACAGCTGCGGGAGCCAATGGCGCCACGGCTGTGCCACCGCCAATCAGGAGGAGAGTCCTGGATGGCCGAGGGAATCGTGGACATCGCTGGATAGAGAAGGGGCTCAGGTAAGTAATTAGGGGGTGCTGAGGGGCCTGCTACACACAATTGTTTTTTTTTTAATCTTAATGCATAGAATGCATTAAGATAAAAAAAAACTTTTGCCTTTACAACTCTAAAATTAAGAAAGCCTTTCTTTATACAGTGTGTACTTGCTTAAATCTATAGCACTTGTGTGGCGTCCGTCTGTTCTCGCCTTCCTCTGCTATCTGCATTAGTCACTTATGACAGTTTTTTCTGACACAAAGCAATTCTCAGAGACAGACACTTTCCAGCACACAGAAGGTGATTGACAGCCTCAACTCTGCGTGTTTTCCTATGAGACTGTGTAGAGGGGGTGTGTTCCTTTTTTCCATCCACTCAGGTTTCAACTTACACACAGCTCTCTGCTCTGTGCTGTGTAGTGTGCAATGTCAGACTCCCCCCTCCTCCTGCCTCCTGTAAGCTGATGAATACCTTTTGATCTGTGTATTTTGAATAGTAAAAGAGAAGGCTGAAGATAAGCAGGTGCAGCTAATATATTTCAGTGTGTATCACCTGAAGCAAAATTCATTGGTTGTCCATGCACCAAAAACACCAAAAATGGTGCATGGCATTACTTGCAGGACACCACGCCGCGACACATGTTAGTGTGTTGAGCTGCCCTGCAACACAACATCAGCAAGGTGTGTTGAGGTGTCATTCAGAATGGATGTTACTGAATGGGCACCAACGCATGTAACATGTATTGCCATGCATTACTGCAACTCGATAGTACCTAAGGCATCTGAGGCCCCGTACACACGACCAAACATGTCTGCTGAAACTGGTCTGCGGCCAGTTTCAGCAGACATGTTCGGTCGTGTGTAGGCCCGAGCGTGCAGGATTCCAGCAAACATTTGCCCGCCGGGCCTTTTCCCAGCGGACAAATATTCCTGGACTTGTTTTAAAACAGTCCGCTGGAATCCTGCCCGCTCGGACATGTTCGGTCGTCTGTACAGACCTACCTTACATGTCCGAGCGCCCGCCATCCCTCGCATGCGTCGAATGACTTTGACGCATGCGTGGAAGCATTTAACTGGCAGGCCCACCCACGTCGCCGCGTCATTGTCGCGGCGACACCGCATCATCGTCGCGGCGACACCGCGGACACGCCCCGCGTATTGTTTACGCGCGGAGTTCTGTACGATGGTTAGTACAGCCATCGTACAGAAATCCCCGGGCAGACATGTACGGTCAAAACGGTCCGGCGGACCGGTTTCATTGTACATGTTTGCCCGTGTGTACACGGCCTAAAAGAGCCAGTCCAGCAAGAGCTGATACTCCAATTTTGGATGGATTGTGGCAAGAACTAGATTGTGGTAAATAAAATCCACTTATACCAGATTATTATGAATTTTATATGTTCTGCATTTGTTTCTAACTAAACTACATCTTTTTCATACATTACAAAATGCATCTGAAAAGGTGAGACTATGGGGATTCTCGATAGGTTTTATATTTGTTTTCTCCTTCTCCTTTTTTGCTCCCTCTTTCTTTTGCTCTCTCTCCCACTCTTCACCTCGCTGTACCTCTATTAACCACTTAAGCCCCGGACCAAAATGCTGCCTAAAGACCCAAGGAGTTTTTACAGTTCGGGACTGCGTCGCTTTAACAGACAATTGCGCGGTCGTGCGACGTGGCTCCCAAACAAAATTGGCGTCTTTTTTTCCCCACAAATAGAGCTTTCTTTTGGTGGTATTTGATCACCTCTGCGGTTTTTATTTTTTGCGCTATAAACAAAAATAGAGCGACAATTTTGAAAAAAATGCAATATTTTTTACTTTTTGCTGTAATAAATATCCCCCAAAAACATATATAAATTAATTTTTTCCCTCAATTAGGCCGATATGTATTCTTCTACCTATTTTTGGTAAAAAAAATCGCAATAATCGTTTATCGGTTGGTTTGCGCAAAATTTATAGCGTTTACAAAATAGGGGATAGTTTTTTTGCATTTTTATTTTTTTTATTTTTTTTAATACTAATGGCGGCGATCAGCGTTTTTTTCCATGACTGCGACATTATGGCGGACACTTCGGACAATTTTGACACATTTTTGGCACAATTGTCATTTTCACAGCAAAAAATGCATTTAAATTGCATTGTTTATTGTGAAAATGACAGTTTCAGTTTGGGAGTTAAACACAGGGGGCGCTGTAGGAGTTAGGGATCACTGTGTATGTGTTTACTAGTGTTGGGGTGTGTGGCTGTAGGAATGACGTCATTGATCGTGTCTCCCCTATAAAGGGGATAACGCGATCGATGCGCCGACACAGTGAAGCACGGGGAAGCCGTGTTTACACACGGCTCTCCCCGTTCTTCAGCTCCGGGGAGCGATCGCGACGGAGCGGCTATAAACAAATAGCCGCGCCGTCGTCCCGGATCGCTCCCCGAGCGGACCCGACCTCCGCATGTACCGGGGGGGTCCCGATCGGACCCCCCACCCACGTCTAGCAGAGGACGTACAGGTACGTGATTGTGCCTGTCCGTGCCATTCTGCCGACGTAAATGTTCATGAGGAGGTCGGGAAGTGGTTAAACCACCCCATTATGTCTTCTCTCTCTTTATCCTCTCCCCATTTTCCCCAGATAAGGCCACTTCAGACTTTATCGCTTGCCTTTTCAAAATTTGCTTCAGTATAAAACAACTGGGATGAAACATTAGTGTATTCAATGTATGCATTTGCTTGAATATTTGATTAGTGCAGGGCAGCTGCCTTTCTTGATTACAGGAAGTTCAAGCAGAGTTCTAACTAAATTAGCCGTATACATGAATGATTTTGTCACTGAAATATTGGGTTGCCTGCAGGTCAGATTGCTCATTCTTTCAGTGAGGCACGGAGCCCAACTGCAAGTCAGCGTAGGGCCGGCCATGACAGGGTTAACAGAACCCTGGTAGCTGGGGGGGAAGGAGGAGCAGGAGCTGTGGGAGGGGAGTTTACACATATCTCTCACCAGCCAGTTTCCCGGGCAGACAGGCGTGGGGGAGCAAAGTTGCAAGGTCTGTACAGCCTGCAGCTGGGATTTTTTTTCTGCACAGCAAGCGTTGGGACACAGGTAGGGGCGGCGAGATGGCAGGGATTGAAGCCCTGTTTGCACAGCTTAGGGCTGAGGCGGCGGTGCGGGGGGAGGACTGGCTGCAGCGTCAGCTGGGGACACTTCTCCCTCAGAACGGGGCAGCAAGCGGCGCGGCGCCGTCGGGGCCTAACCACACGGGCCGGGACATTATTCAGAGCGGTGGGGAAGCAGCGCTATCGGGGCCCAGTCACACCGGCCGGGGGACCGCGCGGTCGCGCTCGTCGCGCCCCCCCCGCAGATATTCACCCAGCCCATCCCCTGGTCAGCAGCGGTCGGAAGGCGGCAGGAACAGGGCCCCATCGGGCCCCCCCGCAAAGCGTGCGGCGGCGCCGGCTACGGGGGTCATTGAGGGCCCGGCAGGGGGGACCAGGAGCACCCAAGGACAGAGGGGGGGACGGCCGGGGGGCTCAGGTACGGCGGCCGTGCCCGCCCGACGTGTGGAGCAGGTGGAGACGGGCCCGGTCAGCAGGCCTCGGCGAGAGGGATCCCAGATTACGGTGGCTAGCCCCTCAGCTGCTACGGCTGGCCACTTGCAGGAAGACCGCAGCAGAGTTACGCCTGGCAGGAAAGCGCCGGCAAAATCCGCTCACGGGTCCAGGGCCCGCAGGGAGAGCGAATCCGGCCCTGGGCCTTCGGCCGCCGGGACCGAGCTGCCCGGGGGGTCATCATCGGGGGAAGAGGGGCTGTGCGAGGACCAGTCGGATGGGGAGCTGTCCGGTTCGGAGGAGGAGGTCGTGCCCAGGACGGTGCCTACAGCGAGGGATTCCAGACGATCGGCTGATGGGATTGCTTCCACGCAGCCCGGTAAGTCCTTTTCCACATATGTTTCAAATTTACGTTGTGATGATGTGGTTGTGGGGGGCCGGGTGGGGGGGGCCCGGGATAGGTTGGTGGTGCCCGCGGTGGCTGGGGGCAGTGCGACATCTTCCCAGGTTACGGACGCACAGGTGGGGAATCCTGGGGTGGATGCGGGGTTGCAGAGATTTTTGTCGGGGCTAGAGGCGTTGGTTAGCCAGCTTAAAGGGGGGGACAGACCCCCCGCGGGCCCGACCGCGGCTTGGGGGCCGGGAGGGGGGGCTGCGGCGGCTGCGGCAGCCGCCCCAACGGCGGTAGTGGTGACTGAGAAGGAGGCGAATGGGGGTGGCTTGGGGTCAGGACCGGCGGCACGGACGGCAGGGACTGCCGAGCCGGCAGGGGCCGCAGGCAAGAAGCGGGATTTGGTGCGGTTAGCGGATGAAGCAAAGGGGCAAGTGTATACTTGTTATGATGCGCCGCTGGGGGCACATTTGAAACAAGAGATTCGGGAAAAAATCTGGAAGAGCGAATATGTGGAGATATTCGCTTTGTTACCGTTGGAGAAATTCAACTTGGATAGGGTGAAGCCCGAGGACTCCAAAAAGGAGGACGAGGAAAAGCGGAGGTATCGGCTCATACCTCGCACGTTTGCGAATTGGTCGCAGGCTTATTCTATTTTGGCCAGCGTGATTGGCGAGAAGAACCCCGAACACTGTTCGGCGCTCTTCAGCTACCAGGAGGCGATTAGCGAGGCCTATCGTTGTTATGGGGGCACGGGTTGGCTTCGTTATGACGAGCAATTTAGGCAACGTCGGGCGATTAGGCCGGACATTCGGTGGGACGCGAAGGACATTAGCCTTTGGATGCGGCTTATGACGGCTCCGAGGACGTCGGCGCCGTTTTTTCAGGGGGGGGCCGGCGGGGCCTCTTCCCTGGGACAGTCGGCCGGAAAGAAAAAGGGGGTTTGTTGGCAGTTCAACGAGGGAAACTGCAAATTCGGAGGGTCGTGCCGGTACAAGCATGAGTGCTCCGGGTGTGGGGGTAATCACCCCTCTTCCCGCTGCTTCAAGCAGGGCAAGGGCCGTTCCGGAGATCCTTCAGGCAAGAGGGAGCACGCCGGTGATGGTGAAAAGGATGCTGCTGTTTCTCGGTAGGTATCCGGACAGGGCGGCTGCCCATCTCCTGGAGGAGGGGTTTACAGTTGGTTTTCGTATCCCTGCTAATTTGACCGTGATTCCGCCAATGTCCGAAAATTTACGTTCAGCTAGGCAACACTCCGAAGTGGTTTCCGAGAAGCTCCGTAAGGAGGTCGGGCTGGGCCGAATGGGTGGCCCGTTTGAGTCCCCTCCGTTAGCAGGCCTGGTGGTTTCACCGTTGGGGGTGGTACCGAAGAAAGAACCAAACAAGTTCAGGCTCATACACCACCTCTCCTTCCCAAAAGGGGGGTCGGTGAACGACGCGATTAATGCGGAGGATTGTTCAGTGTGCTACACGTCGTTCGACGCGGCGGTGAGTTGGGTTAGGCGGTACGGCCGGGGGGCGTTGATGGCCAAGTCGGACATCGAGGCGGCTTTCCGGCTGTTGCCGGTGCACCCGGACAGCTTTCGGTTGTTGGGGTGTCACTGGGAGGGCAAATTCTATGTGGACAAGTGCCTGCCCATGGGTTGCTCAGTGTCCTGCGCATTATTCGAACAGTTCAGTTCTTTCTTGGAGTGGGTGGTACGAGACGTGGCGGGGTGGATTCGGTTATCCATTATCTGGATGACTTTCTCTGCATTGGACCGGCGGGGTCAAAGGTTTGCGCGGTTCTGTTGGCCACGCTGGAGCACATAGCTGAGCGTTTTGGGGTGCCACTGGCGCCCGACAAAACGGAGGGGCCTAGGTCGGTCATTCAGTTCTTGGGCATAGTTATCGATTCCGAGGCTATGGAATGCAGGCTGCCGGCGGACAAGTTGGAAGGCCTCAAGGCGGAGGTCAGGGGGATGATTGGCATGCGTAAGGTACAACTGAGAGCGCTGCAGTCGCTCTTGGGGAAGCTTAACTTTGCCTGCAGGATCCTCCCGATGGGGAGAATTTTTTGTCGGCGTCTGTCGGCCAGCACGGCAGGGGTTAGTTTGCCTAACCACTATGTAAGGCTGGTGAAGGAGCACAGGGAGGACCTGTGGGTCTGGCACTCTTTTTTAGAGGCCTTTAACGGTAGGGCCTTGTGGATGTCTGGCCCGGTCAGCAATTTTGACCTAGAGCTGTACACAGACGCGGCCGGGGGATCAGGCTTTGGGGCCTTTTTTCAAGGACAGTGGAGTGCGGGCCCCTGGCCTCAGTCCTGGCTGGCTGCGGGTTTTACGAAAAACTTGGTGCTGTTGGAGCTGTTTCCAGTGGTGCTGGCGGTTGAGTTGTGGGGCACGTCTTTCCGGGATCGGAAGGTGCGCTTCCATGGGGATAACCTGGGGGTCGTGCAGGTGATAAATCGTGTGACCGCGTCCTCTCCCCCAGTGATTCGGCTCCTGAGACACTTGGTACTGCGGTGTCTGCAGCTGAATGTGTTTGTTTATGCGGTGCATTTACCGGGGGTTGAAAATGTCGTGGCTGATGCTTTGTCTCGGTTCCAGTGGGACAGGTTCCGGGAGTTGGTGCCGGAAGCAGAGGAGCGAGGGGTCCCCTGTCCGGAATGGCTGTGGCAGATTCCATTGGAATCATCTCCACCTGGATTAAAAAATCGGTGAGTGCGGGTACTTGGGCGGCCTATGAAAAAGTATGGGTAGAATGGAGTAGCTTGGTAATGGAAGCTGAGGTGCACCTCTCGGGACCGGAGGTGAGGACGTTGGTGTGGTACTTTTTGTCCAGGAATATCGAGGCAGGAGTGTCTCAGTCGGTATTGGATAAGAAGTTGGCCGGTTTGGCGTTCTTATTCAAGTGGCAGGGGTTGCCAGATTTTACAAAGGATTTCTGGGTGCGCCAGGCTCTGAAAGGGTACAGGAAGCAAGGGCGGCGACTGGATACGCGCCGCCCTGTGTCTTTCGACGTTTTAAAAGGGTTGATGGATAGGATGGGCACTGTGGGTTCGTCCGTTTTTGAAGTTACATTGTTTCGCGCGGCATTTGCGCTGGCATTTTTCGGGGCTTTTAGAAAAGGCGAGTTGGTGAGCCCGTCGAGAATCGTCCAAGGGGGCATGGGGGCATCGGACGTTAGTTGGGCCCCGGAGGGGGTCACGTTGTGGCTCAGAAGGTCCAAAACGGACCAGAGTGGCAAGGGCAGAGCGGTCCAGGTGTTCCCGATCGAGGGATCGGAACTTTGCCCTGTGGGGCTGGTCCGGAAATATCTGGACATCCGTCCGGCGGTTGGGGGCACCTTTTTGGTACACGAAAATGGGGCCCCGCTGTCGAGATATCAGTTTGTGGCGGTGTTTAGGAAGTGTCTGGGGGAATTGGGCCTGGTGGCAAGGGAGTTCTCGGCTCATTCATTTAGGATTGGGGCTGCTACGGAGGCGCCAAGGAATGGACTAGGGGAGGACGCAATAAAGAGGATAGGAAGGTGGGAATCGAGGAGGTTTCGTTCATATGTTAGGCCGCAGCTGGTGGCAAATTTGCGGTGAGAGTTTGGGAGTGGTTGTTGGGATAAGGGGAAATGAGTTAGATGACTGTTTTGAAACGTGGGTGTCGCTGTATTGGGGGATGTGTTAGTTATTTGTTGTTGCTTACTGTCTTTCAGGTACTGGACCTTTGTTGGTCTGGATTTTGGGCCACTCTTACGTGGTTCGGGGGGAAAAACGGGCGGAGGCGCGCCCGACCGGTCGGCAACTGGGGATTTCGAGACAGGAGGCGAGGGTACGGTGGTTGGGGGTACCCGGGATGTTATGGAGCAGAGTTGTGCCGGAGGTTCACAAATGGGCACGTTTGGACAGACCTCCGGATGTGCTAGTGATTCATGCTGGGGGCAATGATCTTGGGGTGAGATCTATGCTGGAGATAGCGCGGGATGTTAAATTCGACTTTCAGCGGCTCCGGTTGTCTTTCCCGGAGACGGTAGTGGTGTGGTCGGACATGGTGGCTAGGACATCGTGGAGGATGGCGAGGTCGGTAGACGCGGTGAATCGTGCGCGCAGGAAGCTGAACAGGAATGTGGGGCGTTTTGTGCTAAGGAACGGGGGGCTGGTGGTTCGGCACCCGGAATTGGAGGTTGACCCTTGGCGTTACCTCAGGAGTGATGGTGTTCACCTCACGGACGTGGGGATTGACATGTGGGCTTTGCGCCTAGAGGAGGGGGTACAACAAGCAATGAGGGTGTGGAGGTGCGCCCGAAGGTAAGGTGTTACCTTCGGGTGCTGGTGGCGGGTGTTTTCGGACTTTGCAGGAGAAGATATTACCCCAAAGATGGACACCAGTACCCAGTGGTGGATGGTTTCTGAAGGGGTTTCTAGTTCCCAGTCTACTAATGTAGCTGGAAGATTTGGTGAATTGGGGGCACTGCGGTCAACGGTCGTCTTTGAGCCAGTTTCGGCTTGAGGCCTATGACCAGAGGTTAGGACACCGCAGTGCCAAATAAAGAGTTACAAGGTTAAAAAGTTAAAGTGTGAATAAGTTTAGTGGTTAGTGGGTCCTGCAAAGTCCAACACCATTTAGGAGAGGTATTATCTCAGGAATTTTACGTGTTTGTTGTTATGTTATTAGTTATTTATTATTTAAAGAGTATTTAAAATAAAGGAGGCTGCTACGGCCAGTTTTTACTCCAACATTAAGTGGTGGTCTCATTATTTATTAAGGGTTAATGTGGGGGTATTAACTGTAAAAGGGTCTTAGCGGTCAGGGTGTATTCTGGTATACCATAGTCAAGTGAGGCACGGAGCCCAACTGCAAGTCAGCGTAGGGCCGGCCATGACAGGGTTAACAGAACCCTGGTAGCTGGGGGGGAAGGAGGAGCAGGAGCTGTGGGAGGGGAGTTTACACATATCTCTCACCAGCCAGTTTCCCGGGCAGACAGGCGTGGGGGAGCAAAGTTCCCACCCACCCTCCCTAGTTTTGAGGTAGAAAATATGGACTGATGGTACTTGATAATTTGGTATGTGTTTGGGTGCTGTTTTTGTGTTTGTTTCTTTACAGGTGAGGATTACATCGTCGTGGCAGTGGCGGGTGTTTTCGGACTTTGCAGGAGAAGATATTACCCCAAAGATGGACACCAGTACCCAGTGGTGGATGGTTTCTGAAGGGGTTTCTAGTTCCCAGTCTACTAATGTAGCTGGAAGATTTGGTGAATTGGGGGCACTGCGGTCAACGGTCGTCTTTGAGCCAGTTTCGGCTTGAGGCCTATGACCAGAGGTTAGGACACCGCAGTGCCAAATAAAGAGTTACAAGGTTAAAAAGTTAAAGTGTGAATAAGTTTAGTGGTTAGTGGGTCCTGCAAAGTCCAACACCATTTAGGAGAGGTATTATCTCAGGAATTTTACGTGTTTGTTGTTATGTTATTAGTTATTTATTATTTAAAGAGTATTTAAAATAAAGGAGGCTGCTACGGCCAGTTTTTACTCCAACATTAAGTGGTGGTCTCATTATTTATTAAGGGTTAATGTGGGGGTATTAACTGTAAAAGGGTCTTAGCGGTCAGGGTGTATTCTGGTATACCATAGTCATGTAGATGATGCCATTCTTCGTTAAAGAAAGTTCAGGCATGGTTGTGTTAGAACTGGATTAGCCATATACATGAATGACTTTGTTGCTGAAAGATTGGATTGCCTGCAGGTCAGATTGCCTATTATTTCTGTAGGAGATTTGTTTAGGCCAGACACATTTTCTTTGTGGTGAAATCAGAGTTCTACCTATCTATTCACTGCATGGTTACTCTTGGTGTGTCTCTTTTGTTTGACTAGGGAAACATTTTACCTTAGTGCAAATATCATGAAATGTTAGAGAAGAAGAAATCAACCTCTACATTAGGGTGACCAGACATCCCCAGTTTCAGGGGACAGTCCCCTGATTGAGGACACTGTCCCGGGACCAAGTCTGTCCCTGGTTTTGTCCCCAGATTGGATTTAATAGGGGGCAGGGGCAATTTCAAAGACAATCAGTGCAGAATTTAAATTAAAATTACTCCCCCCCCCCCCGCTCCGCCGTGCCTACTAGCATAGGGGTATGTATTTTTCCCATTATCTGTGCCCCTCTCTGATAATCATGTGCTGGTCGGAGTGGAGGGAATATTTCTTCAGCTCTGCCCACATGTTCTTCTGCCTTGGCTCAAATCCTGGCCAGCCACCTGCCTATCTACTTGCCTTCCCTGGCGGAGTGATCTTCCTCCGCTCCCCATCCAGTAGTAGCCATGGGCCCGGAGAGTAAGACTTGATGGGCGGCGACAGGCAGAGAGTCGCTGATTGTTGCCATTACTAGTAATGAAAAAATATGTCCCCAGATTTCATTTTAAAAATCTGGTCACCTTACTCTACATATATTTATGTATGTCTATATAAATTCACATGTGTTATGCATGTGAGTGTACTGAGTATCTCTATATCTAAGTTGCATGCTGGGAGTCTGGGGAAAGCAACAAAGGTGTCCATTGATTGAAATCATTGTTCTTGTTCATTAGCTTTTGCTGAAATGCTTTGAGGAGTAGTGTCCGGTGACTCCTGCTAAAGATATTATAAGACCCCCATACACACTATTAGATTTTCTGCAGATTTTTGTCTTCAGATTTACTAAAAATATATAATATGAAGTCAAACCTTAATGCTGCGTACACACGGACGTTTTTTGTGATGAAATAAAACAACGTTTCTTATCATGAAACAAAACGACGTTTTTCAAACTTCATTTTAAAAAACGACATTGCCTACACACCATCGTTTTTTCAAAATGCTCTAGCAAAGCGCGGTTACGTTCAGCACGTACGACGGCACTCTGTTCCATTCAAGCTCACGTCATAACTTGCTTCTGAGCATGCGCGGGTTTAAAAACGTTGTTTTAAACGTCGTTTTACCCACACACTATCATTTTAAATGACACAAAAAACGACATTTTGAAAAACGACATTTTGAAAAACGACATAAAAAATTTAAGCATGCTCGAATTTTTATTTGTCGTTTTTCAGAAGACATAAAAACGGAAAATTGTATCATACTTACCAGTAATTTTCCTTTCCTGGTGCCTATCCATGGCAGCATACCTGTGACAAGCTCCGCCTTGGCTCCTCCCTCAGGACTAGTGAATATTATAAAAGTGTTGGTTAGCACAGCCCCCACATTCTCCGTAATATAGAATACCGAAGGGAGGGATTGTATGCTGCCATGGATAGGCACCAGGAAAGGAAAATTACTGGTAAGTATGATACAATTTTCCGTTTTCCTGGTGCCTCCATGGCAGCATACCTGTGACAAATAACTAGCTGAGATGGGTGGGATGATTCAAAGAGTTTTTTTTTTTTTTTTTATCATTTAAAAGAAGAACCAAAAGGCCTATTCGCCGTCTGACTGCCGAACTCCACTGATGAAAAAGAGCTCCACTCTGCAAATTTTTCAGAAACATATGCTGGGACGCCCCAGCCGTTGCGCTGCGAATAGCTTCAATTGATACACTCGCTCTTGCCGCCCAAGAGGCAGGAACCGCTCTGGTGGAGTACGCCCAGACTGCCAAAGAGGATCACAGTCCTTTTGCCCTGTACACCTTGTGGACGAGCCACAAGGCAATCGTTCTTGCTGGCGCCTCCATGCCCTTGTTTTCCAACCTAGGGAGTTAAAAACAACCTGGTAGAGTCCCTGAAGGATGCCGTAGCCTGCGGATGTCACCTGAAAGTGGAGAAAATGTCCAGCTCGTGAAGGGAACCTGAGCCCTGTCTTGAAAATGTTGGAAGCGCCCAAGTTTATGACATGTTCGAGGATGATATGACCTTGGGGCTAAATCCCCGAACAGTTCCGAGTTCCACTCTGTCAGGATAGAATATGATATGATTATAATCCGCTCCTAAATCTGGGAGTACTGCAAACATGTCTGCCAGAGATTATGGCTATGAAGAAGAATAGCTGCATGGTTAGATTCCAAAGCGATGTTGACTCTGAAGGGACAAGAGGTGAATTGGCTAAGGACTCTAGGATGATAGCAAGGTCCCGAGTGGAAAAGATTGTTTAGTTGGCGATCGGCTCTTTGACGGCTTTGAAAAATTGGATTATTAATGAATCCTCTGTCCATTTTAACTGGCTGCTGCTGAAATTGCCGCTGCACGTACCCTTAGTGTACTCAAGCAAGACCTAGGTCTAAGCCTGCCTGCAAGCATTCAAGAATTTGAGAGGATGATGGAGAATCTGGAACACCGCTTCTGCCAATCATGAAGGCCCAGAACCTGTTCCGCACCTTGTTTGTGGTTGTACTGGATGGACTTGAGTCTTTTCTCAACTTGATCAACAATGTAACTATATAAGCCTATCCTATATCCTGTTTGTGGATGGCTTTCTTGCCCTGAGCAGGGTTGCGATAACCTTGTTGGAACATCCTATGGATTGGAACCTTTCCCTTTCATCTGCCAGATGTGAAGATCCAACCTGTGGGGAACTGGATAGGTGCGACGTACTTATGACAGGAGAAAGGTATTATTGGAACCCTGACTGAAGGCTTGGTATTTAGGTACATTGTTGTGGGAAAACAAGGATGTCTTGGCCAGTGCGGTAGGCCTGCTATCACCGTCATGGTTCCTACCATGAGGCTCCACAGGAGCTTTGGAATGAGAGACCCTGGAAAAAAGGCATAGACCAGGTTGCAGGGATCGCATCTACTGCTTTTGCTTGGGGATGAGGAGGCCTCGGGACGAACTTTGAAATCTTGGTGCTGTCGCAAATAGGTCCGGCTCGAGGGGACCCACTGGACCACTATCTAGGTGAAAACTTTCTGGTGCAGAAACCATTCTTTGGAATCAACGAACCCCCGAGATAGGTGGACGGCCCTTGAATTGAGATGACTGGGCAGAAAGGCTGTTTTTAAGTCTTTAGATTCCTTTCTGCCCAAAGGATTATTGTTTCCACTTCCCTCAGCAGGTCCTGCTGTGCATTCCTTCTTGTCAGTGCCAATAAGACACTGCAGCCCTCTTGGCCATTCGGAGGTGGGAACTGGGTTGCCTGTACCTCAAATTTCTAGTGTTAGCAATGCAAAAGGAAGGATTCCTGAACCTCCAGGCTATTCGATACTAGGCATGTTGTATGGAAGGACCATCTTCCCTGCCCTGAGATCTGGATCTAGTGTGAGCCCCCACTTGCCGCACTGGTATCGGTAGTAGTTGTGATCCAGTTGACATGTCCTGATGGATGCGATTTCATAAGCGTGTATTTCTTCATCCACCCATGTAGACTCCTGGGCATCAGGGTCGTCAGGTATATGGATTGAGATAGATACGGTCTGTTCTGTCGCCTCCAAAACTCTGGCTGGAAATGTCTCGAATGCTAATACCATAGTGATGCATGACAACATCTGGCCTATTAGGCTCAGACAGTTCAATGCCCACAGGTAGGATGTCACACTGACTCCCTTCATCTGCCGAATAGTGGACTTTACCTTTGAGGCGGGAAGTTTACTGTACTGTTCTGTTCCACTAATTGGGCTGGATTCTTCACCATGGGACAAAGGTCATCCCTGTAGTGGTGTACTTCAGAGTCCTAATTCTCCTGGAGGGGTTATGATAGCAATTAGGATCTTCATAAAGACTTTTGGTGATGTGCAGAGGCCGAATGGGAAGGCTCAAAAATTGAAGATGTACATGCCCCACTGCAAACCCTGGATATTTCAGGAGAGGAGTACAGGTACATGCAGGTAAGCATCCTGCAAGTCTATTGATAACATCCAATACCTCGGTTGGAATAAACGAACAATCGTTTGAAGCGAAACCATTTAGAGATTTCCAGGAGGATCTTAGCGAGTTAGACTCTTCAGATCCATCACGGAACTCCAACCTTCGTTTCTCTTGGGAACTAGAAACAGGGTGGAGTAAAAACCGAGAATCTCTCTGATAGAGGTACTGGGACCACTGCTTGCTGCTCCTGCACAGGAGAGAAGAAAAAACACTGTAGTGCTTCAGATTTTCTGGGGGAACCTCGACACCCTTGTCGGAAAAAAATAAGATTTGGAGGGGGGGTGTCTATAAACGCCCAGAAGTGACCATATTCAACTGTGAAGACTACCCACGGATCCCTGCACCTTGAACCCGGATCCTCGAGAAGTACTTGAGTCTGACCCCCCTTGGGAAAAAGGATTTGGCAGAATCCTGTGGAGGTAGGCATGAGCTTCCGCATACGGGCTTGAGGAAGGTGGAATGCTTGCTTCTCTAGCTCTGCCTACAGCCTTCTTCCGTCTGGACTGTCTGTAGTCCTCACTCTTGGAGTATTAAAAACTTGGTGCGAATGAGCTGGAGCACCCGGGTCGTCTGTCTTGGGGTAACAGGCCTAATTTCCCGCCATTGATGCGAGAGATGGTCTTACCCAATTTCTCCCTAAACAAGGCTTTCCCGTCAGAAGGTATCTTGTACCAGCTCTGTTTTGAGGCAATATCTGTTGACTATGGTTCCAGTCACAAGGCCCGTTTGGCCATGACTATGTGGAGCATTGACCCAGGGGAGCATAGAAAAGAATCGATTGCGGATTCACCAATAAGATCTGCTTAGAGCTTTAGCTCATCTAAGGCCCTGGTGGTATCCCCCTTGGGATATCCAGTTGCATTGCGCACTCCATCACATCTGTCCAGACGTAAAGGGGGGTGGACATTGATGTCAGGGCCATCGCAGGATTACAAGTGTTTGCCCACCGTCTGGTGGAAGATCAAGATCCAACCTTCTGTCTAGTGGGTGCCTAAGTGAAGTCGAGTCCCCTTTTTTTATTTTTTATACAAGAGACATAGAAAACAAAACAGCAGCCGGCCAGTATTTACTGAGCCGAACAAGGCCCAACATGGCCCATTACACAGGTACAATCAGTGACCTCTAAGTGAGGTTGAGTCTTACATGGGCAATGTGACGTTCTTTGCCAACTTTACCACCACTCCATCGACTACTGGAGGGCTTCCAAGCATTGCGGAAACTGCTTTTGAGGAGGTATAACTTTCCTAGTTGAACAATGGGGAATTCTCTCTCCGTCCTCTTCCACTCTTCCTCAATCACACTCCTGAATTTGCCCATGAGAGGGAAAAGGCAATCTGGAGGAGAAAAGGGAGGCACGATTTAGACTTCTGTGCCAGTCTCCTCCCAGCCGATTGCTAGTTTCACCACCTGCACATACGGCTGGACCGTGGTGAAAGCGAAACAAAAGGCATCATGGACATCGGAGAAGTCCCCTGAGATAGTATTCTCTTCCTGATGTTTGAAGGAAGAGACAGGCGTTGGGCGAGATTTCACTTGAAGATGGCCCGGGAATGGACGCCTCCGCCGATTGCTCCAGAGTAGAAGATGCCGGTTGTTGTGGCGGCATTGTGGGGCCCAAATCCGCAAAGGAACTCTCTCCCGCGTATTTAGGTAGGTCCGCCATTTGCAGGCTTTGGCCCTCTGCCACTGGGCAATTCCGCCAGACCGGTTTGTCTGGAAGTGGGGTGACTCCACGGGTCTGACATTTCGGGGATCTAGGCTTCAAAGAGCGCGAGTGACGGCGTTTATTTGGCCGATGATTACCTGCCACTCCTATGATCCCTATGCCTGGACGACCCGTCTCCACGTGGACTAGAGTCACCATGGTCCACATGTCGCCTTGAGGTTCTCTTAGACATCTTCTGGCGTACAGGGCTGAAAAGAAAGTACCAGCCTCAGTGCACTCTTTTCCTTTAAGATCTGTAAGCTTACCTGAACGTAGGTCCTTACCTCATCTGTAGAGTAGGATCTTGTACAGGTGGCGAATGGCTCACACTGAGTGGATTTAGCAGAAGTAGCAGCCAAGAAAAGAATAAAGAGGAAACCAGGGGTCAGATCCTAATCTGGGGATTTACCTCTGAATAAATGGTGTGATTTTTTTTTTTTTTTTTTTTATTCCCGGAGACACGAAAAAAATATATTTTATTTTATATGTGTATTTATCTTTAATTATTATCTTTTACTTAAGCTATATTTCTTCTACTTCCCTTTTTTTTTTTTTTTTTAACTTAAATAAACATATAATACACGTATCCGTCTTATTTTTAAAAGAAAACATATGTATGCATACATTATTATTATTATTTTTTTTTTTTTTTTTTTACTTTTACTTACCTGAAGAGAAGAGAGTGTTTCCCTGGAGCCATCTGACTGCGTAGTACTTCCTGCAACCTTTAGGTGTCTCACTGAAGCCACTAGAGGGATCCATAGAGGCGAAGAATGCTTCAGACTTGTGCCTGACATCTTGTGGGCAAAAAGCGTCGCTCTGCCCTCATCCAAAATGGCCACCGCAGCCTCCGGATCCACCGCGCATGCGCCGACCGTCGGGACGAGAACCCGGAAGACGCGCACCGCCGGCGCATGCGCAGAACGCGACTGAGGACGCCAATCATAAATAAAAAGCCGGCGCTAAGCGAGCGCGGCTCCTAAGGAGCTGGAAAAGTTTACAGGGGGCTAGGCACAATAAGAAAGGGGAATGAATACAAAGAGGACTAGTGCAAGGCAGGATTGGGAGAAAACCTGGAGAGAAAACAAAAGTAAATGCAGAAATGGCTGCTACCTCTGTAGCCAACAACTGAGCAAATGCCTAAACACCACTGTGCAGATAGAGCTCTTAGTTAAGAGACAAACTGCTTGTCCCAAAAGATCCTACAGAAGGGACTCCCTACCTTATCAGCGCATTTAGCTGCCCAAGAGAAGGGACCGCGTCCGGGAGAGGCTTGAACCCAGATGGAAGCTGCCGAATGCAGAAGGTAAGGACAACCGACCAGAATTCACTGCCATGAGGTATGAGGAAAAAAAGGAGAATGTGGGGGCTGTGCTAACCAACACTTTTATAATATTCACTAGTCCTGAGGGAGGAGCCAAGGCGGAGCTTGTCACAGGTATGCTGCCATGGAGGCACCAGGAAACAACGTTTTCCCCACACACGGTCATTTTAAATTACGTTTTTTTTCATCACAAAAAACGACCGTGTGTACGCGGCATTAGAGTTTCAATTTGTATGCAATCAGGCAGGCCCTTGCACTACATTGTTTTGGTAAATCTGAAGACAAAAATCAGCAGAAAATCTAAGTGTGTATGGGTTCTTATGTCGCGTACACACGACCGTTTTTCGGGTTGTAAAAAATTACTTTTTTTTTACGTCGTAAAAAATGGTCGTGTGTGGGCTTTAACGACGTGAAAAAAACGTGCATGCTCAGAAGCAAGTTATGAGATGGGAGCGCTCGTTCTGGTAAAACTTGCGTTCGTAATGGAGTAAGCACATTCATCATGCTGAAAAGACTGAAAAGCGTGAATCGTCTTTTACACAAAATCAGGAAAGCAGCCCAAAGGGTGGCGTCATCCGAATGGAACTTCCCCTTTATAGTGCCGTCGTACGTGTTGTACGTCACCGCACTTTGCTAGAGCATTTTTTTTTCATGATCTTGTGTAGGCAAGGCCGTTTTAACGATTGGGTTGAAAAAAAACAACGTTTTTTCTAGACCATTAAAAACTTCATTTTTTAAAACCCGAAAAACGGTTGCGTGTTTGCGGCATAAAAGTATAACTAAAAACATTTCATTTTGGGATAGAGTGGAGAAGGATTAGAACACTTGTCAGGTTTTTAGTGCTGCCAGTGCCCCTGTTAAGGAGATTCACCCTCTCTTTGTCTTGTTTACCATTATCATTGAAAGTGAAAGTAAAAGAAAATCCCAAATTTTGGGTTGTCCCATAAATATAAAAATCTTCCAATGGGGACACTAGATCTGGTGACCTGGGGGTCCACAAGAACTTCCCTAAATTTGCAGGGATTTCCTCTCACTTCCTGTTTGGCTATGCGACAGGAAGTGAAGGGAAATCTCTGCAATGGGACACCAGTCGCGAAAACAATCTGACAGGGGTTATAACCCTCTCTTACACTATCCAAAATGAAAAAAAAAGTTTTGCCAATAGTTCTACGTTCAGCGTGTCAACTAGCATCTGTTGTCCCAAGGAAAACATAGTAGGAATATTCTAAACCACTAGCTATTATAATTGGTGGACATACCCCCTCAGTGAAAGTTGTGTACCTGACTGAGGACTGCAGTGCTGTAAGGCTGCTTAATAACTGTAGGTTAGAGACCAATAAATAGGAGAAGGGCACACAACCTTGTGCATTACCAATGGGCAGCTGTGGCTCTGAGGATGAGGGTCTGCCCTTGTAACGTGTAAGCCGTGATTGATGCTGACTGGTTCCCCCGGTCATCTGGTCCAGGTCGCAAGCATTTTGAGACATAATTTTTCACTGTCGGAAGGTTGTTAAGACAGATTTTTATGCTTGTTTGTGAGTAGTCATTTTATCTGTACATTTTATGAATAAAACGTTGTCATTGGTAATGGACAAGGTCGGTGCGCCCTTCTTTTCTTTTTTGTTTTAGCCTCAAGAATACCTATTGTACTGAGTCATCCCCTATTTCATTGGAAGGCTCTGGTTGTGCCACTTAGTGACTGGGCTCCCGAGCGCAGGAGAATGTTTGGGTTAGAGACCAATGTTGTAAGTCCTTGTTTTTTTTTTTTTTTTAAGTGTATTTTGTGCGTGTACTCGAGAGAGGAGCCAGACTGCAGGAGTTGGGAGTAGGCAGGCCTCCCCCAGAGGCAATCTGCCACCTTTCTCCATGCCCCGGGTGGCAATGGTGGGTGTGTGAGGGGGTCCTCCCACACAGCCCGCCCTACCTGCTCCGCTTTGAAGCCCAACGGGGCAGAGGGACTCCCTATAAGGGAGTGAGAGGATCTAGCCCGCTCAACCACCCCCGTTAGTCCTTCGCCTCTCTTTTTAGAGACCGCGTGGTCAAAGTGCGTGCATGTTAACCCAATTTCGAGTGCGTGTAAGTGAGGTGGTTTTTGTGGGAGGGGGGTGGGCGTACTAAGCGCAGGCTTACCTCGCATAGCACACTCACCGGGAGCCGGGCTGAGACCACCAAACTCAATTCACATGTAGCCGAGAGCGGGATCCGAACCCCTAGCTGCAGAGGTGAATGGCTTGTCAGCGCAGTGCCAATATGGATTGAAGTGAGAACAGCAAAATAATAATTTTAACATAGGACAGTTACCTCAGTTGAACTATTTCCCATAAACATGCTAACTCTGTAATTAGATACAGAGTGTTGTCAACAGGGCTGTCTTTAAAGTTGATTGGACCCTGGGCAAAATAATCCCCCCCCCCATGCAATTTTGCTCTTCACCTGCTCTGAGACAAACAATAAATATCAGCTAGCCTTAAAGGGGTTGTAAAGACAAAAATATTTTCCTCTTAAATTAACGTCTGACAGTAGCTGATAAAGTAAAAAGTAATGTTTTGCATTATAACTAGTTTGATACCTGTTGAAATGGAGCTGTTTTATTCACCTCCAGCACTCCTGAATCATTATTCTCACTGACTTCCTGGTTTGCGGTGCGCATTCATAAAAGAGGTGACCTGAATTATGGTGAGAGACACTTAGAATTATCGGCTGAGATGGAAGAGGGACCTCTTTATCACTTTTAATCATTTAGACCATTTGAGGTACTAAACAGTAGTCAGGATGCTACGCTATGAACAATTCTTTGTAAACCTATCACCAACATGTGTAATTGAGACTCTGAAACATAGAGGGTACAATAGCGTACAATTGGTACTTGTTAACTTTACTTGTTAACTTGCATATAAAGGGCCTTATCAATATTAACACTCAGAAAGACCATAACATTGAGAAATAAACAAAAGTTCAGATAACATAAGGGAGGGGAAAAGGCAAGGGGAACACATGGTGTGGCGATATTAGAAATTCTGGAAATTCAAGAAACACTTGAAGATAAGTGGGGTTTGAAAGAAATTAACAGATTACTGAGAGATTATGGTATGGAAATCTGCTGAATCCCTATAGGTCTGCCAGTAGGCTGATGGAGTACAGACTTTTTCAGGACCAGTGCCATCTTCAGCCACTAGCATCTCCATTTGGCCCACTAGTTCAATTGCTGAATGAGGACCATGGGTGTTTCACAGTAGTCCTGCTTACAGGTCTGATTTACTGTGTTCTGGGGACAGACACTGGCTAGGTCATATAATTTCAAAAGGACATACACACCTATAGAGCAATGACAGTGATTGTCAAAAGGAAGCTTTGAATAGAGGCCCTCTGTGCAGCTTAGTGCAATTCAGTGCTGGTTGTATTGTATTACAATATAAAGTGTTTTGACATTTCAGAATTCTTTGTTCATACATTTCATTAGGATACATATTTGTGCTGAGATGCCTTAACTTTGCCAAGTACAGTACTGTATTTATTGGCATATAACACTCACTTTTTTACCCTGAAAATAGAGGGTAAACTGTGTCTGCGTGTTATATGCAGGGGGCTGTGGAAAGTTTTTTTCCTGAAACTTCCCTCTTAAAGTTAGGGTGCGTGTTATACATCTGTGCGTGTTATATGCCAATAAATACGGTAGTGGAAATAAGTAGCAAATCTACTTTTCTGCTCTGTTATACGTGGTTATGATATGGAGCAACAGAATATAAAATGAACAGGGATGTCATTTGTTCCTCATGTTTCAAATCACGTTGCTGCCATATATATGTCTGTCAATTACAGTGACAATTGTTGAAAGAAACGACTGCCGTCTATAACCTAATCATATCCTAACCCATCAAATGTCAAATCCAACTTGACATTCCTGGCACCAGCCAGTTTAAACATTTACTACACTACTTTACATTACTTCTTCAGCTATCAGTGCAGAAAAGCAGAATTATACGGTAAAAATACAGCCATTCTTAAAATTGTAATTTAAATATGTGCTTGCAACATAATCCCATTGCTGTGGGAAACAATGCATACAAGCTCATTATGCCTTTGTCTGGCAGGGTTTTATTTTTTTGTGCCTTTACTTCCTCTTTAAGACTGTATTCACACTATGTGTGGTGCCAAATGGACACCAAAAGGACACACAGAAAACAATTTCTGTGTGTCCCATTGACATTGCAATGCAGCCCAGAGCTGCACTACAGCGAGCTGCAAAAAATGCATTTTATCACTGTAATGTCACTGCAGAACAGTGACATGAATGAAGTGTGCTTTTGTACACTTCAAATAAAGTTGAGTGGGGGAAAAAGGGCAACAATGTGATGCACTGAATCACACACCACACTGCCTCCTACTATAAGGTTTTAAAATGAAATCCAGGGACATTTCTTTTTTTTTATTGGCAAATGGTATACTACTTTATAAGCATATTTTCCTCAAATTATACATGCAGTCAGTGGCGTAGCATGGGTAGTCCCTTCCACTAGTACAGTAGTACTGACCAACCTGATTCCTACACTGACCACTACACTAACCTACCTGATTCCTACCTGATTCCTACAGTGACCTACCTGACTACTGCACTAACTTAGCAGGAGAGGGGAGAGATGGCTGGACAAAGAAGGGAAGGAGAGAGCCGGACAGGTGGAGCAGGTGAGGAGAGAGCCAGTGAGCGGAGCAGCGAAGAAGAGAGCTGGGCAGGCGGATCAGGGAAGTTGTCAGTCGGGTAGGCAGAGCAGGTGAGGCAAGAGCTAGGCGGGGAGAGCAGGTAAATAGAGAGATTGGTGGGTGTTGCAGCAAAGAAGAGAGCTGGGCCAGCGGAGCAGATGAAGAGAGAGGCGGGCAGGCAGAGCAGCTACCTCTCTCACTGTGTTAGGCTCAAGTTTGCATGCTGGTGGCACTGTGGTGCGCAGTTCCAGTGTCCACCAGCACCAGGCCCCAGTAATCAGTTCCAAATGGTTTCAGCTGCTAGCAGGACATATAATGCTGTTCCTATTAGCACACAGCGTCTCAGTGTTTTGGCTGATCCTGCCTTGTACTTTGTTTGCTCTGCTTCTGCCAGCTCTGTTGCCATTTATCTTGCTCCTGCTTTGCACCCAGTATCCTGCTGCCTTGTTTCCTCCCCAGTTTTTCCCCCCTTCCCATCTTATCCCTGCTCTCCCCTGCCTTTCGTGTACCTCATTTGTACATTTGTAAACATATAGTTAGGTTTGGTTAGGATTGCTGGCTTGGCTTTTTGTTATTTAGTTTTGCTTTTAATGCATTATCATGTTTTTGCTTGCTGGTGTATGATTATCTCCCATTCACTGTAAATAAATCTCACTTTAAACATATACATATGTAGTGATGTAATCATTTCTTTGCCCATTTACCAAGTGTATACTCTTGTTATGCAGCGTTTGTTTGCCCTTTTCCAATATGGTTGCTATGCTCTCTCTCTCACCACGGATGAAGTCATCAAGAAGAGCAGAGGATGGCAAGGGGTTTTGTGTGTAAGTGAGTGGGTGGAGAAAGACATGTGGTGAGAGACAGAACAATGAATTCCTGCTAATTCCTGGTCATCTCACTGAGACAAACATAGATGTAGCGGGAAATCACCCTTTTAATGTGATATAAAAGACTATCATCTGCTGAGCAAGAAGGATCTCGGCTCCCTCCGGTGGTCAAGTTGTGTTATAGCCACCTGTTGTTTTCTTTTGCATTGAGTACAGGGAGAAACAGACTACATTTCCCAGAGAGCAACTGTACAATCCCAGAATGCTTTGCCCCTCGCACAGCGTTCTGGGGGAGGTAATTTAAGGAAGAGGACGTCCTTGGCTCTCTCTCTCGGGACCGCCTCTCCAAGCAGGAGGGAGGCCTGTGTAAGGCTTGTCTCCTGAAGTGTAGGCCAAAGCCTGAGACCTGCCCATACCCGATTGGATCACCATCCAGCGACAGAGGGAGCATCCCTGACGGAGTGATCGGACAGCCTTCCAGTACCCCTGCGACCTGTCTGAGAACCGGAGGCTGCCGGCTACCAGGACTGTGACCGGAGATCGTGGACGGAGTACCACATAAGGACAAGGTCTGGATCTGTTGGGTGAGACGGGCACTTGCCCAAGTGTACTGACTGTCTTGCAGGAGGGCGGATTGTTGACAGTTCAGGAAGTCATTTACTAGATACAATTTTTATTCCTCCTTTTCCTTAACCCTCAATTTGCATAATCTGTTGTAGTGTAACAGGATATTGTGCTCCCCAACGAGTTACTGGGGTCCACAACTACCATATTACCAGTTGTGTCAAGGGAGGGTTTTAAACCACTTTCAGGGGTTGACCACAGAGCGTAGACCCAAAACAAACCAGCAGCTCCTCCGGGGGTAGTGCTACATAGAGACTGTTAATGATTTTGTGTTTCTGTTTGGAAAATACTTTATGTTGGATGGTTCACTGAATGTTATTTCTTCAACACATGGACTTTAAAATACAATGCTGTGTGGATTACTATCTATGTGAAGATATATTTCTCAAGTGGGATTTCACTTGCTATTCACAAGCCCCAATTGAGTAGAGGCACTACGATTGTTAGAGATCCTGTCCTGATCACACAGATTATAAAGACTCTGCTCCTAATATACTATACAGGTGGCACCATTATACCTCAGTAGCCGCAGAGAGCGAAAAGAATAGTGCTACACATACATGGTTTGGTCCCAGTTTCCTTGTGTAGCTACATTTATCTGGTCATCCCTGTGCTGACTTTTTACATAACACTGCTGCCTACTAACAATCAAATAAGCTACACCTGAGAACACGGTGCCATTTGCTTGAGCATTTCCTTTTGTCAAGATGCTTTGAGTGCAGGCAATTTGCATTAGGAAATTAAGCTATTTTTCTAAGATCATTTTTGGCAGCATCTCACTGGTGAAAAACTGTTGGGAAGCATTCTGATGGCACATGCTTTAGTTGATGAGGGCAAGTTTTTGCTTAGTAAATTACAGCCTTTGTTTTGGGTCTGTTCTGAATTAATATTTGTGGCTGCATCTCTTAACCAAGATGTTTTCACTCCTCCTTTTACTATGCTGCAGGTTGGATTTTTGGGATGGCTACTAAAACATTGTACAGTTCCTTTCTCCAACAAAATTCAGGTTATTCACAACAGGTGCTGTTAGATTATGTTGATGCTGCTGTGCATTCTTTGGTTGAGCAGTTTGAGCTGAGCATAAGTTTGGCCCAAACTTCGCCTGTTCGGCAAACACCTGAATTTTTAGGGCATTCAGCAGGATGTTTGTCTGCCAAGAGCACAGTGAATAGCTGCTGGTTGTGAAGGAGCGGGTCGGGAAGCTGGCTGCCCCATTCCTAATAACAGATGAGTCATCAGCTGTCAGCTGGCTTTCCCGCAAACAGCTGAATGGAAAAAAAAATTGCAGGGTAATGGAAGGATTTGAAAAAAATAAATGACGTAAGGACACCCCAATCCATACCAGGCTCTTTAGGTCTGGTCTGGATTTTAGCGGAACCCCCACACCAAAATGAAAAAAAGAGCAGTGTGAGGTCCCCCCAAAATTCATACCAGACCCTTGTCCGAGCATGCAGCCTGGCAGACCAGGAAAGGGAGGGGCAAATGAGTGCATCCCCTTCTGAACCGCACAGGGCCACATGCCCTCAACATAGGGGATGCTTTGAGGCAGGTGGGGTCCTGCCCCCCACCCTAAAGCACCTTCTCATGTTGACAGGAACAAGGGCCTCTTCACCACAACCCTGGGTGGTGGTTGTGGGGGTCTGCGGGCAGGGGGCTTATCAGAATCTAGAAGCCCCCTTTAATAGGGGGCCCTTAGATCCCAACCTCCCATGTGAATTAATAGAGGTACATTGTACCCCTACTCATTCACCATAAAAAGTAAAAAATAAATAAAATAAATAAAAATAAAAACACACAGTTTTTGACAATTACGTTATTAAAAATAAAAAAAGAATGCCCCTGATGTAAATTCATCGTCAATCACAACACCCGTACGATCTCCCCCAAAAAAAGCTCCGCCTATGACGAAGGCTAACTGCCAACTGCCTGTTATGATGTCTGACAGTTCTATGTGACGTCACTGACCCAGCACGCACCGTTCGGGGACATCACAATGTACCCCTACTCATTCACATAGGGGGGCAAGATCTGGGGGCCCCCTTGTCAAAGCACAGGGTGGTGGAGCGCAAGCTGTGGAGTGTTTCCATCTGCCGGCTCCTGTTAGCGGTTGTTCTAGCTGGCCCTTGGCTCCCCCTCCTTCCACAGCCATCTTCCCACTTCTTCGGTTTGAAGCACCTGACCCTCCATCTGGCTTTTTATACATCGATTCTCCCCTCACAGTGGAGCTCTCCGAATACATGAGGTATTTACCACCGCAGCATTGCTTCATACAGCCTGTCTATATCCTACTGCTTTAGGCTCGATTCACACCTATGCATGTGGCTTTTGAGCATTTTTGCAGTGCTTTTTTTTTTTTTTTTTTTATTTCACAAATTCTTTATTGGGTGAATAACAGTGTACCATACATAGTACATAATACAATAAGAAGGCAATTTGACAATAAGATAATTTTGGCATAGTTAGAATACAACCATTCAGTTATGACATGAAATAGCTTTGGAAATCGAGCATAAATAGCAGATCCGTCACCTTAAGTTGTGTTTTCTCATTTTTTCTAACTGAAGCAAAAAAAAGAAGAAATATATGTATGCGCATGTAAGTGCATATTCTTACCTGTGTATGGGAAGGGGTAGGAAGGAGGGGAAAGGGGAGAAAAGAGAAGAAAAAAAAAAGAAAAAAAAAAAAGAATTTTTTTTTAATAATTCTCCAAGACATTTTAGCCATAGTGACATATGTAGATGAAGGAAAGATTATATATACACTGAAATCTAAGGTGTTTTCCTGTCTGTGGACCACTTTCATGTAATAACCTGCTGATAGTTTTGGGATACCTTAAATGCAGTCCAGTTGGACCAGATCGCTGAGAATTGTATAATTCTCTCTTGGGAAATGCTGATGATTTCTTCCACTCTTTCTATGTTATTAATTCTCCTGAACCATTCCACTTTCGTTGGTACATGGGGGGAACGCCAGTGACAGGGAATGCACTGTCGCGCCGCGTTGATCATGATCATGGAGAGGGATTTCAGGTATTGTTTCTTAGGGATAGAGTTATAGTGCAGTAGGTATTGAAGCGGCGTAAAGCTCAGGTTCTCTGAGGTGACCTTTTCAACAGTTTCGTGTACCGACATCCAGAAAGATTGAATTAAAGGACATGACCACCAAATATGTAGCATCGAGCCCTCCTCGCGTTTACATCTCCAGCATCTATCAGATATCTGAGGTGAAATTTTGTGTAGGGTAGAAGGGGTTCTATACCATCTGGTTATGATCTTATAACAACTCTCTTGTGTGGCCACATTGAGTGATCCTTTTTGGGCGTACAGATATATTTTTTCCCAGTCTTCGGTGGACAGAGTGGTGTCTAAATCCTTCTCCCAAGCCTTGCATGATGAGCTGAGAAGTCGTTGGAGTCCTCAAATAGGAATTGTAAAGGGATGAGATAATGTGTCTTTGAGGAGTTTTTTTTGGTGCATAGTTTCTCTAACATTGTCAAGGGTCTTGTCCAATGGTGAATATTATCTCTCTTGGTTAAAAAGTGTTTGATTTGGATGTAATTCCAGTGTGATAAGATACAGGGCTTGATGTTCTTGAGTAGTTCGTCTCTAGATAGGAACTTGTCGTTCTTAAAGAAGTGTTTAGCTAGGACATTGCTGTGAGGCCACTCATGTGTCGGAAACGATTTCTCCAGTCCAGGAGGAAAGTCTGGATTGTTTAAAAGTGGTGTTAGAGGGCTTAGCCAAGGGGAAGGATTTATGCTTTTGAAGGTGTATCGAAAGATCTCTAGTGTGGGGCCTATAATGGGATGTGTTTTGATATACTTTGAGTGATACTTGGGATTAATCCAAGGTAGATATTTTAAATCGTGAGGGGATTGGGATTGCTCAAGGTTCACCCAATCTTTCACCCTATGATGTAGGTTCCAGTCCACAACTCTTGTTAGTAGGGCAGCCTGATGATATTTTCTTAGGTCAGGTAGAGCTATGCCTCCCCCATTTCTGGGCAGATTCAATCTGGAAAACCTAATTCTTGGGGGCCTGCCTCTCCAGATAAAGGAGGAACAAGCTTTACGGAAGGTATGAAAAAATGAAAGGGGGATTTTGATAGGCAATGTTTGCATGATGTAGAGGAACCGCGGTAGGATAGTCATTTTGATTAGTGAAGCTCGTCCGAACCAAGAAATATTAAGAGAATTCCATCTCTTCAGATCCTCTTGTGTTTCCTTCATTGCTGGGATGTAGTTGAGATGGAAGAGGTCTTTCAGATCAGAAGAGATTTCAATTCCCAAATACCTGATGCTTTGTTTTGCCCAGTTAAATGTAAAGTTTTTTTTACAAAGGTCTATTACACTGGAAGGTATTGAGATGTTGAGGGCATTAGATTTGGAATGGTTTATTTTTAGATTAGATAATAAATGGAAATGTTCCAGGTCTTTAAGAAGGTTAGGCAAGGTTATGTGAGGTTCTGAAAGGAAGAGGAGCAGATCGTCTGCAAAAGCTGCCAATTTGTATGTAGTATTCTGGATCTTAATGCCTTTGATATCTTCATTTGATCTGATTTTATTTAATAGGGGTTTGAGTGTTAAAACAAATAATAGGGGGGATAGGGGGCATCCCTGTCTGGTTCCATTGCGCAGATTGAAGGCGCCCGACAGATGGCCATTGACCCGGACTCTGGCGGTAGGGTTAGAATATAGGACTTTAATGTAAGCTCTCATTTGAGGTAAAAAGCCAATGTGTGTTAACACTGCGTCCATGAAGTCCCAGGCCACTCTGTCGAACGCCTTCTCGGCGTCTAGGGATAAGAAAAAGCCCTGTTTCTGATTCGACATTAGCCAGTGATTTATGTTGAGGGCCTTTATTGTGTTATCACGCCCCTCCCTTCCCGGGATAAATCCCACTTGGTCTAGGGCTACAAGAGAGGTTAGCAGGGGGAGGATCCTATTTGCCAATATTTTGGCATATATCTTTACGTCAACATTTATTAGTGATATTGGTCTGTAATTGCTGACCTGTGTAACGTCTTTTCCTTCTTTTGGTATTACCGCAATGTGGGCCTCTAGAAGTTGTTTGGGGGGGTTTTGTTCCGAATGTAGTGATTGAAATGTTTTCAAAAACCTTGGTTTCAGTATATCAATAAAAGTTTTGTAATATTGTAGGGGCAGTCCATCTGGGCCCGGGGCTTTGCCTATTTTCATCTCTTTTATGGCTCTGTCAAATTCTAGGCTGGAAATGGGGTTTTCCAGTTCCTTGGCAATATTAGCGGAAATGTGGGGTGGACTATATTTTTCAAGAAATTCTTGGATGAGCTTATTTCTTTTGTCTGATCCCTGTGGGCATTTTGGGTTGGATGGAATATTGTATAGATCATGATAGTATGATTCGAACTGTTGGGCAATTTCCTCATTCGAAGACCGCAACTCGCCTTGCTTGTCTCTAATGTGGTGAACAGTATTAGCAGTTCTCTTAGCTTGAACAGCTTTTGCAAGCAATTTACCACACTTATTTCCCTGTTCATAGTATATTTTGTGTCTCAGAATATATTGCCTTTTGACTTTCAAATTTAGTTCTTCTGCCAGCAGCGTTCTTGTCTTAGTTAGTTCTTCGAATGTTGAAACCGCCACAGTTCTTTTATGTGTTCGTTCCAATTGGTGTATGCGTTCTAATAGAGATTTTATTTTGGACTGTTGTTCTTTTTTTATGCTTGTCAGTTTCCTAATAAATTCTCCTCTAATGACACATTTGTGCGCTTCCCATTGTGTTATGAATGAGGTGTCCCCATTTTCATTCCGTAGAAAATAGTCATTCAATGTGTCCTTGAACTTTGAAATATCTACTGGGTCTTTCAGTACTGTGGTGTTGAGTCTCCACGTTTTAGTTATGTTATTTCTATCTGGGAATGTAAGCGTCATGGTGATTGGGTGATGGTCAGATAGGGTCATTGACTCAATATTTGATTTAGTCAATAGAGGTAGGTCTGGTTGTGAGAGAAGAAAATAGTCAATTCTAGAATACTTTTGGTGGACATTAGAAAAGTAGGTATAATCTTTGGTCTGAGGGTTTAGAATTCTCCAGACATCATGCAATGCCAGCTCCTGGAATTGGTTTTTAATTTGTTTCAAGGCCCTGTACGTTAAACTTGAAGTTCCATTTGAGGTATCTATGAGAGGGTTTAGGGGGGTGTTGAAGTCTCCTCCAAGAATGAGGGTGCCAGAGGCGAAAGTTGTCAGTAGTTCTTTAATTTTGCGGAAGAAGGTTACCTGTCTAACATTTGGGGCATAGATGTTAGCGATAGTGATGGGGTGCTGACTCAGTTTCCCTTTCAGGAAAATGTATCTCCCTTCAGGGTCTATTAGGGTGTCTATTATCTGGAAAGGGGTCTGACTGGATACCAGTATCGAGACTCCTTTTGTCTTACCCAAAGGGTTAGTAGCATGTAGGATTACCTGGAATCGTTTGTCTCCTAGCTTTGGGATTTTGTCTGATCTGAAATGAGTTTCCTGAATAAGAGTAATGTTAGCTTTTTGTTTGTGTATTTCATTAATTAGCTTGGTCCGTTTTTCCGGTATGTTAAGTCCTTTTGCATTGATTGAAAGTAGTTTCAGTGATAGAGGTATCGATTGCGCCTTGTTAGAATTGTCAGGAGGCATCTTGGGATTCAGTGTCTCGAGATTGAAAGATAAGAAAAAAAAAAAAAAAAGGGGGGGGGGAGGAAGGGGGGGGGGGGGAGACCCCTTGGGTGTGGTGGGTTATTAGGGGGCGAAAGAAGTTGTATGTAGGGACAGGGAGGGGAGATACCGGGGATAGATTTAGGCTCGCTAATCTATCCTAAATGTACAATAAACCGGTTGGGTCAAGGGGTGGGATAGAGAACACCCCTTGTGTGGAGGTGTGGTCTAAGTAGAACCAAAATGATTCAAATAGAAGGGATTGAATCTCTTCTATTGGTTTTGTAGTTTCACTCTACTCGCTGGCGCACAGGGGCAGTGCGCCGTCAGATATAGAAAATGTAAAGACTTATAGTTGGCCAAAATTTTTTACTAGCAGTATGTGTTTATGTTATATCTATTAGATTCACCAGTTACTAATGCATGTTATGTCCTCTTACCCTATTCATCAGTCTTATAATTGGACTTAGTTTCAATGAACCTTACAGGCTACGTCTTTTAATGTTCTATCAAGCTTTTAGCTAATGTTTCGGTGATGTTGTTACACTTCTATCATATAACACGCGATTTATAAGCTATGGTGGATACTTGTTAATTGGACTTGTGCAATATTAATAGCTCGCCACTGGAGGGCAGTGTTTGCCTATAAGTGTTTATGTTGTCAAGTTAAGAGGGTGTATAAAGGATTTTAACCCATTACAGATATTAAATGCATTCAAACATTTATCTATTTCACTTTTTCCTCTGAGGATGTTATAAGTTTACTGAGGCACAGGGCAAATCCCATATGCCTAGTAAATCACCAGATTATGATCCGCTAACAAGGTAATAATGTGAGCACAACAAAGCGTAGTTTAGAACATGACCTCATCTATTTTCTTAGTTGAAAACATTTTTTTTTTTTTTTTTTTTTTGTTGTTGAAGGATTCCCAGTGTTGGGTGCCACCACAACTTAATAATGATCAGGCTGGGGCTTACCCAATATACCTGCTCATCTGAGTAGCAAATTTAGAACGAATTATGTATCATGTCGCTGTCCCATACTACGCCTTATTCATATACATATAAGAATAAAGAGTTTAAACTGAACAGTGTAGTGCTGAACAGATGCACTAAATATATCAGTAACATTAACAAAAATAACCCTCTATAGGTGACGCTAGGTTTCCAGTAAATGGGTTGTGCTACCCCCATACTCCACAGGGTGCGCACCCGTGAATGGTATGGGTACCGCCCCCCCTCCCACCCACATCACAGGAACGTTGGGTGAAAAGAGCTTTTTCCTGTCACCCTGAGACCTAGACATCCCTGGTCACTACATCATAAGGTATACCAAAATTATTTTCGTAGCTATGGGTATCTATACCTTAGACAACTGTCTCCAGCTTTGTCTTTTTGTGGGTAATGTAATAAAAATTGTGTAATATAATGCTTGCACGACCCTTGTGTTTCTTTCCTGGAGTGAAAAGCAAAGTTGATGTCATACCTACGTATGCAAGTCCACGCACTTTTCTTAGTATATATTCTAGTAATCTCTGTCGTTGCAGCATCCTTCTCTCTTCAACGTAGTCCTTAATCCACTCCCTATCCTGCTTCCACATACGTGTATAGTGAGTCCCCTGCGAGCAAACGATAAACCACAAAGAGAAAACAGCAGCGCTGGGCTCTACAGGAAGAAGATGGGACAGGATGAGAGAGATCAAGGTCAGAGCAAAAAGGGGATGAATGTAGGTCTGGGTGATGTGGAGATTGTGCAGGTTATGTGAGGGCTGCAGGATCCTGCATCAGAAGGAAAAAGTCCTGATATTTGAGTAGTTGATCTGGTGGAGGCGTGTAGCAATACTGTATTTCAAAAGCAGCGTACATCTGTGGGATGCAGTCTGGAAAGTCATTGTTACCTTCCTGGGATTAGATGATTTAAGTGTCCATCTGGTCATGCCGATCCATCCGGTCTCTTCTTCTTGGTGGCGAGTCGCCTTGTCCTCCCTGGGCACCGGCTCCCCTATTGTGTTGGGGAGTTAGTGATCTGCGGCGGCGATCTCTGTTTCTTTGTGCTCTAGGGGTGCTGTTAGAGGACACCACAATCCATGGATCATTCAACATAAAAGATTCGTACCATTCTGGAGCCTCTGTGAAGGGGACATTTAACGCGTCACAGAATGGTCGGATATCTTCAGGTGTGCGTAGAAGTGCTGTATGGCCTCTCCATGTGGCTGAGAGGCAGAATGGAAATTTCCATCTGTAGGGAATTCCCCTGGAGCGGAGCATTTCTGTAATGGGACGCAGAGCCCTGCGTTGTCTCAAAGTGATATTTGATAAGTCCTGGAACAGTTTAATCTCCATTCCATTATAGATGATCCTGTTTTTTTCTCTAGCTTTTTTGAGAATCGCTTCTTTAAGAGGGAAGTTCACTAGACAGCATATTATGTCTCTTGGCGGTTCATTATCCCTTCCTCTGGGCCTGAGAGCTCTGTGGATCCTTTCAAATTCAATGGGTGATTCTAGGGGTCTGTCAAGCAAATCATTAAATATTGCAGTGGCTGTCTGTTCAACAGGGTTCTGATCCGCCATTTCAGGGACCCCTCTAATCCTTATATTATGTCTCCGCCCCCTGTTGTCCAAATACTCAAGATGGCGATGAATCTCAATTAAATGAGTTAGGTGCATGTCAGTATGTCTTTGTACCTGTTTTATGGCATCTGCATGGCGTCCTGACGTTTGCTCCAGTGCCCCTGTTCTTGCAGCCATCCCCTGTATCTCTGCCCTAATCTCTGTAATGGCGGCAGAGAAGGAGGCCTTGATGTCTGTAGTCATGGCCTGTAAGTTAGCCTGCAGATCGGCAAGGCTGAGGGCTTGTGGGGGTTGAGTGGAAGGGGATGTGAGGCTCTGTGAGGAGATTTGAGCGATCGCGCCGCTCGCGCTGTGTCCTGGACCGCTGTGTGGGGTAAGGGGTTTACTCGAGGCCGCGGCTTTTGGGCCTTCTCCCCGGCGGTGTCCGGAACATCGCGGAATTGTGGCGGTGGATTGATGCCTGGCTCCATCTGTGCCCTGGTATGTGGATGGCTTGGTACTGCCTTTTGGACGCCCGGATTCGTACCTTAGTGGCCGATGGCGGCGGATTTGTTCCCCTGTGCGCCGGAGGACTCGGCTCAAGCGTCCATCCTGGTCCGGAGTTAGGCCACGCCCCCTTGCAGTGCTTTTTGCGGTGCTTGCTGTGTTTTTTTGACGTGCATTGTTATAGCGTTTTTACCGCGATTTTACCGCGATTTGCGTTTTTTTTTTTTTAGCCATCAATTATTATTATTTTACATTTCCTTTAACCAGTTAACAACCGCCCTATAGACGAAATACGTCTACAAGGCGGTTGCTTAACTCTGGGAGGACGTCCATGGATGTCCTCCCAGAATCGCGGTTTACCACGCGGTTTACCACGTGATCGCTCCGTCCAATGACGGAGCGATCACTTGTAAACAAACCGGCGTCATGTGATGACGCCGGTTCCTCCCTCCCTTCTCTGTACCGAACGGTACAGTGTGAGAGGAGAGCGGAAGCAGCAGCAGCAGCTGCTGTGGGCTCGATCTGTGACACATGCAGTCACAGATCCAGCCATCAATCCCTCCCTGTGCAATACTCTGCAATAACACCAATACTCTGCAATACCCCCCATACTCTGTAATACCCCCCATACTCTGCAATACCCCCATACTCTGCAATACCCCAAAATACTCTGAAATACCCCAAAATACTCTGCAATACCCCAAAATACTCTGCAATACCCCACACTACTCTGCAATACCCCAAAATACTCTGCAATACCCTGCAATGTCGCCTATAGGAATTTTTAAGTAGCGAAGTTTGGCGCCATTCCACGAGCGTGTGCAATTTTGAAGGGTGACATCTTGGGTATCTATTTACTCGGCGTAACTTCATCTTTCACATTTATGCAAAAGAAGGAAGAAAAAATACTAAATTTGCTAAATTTTATAACAGAAACAAAGAAAAACTCATTTTTTTTACAGAATTTTCTGTCTTTTTTCTCTTATAGCGCAAAAAATAAAAAACTCAACGGTGATTACATACCACAAAAAGAAAGCTCTATTTGTGTGAAAAAAAGGACGAAAATTTCATTTGGGTATAATGTTGTATGACTGAGTAATTGTCATTCAAATTGTGAGAGCACCGAAAGCTGAAAATTGGGCAGGTTATTAAGTGGGTTTACGTGCCCAGTGGTCAAGTGGTTAACAACCAGCTATAAACAGGTTAAAAAATCGCTGCAAAATCGCGATAAAAACGCGGTACTTGCGTTTTGGATGCGGGTCCATTGAATTCTATTACATGCAAAACGCTGCATTTTGCATGAAAAAAGTCCCCGACCCTTTCCAAAAACGCAGAGGCACAAAAAAGCATTGATGTGAACATGTTCCATAGGAACCCATGTTAAAAAATGTCCCTGCTTTTCTGCAAAATGCACCAAAAAATGCATTAGTGTGAATGGAGCCTTACAAGGTACTATCACAGTGGTGATTAAGAATAAGCCGAACACCCCCCCCCCCCGGTTCAGTTAGCAGCAGAACATGTGAACAGGCAAAAAATTTGTTCGAACACGCGGACACTGTTAAAGTCTATGGGACACGAACATGAAAAATCAAATGTGCTAATTTTAAAGGCTAATATGCAAGTTATTTTCATAAAAGTGTTTGGGGACCTGGGTCCTGCCCCAGGGGACATGTATCATTGCAAAAAAAAGTTTTAAAAACTGACATTTTTTCAGGAGCAGTGATTTTAATAATGCTTAAAGTGAAACAATAAAAGTGAAATATTCCTTTAAATTTTGTACCTGGGGGTGTCTATAGTATTCCTGTAAAGTAGTGCATGTTTCCAGTACTTAGAAAAGTCCCTGCACAAAATTACATTTCTAAAGAAAAAAAGTAATGTAAAACTACTCGCTGCTATAATGAATTGTCGGGTCCCGGCAACACAGATAAAAGTACCGTATATCCTCGAGTATAAGCAGAGTTTTCAGCACCTTTTTTTGTGCTGAAAATGCCCCCCTTGGCTTATACTCGAGTCACCTTTTTGCGCCTGATCTTCTGGACTCTGGGGACCCCGTACCGGCCGGCCATAGGTCCCCTGGACACATGTACCCTTAATCTTCCTCTACAAGTGTGCAAAGTTTGTTGTCCGGGGAACCTACGGCTGGGGAGCACCGATTTTTAAAAGCCGGGCACCCCTTCCATAGACTTCTATGTTAAACGTCAGTCTAGGCATGGGCACAGTGAGGCATGGGCACAGTGAGGCATGGACACAGTGAGGCATGGACACAGTGAGGCATGCAGATGGACACCCTAGGCTTACACTCGAGTCAATCAGTTTTCCCATTTTTTGTGGTAAAATTTGGTGCCTCGGCTTATATTCGGGTCGGCTTATATTCGAGTATATACGGTAATTGAAAAAAACAGCATGGGTTCCCCCCTTAGTCCATTATCAGGCCCTTTGGGTCTGTTATGAATATTAAGGGGAACCCCAACCTAAATAAAAAAATGTGTGGGGTCCCCCCCAAATTCCATATCAGGCCCTTCAGGTCTGGTAGAAAAGAAAAAGGGGGTTCCCCTAGGTGGACTTTTAAGGCACTAATAGTATTCCAAAATATACAGGATATTGAGAGTAAAAAAAATGTTTTATTCACAATTGTACATATTTATCAAAAAAAAAAAAATATATTGATTTAAAATATACAGTTCCAATGATTGTCATCATATAAGTAAATACATGAAGAACCTTCTTTACACCCAATGCGTTTCAGGATAACTTTATTCAGGGGTGTGTAGAGAAGGACAATTAGTTCATGTATTATAAAGGATGATGAATATTTCATTGGATACGTTTTTTTTTAAAGAATTGAAAATATAAACAGCACGCTGGGTTCAATCAATGAGGTTGCCAGTCAAAGAAGAAATGGGTATCAGAATATACAATTAATGCAAGTTTGAGACGAACATTTATAAGGAACAGGTGTTCATCCCATTAGGGAGAAATTATTCCAAAGATCGAGAAGCCGGTGGATCAGCCAGAAGAGATATACTGGGACTGGGATGGAGGTCCCTGATTATATGAGATCCGCAACAAACCTAATAATGTCCGCTGTCAAACCGTACACTGTATTATTGACAGGATCAACCTTGCAGCTTGACGACCCAGCAACCCAGCTAAGTCGTCAAGCTGTCAAAAAGTGTCAAAATGTTAAGGTTCCAATGATGTAATCCAGTCTCGAGCGATACAGGAAAAAAAACGCCGCTACGAACGAGGTGCCCGGGCGAATTACGCTCTCCAGGTGTGACAGCTCTTTTATAGCTGAGAGCGGGGTCACCCGTCATGTGCGCTGGTGACCTTGTCCCCTTTCTGAAGCAAGGAGAAAGCCTGGGGTTACCCATTGATGTGTACAGGTGACCCCGCCCCCTCTAACGCGTCACGGGAAACCCGCGTTGACAATTATCAACCCTTCCACATGTTCTTAATAAATTGACATATGATTTTATCCTACTCACTTCATCTAAGAATTTGTCCATGCGGGATGGTTCCGATCAGCTCTTCGTATTGTGGTTGTTTTTGAATGCTAGTACCTGGGCCCCCAATACTCTTGTCTAATGTCTATGTCTAATAACTTGCATATACAGAGCCAAAGTGGTTCTGAGGAAGAGGGTCCTCCCTCGTAAAGCGTAGGCCGGTTTGCAATGCCCTCCGCCCCCCCCCCCCCCCCCCACTATCTGGTCCAGGTTGCAGGTGTCTAAAAGCATGGTTTCACTTGCTGATTTACTGACAAGCCTTTTTTATGGTATTTGTTTGTGAATATGACTATTGCTGTTTTTTTAATAAAAATGTATCTTTGGTAATGCACAAGGTCGGTGCACCCTCCTATATTTCTCTTTATATGTATCAAACATTATTCAGACAGTTCTTGATTACATGATGCCTGCTGGTAGGGTCCATTCTGCTGATGGAGTCCAACCTGCTTACATGCTGCCTGCTGATGGGGTTTAACCTACTTCCATGCTGCCTGCTGATGGGGTTTAACCTACTTCCATGCTGCCTGCTGATGGCATCCAATCTGCTGCCATGCTGCCTGCTGATGTGGTCCAACCTGCTGCCTGCTGATGGAGTTTAGCCTGCTGCCATGCTGACTGCCAATGGTGTTCAGCCTGCCTCTATGCTTGCCGATGGTGACCTGCTGTCCTCTGCCATGCATGCCAACGGTGACCTTCTGTGCTCTGCCAAGTCTGCCGATAGTGACCTGCTGTCCGCTGCAAAGCCTGCCAATGGTGACCTGCTGTCCTCTGCCAAGCTTGCCGATAGTATCGTGCTGTCTTCTGCCAGGTCGGATAATGCTGATTCGTTACTTGCTGATCAGCTGGACTCTGTTGACTTGGTTAAGCTCCCACCTGCTGATGTGTCTGAGGCTACTAAGTTTCCATTGTCATGTTGCTTAAATTGGTTGTCTGTTTGGTTTAAGATCCCTATTGTTGCCTGTCCTAAGTTCTTTTTATAGCCAGTTGAACCTGTTGTGCCAAGGCTGGGAAGTCCAGACATCCATTTTGAACATGAGAGCTGCTTCTTCTATTATAGCCCCAGTAGTAAAGTTCCTCTAGGGAAGGGCAGAGTTTTAAATTAACCTTGTCCTGACCTAGGAGTTAACTCTGCAATCCCAGGTGCATTTGGGAACCGGGGTTGGGTAACCTATGCATTGGGTAGACCGTGTGGCAGGTAAAAAGTGAAGCAGTCTCTAGCAACAGAGATGGGGAAGGTCCAGTTCTGATAGGACACCCTGGCATCAGGGTACCTGTATGGACCAAAAAATACGGTGTTAACCCTTCAAGTTGCCTTCAGAATCTCAGCATTGGGATGGATGCTGCATTAACCACATCAGCCCTGGAAGAATTGGCTGCTCAATGACCAGACCATTTTTTGCGATACGGCACTGCATCGTTTTAACTGACTGTATCTGTATATATAGATATATGATCATAAGTGATGCATATGCCACTTCTCAGACATTTCAAGAAAACCTCTGTATGCAGGTTGCATTATAAATACACATGATATTAAAAGTAAGAATATATGTTGACATGGAATAAATTAAAAATAATGTTTAGATTATCAATGACATCTCAGGTCATAGGGAAAAGTATGATTATAGCATCTGTTGATCTATAGACTTTGTTAGAAGAAAGAAATATACATGAGAAGTGTGATTTTATAAATAGAAGGTTTTAAAGAGTTACCGTATTTATCGGGGTATTGCGTGCTCCGGCGTATAGTGCGCACCCCTAATTTTGACCCGTTTTTCCTGTAAAAAAAACATTTTATTACATTTTACTACTTACAGTTTTGGTGCCTTGCCCAGTGTCCATCGGTGGCCTCGTCCGTCTACGGCCTCGGTGGTGTCCTCCCGGCTTCTCCCGCGTTGTCTTCATGTCGAATCCCCGCTTCCCGCGCTCAGTTTGAAGCCTCCGCCGATGTATACCGAGTGCAGTACACTAGGGTATATTCGGCCAGGCTCGGCTTCTCACGCATAAACGTCACAGAGCGTGACTACGAGTGAAGCCGAGCCTGGCCGAATGTACTCGAGTGTACTGCGCTCGGTATATGTCGGCGCAGGCATTCAAACACGGCGCGGGAAGCGGGTATCGGCGTATATCGCGCACCCACGATTTTGCCCTGATTTTCAAATTGCACAATATACGCCGATAAATACGGTAATCAGCATTATGAAAGCCGTCAAATTGTGATAATAAAAATATGAATGAACCTGTACTTAGAGTAACACATATTCATCGAACACATATCAAAATGATTCATGTATCCATATTAATAATCATTTTGCGTAGATTGATAGATATAATCTGTGTATGTTTAGAAAAAACTGTTTTAAAAGATATACATTCAGAAAAAAATCAGTAAAAATACCTAATAGAAGTCAGGCAATTAATACTGGCCCAGCGCACTAATGGAATTTAACTTATGTGGTTTTAGCACTTGCAAAAAATGCTAGTCATCAAATGTGTAAAGCAGTGCAGCAGCTATTATATAAAAAAACCAAATAGTTCAAGTATGCCTATAATCTCAATGATCTCTTACACTGATTAAAATAAACATTAACAGCGCTTATTTAAGCTCTCCGTGCTTAAAATGAAATGTGTCACCACATCCTGCTAAAATAAAAGGTTTCTGATGGAAAATACATATATGAAAAAACACATAGATAAACCTCAGTGTAACCTCAAATTAAATTATAATGATCACAGAGTCCTCAATACAAAAAAGGCTCTAAAATCTTCTGACAGTGATGGATGTCTGAGATACTAAAATACACAGATGCACAGGGTCCTTCTGTCAGTCCTAATGTAAAAGGAAAAACTTGAAACACACTTCAGCAATAACTGTGATGGTGCAAACATTGACACGTAGGGATCCCCCAAAGGGACCTCACTCACCAGATAGATGTCATCAATGAGCATAGAACGCTGACTGTCTCTCAGGAGTATGTTACAGTACAGTTGGATCTCTCCTCCGTGCTTCTGCTGACACCTGGTGGGCTCTGGTAGTGCTCAAATAGATGCGATCAGGGGTCAAGTCCTGGGGAAAAAAGTGTGGGAACTCCCAAGATCCACTCCCCCACCAAAAAAAAAAAAAAATGATACGCTCATATGCATAATTACTAAACTGCATGTTTTTTTTTTTTTTTTGATCCACTGTACCTTAGTAATCCTTTATTTTATCACCGGAACTTTAAGCAAGTTCTTTGTAAATCCCGCGATAACTCACGGCAAACCTCCGCAATATCTCCTGGGAACAATGACAAAAGCTCCCAGGAGACATTGCGGCATCGAGGAAGTGACGGAATACCCGCACACTACCTGATGAATCCATATACAGGAAGCGGCCAGTAACAAAGGATTACTAAGGTTCACCTGCCCCTGACAGTGACTAGAGCTGGGCATCGCCGCTTAGTGAAGGATTGGCTTGGCTGCTCTCGGCTGCTCTAGTCCTGCAAAGGGAACTGCGTTCCTGCTGTGGAAAAAGTGCAGGAACTCCGTTCCCACGCGCTCCCGCAGGACTTGAGCCCTGGATGCGATCATGTAAGGATAAGAGGGAGACTCCACATAGTGTAAAAACGTTTATTTCAAATGAGGAGAAGCACTCTTAAATGTTATGCTTACAGGATTAAAATTCAAAAATGGCGCTTAGTCACAATCAATAAGGCGAGCGGCTCTCACTAGTTCAGATGCCTGGGGATTCCTCCTCCTGACGCCGTGAGTTCCGGGATCCCGCTCACCTGGTTGGACGGTTGGATCATGTGGCCACGCCCTGATGCGTTTCGTGATTGGTTGTCACGTCTTCAGAGGGCGTGGCCACGTGTCGTGAACCAACCCTATATATAGCGCCGTTTATTCAAGCCGCCCGCCCTCTGCGTGACGTCGGCTGAATGATAACTGAGTACTGGGGACGCCCTGCGTTGACAACTCCAGCTGATCAGACGTGGCTGGCGTCACGTCTTCAGCTGCCAGCTACGCTTAGCGTCTATCTGTTACCTTGGTAGTGTCAACTGCCTGCGCCCCCAGTGGTCAATGTATATAGCGCGCTCACATAGTACTAAACACAACATACATTCAACCACCATATAGGTGTCATCATTCCAAGCCAGTATTTACTGGGTACCTTTCAAGCTTGGAAAATGCACCCACAAAGAATACACATCATGTTGTACTAGGACGACTTAAGCATTGGCAATCTGATATATAACAGGTATAAAGTACAGAGTACATAATGTTAAAATGTTACTAATACATTAGTTCCCGATCTGCATCTTTATATTACTCAATATAAAATATATAAAAGGATATTAAAAACAACAATTTAAAATATCTCAAAAGTCATCTAAAAAATCATCTAAAAAATGACATTAATGGTGTAGGCAATAACATTACCGACCCAAAACACATATATAATATTAGGACCGGCTATGAGGATCATAGTGTGTCATTGCACTTCCTCAAGAAACATGATCAAGACCCCATAGGCTTAAAATTTTGGGGAGTGGACAAAATTCATCCGAAGTGGAGAGGTGCCAATATGGTACGGGAAATTTCCAAGTCCGAAACAAAATGGATATACGTTTTTTAAAGATGGATATCTCGGTAACAGCAGCAGCTCTAGGTCCCCCTAAAAAATCCAAAGCAGACCCATAATCAAAGTACGCAGCCTGGTTGTGCAGGAAGGGGGATGGGCGAGCATGCAAAAAGTTGTAACCTAGAAATAACGACCCCCAAATGTTTGATACATTTTTTATATTAAAAAAAAGTACACTGATGATGTCACATATGATGAAACGCATTGGGTAGAACCGGAACACACCACACTGCACATGTGCTAACCAACCACCGCCATCTTGGTTTCTATCAAACGGATGTGTATGTGATGCAAAGTGCCTGTAAGTGCATATATTTTATTAAAACTACTCAATCTACTGGTTTACACTATGGTGAGTGTTTCTCTTTTCCTTTATGACACCATTACCATTGATTTCCTTTATATATCATTACCATACCATTGAGCTTGATTCCATATTGTTCTGTGGGAACTCAGCGGAGTGGCAGTCACAAATAGGACGTCTGATGGGCAGGTTGTATCAACGCTGAATGTCAGCAAGGCGAGCCATGGCTGTGTAAGATCTTCTGAAATTTTCCTGGCCTGCCGTAAGACGTCCTGGACCCCAGGGTATTTGGCAACGAATCGCTGCATGACCAAGTTCAGGACCAGTGCCATGCATGGCACGTGTGTAATTTTGCCCTGTTTCAGCGCACTCAGCAGATTGGCACCGTTGTCGCACACCACTTTACCAACTGTCAAATTGAGCGGTGTTAGCCACTGATCTGCCTGTGAATGCAAAGCTGAAAGGAGTGCAGGACCAGTGTGGCTCTTGTCTTCCAGGCACAACAAACGCAGCACAGCATGGCAACGTCTCACCTGGCATGTCAAATAGGTTCTGGGGATCTTGGGCGGGGCAGCGGAACAGACGGTAGCATCGGAAAAGAAGGAGTCAGCCGAGGAAGAGAGGGAGGACGTAGTAATCTACATGGGTAGCACGGGTTACATGCTCGACGGCCGTAAGAAGGTTCACCCAGTGGGCAGTAAAAGTTATATACCTTCCCTGTCCGTGTTTGCTAGACCAGGTGTCTGTGGTCAGAAGTATCTTGGCACCGACACTGTGTGCCAGAGATACATTCACTTGCCGCTGAACATGGCCATATAGCTCTGGGATGCCCTTCTGTGAAAAATATTTCTATCCTGGGACCTTCCATTATGGTGTTCCAATGGCCACACATTTTCGAAAGGCCTCCGAGTCCACCAATTTATATGGCAGTAGTTGGCGGGCTATCAGTTCCGACAAGCCAGCGGTCAACCGTTGGGCAAGAGGGTTATCCGGCGTCATTGTTTTTTTACGATCTAATATTTGGGCCACTGAATCCTGCCTTTTTGCAGAAGAACGTGATGACGGCATGATGAAAGGTGGAGTGGAGGACAATTGTGAGGAGAAGGAGAACGAGAAGAGGCTGGACGGGGAGAGCCTGGAGTGTGGCTTTGTGGGTTCTGATGGCGTTGCTCCCACTGGGCTTGGTGATGGGAGGCCAGGTGCCTTCTTAAGGCGGTCATCCCTAGGTGAGTGTTGGGCTTACCGCGACTTATGCGTTGACTGCAAAGGCTTCAGATGGCAAAACTATTGTCTGCAGCGGACACGTTAAAAAAAGCCCACACTGCGGAGCCATGGGCCCGGCATCCTGGGAGCGCCAGATGTGACCGTACATGGTTGATGGCTCGCTCCTGATACATTAGGAGTCTGGTTTGTCCCTCCTGTGCAATGTAAGTTCGGCCTGATTCTCCTCCCTATCTGCTGGTCCATCTCTCCCTCTGAACTCCCCTCCTCTCCCTCTCTTGTGGGCACCCATGTGACGTCTGTAGACATGTCATCATCGACGTCACCTTCCCCATCAGTAACAATAGAGATCCCGGAGTAGGCAGCAACAGCGGGCACCAACCTCCTTGGGGTGATCTGGGTACTGTCGTCAGACTGCTGAGTGCCAGCTGTTGCTGCCTCCTCTTCCTGATCCAATGCCAAGAATGGCCGCGCATCGGAAATGTCTTCTGATGGATCGGAAAATAATTCCTGTGACTCAAGCAGAGGGTATATGGTGGTGGTGGTGGTGTTGGTGGTGAGCCACTCAACCAAGTCTGGTACGTCCTTTGATGTAATCGAACGAACATTGTCCCACTTCCCAATTTGGCTCTGGCCTTAAGTTCCTGCCCTACCCCTACAACCCCTGCGGAAGGGCCTGCCTCTTCCTCTGCCTGTCATTTTTTAAATGACCCTGTGACAAAAGTCTCTAGAGAAGTGCAGTATATGTGGAAGAAGGTATATAACACCCCGCTTCAATCTGTCGTTTTGGGGGGCCACTGGTTTATCGCACCAGTTATGAAACTTTTTTTTTCAGTAAAGAGGCAAAAATTCTGCAGTACCCAAATACAATATTTTGAAAGTATATTTTTATATAACACCCCACTTCAATCTGTCGTTTTGGGGGGCCACTGGTTTATCGCACCAGTTATGAAACTTTTTTTCAGGACATTTTGTCAATGTGTGTAGTAGAGGTAATGCAGCGAAAGAGGCAAAAATTCTGCAGTACCCAAATACACCACCAGTCACAATGCTGCACAATACAAATCCACGGGGTGATGTGTGGTGGGGTGTCTCCTCTGTATTGACTCCTATAGTCCATCCCAGGCCTCCCCCTAGGACTAGAAGTCCCAGCATGCCCCGCTGGGACTTTGGCAGACAAGCAGTACTTTATTATCAAGCCTGATAACCGCTAATGAACGCTAATTCAAAGAAACTGTGAATATTAGGATGCAAGGCTGGATGAGTGAAGATCCAGCAATACAAAAAAAAACAAAGTCCAGAAACTGGCTGATGGTTTTTTAACCCCCCTGACGGTAAACCCGAGCGTGACTCGGGGTTGGTTTTACATGTTAGGATCGGCAAACCCGAGTCACGCTCGGGCTGGACGGGCTTACCTTTCGCTGGATTCACAGGCTTGGTTTACTCACCTTGTCCCTGGATCCAGCGATGCCACCCGCTGTGTGAGCGAGCGGGACCTCCTCGCTCGATTCACAGTCCCCGTGTGACGCCGATCTCCGTTCCCTGCGACGTTACGACGCACGGGGACGGAGAACGGCGCCAAATTCAAAAAAGTAAACAAACACATTACATACAGTATACTGTAATCTTATAGATTACAGTACTGTATGTAAAAAATACACACCCCCCTTGTCCCTAGTGGTCTGCCCAGTGTCCTACATGTACTTTTATATAATAAAAAATGTCATTTCTGCCTAAAAACTGTAGATTGTCCAAAAGTGTCCCTTTATGTCAAAAATGGTTTTAGAGCAGCTAGAAAACAGCGATAATAAATTATAATCACTTGCAGAAATGTGCGATAGCGATTTGCGGGGAAATTCGTCATAAAAAAAATAAAATAATGACAGCGACAATTCTGCAACTGCAAATTTCAGTGATTTTGAGTTGATTACATTATTGAATAATTTTTATTATAATTATATTATTATTTGTTATAATTATTTATTATATTATAATTTATAATTTTGTTTTAAAAAAAAAAATCATACCCGGGATGCCTACAAGACTCTTGCTTGGTCAGATTTAAGTGAGTTATTTCTAAAAATTACAGGCCTACAGTATAAAACGCCAATTTCCTTGCAAAATAAATGTACCGCTTTTGGTACGTAATTCCAGACAGAATCATACCGCCAGGGAGGTTAAGAACCTAAAACTAGATACAATATAGAATGGAAACTATAGAGGTGTTAGCGTTCTTGCAAGTTTTTGAGTGTGTGTATACACAGAGCTCACCATGCTTCTTCCGCGGTGGCTTCAGGCTTCATCTTCCCCGAAAAGGGCGTGAGGACGTAGGTGAGAGAGAACCAATCCCAACACACAGCTACGGCCTGAGAGGAGGGGCATGCTTTCACCAATAGCCAATCATAAAGCGCTACTGCCTTAGAGGCGGGACAAATCTTACTCAATAGCCAATCAACGCTAGCTACAGTCTGCAGGTCAGGACACGCTTCTAATTGGGAATCAGCAACACGCTGCCGCTTTATGGGCGGGACAAACCTAAGTCAATAGCCTATCAGCAAAGCGCATCGATCTTCCTGTGCGGGAAAATTAACCCCTTTGCGGGACTGTGGGAAGATGCAGTCTGTGCGTGAAGTTCCCGCAGAATCCGTGCGGGTTGGGAGGTATGGTATTACACCCCTATATACTGCACACCAAACAATAGTACACCTATTCCAGTCCTTGAAAGGACTTTTGTGGACCTGTTAGGTAACGATTTGTGTCACTGCAGTCTGTCCCTGCTCCGCACACAGCAACCTCTCCTTACACTGACAAAAAGTATATGTGTATTACACCCCTATATACTGCACACTAAATAGTACACCTATACCAGCCCTTGAAAGGACTTTTGTGGAACTGTTAGGTAACGATTTGTGTCACTACAGTGTGTCCCTGCTCCGCACACAGCAACTTGTCCCTACACTGACAAAAAGTATATAAGTGTATTACACCCCTATATACTGCACACCAAATAGTACACCTATATCAGTCCTTAAAAAAACTTTTGTGAACCTGCCAGGTAACGATTTGTGTCACTACAGTCTGTCCCTGCTCCGCACACAGCAACCCGTCCCTACACTGACAAAAAGTATATAAGTGTATTACACCCCTTTAATACTGCACACCAAATAGTACACCTACACCAGTCCTTAAAAGGACTTTTGTGGACCTGTTAGCTAATGATTTGTGTCACTAGTACTACAGCCTGTCCCTGCTCCACACAGCACAGCAACCTCTCCCTACACTGACAAACAGCAGAATGTAAAATGGCCACCAGATCAGGTCTATTTATAAGGTTGTCCTGTACCACCTGATGGATGTGTCATGGGTCAAAGTTCTTCTCAATGTAAAATGGCGGATCGCTGCGATTATCGCCAGATGTCCGCCTATTCGGCGGACCAGAAGAGTTGAAACTGTTATAGCTGCAAAGGGTGGCCCAACTCAATATAGAACCCTACGGACTAAGACTGGAATGACATTAAAGTTAATACTTTTGGTAATATTAGTGTACATGCACATTGGAATGGCTTAGGCAGAAAATACATTAGAAAAAGCTTATATTTATTATAAGTGAAATTCTGCCTAAAAGGTGAACTTAGCCTTTTAATCCACATAATGTGAATGCTTTGCTGAGTGGCTCAATACACTCCTTTAGATCTGGGCATCACAGATGGGGTTTGTGATTTGCAGTAAACCCTGCTTTGTCATTTTGATTCTTTTCCACTAAAACTGAGGCAGTGCTGTGAAAGGCCCAGAACAGGCTCCCAACTTTTCCTACTTTGCACAATTGTAGTATCTCTGTAGTATGTATACACCGAGAAGTGTGAAAGTGTTAAAACATTTTTTTTTTATTTCAGCAATATTACTGCAATCTGTAGTCTTGAGTTGCCATTATTTGTACTGCTATCAGTCTTGTCATATCCGAGCTGTACCTGCCTTGGAAACATTGTTTGTTGTCCTGCAGAATTACCTTATTGAAGAAAACATCTGCTCTTATGCACATGTGATAGCCATTTTTCATATTCCTTATCATCTCATGGCAGAACGTTAAAAACAAAATTCACTCGAATGAATGATCTTTAAAGGTCATTCCCTCAGAAATCAGTGATCCCATGCGATGAAGCAATCAGGTTTGGTTGGCATGCTGTACACATGAAAGTGCTATTCAGTTGAATAAAAACTTTGAAGGGCTTTAAATGTCTTTTACCTTATTAAAGGTATTTCCTTATCTTGTCATACAAGCCAAATTAGCAGGAAATGAAAGCTGGGCTTACACAACATTGCAGTCCCAATAGCTAGACAAACTGAGTTAAATGAAAATTTAGATCAAGACCTAGATTGATCTTAATTTAGAGAGAACAGAAATACCACAGCACTCAACATCACCTATATACTGTAAATAAATATATACAGTGCCTTAAAGTATTCATACCCCTTGAAATGTTCCACATTGTGTCATGTTACAACCAAAAATGTAAATGTATTTTATTGGATCCTGTTCCCTCACAACTACTACGCTCACCCTCTTCTTCTATCCTATGCTCCCTCACTCACATATTCAATCTCTCACTCTCTCTCTCTAGTGGCACTTCCCCCCCTAAAACATGCACAGATCACTCCCATACTTAAAAAGCCCTCCTTGGACCTCACCAACCTGAACAACTTAAGACCCATCTCATTGCTCTCATTCTAATCTTCTAGAATGCTTAGTCTACAACCGTCTTAGCTCCTACCTCAGCGAAAATAGCCTTTTTGACCCCTTACAGTTTGCCTTAATAAAACTCAGTAATGATTTACTAACTGCTAAAACTAACAGCCAATACTCCATACTCCTACTACTTGACCTCTCTGCGGCCTTTGATACTGTTGACTACCCGCTCCTTCTCAATAAACTCCATTCCCCTGGTCTCCAAGATTCTGCTCTATCCTGGTTCTTTGCCTACCTGTCACAGCGCTCCTACAACTCTGTCTCCTCCTTTCCATTGCCCCTTTCTGTGGGGGTCCCCCAAGGCTCTGTTCTTCTACCCCTTCTCTTCTCTATTTACACCTCCTCCCTTGGTCACTTGATAACCACCCACGGCTTCCAATACCACTTATGCGCCAATGACATCCAAATCTATCTGTCTACTCCTCACCTCACTCCTTCAGTCTCCTCTCACATTACTAACTTACTAACTGACATATCAGCATTAATGTTGCACCACTTCCTTAACCACTTGCTTACTGGGCACATATACCCCTTCCTGCCCAGGTGAAATTTCAGCTTTTAGCACTGTCACGCTTTGAATGACAATTGCGCAGTCGTGCGACGTGGCTCCCAAACAAAATTGGCGTCCTTTTTTCCCCACAAATAGAGCTTTCTTTTGGTGGTATTTGATCACCTCTGCGGTTTTTATTTTTTGCTCTATAAACAAAAATAGAGCGACAATTTTGAAGAAAAACACAATTTTTTACTTTTTGCTATAATAAATATCCAATAAAAAAAAAATATATATTTTTTCTCAGTTTAGTCCGATAGGTATTCTTCTACATATTTTTACTAAAAATAAAAATCACCAATAAGCGTATAGTGATTGGTTTGCGCAAACGTTATAGCGTCTACAAAATAGGGGATAGAATTATGACATTTTTTTTATTATTATTATTTTTTTACTAGTAATGGCGGCGATCTGCGATTTTTGTCAGGACTGCGATATTGCGGCGGACACTTTTGACACATTTTTGGGACCATTCACATTTATACAGCGAACAATGATATACATATGCACTGATTACTCTATAAATGTGACTGGCAGGCAAGGGGTTAACACTATTGGGCGAGGAAGGGGTTAATGTATTCCCTAATTAGTGATTCTTACTGTGGGGGGTGACTGGGGGAGGTGACCGATGGTTGTCCCTATGTACAAGGGACACACCATCAGTCTCCTCTCCCTGACAGGACGTGGACAGGACGTGGAGCTCTGTGTTTCGCCTTGACTATTGCAACTTCCTTTTCATTGGCCTGCCTCTCCATAGGCTATCCCCTCTTCAGTCTATTATGATAAGTCTGCTGCCAGACTTATTCACCTTACCAATAGCTCAGTGTCTGCCAACCCTCTCCTCCAATCCCTACACTGGCTGCCAATCACCCAGATTTAAATTCAAAATACTAACCACAACATACAAAGCCATTCACAACTCTGCCCCAAGCTACATCAACAATCTTGTCTTCAAATATCACCCAAACCGTCCTTTCCGCTCTTCTCAAGACCTCCTACTCTCAAGCTCTCTCGTCTCCTCCTCCCATGCTCATTTCCAGGATTTCTCCAGAGCCTCTCACATCCTCTGGAACTTGCTACCTCAACCTGCCTGGCTATCCCCTATTCTCTTCATCTCTTCGGGAAGCCTATCACATCTCCAACTAACCTTTTATCACTTCCATCAGCTCATTCCCCACAGTTACAACCTTTTGTACAATCTGCCCCACCCTATTAGATTGTAAGCTCTTCTGAGCAGGGCCCTCTTAATTCTCTTGTATTTTATTGTATTATAACTGTATTGTCTAGCTTTTATATTGGAAAGCGCTGCGTAAACTGTTGACGCTATATAAATACTGTATAATAATAATAATAATAATAATAATAATAGACAAACACAAAGTGGCACATAATTGTGAAGTGGAAGGAAATTGATAAATGGTTTTCATTTTTTTTTTACAAATATGTGAAAATAGGTGTGCATTTTCATTTAGCCCCCTCAGTCAATACTTTCCCCTGAGTCAATACTTTGTAGAACCAACTTTCGCTACAATTACAGCTGCAAGACTATTTGGGAATGCGAGGCCGGGGTTTGGGCCTGCGAGGCCACGTGCGCAGCCATGCGTTGGGACCTAAACAGCTCCGGTATGTTTCTGCTGAGCTGCGTACCTGAGTCAAACGCTGCCCGGGATGCAGAGGAGCTCCGTGTGGATCTGCTCATAGCGCTCGTAAGGAGTAGGTTCCTCGAAAAAGCTATTGTTAAGCATGGGTGTTAACCAGATCCCTAAGTATTTGAGCACCTGTGGTACCCAATCGCAAGGGATGTTTACACTCCTTGCAAAGGTGATCAATTTTTTGTTTTAAATGTATAAAAATAATAATAAAAAAGGAAAGCGCCCCTTCCCCGCAGTAGTGAATGCATATGTAGGTCATGCATACATCTGAGTGAGAGCAATGATTCTAGCACTAGACCTCCTCTGTAACTCTAAACTTGTAAGCTGTAGAAAATTTTAAAGCTTTGCCTATGGAAACTTATAAGTACCATAGTTTGGCGCCATTCCATGAGCACATGCAAATTTAAACCATGACATGTTAGGTTATTATACAAAAAATTGGGGTATATATTATGTTTTTGTTTGTTTTTTATTCATTAAAGTGTATTTTTTCCAAACAAATTGCATTTGAAAAACCGCTGTGCAAAAATCCTGTGCAAAAATGTCAACAACCGCCATTTTATTCTCTAGGGTCTCTGCTATTAAGTAGCAATTATCTAGCAAAAAATACTGATTTTACCTTGTAAGCTAATGTCAGAATAAGGCCCGGTCAGCAAGTGGCTAGGCACACAGTTAACCCTTTGATCGCCCCCTGTCAACCCCTTCGCAGCCACTGTCATTAGTAAGTGACCGCATATTTTTAGTACTGATCACTGTATTAGTGTCACTGATTCCCAAAAAGTGTCTACACTGAGAAGCATTCTGAACCTGTTTTGAGTGTGTTGCTTACTCACTGCACAGGTAATGGCTGACACCAGTGAATTTGAGCATCAAGTCCAGGATCCAGAGGAAGGTATCCAGATTATAGTTAGAAGAGGCGGTAGGGGTAAAAGTGTCAGGGCACTAATTTCGAACTAATTTTATATGACAAGCCCAGCAACTAGGGAAATTAAAGAAAAATGTGTAGGTAGTGGAGCAAGCAGAAATGTGTTTATAGCAATGCAGGGTCTATAATATAGTCCATTTAAAGGAGTTGTAAAGGAAAGCAATTTTTTTTTTGCTAATATGACTGTTTACAGGGTATAGAGACATAATAGTTAACTGATTTCTTTTAAAAATGATTAAAAATAGATAAAAATCAATCATATAATGTACCTGCGGTTTCTAGTTTCATTTTTGAATGTTGTTTCCTGCTTCTGTGATGTACAGAGCCACAGAGCCAATACAGGGCAGTGATGGTTTGGAAAACGAAACTGATTGGTGCTGTGGGGTTTTAGACACACAGTAATCACACCTCCTTGATTAGTGACCACAGAGAGAAAGCTCCCAGTACCGTGGTCATCAGGAAACAGACAACCAGGAAGTGTGGAGATCAGAGAAGAATTACAGCAACTTGAGAGCAAAAACGAACAATGAGGACATGAAAACAGCACTGCATTAAGGTAAAGGAAGCTATTAAGATAAAAATAAATTCCTTTACAAACCCTTTAAGCTACAGTCCCTTTATATTAGGTAGATACACAGTCAATGTACTCAGGGTCGGGGGGGGGGGGGGGGGGGGGGGGTTAGTGGAAGCGGTCTCCAAAAATGCAAAAAATAAAGAAGAAACATGCGCCTCTAAGTGTACTGTAGACTGTTAAGCATTTAATAGTAGATTAAAAGAATAAAACTCACATGGAACATGGGTAATAGGCATGTTTAATGATCCAGTGGTAGGAAGCTTCACTGGTCTGCCCTGAGAGCCCTTTCACTCCACTTGTGGTGCTGTCCTGACCGGCAGGATGCTGGTAAGATGGTGGATGGTTGAGAACAAGGGCTGAAACACAAGCTAGAACACAGGCTGGACCGCAGCGTCGTCCGTGATTGCGTCACCGGCGTGCTCACGACACATTTCGGAGCACGCACACTAGGGAAAAACACTCCTTTCTCAAAAGCTTAAGATATCATGCACGTGATTCCATATCCTATATGCATGGTTTCATCCCGTGGCCATCTCTGCATCTACTGTAGCTATTTTGTCATTGTGTATGAGAGACAAGCGATTCACGGTTAGCACTGCCTATAGTGCTATTTTTGTAAGAGCACTAATTTATCTTTTAAATAAATGTGAGTTTTTTTTTAACAAAGAGCACTAGGGTTTTGTGCTTTTTCTTCCTGCATGTATGCTGTTGGGATCTGAGATCAATTTATCCATCCACCTGATTAGGAGGTAGTGAAGAATTGGAGATATTAGCTGATTTCTTCATCCCCCAGAGAGGAAAAAACTGCGTGGTGAGACCTACTGGTAATGCAGGGGTCATATCAGTGAGGTGAGAGGCTTCTCTACATGTGTGGTGGATTCACTTTGCTTATATACATGTCACAGACTCACAGTGGTGATTTCAGTGGATTCAAGCTGGATATCATTTATCGTTTTTTCAACACTCTGCACGTTTGGACATTTATTGGACTTTATTTGCATATTTAGAGATATTTAATCATTGTATTTTTTGTATGCACAGTTTTTTATGCAAATTGTTTTTGTTTACATATTATGAAAGTTTTTTGGGGTAAGATATACGTATATATTTTTCATGAGAGTTGCGCTACATCATTTTATGGATAAACATTTATTAAAGCGGGGGGTTCACCTGGAAAACACATTTTTAACATTAGGTTGAGGCTAATTGTGGGAATCACAATCGGGTGTTTTTTTAAAAATCAATGCAGTACATACCGTTTTAGAGATAGATGTTCTCCGCGGCTTCCGGGTATGGTCTGCGGGACTGGGCTTCCTATTTGATTGACAGCTTTCCAACTGTCGCATACAGCGCGTCACGAGTTGCCGAAAGTAGCCGAACGTCGGTGCGCAGGCGGCGTATAGAGCCGCACTGACGTTCGGCTTCTTTCGGCAACTCGTGACGCGCTGTATGCGACGGTCGGAAGGCTGTCAATCAAATAGGAACTCCCAGTCCCGCAGACCATACCCGGAAGCCGTGGAGAACATCTATCTCTAAAACGGTATGTACTGCATTGATTTAAAAAAAAAAACACCCGATTGTGCTTCCCACAATTAGCCTCAATCTAATGTTAATTTTTTTTTTTTCGAGTGAACCCCCGCTTTAAGAACTTTAGGAACAAGCCAACACAAACACTTTAAGAATTCTTTAACCAAAACGTTGTCACAGATACAAATATAAAAGGCTCAGCTCTTCTAACATTGTATACTGTATGTAATTCGTCCATAATCATTTTTATTAAAATAATGATCAATTTATGACTTTGTGTGTTTTATTTCATTTTAACAAGATTAAAACATTTGGTAACTTGTAATGTAATATGTATAATATATTTACCATATTTTGATACTGTTGAAAAATATAAATATATACCTAAATTCACAATAGTAGGTAAATCTTTTTTTCCCTCATCAAATGGATAGTCAATTGATCTTATCAGAGAAAGGTGCAGTAAAACATGATTACAGTTATTGTAGTTAGCAAGTGCTTCTTTTTCTAAAGTTCCATACGCACCTCACATTCTATGGCTCTTTTTAAAACTGACATTTTGCAAAAGCAAATGTCTTCTTGTACAATTTACTATATTCTGTTTTCACAAAACTCTGCCTTTGAATATGTCATGAAATACATTGTCATCAGGAAGATCTTTTAATTTAATTAATTTGCAGGGGAAGTAACTGCCTTAGTATAAAATAAGAGTACACTAATGAAATCTTTCAAGCATAACAAAAAAACAATATATTAAAATAATTATTCTCTCTTTCCTAATGTCTCCCCCCCTCCCCTTCCACCTCTCCCCTCCGGCTCCTAAAGAAATTTTGTTATATTTACCAAGAGCCTAAATTCATCCATTGTTTCCACATTTTTGACAATTGTTTTTTTATATACCCTTCATTTTTCTTTGTACACTATTTGTGATGTGTGCAACCTGTGGAGGAAATCTGGAACTCAGTTTGAACTTTTCATTGAAAACTGTTCCGAATGCAATAATTCATAGCAACCAGTCAGAAATTATTAAAGGGTAACTTCACTTTCGTGGGGAAATAAAATAGCAAATAAAGAAAAAATAATCTAGCGTGTACAATTGTGACACAAGTCATATTGTAATTGAATGATATCAAAAATTACCTTTCCTTTTCAATCTGCAGCCTGGGGTTGTTTTTGTACATGGAATGTGTACTGACTACCCCCAGAAACATACTTTCCTGCTCGTGTGTCACCAATATTCCCAGAAGTCTGCCTAAGATACAAGTCAGATTTTAGGCATCCCCTGCAACAAAAATTTCATTTTTGGTGAGATACTCCCAGTAGGAACCCATCTAAAGGGATGCAGGCCCAGCAGCTTTACTCATAAGAGCACTGAAGCTGCACAGCTGACGGACAATTATGAAACCACTCCCATTAGACCCACTCAGAACAGAGGCACAGAGAAACAAACCGTGATTTCTTAACCTTAACGAAAGGTAGGATCTGCAACAAAGGTTGTTATAATCCTTGTAATGTACGTAAATCACCCAGAAGGGAATGTTGTTTTTTTCTCAACAAAAGTGGTTATCTAAAACATATTTCTTTCCTACACAAGATAGAATGCCATCACTGTTGTAACCAAAGCATATTTATTTGGAATTATTTAACCACTTGACCACTGGGCACTTAAACCCCCTTCCTTACCAGACCAATTTTCAGCTTTCGGTGCTCTCACATTTTGAATGACAATTACTCAGTCATACAACACTGTACCCATATGAATTTTTTGTCCTTTTTTCACACAAATATAGCTTTCTTTTGTGGTATTTAATCACCGTTGTGTTTCTAATTTTTTGCGCAATAAAAGAAAAAAAGACTGAAAATTCTGTAAAAAAAAAAAAAAAAAAAAAAAAAAAAATAAGAATTCTACATATCTTTGATAAAAATAAGTACAAATTGGTGTATATTATTTGGTCTTTGTGAAAGTTATAGAGCCCACAAGCTATGGTGCCAATATCTGAAGATTGATCACACCTGAAGTACTGATGGCCTAGGTCATGTCTTGAGACCCTAACATGCCAGAAAAGTACAAATAACCCCCAAATGACCCCTTTTTGGAAATAAGACATTTCAAGGTATTTAGAAAGAGGCATGGTGAGTTTTTTGAAGTTTTATTTTTTCCCACAATTCTTTGCAAACCAAGATTATTTTTTTTTTCACAACATTTTAATTTTAGCAGGTTATTTCTCACACACAGCATATGCATACCACAAATTACACCCCAAAACACATTCTGCTATTACTCCCATGTATGGCGATACCACATGTATGACACTTTTAGACAGCGTGGCCACATACAGAGGCCCAACATGCAGGGAGCACCTTCAGGCGTTCTGGAGCACCCAGGCCAATTCTGACATTTCTCTCCTACATGTAAAATTCATAATTTATTTTCTAGAAAATTACATAGAACCCCAAAACATTTTTAGCAAAGACCCTAGAGAATACAATGGCAGTCTTCGCAACTTTTTATCTCACACAGTATTTGCGCAGCAATTTTTTTAACATGTTTTTTGGGGGGAAAAATGGTTTGTGCTTTAAAAAAAGCAAAACAGTAAAGTTAGCCCAATGTTTTTGCATAATGTGAAAGATGAAGTTACACCGAGTAAATAGATACCTAACATGTCACCCTTCAAAATTGCACACAAATTCCACGAATGGTGCCAAACTTTGTTACTTAAAAATCCCCATAGGCGACGCTTTAATTTTTTTTTACTGGTTACATGTTTTGAGTTAGAGGAGGTTTAGGGCCAAAATTATTGCTCTCGCTCCAACATTCGCAGAGATACCTCACATGTGTGGTTTGAACACCGTTTTCATATGAGGGCGGGACTTATGAATGCGTTCGCTTCTGAATGCGAGCACACGGGGACAGGGGCGCTTTATTTTTACATTTTTTTTATTGTTCGCTTTCGTTTATTTATTTTAGTTTGACACTTTTTTCCCCAAAAAAATATTTTTTGATCACTTTTATCCCTATTACAAGGAATGTAATAGGAATATGGCATGACAGGTACTCTTTATAGTGAGATATGGGGTCAATAAGACCCCACATCTCACCTCTAGTCTGGGGAGCCTGAAAAAAAAAAAAAGATCCTGGCTTCGATCGTAGCAGTGAGCAGGTAGAAGCACCGGAGGTCGGCAGGAGGGGGGACGTCAAGAACGATCAAGCAGTGGAACTTTTGCTATGTACATTCTTATGGTGTAAGGAATCACTGGCTGAAAAAGCTGATATCTGAATGATGCCTGTAGCTGCGGGCATCATTCAGATATCCCCTCACAAAATCAAGGACATCATATGATGGCTGGTGGGTGGGAAGTGGTTAAAACACATTTTTTTAACACATAGTTATCCATTTATACAATATTTCTAACACATAACATGTACATACCAAAAATGATACTCCAAAATAGATTCTCCTACTCCTCCTGAGTCAAATATTGGTAAAAAGATGAGGGATGGACAGCCGCACTCCAAACCAAACAGGTTGTCTTTATTCAAATCAACAGCAAGAACACAGCAGATCACAGCAATAGGAACAGGAGAATACCGACGTTTCGCACTGGCTTCAGTGCTTATTCATGGCTAACATGCATTGAAACTGTTCAGTATATATAGAGATCAGAGGCTAGTGTGTGACCTGATTGAATAATTGGCTGAGGGTTGTCCGCAATCATTGGGCACACCAGAAGTCAATATCAGATTACAGACTGCCTATACATATCCAAGGGAACATAAAAAGAAAAAAACAAAAAACAAATGTGAAATGTTGTTGAACAAAAATCCAAGGTGCCAAAAAAACAGATGTGATCCACATAAATATTATTTAGACTAAGCATATATGAGTAAAATAAACATAGTGAGAATAAATACTGTCAAACCTCTTAACAAGACAATATATGCCAGTATAGATGTGGCAACAGGTTAAATAGATCGTGAATATAGAAGAATAAAGCGATGAAATAAATATAAACACGAATACACGTGTGGTGAAATGCTATTTCTAGATTGCCACATTGGCCATATATGCCAAAAAGTGTGTGAATATCTTGGGGGTTAAGCTGTATGAGTGTATAAACTCAAGTATCTATGGTTGCAATGGTGTGTCCATTAAGCAGACCTTCATCCCAATGATGATTCAAAAAATAATAAAGGAGGTGTACTATAGATCCTCTTATTAACTAGGAAACCCAGTGATATGTGAGTGTGTATTGATGCAAAGTGATGCATTCTAAAGACGTAAGTAAAAAATGCAGTGTATATCTATGGTATATTCAAGTGGAGAAAATCTTTTTTTATATATAATTTTTTTTTAATTTTTTTGTTAATTTATTAATTGAGAAAAAAATGCTCAATAAAGCAGTGTAGAGCGGTGACGAACCGTCCTGTGAAAATGTGGAAAAGCACAAATGGACAACATATGAAAAAGGACGATTATAGTGTATAACGGAAAATGGGTATGAAAATCCAAAAACTAAATAGTTCCAAAAATGAATATGCGACCTACAGATGCACTCGTAGTATAAAGCCCTGTGGTATAATACCCCATGGAACATGGAAATATTAAACATTGATATTGTCTGTGTCTGCATATTAATGGATCTGTGAGTCCCGTCATATGTAATTAAATAAAAATAAAAATGTGGGGAGGGGGGGAGCGTGGGAAGGACGGGGGAGGGGAAGGAAAAAAAAAAAAAGGGGGGAGGGGGGGGGGGGGGGACAAATGTCATGGAAACACGAGCCCGGACTAAACACTAACAGAAACATAATGGGCCAAAGTGAGCATCAAGACTAGAGAATGTGGCTCATACACATATGCAAATATTTAAAAATGCATAATTGTAGTAAAATAACTCTAAAAGAAATGTCGCATGAAATGAATACAGGCATGTGCCTTTGACATATGGAGTGTGGCCGAGCTAGAGGAACCATGACATAGGCTCTGGTAAGATATGTCTTAAGTAAAATTTCATTGAAAAATGTGCATGTTTGTGTGTGCAGATATGTAAAAAAATAAAATTTAACTGCACATGCACATATACAAAAAGATCTATAAAAACAGAAAAATGCATGAAATTGTGTCCGCATAGCGCGCATGGTCATTGAAGACTTTTGACATAATGGCAATGGATGTGCATTGGTTAATGAAAATAAATTTTCATATGTTGTCCATTTGTGCTTTTCCACATTTTCACAGGACGGTTCGTCACCGCTCTACACTGCTTTATTGAGCATTTTTTTCTCAATTAATAAATTAACAAAAAAATTAAAAATGTTTTATATATAAAAAAAGATTTTCTCCACTTGAATATACCATAGATATACACTGCATTTTTTACTTACTTCTTTAGAATGCATCACTTTGCATCAATACACACTCACATATCACTGGGTTTCCTAGTTAATAAGAGGATCTATAGTACACCTCCTTTATTATTTTTTGAATCATCATTGGGATGAAGGTCTGCTTAATGGACACACCATTGCAACCATAGATACTTGAGTTTATACACTCATACAGCTTAACCCCCAAGATATTCACACACTTTTTGGCATATATGGCCAATGTGGCAATCTAGAAATAGCATTTCACCACACGTGTATTCGTGTTTATATTTATTTCATCGCTGTATTCTTCTATATTCACGATCTATTTAACCTGTTGCCACATCTATACTGGCATATATTGTCTTGTTAAGAGGTTTGACAGTATTTATTCTCACTATGTTTATTTTACTCATATATGCTTAGTCTAAATAATATTTATGTGGATCACATCTGTTTTTTTGGCACCTTGGATTTTTGTTCAACAACATTTCACATTTGTTTTTTGTTTTTTTCTTTTTATGTTCCCTTGGATATGTATAGGCAGTCTGTAATCTGATATTGACTTCTGGTGTGCCCAATGATTGCGGACAACCCTCAGCCAATTATTCAATCAGGTCACACACTAGCCTCTGATCTCTATATATACTGAACAGTTTCAATGCATGTTAGCCATGAATAAGCACTGAAGCCAGTGCGAAACGTCGGTATTCTCCTGTTCCTATTGCTGTGATCTGCTGTGTTCTTGCTGTTGATTTGAATAAAGACAACCTGTTTGGTTTGGAGTGCGGCTGTCCATCCCTCATCTTTTTACCAATATTTGCCTTAGTGCATTGCCTGCACCCTTGGAGTCCTATATTTTTGAAACGACCCTACAATAGACCTACCTTGAGCGGTGATCTTCTCTCTCATTACTCCTCCTGAGTACCGCGATACCACATGTGATACCACATGTGTGAGACTTCCATAGCCTGAGAGGCCGAGTACAGCTAAGCATTGCTGGGTATGGCTTGGTATGGCTGGATACGACTGGGTATCGCTGAGTACGGCTGGGTACAGCTGGGTATTGCCGAGTATGGCTGGGTATGGCTGTGTATTGCAGAGTTTGGCTGGGTATCACCGAGTATATGGCCGGGTATGGCTGGGTATCTCAGAGTATGGCTGGGTATCTCAGAGTATGGCTGGGTATCTCAGAGTATGGCTGGGTATCTCAGAGTATGGCTGGGTATCTCAGAGTATGGCTGGGTATCGCAGAGTATGGCTGGGTATCGCAGAGTATGGCTGGGTATCGCAGAGTATGGCTGGGTATCGCAGAGTATGGCTGGGTATCGCAGAGTATTGCAGAGCATGGCTGGGTATTGCAGAGCATGGCTGGGTATTGCAGAATATGGCTGGGTATCACAGAGTATGGCTGGGTATGGCTGGATATTGCAGAGTATGGCTAGGTTTAGCAGAGAATGGCTGGGTTTAGCAGAGAATGGCTGGGTTTAGAAGAGTATGGCTGGGTATGGCAGAGTATGGCTGGGTATGGCAGAGTATGGCTGGGTATGGCAGAGTATGGCTGGGTATGGCAGAGTATGGCTGGGTATGGCAGAGTATGGCTGGGTATGGCAGAGTATGGCTGAGTATTGCAGAGTATGGCAGGGTATTGAGGGATGGCTGAGCATGGATGGATGGATGGCTGGGATGAGTGCTGCAGTTGTCACAGAGCACCGCTGTGGGCACTACAGATCCAGCCCACAGCGCTGCTGCCATCGATCCCTCCCCCTCTCCTCTCACAATGTACCGATCGGTACAGAGAGGGGTGAGAGGAACCAGTTTGTTAACAAGTGATCACTCCGTAATTTGACGGAGTGATCACATGGTAAACGGCCACAATCAGCGGTCATTTACCGTGATCCATGATGCACTGGGTCTTCTGGACCCGGCGGTCATGGACATTCCCATGTGCACGCCCCAGGGCGCGAGCGGAAGCACGATTCTGGGAGGACGTCAATGTACGCCCTCCCAGAATTAACAAACCGCCTTGTAGCCATCATTTGGCTATGGGTGGGTCGTCAAGCCGTAATATATTTTCTTTTTTACTATATAATACTTTGACTCGCTGTGGTGTACACTACTGACTTTAAACTACAAGTTTCCTTAGCTTTAATTCAAATTGAGAGGACATTTTAAAATTTTACAATTCCTTTGGTGGCTGTCCACAGCCTTCATACAACAAAGTGATCAGTCTAATGATAGCCATACACAGGGAAAGTTTTTAGCAGCATTCTTTTGGAAAAAAAAAAAAAGTGAAATTAACAGTTTATATATCATTATATATTTACAAAAGGAATGGGTGGTGAATCAAAACAATCTGTATGTTTTATTGTCAAAAGCTGGTTTAAAGTAGTGGAACCTTCTAGAAAATGCAGTTTTATTTACAATAAATGTGTCAGATGCAAGTATTCCATGTAAGGAACAGTGTTGCCAACCGTCCGTATTTTTACGGACAGTTCGTTAAAACGGGCACTTTTTTCCACCGTTCGTAAATGTCTGTGGTTTGCGGAAATGTGCCAGTAAAAATAGCCGAGATCGGTTTGGCTTGGAACTGCTCATGGAGATTGGAGGCAGGGGGTGATTGGAAGCAGGGGGTGAAAGGTGGCTGGGGTGGCACTGCAGAGGGGGATGGAGGCAGGGGGCAATGAAGGCAGGGGGAGATTGGAGGCAGGGGGTGTTAGTGGCAGGGGGGTGATTGGAGGCAGGGGGTGTTGGTGGCACCGCAGAGGGTGGGGGATAGAGACAGGGGTTGTTGGTGGCACAGCAGAGGGGGATGGAGGCAGGGGACGATGGAGACAGGGGGCCTGGCGGAGATTGGAGGCAGAGGGAGATTGGAGGCAGGGGGAGATTGTGGCACCGCAGAGGGAGGTGAAGGCAGGGGGTGTTGGTGGAAGAGGGGGTGAAGGCAGGGGGTGTTGGTGGCAGAGGGGGGTGAAGGCAGGGGGTGATGTGACTAAAAAAATTGCCCTTATTATATCGAAAATAACAAAAATATGTTTTTTTACCTTAATATCTACCTTAAATCACTAGGAAAATTTATTCTTACCTGAAATTTTCTTTTCCTGTAGTCCGTAGGCGGCACACAATGGGTTAAGCTTTCCATCTAACCCCTAAAGGAAGAAAACTTAAACAAGCAGTGAGACAAGTTAAATCAATTAATCAATTAATCAAGCACAGCAAGTCCACCTGTCCTGAAGCTATAAACCTCCCCCAAGAACACACACAGACGTATCTTATGCAGCAATAGAGTAATTTTAATGGGAGGGTAAACTTGTGCCGCCTACGGACTACAGGAAAAGAAAATTTCAGGTAAGAATACATTTTCCTATTCCTGGACGTCCTACGGCGGCACACAATGGGATTTGCAAAGCAGTGCAAGAAAGAAAGGGAGGGACATCAATGGTTTATGGCACCTTGAAGCACTCTCGAGCCAAAGGCCGATCCCTCGGACGAAACTACATCGATTCTGTAGTGTCTTATGAACGTGTTCGGTGAAGCCCACGTAGCTGCCTTACAGATCTGGTCCTTTGGGACATGATACCTCTCAGCCCAGGACGTAGCTGTAGACCTTGTGGAGTAAGCTCTTAAGAGAAGAGGGGATTCTTTGTCTTCTAGAAAATAACAGTGCTTGATGGTATCCCTTATCCATCTTGCTAGCGATGACTTACTCGCTTTTTACCCTTTGTTTGGCCCTTGGAACTGTAGGAACAGTGCCTCGGACTGTCTGAACCCCAAGGTTCTCTGTAAGTAGGTAAAGATGGTTCTTTTTACGTCCAAGAGGTGTAGGTCATCCTCAGAATCATCTTCAAACACAGGCAACACAATTTCCTGATTGATATTCGTGGACGTGGAAACTTTGGGAAGGAAACCCGGCATAGTCCTTAGAATAACTGCATCCGATAGAAACCTGAGATAGGGTTCTTTGGATGAGAGGGCCTGAAGCTCACTTATTCTTCTGGCGGATGTAATTGCTACCAGAAAGATACATTTGAAAGTGAGGAACCTTAAGGATGAACTCTCCAGAGGCTCGAAGGGAGGTGATGTTAGCCTTTTTAGCACTAAAGGTAAGCTCCAAGCTGGTAATGGCTTATGGAAGGATGGTCGTAATTTAATAATTGCTCTGAAAAACCTGCTGACGAGAGGTGTTTTTGAAAATATTCCGTTCAGGCAGGAGTTAATGGCGGTCAACTGGACCCTCAGAGTGTTCGGCTTCAGACCCTTTTGGAAGCTTGTAAGAACTGCAAGAGAGATGCCACTTGCTCAGGAGAAGATGAATTCCTGGCGCACCAGGCCGAGTAGAGGGTCCACACTCTACTGTAGACTTTTAAGGTAGCAGGCTTCCTAGAGGCTAGAAGGGTAGCAATAACCTCCTGAGATAGGCCTTGAGCCGTCAAGGCTTTGAGTTCAAATTCCATGCCGCCAGCTGGAGTTTCTCGAGGTCTGGGTGGAGCATCTCCGATTGGAGAAGAAGGTCCTTCTGGATGCGTAACTTCCAGACCTGATCCTTTGCCATATTCAAGGCTAGCGGGAACCATGCCCCCCTGGGCCAAAATGGCAGGATTGCTATTGCTCTCACCTCCTCGTCCCGAATTTTCTGCAGCACTTTCGGGATCAGTGGAATCGGGGGAAAGATATAGACGAAAAACTTCCTCCAGCTTATCGACAGAGCGTCTATCGCTAGCGGAATCCCCACTCTGGATAGGGAGCAGAACTGGGGAAGCTTCCTGTTCTGAGAGTTGGCCATCGCATCCAAATCTGGCAGACCCCACCTGGAGGTGATCTTCCTGAAGACCAGAGGGTTCAGCTCCCAGTCTCCCGGGCCGATCGGATTCCTGCTGAGCCAATCCGCTCTCACATTGTCCACTCCTCTGATGTGGATGGCCGTTAGAGAAAGGAGGTTTTCCTCCGCCCAGAGCATGATGCGGCACACTCCTTCTGCATGGAAGGGCTTTGTGTTCCCCCCTGTTTGTTCAGGTAGAATACTGCAGCTAAGTTGTCTGATTGTACCTGAACCGGCTTGTGGAGAACTTTGGATTTGAAATGGACGAGCGCTTTCCTGATTGCCGTAAGCTCTTTCAAGTTCGAAGACATTAGAAGCTCCCTTTGCGACCAGGCTTCTTGTACCCAATGATCCTCCACATGGGCACCCCAGGCTAAGCCTGAGGCATCCGAGGTAAGGACCGTCTGAGACGGAGCCTTGAGGGATCTGCCCTGCAGGAAATGTTGTGGGTGCATCCACCAATGGAGATCCTGCTTCACTGCCAGAGAAATGTTGATAGTTCTCTGCAAAGAGTCTGGGCTCTTGTCCCATTGGGTCAAAATGCAGTCCTGTAGCACTCTGAAATGAGCCCTGGCCCAAGGAACAGCTTCCAAGGATGATGTCATCATTCCCAGTACTCTCATTGCCTTCCTCACTGAGCAGTGATCGATTTGCAAGAGATCTTGTACCGCCTGTTGAAGATTGGTAGCCCTCTGATCTGAAAGGAACAACTTCATTTGAAGGGTGTCTATTGTGAACCCGAGGTAGGGAATGACTGGAGTAGGGTTCAGAGAAGACTTTTTTACGTTTACTATGAAACCGTGGGCGTCCAGCATTTGTAGAGTCTTGTGAAGATGTTGTTTCAACATGGCCTCTGAGGGAGCTCTGACTAGCCGCAGGGCTGCAGTCAGGACCACCACCACTTTCGTAAAAACTCGATGTGCCGAGGTAATGCCAAATGGCAGGCATGTGAACTGAAAATGGAGAATCTGGAGATTGAAGAGGAGAGCGATCCGTAGATATTTCCTGTGTGCCCTGAGAATAGGGACGTGCAGGTATGCGTCCTGAAGGTCGACTGACGCTAGGAAGTCTCCTTCTTCTATGTTCGCAATGGCAGACCGAATTGATTCCATTCTGCATTTGCGTTTGACAAAAACTGATTTAGGTAAGACAGGTCTATTACTAGCCTCCCTCCTCCTGAGGCTTAGGGTACTGGAAATATCGGGGAGTAGAGACCTTGGAATCTTTCTTGATCTGGAACCTTTTCTAGAGCGTGCTTTCTTATGAAATCTTCCACCAACTCTAGAACTACTGGGTTGGAGGGCTTGTTGAGCATGAACCTCTGTGGTGGAAAAGACCCCAGCTCTAGAGAGTACCCTCTTGAGACGATGTCCGTTACCCAGGAGTCCGACAACGTCTTTTGCCAGATCTGAGAAAAAAACCTCAGCCTGCCTCCCACTGGAGGAGAGGCGCTGATGGCGTCAGGCTTCTTTGGGCTTATTGAAAGGCTGCTTCTTGGCTGTCGCTGAATCTTGCCTTTTTTTATAGTAGAACCTTCTGCCCCGAAAGGAATAGTTCCTTTTTGGGGAGTATCTGGATCTCCCGTAGAACGGCTTACTCGACCTTTTCCTCTCTAAGGGAATGGCAGCATCTTTCTCCTCATTGTAAGATTTGAGAATATCTTTCAGTTGAGGGCCAAACATGGATGAAGGATGGAAAGGCATGTTAACAAAACTGACTTTGATCATATGTCACCCGACCATTCCCTTATCCAAAGCGCCCTCCTGGTCGCATTGGACAAGGCGAGGGATCTGGACGAAAATTTTAGAACATCCACAGGAGCATCATATAAAAACTCTGCGGCCGACTTCATCATGTCAACTCCTTTCAACAAAGAGTCTCAAGACACCCCTTCTTCTATATCTAGAGATAGTTGACTCAGCCAGATCCTTAGGGCTCTGGCTACCGGAACTGAGGAAGCCGCAATTTTTGAGGTGGAAGCCGCCGCTAGGTAATTCTTTTTAGCCAAGCTATCTGCCTTGCGCTCTAAAGGGTCGGACAATCTGGAGGATTCTTCTGAGGGAAACAGAGACTTTTTAACCATCCGGGCAGCCGCCAGATCCAGCTTAGGTGGATTTTCCCACTCAGATGAAAATTTGTACTCCAGCCTATAAGAGGATTTAAAGCGGGCCCCCGCATCAGATTTTCTGTCAGGATTGGCCCAGACCTTTTTGAACCAGTCACTCAGAATGGGATGAGAAGGGAATCTCATATCTGGGATCTGAGGAAAATAATATAGCTGATCCTTCTTTAGTCTAGCCGATACATCTTTGGAAGATTCTATAGTATTCATTACCGCAGACAGTAACTTGGGAATCTTATCTTTGGGTAACAAGTACAAGTCGTCATCCAAATCATCAAAAACAACTTCCGGATTGGATGAGGAGGCACTACGTTCCCCAGATGAGGAGTTAGATGCAGCAGGGGATATATCTCTGGTACTTCCTTTTTGGGCACCAGAGAGTCTTTAATTTCTTTGAATGTGTTACACATTTCTCCCTTAAACCATGACAGGAAAGAACTAGCATTATCAGATTGATTCAAACAAGATGCGCAGGTGTCACTTGTATATGATTTTGGCAGTGGTTGTTCACATTTGTTGCATAAGTTGCCACTTAAATAATATGCTGCTGCAGATTTTAAGTATAACATAAGTAAAAAATAAGGACCATGCCTCCTACCTCTGACCGGCCAAGGGATCTGCTGCCTAGGCTGAGTGCAGCCATTTGCAGATCCCGCCGGTCAGAAATAAGCCAGGGACCCGGACCGGGAGTGACGCGGCAGAGCACTGGGATCTCCGGACCCCAGCCGCCTATACTGTACACCATATTCATGCGAGCTGCCGGTCAGCAATCGCTACCCAAAAACGAGTACTTAATTCGCCATCGGCGCTTACCGTTTCCTCCGGTCCTAGACGCGAATTCCGGAACTCCCGGAAGTGCGTCATAGGTCTGCGCGGTCCTCTGCGGCGACTTCCGGCCTATGGAGCGCAAACATCCCCGGTATCCATTCAGCCGCTAAGCGGGGAATACATGGCGGCCTCCTCAGGAAAACAACGTCCTTTATTGCCGGACCAGGGGATGTGGGGGTGCAGGCCGAGGGACCGAGGATAGCACCCAGTATACAGCCGCCCCTAAGCTCAGCAACCCAGAAGCACCGGGTGTGAGCACTTGCCTCACGTCTTCTTCATCTGTGGTAAGAAGAAAGAAAAAAATACGTCTGTGTGTGTTCTTGGGGGAGGTTTATAGCTTCAGGACAGGTGGACTTGCTGTGCTTGATTAATTGATTAATTGATTTAACTTGTCTCACTGCTTGTTTAAGTTTTCTTCCTTTAGGGGTTAGATGGAAAGCTTAACCCATTGTGTGCCGCCGTAGGACGTCCAGGAAATTGCTATTTGCTGCAAGTAACCCAACGTCCTACTATGCCTGTCCCTACAAGTGGAGAGCCCTAACAGTGGAGGAGTTTAAAAAAAATTTGGGCCTCACATTCTGTATGGAACTAAACAGAAAAAATCAATTACGTTCATACTGGTCACCGCCCCATCTACCACATGCCCATCTTTTCCTCAGCAATGCCCAAAACCAGATATCTCATGATTATGAGATTCCTACACTACAATGACAATACCCAGTGCCCTCCCTGAAATGATTCAAATTTTGATAAGCTTTATAAAATTCGGCCACTACTAAATTATTTTTCTGAAATCTTCCCCCAGTTGTTTACCCCAGACCAACACATATGCGTGGATGAGTCCCTTATCAAATTTTCTGGCAGGCTGGGCATAAAACAATTTATTCCCACCAAAAGTGCCCACTATGGGGTGAAGCTCTATAAATTGTGTGACCGAGCCACAGGGTATACGTATGCCTTCATTGTATACAAAGGGAAGGACACCCAGCTGCACCCCCCTAATTGCCCAGACTACATAGAAACCAGCAGGAAAGTCGTTTGGGAACTCATAAACCCACTCCTGGAGAAAGGCTACCACTTGTATATGGACAATTTTTATACAAGTTTGCCCCTGTTCCGAAACCTTCACAGAAAGAACACTCCAGCATGAGGCACCGTAAGGACGAACCGGAAGGGCTTTCCTTAAAGCAAGAAATTAAGAAGAGGGGAGATGGAGAGTTTACGGAATGAGGAAATTCTGGCTGTGAAGGGATGTCATTAGAAAAATTGCAAGTTTCCTAAAACTAATTGTAGGGTCATGTTGATAGGTGTTCCTTTTAAATATTGCTTTGAAAAACAAAAGCATGTGTTTTAAATAGGGCTGTGGAAATTAAAGATTAATTCTTCGATTAATCAATAGTTTTTTTGATCGACCAAAATTCTTTTGATCGGTACTAGTGGTGTAACGGATCGTAAATAATCCATGATCCTAACGGGTCACCATATGTGGATCGGCACACTACGTGATCCGCAGTGCTCTGCTACTGCCTCGGCCATAGGAAAGGCCGTGGCTTCGGCCTAGCTCATGAAGCGGCGGCCATCTTGGTCCACCCGGCCTAGGTGAGCCTAGAACGGTGCGCTGACGTCATCATCTATCCTCAACTGCTTGTGTTCGGCCGGCTTTTCTGGTAAGACTAAGGAAGCACTAATCTTCCTATACAGTGGGGGAGATGTGGGCCATATTACAGTGGATAGATATCTGTGGATTACAGTGGGGAGATGTCTGTGGATATTAGAGTGGGGGAGATGTCTGTGGATATTACAGTGGGGAGATGTCTGTGGATATTAGAGTGGGGGAGATGTCTGTGGATATTACAGTGGGGGAGATTGTGGATATTACAGAGGGGAGATGTCTGTGGATATTACAGTGGGAGAGATGTCTGTGGATATTACAATGGGGGAGATTGTGGATATTACAGTGGGGGTGATTGTGGATATTACAGTGGGGGAGATGTCTGTGGATATTACAGTGGGGAGATGTCTGTGGATATTACAGTGGGGAGATGTCTGTGGATATTACAGTGGGGGTGATTGTGGATATTACAGTGGGGGTGATTGTGGATATTACAGTGGGGGAGATGTCTGTGGATATTACAGTGGGGAGATGTCTGTGGATATTACAGTGGGGAGATGTCTGTGGATATTACAGACTATATATGGTGGTGATCCCAAAAATGTATGTGCGTTATAATTAATCAAAATTAGTCGATTAATCGATTAAAAAAAACACATTATCATACTTTTTGTATGACATCATTGCAAAAGCAGTTAACAAAATTGTCAGTAATGCAACTGGTATGTATAAAAACATTTTTGGACAAGGCACATGCGCCAGAACATAATATAATATATAATATACATCTAAGGCCCCGTACTCACGACCAAATATGTCTGCTGAAACTGGTCCGCGGACCAGTTTCAGCAGACATGTTTGGCCGTGTGTAGGCCCGAGCGGACCATTTTCAGGCGGATCGGACAGGTTTCCAGCGGACAACTGTTTCCTGGACTTGCTTTAAAACAGTCCGCTGGAAACCTGTCCGCCCGGACATGTACGGTCGTCTGTACAGACCTACCGTACATGTCCTGCCACCCGCCATCCCTCGCATGCGTCGAATGACTTCGACGCATGCGTGGAAGCCTTTTAAAGGCAGGCCGCCCACGTCGCCGCGTCATTGTCGCGGCGACACCGCGTCATCGACGCGGCGACACCGCGGACACGCCCCACGTATTGTTTACGCGCGAACCTCTGTTGGATGGTGTGTATGGCCATCGAACAGAAGTCCCCGGGCAGTCCCCGGGCAGACATGTCCGATGAAAACGGTCCACGGACCGGTTTCATCGGACATGTTTGATCGTGAGTACTCGGCCTAATAGTCATGGATTAGTCATCTACAAATATGTTTCAGTAGTATCATCCAAAGCATTGCTGTGTGCATCCTCCTTTTCCACTTTCTGTTGTGCATTTACTCTTTTTTTTTTTTCTTCAAAGAATGGATTAAAGAGGAGCTCCAGTTGTTTTTGTGCTTATTAAAAGTCAGCAGTAGGGATGAGCTTCGATTTCTAGCGAACAACGAACAATTAGGGGTGTTCGCGGCAAATTCGAAAAGCCGCGGAACACCCTGTTAAAGTCTATGGGAGAAATCTAAAGTGTTAATTTTAAAGGCTAATATGCAATTTATTGTCCTAAAAAGTGTTTGGGGACCTGGGTCCTGTCCCAGGAAACATGTATCAATGCAAAAAAAAGTTTCCTGTACATAGAACTGTCCCTGCACAAAGTGTCATTTCTGAAAGGAAAAAAAGCATTTAAAACCGGGTCTTTCCCAGTAACGTACGAGGGTGCGTCAGAGGGGGCGGGGTCACGTGACGGGTGGCCGCTTCCCCTATATAAGTAATGTCACAGCTCCAGCGCGTCATTCCGCAGGGCTGTGTCCAGCGGAGAGAGGAGCTCACCTGATGCGCTCTGGACAGATGGATCTTCTCATCGCTGGACCGGACCGCTGATCACCCGTCCGTCGCTGGAGAGATCATCCGTCACAGGATAGAAGACAACATTGGAGCGGGGCCTGGGCCGAGAGTGGATTCACATCGCTGGATTTTTTTTTTTTTATTAATAAAGGATTTTTTTCTACGGTGTCTGTGTGTTTTTTTTAAACTATTTACACTTCCTTCGTGAAATGGTAGAGGTACAGTGTACCCCATTACCAATTCACATAAGGGGGGGGCAGGATTTGGGGGTCCCCTTTGTTAAAGGGGTCTTCCAGATTCTGATAAGCCCCCGCCCGCAGACCCCCACAACCACCGGGCAAGGGTTGTGGGGATGAGGCCCTTGTCCCCATCAACATGGGGACATCCTCCCCATGTTGAGGGCATGTGACCTGGTGCGGTTCAGGAGAGGGGGGGCGTACTCTGTCCCCCCCTCTTTTCTGCGGCCGGCCAGGTTAACGTGCTCGGATAAGGGTCTGGTGTGGATTTTTGGGGGAACTCCACGCCATTTTTTTTTTAAATTTGGGGTGGAGTTCCCCTTAAAATCCACACCAGACCTGAAGGGTCTGGTATGGATATTTGGGGGGAACCCCACGTCATTTTTTTTTAAATTGACGGCGGGGTTCCCCTTAATATCCATATCAGACCTGAAGGGCCTGTTAATGGAATTTGGGGGGACCCCCAGCTTTTTTATTTTTATTTTTTATGAATGAATCATCTCTGTAATTGCCAGAGCCGACAATTCATTAGAGCCGCAAAGCCGGTTTTAAATGCCTTTTTTTCTTTCAGAAATAACACTTTGTGCAGGGACAGTTCTATGTACGGGAAACATGCGCTTTTTCACATGCTGACTTTACACCCCCCTAGGTACGAAATTTAAAGTAATATTACACTTTTATTGTTTCACTTTTAGCATTATTAAATTCACTGCTCCTGAAAAAACGGCCGTTTTTAAAACTTTTTTTTGCATTGATACATGTTTCCTGGGACAGGACCCAGGTCCCCAAACACTTTTTAGGACAATAACTTGCATATTAGCCTTTAAAATTAACACTTTAGATTTCAAATGTTCGAGTCCCATAGACTTTAACGGTGTTCTAAAGCAAGGGCGGATCCAGAGTCTAGTCTTGGGAGGGGCACTGCCAGAAAATAAGGTGTTGCTTACAGAACTCAATTAGGTGTCTGGTGTGTCCGCTGCAATGTTGCAGTACCGCTAAAAAATCAATGATCGCCGCCATTACTAGTAAAAAATATTTAAATATAAATGCCATAAATCTATCCCATAGTTTGTAGACGATTGTCAGGGACTGCAGACATGGTACAAGAGATGGTCAGAGACTGCAGACGTGGTACAACAGATGGTCAGAGACTGCAGACATGGTACAGAAGATGGTCAGAGGCTGTAGACATGGTACAAGAGATGGTCAGAGACTGCAGACATGGTACAAGAGATGGTCAGAGACTGCAGACATGGTACTAGAGATGGTCAGAGACTGCAGACATGGTACAAGAGATGGTCAGAGATTGCAGACATGGTACAAGGTATGGTCAGAGACTGCAGACATGGTAAAAGAGATGGTCAGAGACTGCAGACATGGTACAAGGGATGGTCAAAGACTGCAGACATGGTACAATAGATGGTCAGAGACTGCAGACATAGTACAAGGGATGGTCAGAGACTGGAGACATGGTACAAGAGATGGTCAGAGACTGCAGACATGGTACAAGGGATGGTCAGAGACTGCAGACATGGTACAAGGGATGGTCAGAGACTGGAGACATGGTACAAGAGATGGTCAGAGACTGAAGACATTGTACAAGAGATCAATGCAGCCTCATCAGTGCCCATCATTGCAGCCTCACTGTACATATGAATGCAGCCCCACTGTATATATGAACGCAGCCCCACTTTTGTATATTAATACAGTCCCAATTTTGTATATAAATGCAGCCCCACTTTTGTATATAAATTCAGTCCCACTTTTGTATAAGAATGCAGCCCCACTTTTGTATATAAATGCAGTCCCACTTTTGTATATAAATGCAGCCCCACTTTTGTATATAAATGCAGTCCCACTTTTGTATATAAATGCAGCCCCACTTTTGTATATAAATGCAGCCCCACTTTTGTGTATTAATGCAGTCCCACTTTTGTATATAAATGCAGCCCCACTTTTGTATATGAATGCAGTCCCACTTTTGTCTATGAATGCAGCCCCATTTTGTCTATGAATGCAGTCCCACTTTTGTCTATGAATGCAGTCCCACGTTTGTATATTAATGCAGCCCCACTTTGTATATGAATGCATCCCCACTTGTATATTAATGCAGCCCCACTTGTGTATATTAATGCAGCCCCACTTTTGTATATTAATGCAGCCCCACTTTGTCTATTAATGCAGTCCCACTTTGTCTATGAATGCAGTCCCACTTTTGTCTATAAATGCAGTCCCACTTTTGTCTATAAATGCAGTCCCACTTTTGTATATGAATGCAGTCCCACATTTGTCTATGAATGTAGTCCCACGTTTGTATATTAATGCAGCCCCACTTGTATATTAATGCAGCCCCACTTTTGTATATTAATGCAGCCCCACTTTTGTATATTAATGCAGCCCCACTTTTGTCTATGAATGCAGTCCCACTTTGTCTATGAATGCAGTCCCACTTTGTCTATGAATGCAGTCCCACTTTTGTCTATAAATGCAGTCCCACTTTTGTATATGAATGCAGTCCCACATTTGTCTATGAATACAGTCCCACGTTTGTATATTAATGCAGCCCCACTTGTATATTAATGCAGCCCCACTTTTGTATATTAATGCAGCCCCACTTTTGTATATTAATGCAGCCCCACTTTTGTTAATTAATGCAGCCCCACTTTTGTCTATGAATGCAGTCCCACTTTGTCTATGAATGCAGTCCCACTTTGTCTATGAATGCAGTCCCACTTTTGTCTATGAATGCAGTCCCACGTTTGAATATGAATGCAGCCCCACTCTGTATATTAATGCAGCCCCACTTTGTATATGAATGCAGCCCCACTTTGTATATTAATGCACCCCCACTTTGTATATGAATGAAGCCCCACTTTGTATATGAATGAAGCCCCACTGTGCATGGCACTCAGCATGGCATTGCCTCGATCACACACAGCAGGTATCTCCTCTCCCAACGTGTGTCATGGAACAAACAGGAGCTGTAGGTCTGTGTTTGGCAGGGCAGTGTGCTCTAGCAAGGTCCCCCCTAGACGGGCTTGTGTGATAGACAAAACACTGATTCAGTCAGTGTTCCATCTCCATCTACTATCACACAAGTAGGTCTAGCACAGGCAGCACAGCCGAACACAAACCCAGTTCTCACACACAGCGAGAGATGCCCGGTGTCATACACGCAGGAGATAGGGGGAGCGCTGCAGTCAGCTACAGCTCAAAGCAGCCTCAGGACAGGCAGCCTACCAGGCTGGGCCAGTCCGGCCCTGGTGATGAAAGAGAGAGAGTTAGAGACTCGGCAGCGGCAGCTGCAGGCACCGCAAAGCAGTTTTTTTTTAAAGCCAATGTGACATGATTGTCTCGGGGGGGGGGGGGGTCAATTGCCCTGTTGCCCCCTCCCTGGATCCGCCATTGTTCTAAAGTTCACACGAACATTTGGTGTGTTCGCAAGTTCTGATGCGAACCGAACAGGGGGGTGTTCGGCTCATCCTTAGTCAGCAGCTACAAAAAGTGTAGCTGCTGACTTTGAATAAACACACACTCTCCTGTCTCAGGAACCAGTGATGCGCTCACCTAACCGTCGCTTCTCTCCCTCTCCCTGCTGGCATTTCAACTGTGGGCACCCGGCTGTGACAGCTTGTGGCAGTGTGGTATAAGATTCTAGTATTAACAGGAGTGTGTCGATCCAAGGAGTCCTGTTAATACTAGAATACCACACTGGGTTTTGGCCTGGCTGTGGCTATATATTTTTATAGCCTCCCCAAACAGGAACAAAACTGATGCCCCGTACACACGTCCGGTTTTCCTGTTGAAAAAAAAATTATGGTTTTCCCGACGGGATTCTTCTTTAGCTTGTCTTGCGTACACACGGTCACACCAAATTCTGACAGTTAAAAACGCGGTGACGTACAACACTACGACGAGCCGAGAAAAATGAAGTTCAATGCTTCCGAGCATGCGTCGACTTGATTCTGAGCATGCACAATTTTTTGCGCGTTGAAATTGCATACAGACAAACAGTTTTCCCGCTAGGATTTTTTCCTGATGGGAAAAAAAGAGATCTGGCTTTCTTTTTTTTCTGGCAGTTTTCCTGTGGGAAAAAGTCCGATGGAGCATACACATGGTCGGGATTCCCGGCCAAAAGCTCTCATCTGACTTTTTACGACGGGAAAACCGGTTGTGTGTATGGGGCATAAGACACATACAATTTTAAGGCTCCAGTCAGCACACTAAGCTGAAGACTGGTAACTTATCTGGGTGGACGCGTCTAGTTAATACGTGGTTTCTATGTCCTCCATGGGGATTTGCGAGATCCAGCCCTGCTAAAATTGGTGGAGATTCTTTGATGTACAGCCTTTTTTCCATCTCAAATACGACTTGATTTGTTGATGTATCGCTTGATTCAAGTATGAACATCAAGCCCGATTGAAATAGAAGTGGGTTCTCTACTTTCAAAACAAGAGTGCCAGAGTTTCTGAGCAATTTGTTATTACTTGGCAATATATGGATAGGAATCCTTTTGATCTTCAATCGCTTTCTGTTTGATGTCCCTTACATCTGCCTTTCTGGATCATCAGTAGCACCTACCAAATAATGTCTTAAAGAAGCAGCTTGTGAAACGTGTTGGCAAGTATGCATGGAAATATATGAACTTTACTCATTGAAACATGTGTACAGTATATATATATCCACACGGATGTTTACTATAATCATATTTCCATGCTTTGTTTATTGGTTACTTGTTGAGTCATTTAAGTGTATATGTCTGTTTTATGTTTTTTTAATAAAGATTTATATAATTATTAATACTTAGCTAGATTCAGAGAGGGCGTCCTAACTTTGGGGCGACGTAGCATATCGTGTTTACACTACGCCGCCGTAAGTTAGCGAGGCAAGTACATGATTCACAAAGTACTTGCCTGCTAAGTTATGGCGGCGTAGCGTAAATCGGGCGGGCGTAATGGCGCCTAATTCAAATTTATCTGAGGGGGCGTGTTTTATGTTAATGGAGCTTGACCTGACGTGATTGACGTATTTTACGAACGGCGCATGCGCCGTCCGCCTACATATCCCAGTGTGCATTGTGGCAACGTACGCCGCACGGGCTTATTGGTTTCGACGTGGACGTAAATGACGTAAATCCCTATTCACGGACGACTTACGCAAACAACGTAAAATTTTCGAATTTCGACGCGGGAACGGCGGCCATACTTTAACATTACTATTCCAACTATTTGATGGAATATCTTTAGGCCTGATAATGCGTTATGTAAATGGCGTATCTGTACTGCATCGGCCGGGCGTGCGTACGTTCGTGAATAGGCGTATCTAGTGATTTACATATTCTATGCCGACCGCAATGGAAGCACCACCTAGCGGCCAGCCTAAATATTGCACCCTAAGATAGGAAGGCGCAAGCCGTCGTATCATAGATAGGTTTAAGTGTATCTCTGTTTAAGAATACACTTAAACTTAGGTCGGCGCAGATTTCGAGTTAGGTCGGCGTATCTACTGATATGCCGACCTAACTCTTACTGAATCTAGCTGTCTCATGTTGAGCCCAGAAAATCCTTTTATTTTTGATTGAGTTGTTCAACTCTCTCAATCCCTTTCTTTCTACCATAGTTCACTTGCTTTGAATGATGTACAAACTGTATTCCAAAAAACCTAAACTGTTCCCAAAACTAAATTGGTTGAATTGTTATGTCTCTTCTTATCTTCAGATAAATGTAAAATATAAGAAAGGAGTTGGTGCAAGACATATATGAAACTTGCATACAGAACAAAGTAGCAGTTCCTAAATTTAAGAGGGAAGGTTCAGGAAAAAACAAAAAAATAAAGAACTTTGAAGCAAAATAAGGTTAGCTCAGGAAGTGGGTAAATCCTTCTGGGGCTGAAGTGGTTAAGACCAGTGCACACACTGATGCCTGACAAGGCAGGGCAAAGAGACACAAACTCTTTGCAGGGAGGGGGACCTGTCAGCCAGTGTGTGTTGTGTGTCTCTCTTAGCTCCCCTCCCCCTGTCAGGCAGTGTCATTCATTGCTTCCCCCCCCCTGCTGGCATTATTATTTATTGCTCTCTCTCTGTGTGCAAATCAGCAGGAGGATGTCTGCCACTGGATCTGAGTGTACCGGGACCCCCCTGTCTCTGATGGTGTCTGCTCACCTGAGATCGCACCTCCCAAGGCAATATATAGTGCCGTCGTACGTGTTTTACTTCACCACACTTTGCTAGAGCATTTTTTTTAAACGATTGTGTGTGGGCAACGTCGTTTTAATGATGAAGTTGGAAAAAAAATAGTTTTTTCTAGATGCTGAAAAACGTTGTTTTTTACATGCCGAAAATTGATCGTGTGTACGCGGCATAACTCACGGGCCAAAGTAAGAATAAACGGAATTTTATCGGAATACATAGACATTTTAAATGGAACCCGACAAAGATGTCCTCTGTCACCCTTATATATATATTAGTGATGGAACATCTTATACAAGCAATAAGGAAAAATAAAGGAATTACCATTAAAGACATGGGCCCCGATTCACATACATCGGCGCATATATATGCCGCTGTAGCGTATCTCTTTTACGCTACGCCGACGCAACGCAGAGAGGCAAGCATGGAATTCACAAAGCAATAGTGTTGCTCACGAATATTCGCATTGCGAATATTCGTTACGAATATGGCATATTCGAATATTCGCAAATAACTCGAATTTCGCGGCCAAAATTTGCTATTCCGAATATTCGTATTTTTTCAAATTTATTTTTAAAACAGATCACATCCTAGTGATCTCCATCGACGTCTAAAAGCATTGCTGGTATGATTAGAGACCCTGGGCCGAGTAGCTAAGCTGAGGCGATCCTTTTATGTTGCCGAATATTCGCAATCGCGAATATTCATATTACGAATATTCGCGAATACTTTCTCCGCCCTTCTTTTGCATCAGAGCCAATCAGAGTTCTCCTACCACCGTTTTCATAGGAGAGAGTGGAGTGTTTATGTGCGTTTTTCCAGTATATCACATCTTCAAAGAATTTTCCATCTTTTGTCCCGTGTCATCATTTGCATTTCACCTCTTTAATGAGAATAATAACTGTTTAACATAAAGACATTTAAGAGATGTCAACGTAAACGGTTTACTTGGCTTTTTTTTAACTCAACAGAATCAGGGGCCCCAGTGTGCGGTTGATCTTTACCGAACACAATACAGGTCAGTCTAGAGGAGAGATCTGTATTTTCCAAATCTATGGTTATTCAATATTTATTAAACTAATCAATATACAAATTGGTCAAAGTAAACCCTCAAATCTATATAATAATGTATTTATTTTATTAATACCTTGTTGTTAGTTGCAGGGTCCATTACGTAAAACCACACTTTTTCCAAAGGGCAGGTGAAATTGAATGTTTCAAAATTTCGCAATCAATTTCGCATTTGCATTAGCGAAAATACGCAAAAAAAATGTTTTTGATAAAATATCACGAATATTCGATTTTAGCAAATATTTCACGAATATTCGTCTATATATTCGTGATATATCGCGAAATCGAATATGGCGTATTCCGCTCAACACTACAAAGCAAATGCTCCCAACGTTGCGCCGGCGTAACGTAAATTCGTAGGCGTAAAGTAGGTGGAAGTGGGCGTGATCCATTTAAATGAAGCATGACCCCATGCAAATGATGGGCCAAACGAACGGCACATGCGCCGTCCCGTGGACGCATCCCAGTGCGCATGCTCAGAATCACGTCGAAAATACTCCCTAAGATACGTTGAATCACTGCCTACGACGTGAACGTAACCTACGCCCATCCATATTCACGTACTACTACGTAAACAACGTAAAATACGATGGCTGTTCCCTGGTCCATACCTTTGCATGAGTTGCGCCTCATAGATAGGGAATAACTATACGCTGGACGTAAGCCTTACGTAAACCGCATACATTATTGCGCCGGGCGCAAGTACGTTCGTGAATCTCACTCATTTGCATATTCAAATCGTAAATCAATGGGAGCGTCCCTTGCGGCCGGCGTAAATATGCGCCCACCATACGACGGCATAGGAAACTTACGTCGGTCGTAGGAAGCCTATTTTCAGGCGTATCTAGTTCTGTGGGCACGGCGTACAGATACGATGGTGCACATTTGCACTTAGGTGGCGTATCTTGAGATACGCCAGCTTAAGTGCTACGTGAATCAGGCCCATAGAATACAAAACAGCCATTTATGCAGATGACTTATCAATATATGTGACTTTTTTTAAAAATTTCTAATTTAACCTCTTCCATACAGGGCTTTTATACACACCTCCATACCGGGCCTATTCTGGCACTTCTCTCCTACATGTACAAATCATAATTTTTTTGCTATAAAATTACGCAGAACCCCCAAACATTATATATGTTTTTTTAGCAGACACCCTAGGGAATAAAACAACGGTCATTGAAACCTTTTATTTTGCACGGTATTTGCGCAATAATTTTTCAAACGCCTTTTTTTTGGATATTTTTTTTCATGAATTAAAAAAATAACAAAACCGTAAAAGTTAGCCCAATTTTTTTGTAAAATATGAAAGATTATGTTACACAGAGTAAATAGATACCTAACATGTCACGCTTTAAAATTGCGCACACTCATGGAATGGCGCCAAACTTCGGTACTTAAAAATCTCCATAGGCAACGCTTTGAAAGTTTTTACAGGTTACCAGTTTAGATTTACAGAGGAGATCTAGTGCTAGAATTGTTGCTGACACTCTAGCGCACGCGGCGATACCTCACATATGTGGTTTAAACGGCATTTACATATGTCGGCGGGACTTGCGTGTGCGTTCGCTTCTGCGCACAAGCTACTGGGGACAGGGGCGTTAAAAAAAAAATTCTTTCTTTTTTTTTTTTTTACATATTTATTTCTTTTTTTACACTTTTTTATTTTATTTAATTTTTTTTATTATCACTTTTATTCCTATTACAAGGAATGTAAACATCCCTTGTAATAGGAATGTGTGTGACAGGTACTCTTTATGGAGAGATGCGGGGTCAATAAAACCCCACATCTCTCCTCCAGGCCTGAAAGCATGAAATCAGTGAAACAAAATTCACCGATCTCATGTTTACTGTTGCTTAGCAGCCGCAATCGCGGCTTTGTTTACTTACGGGGACCCGGGCGTGACGTCATCACATCGCGCCCGGGTCCTCCGACGGTCATAGAGATGACTGGTGACCATCTGGTCACCAGTCATCTATATGCTTCCTGCGAGCGCCGGACGATTCGTTCTCCGGGCCCCCGATGGCACGGGAGAGCCCGGAGAAGCACCGGATGGCGGCGGGAGGGGGGGGGTGTCCCCTCCCGCCGCCTGTAAGAACGATCTAGCGGCGGAACTGCCGCTATGATCGTTCTTACGTTGTGCAGAATCGCCGGCACAAGAGAAGGATATCTGAATGATGCCTCTATCTGCAGGCATCATTCAGATATCCCCCCCACAAAGCCCAGGACGTCATATGACGTCCACTCTGAACGGCAGAGGTTCTTTGTGGACGTCATTTTACTATGGGCCGGTAGGGAAGTGGTTAATAAAATAATTTAAAAGATTTGGGCAATTGAGTAACTTTAAAGTTAATAATGATAAATCTGAAATGCTAAATATATCATTAACAGAAAAAACACAAATATTATTGCAAAAAGATTTTCAATTTAAGTGGCAGCAAGTAGAAATTAGGGCCCAGATTCACAAAGCACTTACGCCGACTTAACTCGAGATGCGCGGCGTAATTGAAAAATGCGCCGCGCGTATCTTTGCTCCGTATCCTCAAATCGAGATACGCCTGAAATCCATTTTTTGCCGTCCTACCTAAAAGAATTACACCGGCGCTTCTTTGCGCGCAAAACACGCTAGACACACCACTGTTTTGATAGGCAAAGATGCAAATGAGGGAGATAAGGCGATCCACAAAATTAAGTGTGTGCGGCGTAGATTACACCCTGTGCGCTTCTGTTAGTTTCATGGTGTAAAATTACACTTTATAAAAGCAGCCCTAACTTTGCACCAGCCGTGTAAAGGTCAGCTAAAGCAACACCATTAAGGAAGAGCTGAGCATATAAACACTCGCAGGACAACAATCTGTATGACAACATGCCAGGGGCATCCATGCTCATAACTATACTAGTGACTTTAGTAACCAAGGGTACCCCCTCTTCTGAGGGAACAGCAGTCAGGAGACGCCTCGCAGAATGCATCTTTGCACAGTAAGCACACTCATTAATCATGGCACAATGAGAATGCATGCATGCACACCCACTGTGGTCCCTAGCACAGACACATCACATGCACATCTAATTGGATTAGATCCAAGTACCCCCAATGGTACTTTGGAGCAGTAACGCCACGGCTCCAATTATGTCACTGTGCATTCATACACCATTCACACGAACCTGGGATAACTTCTCCCTGGTCCTGGGGATCCCTACTCCACCAAAACTGAGGGTGACACCCCTTATTTAATCAGGAATGTCACCCCCACATTCATACATCATTCACACACATAAAACAAATCATAAGTACAGTATAATAAAAAAAAAAAAAAAAAAAGTACCCCAAAACTTAACGGCGGCGGCGTGAGCTACGCCTGGGCCGGCCACGACCACGGCCATGGCCAACCAGGGGAGACTCCTGGGGGGGGTGAGCAGGGGAAGGAGGAGACTCATGGGGGGGTGAGCAGGGGAAGGAAGAGCCTCCCCTGGTGACTGTCCTCCTGCTGGCCTGCCCTCCAAGGCCACTGCAATTCTGTTCAGACCCAGAGTGAGGGCAGCCGTATTGGCCTGGACAGCCCGGGTATTGTCCTGGACAGCCTGGGTCAGGGCACTCACCTCCTGGGCCACGCCTGTTGTGGCGGTCTGCAGGTCACAAATGCATGTGATGACCGCCAAGGAGTTTGTGGCCACATCAGTGAGTGACTCCTTAATTGAGCCCAGGCTGTCCTCTATCTGGGTCAGAGTCTGGTTGATCTGACCCAGATGGCGGGTCTGCCGGGCATTGTCTCTCTGCAGATTGGCCGGCAGACACTCGCCCACCCCCTGGTCTTCTGGGTCGCCTTCCTGCCTGCAGCTGAGTCTTGTGGCCTGGGAGGAGGGGAGAGAGAGACCCTTGTGGGGGAGGCCTGTTGGGGGAGGAGTGGGAGGGGCTACCCCTGATGGTGGCCTGACTGCTGCCAGCCTCAGGGGTAGCCTCAGGGGGAAACACATCCGAGGCCAAAAGGATTTCCCTGGCAATGTCCATATCTTCATCCTCATTCTCCCCCCCTCATCCCCCCCCTCAACCTCCTCATGAGGGGAAGTGTGGCCACTCCCCTCCCCTGGGGACTCCTGCCATTCTTGGGGCTCTTCTGCAGCCTGTTGTCCTGGGGATGGTGCAGCCTGGCCTGATGGCCCAGCAACCTCCTGGCCTGATGGCCCAGCAACCTCCTGGCCTGATGGCCCAGCAATCTCCTGGCTATCTGTGGAGGACACAAAACATTCACAGGTTGGAGGATCCACACACTTGGCACATATTCCCTCCCCCACCCACACATGCTAATCACCAGATAGAAAAACCCAAAAATTACCTGTCCTCACAGGAGAATCAGATTGAAAGCCAGGCAGGCCCACCAACTGCTGGCTATGGAAACACCGGGCCACTGCCCATTCCTCCTCAGTCAGCCTGACGGAGCAGGGTGGGCCTCCTCCAGTGCCCGTGGCATGGGCATTTATTTTGGCCATCTTGTCCCGGACCAGGCTCCTAAGATCGTTGATCTTCTTTTGAATCCCACTGGGGTTCTCGTCTCCCCCCCCCTCCACATTGATCTGATCAGTAATTTTCTTAATGATCTCCTTCCTCCTGGCCAGGGGGGTGTTCCGGCTCTCAGGGCCATGCAAATAACGCCCGAAACGGGTGATGGCCCTAGCAAGTATCTGCTTTTCTCTGATTGAAAAATTCAGCTTCCTGTGCTTCGGTGCCATAACACCCAACACTCAGCACCAACAAAAAACAAACACAACAAACAAACACAAATACTCACACAACAAACAAACACAAATACTCACAGAAGAAACACACACAAAAATCAAACCACACAAGCAGACAGCTAATACAAATTCAAAAACAAACACCGAAAAAACAAACGGAAAATACACTCCGAAAAAAAACAATCAGAAAAAACAAACAGAAAATACACTCAGAAAAAAAACAATCAGAAAAAACTAACAGAAAATACACTTAGAAAAAAAACAATTAGAAAAACAAACAGAAAATACACTTAGAAAAAAAACACAGCTACTACACTCTACTACTCCTCCAAATCTTTTATCTAACACTAAACTCACCAACACACCAACAGACGACAAAAGCAACTTGCTCTAGGAAAGGGGAACACAGGGATGTACTTTTGCAAGGGAAGTGTGTTTGTCTGGGGCTATTTATACACAGGGCGATTCTCAAACTAAGTACGCTTGGCCTTTTACCTATCATAGGATGCATTAAGGTGAAAAAACGTTTACCTTTACAACCCCTTTAATGGGACTTTATGGGCAACCAGTACACCAGAATCATATATTAAAAAACATGAGTTTATTGTTACACATTAAAAAAAATATCCAATAATGAAATAGACAAAAAACATATAAATAATAACATTCACAGTTAATTTACAAACATCTTGTTGACTAATAGACATTATGTTATGTTGTCTACATCTACAAGGTTAACAACCTTTCTTCAGGGGTGTTGTGAAGGAGATGCAGTGAAAACAGTGAAGGGAAATCAGTGAAGCGTCACCACCACAGGGTCCCACAAAGCCCTCACTGAGGTCCCCCACCAGAGGAGCCGCTAATGTCCAGACATCAAGGGATGAGTTAGTACTCAAAGAAATAGTGAGGTGCTGTGTGATCATAACATATGGGTAAGACGTCACTGAATGCTAGATGTCACTGAATGATAGTGTAATTACAGAATTCCCATAGACCACAAAGGGGGTCTGTCCCTTGTATGGTAAAAGCGGGTGTCCGTATGCTGTCCTCCCAGGCATAGCACTGCAGGTGGCCTACAGGTGTATTAGGTAGTTAGTGGCTGCCTGGTCCAGGCTGAGGGGGAAAATAGTTAAATGTGTATTTGTCACTTCCCGGGCATATTGGATCCAGCCTTCTCACCAATTATATAAATATAGGAGAAGGCTGGGTTTGAGGACATTTTATCAATTTATTGGACAAGACATGCTGTGATTTATGTGGCGGAGGACATCTGCATCTTGTAATCCATCAGAGGCACTGGGTTTTTAGAGAACAATCAAGACATGGAAAATGCCAGTATGGACTACTACCTTCCTGAGGTATGATATTTAGAGCCAGTTAGGGTCATTATGATTTTAACTGTTCATTTTAGACTGTACTTTGAAGCTCTTCAGTAAAGTTGCATCACCTGTTCTGTCTGGCCTGAAATTATTCAAAGGGCATGTTGGTTCTGGATTATCAAAAAAAACAGGGTCTGCAAAGAGCATGTTGTGTATGAAACTCAGCTACTACAAAGAGGTTAACTTGGCAAGACAAGGAGGAGGAATGCAGTTGCTATGAGTAACCAAGCTGTCACATACCTGGTAGGAGTCTGAAATTATGAGGTCGGCCTCTCTTGTGTCTCCAGCCCAAGCCCCACTGGAGGTGGAACAGATGGTGGCTAGGGTCTGGAGGAACATGAGTGCCTGTAAGTATTGCGTGCAGAACTTGTAAGTGGAGTTGAAGGCTTGGAGGTTCAGGCAGATCATCCGGTGAGTAGCTGGACCCATGGAAGCTGAGATAATAGACAGCCAGCACAGGCACTCAGAGACAGCGTTGAGCCAAGCAGGAGACAGGAGCAAGGTCACAAGGATAGATGGGTTCGGTAGCAGGCAGGCAGCGAGGTAACAAGACATAAAGCAGAAGCAAGGTCAGATGGGAAGTCAGAAACAGGAACCAGTAATCGGGAGGAATCAGAGTCCAAAGGCAGGGTCGAGGAAAGCCAAGTTCAGCAACAGGTATCAAGCAAGGTATAACAGGATTCAGGATAGCAGGACACAGCTGAATACCAGTCAGCACTGTTCAGGAGTCAGGACACACTTTAAATAGGCCCTCTGGTGGCAATTGTGGCTAGGGGCGCTCTCCTGCACGTGCACGCAGAGCGAATCTCACGCGCATGCGCATTGGTGTATGTGGAAATCTCCCGTTGCCCGTGAGTGTGCATGTTGAGCGCATTGTAACAGTTCTCGTACACAAGCACTAGTTGACACAAGCAACCATTTGTTTGGTGTGGTACCACGTAAAGATGACATGTTTGGTAGTGAGAATCAATGTTCTCACTCCCTCCCTAGCGGTCGCTTTCCAGTAGCAACCAGAACCAAACCCACTTTATGGAGATCCATGGCCTGGTCACATGGGTGTGGGAGTAAAGGAGTTAATAGGTGCATGGTAGGACCCAATTCTGTTACTGGGAGTGAGTTAACAGGTGACACAGGACAGCACTTTTCAGAGGAACACAGTGTAAACATTCATCTTTAAGCTGGGGATAACTGCCTTAATGTTACACTTTCACATGACCGCAGTTCCCGCCTTGTCCCAATAATTGATAAGCATGCTCTGTGTGAAAGGTACCCTCACTTGCCTATTGTATAAAATTGCCCATTCGTTGCCCATGTATTGTGAGGATTGCCATTTTGCCTACATATTGTTAAGTAGACATGTGCACACTGAAATATTTTGTTTCGGAATTTTGTTTTTGTCCGAAAAATACATTTATTTAGTTACTTTCCGAAATTCCTTTTTATTTATTTTGCATTCGTCCAAAAATCCAAATTAATTAAGGTCGAATTTGTCATTGAAGGCTTATGGTGTCTGTCGAATGTTCTAAGAAGATTTGACGGAATATAAAAAAAAAAAAAAAAAAAGAAGATTCGACTGAATCTTTTTAAAAAAAAAGAAGATTCGACAGAGCAGCAAAACTGTACGACGCCGCAATCGTACATTTCCGGTCGAATGTTCCGCCTACAAGCTATAGTAGAATTCTAATGTTGTATGACTAATAATAATTATATATATAAATTATTATTACTAGTCAACCAACATTAAAATTCTTCTATAGCCTATGGGCAGAGCATTTCACCATAAATGTCCGCTCGCTGCGATCATATGTTTTTAGCTACTTTGTCGAATCTTCATGTCTCTATAATGTTGAATCTTTTCTCTCTATGTCAAATTTTTTCTCTCTATGTCGAATCTTCTTCATGTCTCTATAATGTCGATTTTTTGCTCTCTATGTTGACTCTTCTTCATGTCTCTATAATGTTGAATCTTTTCTCTTTATGTCGAATCTTTTCTCTTTATGTAGAATAATATTGGACTAATAGAGTTAAGGTTAGGCACATTCGACCGCAACGAAAACGAAAATAAAGCATTTGTTTTTGTCTGATCTTTCAGTTTTACATTTAACCCTTAATGTAATTTCTCTATTCAATTTTCAGTGCTTAGATGAGGAGTAATAGGGCTGTCTAAGGCCGCGTACACACGATAGGATCGCCATAGGTTCTTTAACCTTCGGTAAAAAAAAATGAGAACTTGCTTTAAAATTGAACTGATGGACGCCTAATCGATAGGTCAAAACCGATCGTTAGTATGCAAAAGCATTGGTTAAAAACCCGCGCATGCTCAGAATCAAGTCGACGCATGCTTGGAAGCATTTAACTTCGTTTTTTTCAGCACGTCGCGTTTTACATCACCGCGTTCTGACACGATCGTTTTTTTAACCGATGGTGTGTAGGCGCGATGGACCATCAGTCAGGTTCATCGGTTAACCGATGACAACGGTCCTTTAGACCATTCTCATCAGATGGACCGATCGTGTGTACGCGGCCTAAACCTCCTCTACAGCGTCTGCAGTGCCACAGTAACCACTAACAGTCAACACAGCAGAAGCACTGCCACTGCTGCTCTTGCCACCTGTAGGAACTCAGAGACAGATAGCCCAGAGTGGAGCTACTCTACCATTCGTACCTTTATAGGGGCCCACAACAAGTGACAGCTGCTAGGTATTATAAAGTTATATACAGTTTTCTGTGACTACGGCACTAGACAGATGTAAGAGTGCGTTTCTGAGATGTTATGTGGCCACCAATTCACAACAACAGCTGTGGCACACTTTGTGTGTTGCACTTTAGCCTATGGGAAACTGAAATGTGTAGCCAGGTGTTTGGCTAAAGAGAGACCAAGTTAGAATGCAGTGCTGCAGCTGCTCTCTATGCCCTTACTGAGCTGACATGTTGGATCTAGCAACACTGTCTGCTTACTACCAGAAGGGGAACAGACAAAGCAAAGAATCTCCATATACTTGTATGGTAGCTGCATTAGACTGTGGGAGTTGAAGTCCTGAATGGGAGCCATGCTGGGTAATGGACTAATAAACTACAGTACCCACAAGGAGACAGTGAGAGGGAGGAGGAAAGATTGCATTTCCTGGGCTGCATAACAAAGAGCTTCCTGTTTTGCCCTGCAGAGTGAGGAGTGAGCACACCTGTCTTTTTGAATGTGTGTCCACCTGACTCAAGCCTGAAACCTGAGCCAGAGATAGGAGTCCTGTGCGCTGGGGACCAGAGAGAGAGCAGATTGGAGTGCACAGAGGCTGAGGACTGAGCTATTGGCGGGACACAGACCTTTGCTGCAGAGAGAATGGAGCACTGTATACCTGTAGGCTGAGGACTGGAGCTATTCTGGCCAGATCAGAAGAACATCTGAACAGTGAGACTGTTGCTCCCATGCTGCTGGGACTGTTGAGAGGGCACTGCTGCAAGTAGTGACTAAGCAAATAGAAACTGGACACTGCAGCTTTTGTCACTGCATGCAGGGTTTAACGGGACTGTATTTATGTACATCATTTAAAAGACTAGGCCCCAACATTAGCCAGCTGAGGAATTAGGGCAAAGGACTGTCTCACTATATAGTTGCTCTATTAGGACTTAAATTGCTGTCAAAGGTAAGGGGAGACATTTACAGTAAAACCTGGGCCTCAGCATAGTTATTTCTATACTGCACTTTAACAGCATAGTTAGGGATGAGCTTCGTGTTTGAGTCAAACTCATGTTCGACTCGAACACCGTATGTTCGACCGTTTGTTAAATTACTAACATTATGGGCCGTTCGCGACAAATTTGAGTTGCGTGTCACGGCCAATAATTCACTGCGGCATCGCAGTGCATTGCTGGCTGATGATTGGCCAAGCATGCACTATGACCCGCATGCTTGGCCAATCACAGCTTGCAAAAAACGTAGAAATCAATAATTGGCCAAAGCCAGGGTGGCTTTGGCCAATTATGGCTCGGGGTTTAGTATCACGCCCCACACTATATAAGGCCGCCTGGACGTCGGCCTTGTGTAGTGTGTTGCGGTTCTTTAAGAGTGGACAGAGAGAGAGTGTGTCATTTTTTGCAGTTAGATAGTGCAGGCAGGCAAGTCAGTTAGAGTTACAACGTGTAGAGGCTTTATATGCATGCCAGGTGTTGTATATATATTTATACACTGTATTGCGTTTAGCTAGATCCGCTCTTCCTAATATACTGACAGGCAGGCAGGTGATTGTGCTAGCTTCAGTATGTACCTAAAGCTACGTGGTGTGTGTACTGTCTGTGTCCTCTGCACAGTGTGAACCTAAAGCTATGAAAAAAGTTGGTGTTATTCATATTTATTCCTAGAGGCAGGGATCTGCTCATATTAATACCACAGGCAGGGGATCATTCTGCAAGTACTTTCACGTGGTGTACTGTCTGTGTCCTCTGCAGAGTGCACCTAAAGCAATGTGGTGTGTGTACTATATGTGTCCTCTGCACAGTGTGCACCTAAAGCTACATAAAGCTGGTGTTTCTCATATGTATTCCTAGAGGCAGAGATCTGCTCGTATTAATACCACAGGCAGGGGATCATTCTGCAAGTACTTTCACATGGTGTACTGTCTGTGTCCTCTGCAGAGTGCACCTAAAGCTACGTGGTGTGTGTACTGTCTGTGTCCTCTGCACAGTGTGCACCTAAAGCTACATAAAGCTGGTGTTTCTCATATTTATTCCTAGAGGCAGAGATCTGCTCATATTAATACCACAAGTAGTGGATCATTCTGCAAGTACTTTCACATGGTGTACTGTCTGTGTCCTCTGCAGTGTGCACCTAAAGCTACGTGGTGTGTGTACTGTCTGTGTCCTCTGCACAGTGTGCACCTAAAGCTACGTAAAGCTGGTGTTACTCATATTTATGTGAGGAATTGAATTGTGCTGCGCTAATGAGTAAATACTGGCCTATATGGCCATAATGTGGACATATATAAATTGTGAAAATAGTATAGGTGATACAACTAATACACAAATATCAACGTAAGAAATGCTGCAACAAATGTTAACGTAAGTGACCAGATGAAAAGTTGGTGTAGTCTGTTAATCAAAGAAAACCTCAAATTCTAGATGATAACATGAATCAAGCAACAGTTCAAAAGGAGGGTCCATATAAATGGTAATAAATGATGATTGTAGACAATCTTCTGGAAGCGAAAAGATATACGGCAAAAAAACATGTACAATCTTAATGGTGTTGCAGGATGTAATATATATATATATATATATATATATATATATATATAAATATATATATAGATGAATCCAATAAGTGTAAGATGGGTACTCTTACCGTGTGACGTGGACCCAAAAACCTTTTGTAAAAGGATCAAGCAGGCAAAGGTAAGAGTAAGGCCAGGTACTCACGACCAAACATGTTCGCTGGAAAGTGTCCGACGGGCTGTTTCCGGCGTACAAGGCTGTTTTGTCTTTTGGCCCGCTGGCTTGTACACACCAGCGGACCATATTTCCCGGCGGACCAGAACGCGTGCACGTAAACCACGTTTGACGTCACTATAAAGGGAAAGGCCAAAGTCAATGGCGACGCCCTCTGTTCCGCTTTTGCTAGTTACGGCTTTGCTCGTGTTAGTGAAGGTTTGGTTAGAGCTGATTCGCGCTTCTCGGTCTCCGTGCTTTAGCAGGTAGTATTTTCTGGTTCAGTGCGTGTGCTTGTGGGTACGTAGTTGGCATTCGGGTACAGGCGTGCAGTTCGTTCTGCTTTGCAGTTTCGTACTGTGCGATCGTATCTGTGTGTCGTGCGTTCTTTGCAGGTACCGCTGGATTTGATTGTGCTTTCTGTTGGAGTGTGTTCTTGACTGACCAGCCGGCCGGTTTGAAGCCATGATGGAGCAGCAGCGTCAATTTTCGCGAGTTGGTGCTGTTTATGGGATGGCTGCTGGATATGTTCATTATTCCAGTACTTTGGCCAGAAACAGGGGGCGGAGGCGTTTCTGGACCAAGAATTGGTTGCGCCAGCGTGACCAGTTCTCACATATGCCTCTGCTTAGGGAAATCCAGGAGAATAATCCTAATGACTATAGGAACTTTCTCCGCATGACGGACCCCATATTCAACAGTCTGCTGGATCTTCTGTCCCCCTATATCACGAGGCAGGACACTGTGATGCGCCAAGCCATCACGGCCGAGCAGAGGCTTATTGCCACGTTGCGGTACCTGGCGACTGGGAGGAGCCTGCAGGACCTCAAGTTCTCGACAGGCATCTCTCCGCAGGTGCTTGGGGTCATCATACCGGACACGTGTGCTGCCATCATCAAAGTTCTGCAGGAGGAGTATATTAAGGTAAGTTCCCTCATTTTAACCTCACAATGTGTCTTTAATAATGTGGCAAACTAACTTTTTAGTTTATTTCCCAGATATGCTGTGTTTTTAACTAACGTTCCCTTTTCTCCCTATGCATGTTGATATAAGCTTTCCATGTAATTTGTATTTTGGCCTACCTGCATATTTGGACCTTACCCAATATTAACCTGTCCAGCATGCTATCTTAGGGCCAACCCCCACCTTGCCTCTTTTAATTAAATATTTTTGATTTTTAAACAGTTTAAACACCCCCCACCCCCCCTTAAAAGTGTTTTGGTCCCCATCAGAGGGCTGTGGAGTCTCTTATTAATTAAGTGGGCCTATCTATTTGTGCCCCGAAATTCTCCCTTCACAATTTGAAAATGCTATTTGAAAAATGTGAAGTTGCACAAGGATGCTTGTAGGATTATGTTTGCAATGTTTATGTGCCAAAGTACTAAATCTCTTTTTTTGTTTGTCCCCACAGCTACCCTCCACACCACAGGAATGGCAGTCTGTGGCTTCCCAATTTGCCCAGCGGTGGGATTTTCCTAACTGCGGTGGAGCAATAGATGGGAAACACGTCCGCATTGTGCCCCCACCCCACTCGGGGTCCTTCTATTATAACTACAAGGGTTATCATAGTATTGTGTTGATGGCGGTGGTGTCGGCACAGTATGAGTTTCTATATGTGGACGTGGGGAAGAACGGCCGGATGTCAGATGGGGGAGTGTTCTCACGGACTGATTTCTATGATCGTCTCCAAACTGGTGGTCTGGCATTGCCACCAGATGAAGATAATGTGGAAGGACTTCTGTTTGTGTTCCTAGCGGACAAAGCTTTCGGGCTTGGACCTCACCTAATGCGGCCTTTTCCCCAGAGGACCCTCACCTTAGAGAGGAAGGATTTTCGGTTGTCCAGGGCTCGGAGGGTAGTCGAGAATGCCTTTGGGATCCTCACCAACCGGTTCCGCCTGTTCCTGACATCGATACATTTGGCGGAATATAAATTGAACACCATTGTATTTGCCTGCTGCATTTTGCACAATTTTCTACGCAGGCACTCCCAGTCGTACCTAGCAGGACTACCCTCAGATAACATTCCTGGGCTGGACACTGGTCGCGCTGGCTTGGCCCCCCAATCTGCTCGTGAGGTACGCGACAAATATGTTGAGTACTTCATGGGTGGGGGGGCCATTGCTATGCCAGATCATATTTCTTTCTAATTCGGCCCCCAAAAGAAAGGAATATTCTCAGAACTAATAAATAATTAGACCATTGGACTTTATACAGTTGTTTGTCATTACTGCTTTTTCTCTTTTTTTCTGTCTTCCTGGTTCTCACCAAAAATAGTGCACTTCTAGTGCCAATTTTACTTACTCAGATTTATTAACTAACCACATTTGCACATTATTCACTCATCTACAAACTGGGTATTCAGTCTAGAAATAAGAAGCCACTCATTTTTCAGCTTTTGATGTCACCAAATTTTTTTTATTTTATTCCTTACTCCAAAAAAAATGATGCATTTTTGGATTCCAACATTTTTTAGGAATTTTGTGGTCTAAATTTTTTGGTCAAATTTTTTATTAATTTTTTTTAATTTTTTTACAGTGATTAGCAAGAATACTGATAGAAACACAATGTAATAATTATTTTGAGGAAAATCTACCTAAGAATTTGCTGGCTTGTCTCTATCTATCTATCTATATATATATATATATATATATATATATATATATATATATATATACACACTTCATAACGTCCATTTTTTTTATTTTTGCATCAAAATGAAGGTTTTATTTTGTTTGGTTTTCAGTAACCAAGATGTATTATTTTTCTCATATTTTTTGTTTTTTTTTCTAAAAATATTCCCAAAATGTTTTTGATGAGAATATTTTTGGTTTATTTAAAAGAAATTTCTTAACAGATTTACATTTTTGGGTAGTGTTTTTCTCCAAAACATTTTTGGGTTAGGATTTATCTTTTTTTTTTTTGGTATTTTTTATTTAACCCAACAAAAATGTGAGATATTTTTTTCCTAAAAATATAGCTATTTATATATATTTTTTGGGGTCCTTATTTAAAATTTTTACGCAAAATAATTTATTTTCTGACATTTATTTCACGTTTTTATTTTTGTGATATTTATTGTTCGTTTTGGGATCTAAAACTGTAAACATTTACAACCAAAACAAGATCAACACCAAAAAAAAATATCTTTTCAAAACAGCAGTCAGTCATGGATGGTGCGCTTTCACACTGGAACACGCCAAAATTTCAAGATGCACACATTCAGTGTGAATTCGCCAAATGTCATTGGTTAAACAGACAAATGGCCACATGTGCTATCTGACATCATGGGTGATCAATGTCTGTGTTTTGTGGGAGCAAACCCTTCTTCCTCTCAACTACTTGAGGATCGAGGAGGGGTTTGTACCCACAAAGCACAGACAATAGATATTCTGTGATGGCAGATAGCACATATTGGCACACTGTGTGTGCATCTTGAAATTTTGGCGTATTGTAAAGTACAAAAATTAAAAATGGTTTGGGGGGCGGGGGATGGGCGGGGGGTGATTCAGTCTTTGACACGGCCCATCATGTCAATGATATTTTTGAAATTCTGTTCGATGACTATCATCCTTTGGCGCATGTTGTCCATTTCCGTGCTGCACTCTGAAATGACATTTCGAACATTCTGCTCCATGACGACCATCCTTTCCCGCATATTGTCCATTTCCGTGCTGCACTCCATTACCTGCTGTACAATTATTGAAGCACTTGCACGTGAAAAATGTGCTACACCATCTTCATCCCCTAAAAACAAACAAATTGGCAATCAAAATATGTACAGAGTTTCCGGCCTATCTGCATATCTTTGGCCTTATTAATGTTGGGGTGACACTGACCTGATGGCCTGATCATTTCAACATCCTCAATTTCGCCATCTTCTATGACTCCTCCTTCTTCCACCACCTCCCCCTCATCATCCACGACTCCTCCATCTTCTTCCAGAACTCCTTCTTTATCCATCAATACCCCTTCAAAATCACTCAATTCTGCTTCGTCCAGTTCCGCCTCATCTTCACCGAATTCTAACTCCAAATTTAAGTCTTCCTCCTCTCTTCCTTCCTCCTCTCTTCCTTCCACATCCTCCTCTCTTCCTTCCACATCCTCCTCTCTTCCTTCCACATCCTCCTCCTCCTCCACATGTGGAGGTGTTTGATTTTGGGGTTGTCTGGCCCTCTCTGACTCCTCCAATTGCTGGCGTCTTCTTTCCCCTATAAGAAATAATAAAAAACAAAAGGTATACTCATCAGCACACAGATATTGTATAGCAGAAATCGCACACATTGCATAGACGAGACATTTTTGTGGATTTTTGTTTGTTTCTTCTTTCAGCAATCCTACATTTTTGGCGGAGTTCTAGGCCAAGCTCTGATCCTGCCCCTTTTTTGATAAGAAGTGACACACATGGATGTCCCCCCAAAACATTAATTCTCGTCGAGATGTTAAAACATATGCTTTATTCGCATTTTTTAGAATAAATCTTGTTTGCCTGTCACATTCACTCAATTTAATTTCTGTGATTTTGCTTTTCAACAATGTTTGCAAACAAAGTTTGGGGCCAGTCAGCCATGTCCAGGTGTGTTGTTCCTGGACTAACCTCGCATTTCTGCGAAACAATGTCATATTACGCATGTTACTATTTCACAATATTTGGTAAAGGTTGTTATTTGACATAAACACAATACAGTATCTACACATGTTCAAAAGTACAAGCAGGCCAAGGAGGCAGATGTCAAAAACTACATGTCAACACATTCTTGCAGACATCCCCCCCCCCCTTAAATAATATGGACTTACTTTTCCGCAGAATTTTGAGAATCTTCTTCATGTGATGTGGCTCCCTCAATTTCAAGTCGGACCAACGCTTCCTGAGTTGCTCCTTGGACCTGGTGACACTAAACATTCTCCTCATTCTGCTTGCCACCTTGTCCATAATGTGTGACTTTCTGCGGTTAGGTGTTTTGTAGGGCCCAAATTCACCATCATAATCCTTCCTCCTCATGATGTAAACCAACTCCACCATTTCTTCAAACGCCATATTAGTGGCTTTATATATTTTTGGCCTGGATCGGGACGGTCCTGCCTCTGTCCCTTCACTTGCGCCATGAGAGCTCCGTGCCCGCTCGTGTGACATCGCCATCTTTCCTTCCCACAGAGATTAGGGGCGTGGAAACGAGGAAATGTCCCGTCATGGGCGGAGATGAGGGCGGGGATTCATGCATATGCGGAGTGTCGCGAATGCAAACAACGTGTTGACGTAGGTTACGCGGAGAATATTTGCGCGATTCCAGAACCTACACAGTTAACGCCATATTTACATTTTCAATTGATTAGGGGCATGGCAAAGGTGACGAGGGTGGCGTTTCATACATACGCGGAGTGGATAAAAGGCGCACGACGTGATTACGTAGGTTACGCGGTAATTCATCGAGCGTGACAAACGAGGAATTTCAGAGAGGAAGGTAAGAAATTTAAACATGGGATCAGCAGCGGGCTATAAAATGGAGAGCCATGGGATGGGGGTTTGGTCTGTTGGTTGTACAGTTTTATTAAGCTATTATGTCTCTTGGATCCCAGAATGTGATTTTAGTAGCCAAATGCTTTTGTAGACATCACAAAATATAGGTGTGAAAAATGCTCTACCTCATTCCAATTTATGTAGGGTGTATTCAGATCAGGCCAAGGGGCGGCATGTATAAAAACAATGTTAGCTACAACCAATGGGGCAGAGCTGGCCAGCATTTTGTAAACAAGAGACACTGTGTTTGTATTTCTATATAGGTCCTACTTTTTTCGCAACATATTCTATCAATGTAAACGATGAGCCTTTTTTAAATCGTGTTTTTGGTTTCTTTTTCTTTTTGTAATCTAGACTAAAATTACAACAATAAAAATATTACAATGGATCTACTGCAGACCCAAGACATTATCCAGCACTTGCTGGATAAATTTAGAGAAATGCCCATCCTGTGGGATTCCAAGCAGGACAATTACCACAACAAGGACATACGAGCGGCAGCACTTGAACAGCTAGCAGCATACATGAGAACATGGGTGCCAGAATGCAGTGCCAACATGGTGAAGGATAAACTTGCCAACCTCAGGGGCACATATAGGAGAGCGTACAAAGCTCACCAAAAGCAGCTAAGATCTGGAGCAGCAGCAAGACCACCAAAGGAACCCAAGCTATGGTATTTCAACCAGATGTCTTTTTTGCGGGATCAACTGGAAGGCAGGCCATCTATGTCAAGTCTGACTCCCAGCCTTCCCTCCACGCTACCTTCCAGCGGGACTTCCCCAGATCACAACAGCCCTGCAGAGTCGGATGAAGAGGGCCTGGCTGACAGAGAGGCAGATCTGCGCCTCTACGATGATGAGGTATAGTAGTTTCAGAACTATTTATGGAATAATATTAATTATTGTTTGATTCTTGACTTGATATTGTTAAATAAAAGACAAGCTGGGAATAAAAAATCTAAAGTCGTGGGCAAACAAATATAGGTGTCAGGGATGACAACTGCAGGGGTCAGAGGGAGAGTCTGTTTTCAAGTTTAAATTAGCCCCAAAAAAGGACATTCAAGCATGAAAATGTGAGTGATTATATTTATAAATATATTACAACATGTCCCTTTTTTTACACAGGAAGAAGAGACCAGCCAGGAGGTGGCAGATCCTCTCCTCACTGACAGCCAGGCCGAAGGGGTCAGTGGCAGCCAGGAGGAGGCCGGGCCCAGTGGCGTTCAGCAGCTCCCCAGGACAACCACCACCAGCCAGGCTCCTCCCCTCCATATTAGGCCACCAGGCCGAAAGAAGAAATTGGGGGCAGTGGAGGAAGCCAGCCTCCAAATGATTAGGGAGGCGAGTGCCATCATGAGGGCCCCCCTCAACCCCACTGAGGCCTACAGTGCCTCCCTGGCACACGATCTGAACAAAGGCACGGAGGAGCAGAAGCAACTGGCAAAGGGCGTGATCAACCAGGCCCTTTGGTGGATGGAGAGGGAGCTGCTGACCCCAGACACTGGGCTATGTGACCCGGCCCGGCTTGCTGAACACCATACTCCTGCTGCCACATCATCCCCACCTGCAAGGGGCCAGGGAAGACCCGCTGGAAGGCAGCCTGGAAGGAAGGTTGCAAGGAAGAGGAGACGTTGATTCCCTGCCTTCCATTTGATCCCCCACAAATGGCATCTTGTTTGGACTACCACAGCTTGGGTTCCTTTGGTTATGTGCTGCTGCTTCTACTTTTTGTTTGTGTGCCTCCTGAGGTTTGCTAGTTTATCCTTCACCATGTTTGAAATGCAAGTTTGCATGTATTTTGCTAGCTGTTCAAGTGCTGCCATTCTGTTTTATTTCCTTTTTAACATTTGCCAAAATAAATGGCTTTTTGTTTAATTTAAAAACGTGCCTATTGTTTGGAATACTGTGGGGATTATTTTAGGCATCAAACATTCCAAACAAATCAAATGTTTCATATAAAAAATTCACTAAGTCATGTGGGGGGGGGGGGGCATTTGGTGTGCCAACATGGTAGATAATTGAAACAACCTTAAAAATAACCGTAAAAACCAAAAGTAAAATATACAAACAAAAGCAAAATCTAAAAAATTAGGTAACAAAAAAATCTAAATGGTGACATAACTATAAACACATAAAAAAAGTGCCAAAGATAAACATTAAACCAAAAAATTATAAATATATACATGTGGAGGACCCCCAAAAAAATGATACGTCGGGCCTATAAAAGATTGCTAAAATCTTACTACATCCCAGGCAACAAATGTCACTTTTCAGTATGGAACAACTCAGTTGAAATAACATGAGCTAAATAACAGGTTATTTCTAGCAAGAGAAGAATGAATAAAACGACGGCATCAACTGTTGTTTATTGTGTCGTTTGCTTCAGTGTTCTATTGCTAGAATTAATCTTTCTATTGACTAATGTGCCATATCCCAAACAAACGTGAGTTTTACCTGAACGAGCGCTCCCGTGGCCTCATTTAGTCTGAGCATGCGCGGGGTTTTTGTACGTTGCTTTTGTGTACTAACCACCAAACATGTCCGTTCGGACAGGATTTCAGCGGACGGTTTTAAAACAAGTTTGGAAATAAATGTCTGCTGAAAAACGGCCCGGCGGGCAAATGTACGGTGAAATTCTGTACGCTCGTAACTACACACGACCGAACATGTCTGCTGAAACTGGCCCGCGGACCAGTTTCAGCAGACATGTTTGGTCGTGAGTACGGGGCCTTACGGTTCCACTGGCACCTCAGAAGATCATCTCTGGTGTAATCTGGATATTCCTCCCATCTGTTCACCGCTATGTTCTGATAGGCCGGGTACACACGAGAGGATTTATCCACGGAAACGGTCCGGGGGACCGTTTCCGTGGATAAATCCTCTGGCGGATTTTGATCTCATGGTTGTACTAACCATGAGATCAAAATCCCCGCGGAATTCCGTCCGCGGTGACGTGTCGTGCCGTCGCCGCGATAATGACGCGGCGACGTGCGCGACGCTGTGATATATGGACTTCCACGCATGCGTCGAATCATTACGACGCATGCGGGGGATGGATTCGGACGGATTGATCCGGTGAGTCTGTACAGACCAGCGGATCAATCCGTTGGACTGGATTCCAGCGGATCGATTTCTTAGCATGTCAAAAAATTTTGATCCGCTGGAAATCCATCCCCGGGGTCCGTGGATCAATTCCAGCGGATCGATCCTCTTGTGTGTACGGGGCCTAAGTGTACTGCTCCAGACACGATCACTGATTCCCAGCAGCTCAAAGGTGTGGACGGCAGGGACTGTGGTATCCCTCCTGGGATTTAGAGCATAACATGGAATGGAACAAGAAAAAAGAGCCTCCACATGGCGCAGATCAAAAATAAACCCAGGGGGATTTATTAAAACAAGAAAGGTATACAAAAACGGAAGATAAAAAATATATACATTTTTTTAAAATACAGCGATAATTACAATGGTGATCACTGTTAAAAAGAGAGCAGAGTGGGCAACAAGCATAGAACCCTATGCATTTTGTCCTATAGGACTTCTACAGGGGTGTACTTAAGCCTGCTGCTTCTGCGCTTATAAGCTCTTACTATGGTAATTGGATAATTGCCAGGGCATTTTACTTCCTGACATGTGGTGTTCGTTTGCACTTCAAGCCTCCTTGTGAGTAACCAATCACAGCTAATTAGAGAGGATGTGTCACCAGTATCATGGCAACATCAGAGGAGGTATGTGTGCTGAAAGCAAATAGGGATACGTTGTCAGGAGGCTCAGCGTCATTGCGTCATCATACCCGGCCATCGACGCTCAGCGTCATTGCATCATCCTGCCCGCCAATCACAGGGAAGCTTCCATTAGGGACGCTGCGTTCAGGACCATTGCATCCTTGCGGCCGCCCCTTCTAAAGAAGCTCAAGGCTGAAAAGGCTTGGCCAGAAAGACACGCCGCCAGGCTTGTAAGAGGTGACAGGGTGTGTACAGCCATAATGCCTCCCTCCTGTTCAGAACAGGTTATGTGTGAGATACATCAGACAAGGGGGGCAGCGCTATTGGACTCTTACAGATCACTTGGGCACACTGACGATGTTTACATGGCTTTGAGATATAATATCCTTGCGGAGACAAATGCAGAATCGCTCTGTCATATTAAGAAATAAATACAGAGTGAATGTGTCATATATACCGCTCAGAAAAATGTACATATGTGCATATATCACCTACTATAATACAGATGCAGTGCATACTAAATAACATTTTGGCCAGCGATAAACTAACCTATAGATGGCAGAATCACAAAAGGTATAACAAGATATATAATAAAATCAAGAACACTTCAAAGTGTTGAAACAAAGAACCTCCACCAAGATTTCAGTGTGCAAATATGAAAACACACCACACCCTGTGTAGTCAAACTTCTTACCAGAGAGACATCATTATAGGCATGTAGAATTTAAATAATGTAGGGGTCAATGGCAGTCACACCTCCACTTGGATGTATAAATGGACGAGTGCATCAGATCGTACCACTCCTATTTGCAACATATGTCTCAAACGTATCTCGCGTGGCCAAAACATCACCCGCTTGGGCACCACATGCTTGACCAGACATATGTCGACCTGCCATGCAGTTCTTTGGCAAGCGTACCTCAAAGACCCACACCAAAGAACAAAGCGGACCTCTCCTTGCTCCTCATCAGCTGGGATCTCCAACCTCACTATACCCTCAGTCCTCTCTGAAGCCTGCACTGATAGGACTGAAGGTGTAGAATTAGGTTTGTCACAGCCAATGAATGAAATGGCCATGAATAAGCACTAACTAAGTGTGAAACGCGTCGGCTGTTTTCGATTTTTGATTTTTGCTGTGTATTTGCGGTGTTTGCTCATGTTCCTTCAATAAAGACAACTCAAGAGTTCTTTGGTGTGCGGCCGTCCATCCATCCTTTGCTACTTTCCACAGCCAAGTACTTGCGGGCAATCTACTATCGGTACACCGATGGCAGATTGTACCAGGGAAATTTCCCTGCCCCAGCTGCTGCAGCGCCGAAAGAAGTACTCTCCCAGCCATCCACATGCCCAGCGGTTGAATGCTAGCTTAGCTAAATTGCTAGCACTTCAACTGCTGCCTTTTCAGTTGGTAGATTCTGCCCCCTTCCGTGAGTTTGTGGAATGTGCGGTACCTCAGTGGCAAGTTCCCAAACGCCACTTTTTCTCACAGAAGGCGATTCCGGCTCTCTAACGGCATGTGGAAGGCAATGTGCATGCCTCGCTGGACAGGGCGGTCAGTGGTAAGGTGCATATTACTGCTGACTCATGGTCCAGCAGGCATTGACATGGACAATACCTATCTTTCACGGCGCATTGGGTGACTCTGCTGGCAGCTAGGAAGAATGCAGGACAAGGTACAGTAGTGTTGGAGGTTGTTCCGCCACCACACCTCCAAAATGCTACTACTGGCTGTGGCACACCTCTCTCCTCCACCCCTCCTCTTATTCTTCCTCTGTTGCCTCTTTCTGGGCTGATGTGTCCTCGGGAACCAGCGGTGCTCCATAGGCGTTCAAGGGGTTAGGCAGGTACGCAGTCAAAGAGATGCCATGCGGTGTTTGAGCTGGTGTGCTTGGGGGACAGGAGCCACACTGGGCCAGAGGTTCTGTCAGCTCTGCAGGGGCAGGCTCAGAGGTGGTTGATGCCACGCCAGCTTGAACCAGGAATGGTGGTTTGCGACAATGGCACCAACCTCCTCTACGCTCTGTGACAGGGACAACTCGTATTCGTACTATCAAGGAGAGGGATCATTACTGGCTGGCAACCCTCCTTGATTCAGATTACAAGAGTAAGGTTGCGGACCTTATCTTGCCGGCGCAGAGGGAGCAGAAGATAAAACATCTTCCGGAGGCCTTGCAGAAAGGTCTGTGCAACGCGTTGCCAGAGACTGGGAGGTTACAAAATTCTGGTCCTGGACAACGTGTTGCTGAGGCTCCAGTCAGTCACAGAAGGAGCGATGGAGAAGGTGGCCGTCTGAACGATGCTTTCAGACAATTTTTTAGTCTGCAGCCCCAAGGTATGACCGGTTCCAGCAACCATCGCCAGCGTCTGTTTTACATGATGCGGGAATACCTAGGGGCAAGATCAGACAGGCTCCTGTTGAGGCTCGCACGGTCATCTCCTCACCACCGCCACCCTACCATCTGCCCTGAAGGTACTGCTATTGTCATTTGATGATATGTTCACTGAACCTGTAAGGTTTTAACCCCGTGTACTTGATGGTAGCTGTCTGCGGAGTTTAGTTTTGTTTATACAGCTTATACAGATCTGTAAATTTCTATACAGACTTTTTATCACTTATCTGGAGTTCATCTTTAATAAATGGATTTTCTTCCAAAACATTCTATCTGAAACTTTTGTTCTCCCCCAAAATGTTTTGGTTTATTATGATCTGAAGATATCCATGAGCGCGGCTTTTTGGTGTGTTTCCTGTTCTTTTGGTACTTCCGGGTACCACGATTCTCGCAGCCCTGGACTATCTTCTCCACACCCTACATATCAGTAATGACTTTTTATATCAGGAATTCTGCTATCCCTGTCTAGCGCCAGTGGATTTTTTGTGTGTTTATAAAAATGAATCAGGCTTGGATCACCACCAGCTTCCAAGCACCTGATGCTGATGTAACTGAATATTTTTTTTTTAAATGTCAGATCCCTTCAAGACTGCCTATGCTGATGCTGAGTGACTATCCTGTTATGCTGAGTGACTATCCTTTTCCTCCTCAATGATCATGCTGATAGCTTGTAAGAACATTTTTGGTTTCTGGCACCGCCACCAGTGCCTAAGGCCCAATTTTCTGCCCCTGTTTAACAGCGGCGTGTAATTACAATTTTTGATGCAATACTTTGCAGCAGGGCTTATTACTGCGCTCCAACTAGAGTATCTGTGAGGGGTTGCAGTGTTGTGGCACCAGTGCCTAAGGCCCAATTTTTCTGCCCCTGTTTAACAGGGGCATGTAATTACAATTTGTGGTGCAATACTTTGCAGCAGGACTTATTACTGCGCTCCAACTAGAGTATCTGTGAGGGGTTGCAGTGTTGTGGCACCAACACCAGTCTCTAATGTCTAATTTTTCTGCCCCTGTTTAACAGGGGCGTGTAATTTAAATTGTTGATGCAATAATTTGCAGCAGGGCTCATTCCTGCGCTCCAACTAGAGTATCTGTGAGGGGTTGCAGTGTTGTGACACCAGTACCATTGCCTAAGGCCCAATTTTTCTGCCCCTGTGTAACAGGGGTGTGTAATTACAATTTTTGATGCAATACTTTGCAGCAGGGCATATTACTGCACTCCAACTAGAGTATCTGTGAGGGGTTGCAGAGTTGTGGCACCAGAACCAGTGCCTAAGGCCCAATTTTTCTGCCCCTGTTCAACAGGGGAATGTAATTACAATTCTTGATCTAATATTTCACAGCAGGGCCCATTCCTGCGCCCACCAAGAGAAACTGCGAGGGCTTACAGTGTTGTGGCACCAGCGCCAGCACCAAAGGCCCAATTTTTCTACCACTGTTCAACAATGGCATGTAATTACGAATCTTGGTATAATAGTTTACAGCAGGGCGTTCCAGTGTCCACCAAGACTAACTGTGAGGGCTTACAGTGTTGTGGCAACACCAACACCTAGGGCCCAAATTTCTGCAGAGTATATACGGCAGGCCCCTACTTTCAAACATCCAACTTACAAACGACTTCTACTTGCAAACAGAAGGAGACAACAGGAAGTGAGAGGAAATCTACCCCTAGGAAGGGAAATTCTCTTCTGTAAGAGGTGTCTCCTGTCCACTGATGCTTTATCACCAATCCTTGTTTCACTAAAATACCCAAATTTACAAAAAATCTTTTGTCATTGGGACAGAAAGTGAATTGCAATCTTCTGAACAGATGCGCACAGACAGCAAAACAAATGTTACAGGGGTTATACCCCTTCTCTATGTTTTCAGAAAAGCTAAAAAATGTATTTTTTGGCTGGAGCTACACTTTAAAAAAGTACCAGTTCAAAATTACAAACAGATTCTACCTAACAACAAACCTACAGTCCCTGTCTTGTTTGCACCGCCTGTATACTGCTGTTCAAAATATATAGGGGCAAAGGGGCTGTTAATGACCTGAGGTGAGGGGGGGGAACCCATGCTATTTTTCTCAATGATTTTCATCCATATTACAGGGACCAGACATTACATTAAAGTCGCAAGCCGTTTTAAATGACTTTTTTTCTGTGGCCCACAGAGTTGAGGAAAGGAACAGGGAACCCAAATCAGCCAGCAGCTGCTCCCTGAGTAGCGCTATATATACTGCATACTGTATGTAATAAAGGATTTTTTTTTTACTTTTCCACTTATATGTCAAAATTTGCAACACATGAAGAGGATGTTTGTTTTGCTTATTTTGGACCACAGCTGCAGTAGTTGTGAGAGGTTAAACTCGATGAACTGTAGTCTTTCTTACAAATGTATTTCCCATGTAAATTTGAGAGGATCAAGTGATGCAAACTGAAAAGCAAAGCATGTAAAACATAAAGATTAATGCTGGCTATTTAACCAAGTTGCTAAAAAAAGAAAAAAAAAAGAAAGAAAAGAAAAGTCATGTATGCAGCAATTAAACATCTGGAGAGTCTTCTTTCATGAACTGATCTCAGTTAGTGTAGAAAATGTATACAACTGAAGGAAAAAAATTATTGGCTCAACGAAAGATGAGTATAGGGGATGTTTATTTTCTTTCATGATATTTGAAACTAAGAATGTTCTTGAATGAATGTGATATCATGCAGAATCATCATAACATGTTTATTTCAAAGTTATTGCAGTTTTTTGTTGGCTCATAAAATATTCATGTTCAGTTGAATACTTTACCTCCATTCGTACCCGAGGGGTGGGAACATTCCATTTCTTTACATAAAGATTTGTCGATATACATAGACAATATTCTGTTATTTTGGACAGGTACAGAAGCTTTGAACATTGTTGGAGCCTTGAATATAAATGATTACAACTTAAAATGTACTTTAAAATATGGCAAGAAATGTCTTACTTTTTGTATGTAAATATTTATATACCTTACATTTTTATATCGTAGACCTGTGGATAGCTTACTGCATGCAGGCAGCTTTAATTTTTATAGCCTGAGAAAAGCATTCCAATAGTCCAATACCTGTGTGTATCCAGAAATTGTTCTAGGTAAGAAGACTTCAAGGCAAAAGTAAAAAGCTAAGAACTCCTAAGCCTCTAAACCTTAGGAAAGGCATATCAGTAGGTCAAGGAAAAGCACCTAGCTTATGGCAATGGAATACCACAGCTGTTAAATTTAGCTTATTGTGCAAAGCCTTTCAATACTTTTCTATACTATATGCAATACTTGTATATTTGTATACTTTCAAACTTATAAAATAAAAACAAAAATAAATAAATATATAAAAATATATTGTAAAATAAAAAAAAGGCTAGATTCATTACAAATTTTCTAATAAGAGTAATACATTTAGGGACATCTTTTTGAAATATTAGCATTTGTGCACTGAAATGGAGCTCCAAAAAGTGTTGTAAATACAAAAGTACATATTTGTGCAAACACGTCTTCTGTAGCAGCCATTTGGATCTAGCTATGGGTTATCAATTATGGTCCAAACTGTTTATAAATTGCAACATTACAGGAATTATTTACCTACTCATATATGAGTGTAATTCCTTTTATTTAGGTAAAATTCTCAAATTTAATAATGATGAAAATACAATTATATTTTGGGTCCTTGAACATGTACATACAAAGGAAACATGGGGCAATCTGGAAAATAAATTGCTCCAGTTAGAGAACCATTAGATATATTTGTACTTATTTATTTATTTTTTTCCAACAATTGAAGACAGGTCTTCTAAAGAAATGCATTTTAATATTTCATTAAAATAATGTATAATTTATATACCAATATTGTGTAATTGATGTATTGTAAAAGTTTGCAAGTTTCATTATTACCTTAGGCCCCGTACACACGACCAGTTTCCTCGGCAGAATTCAGCTTCCGACCGAGTTTCTGGCTGAATTCTGCCGAGAAACCCGGCCGTGTGTACACTTTCGGCCGAGGAAGCCGACGAGTAGCTCGGCGAGGAAATAGAGAACATGTTCTCTATTTCCTCGTTGTTCTATGGGAGCTCTCGCCCCGCCGAGCTCCTCGGCGGCTTCAGTGCTGAACTGGCCGAGGAACTCGATGTGTTTGGCACGTCGAGTTCCTCGGCCGTGTGTACGAGGCCTTAGATGTCTGTCCCTCCTTCTACCCTCACTGCTGTACAGGTACATTTGCCAGCTTTTTGTTTTTGCTTTTTGCTTTTGTCTTTGGGTTATTTTTTATTTATGGACCACGGTTGTGGACTGACGCACTCTTATCTGTCACAAAACATCAGGCAGCACTAAATGCCCATTTGGAAAGCACGATAGATGCAGGGCAGCCCAGCAGCTCTACTGCATACTGAGCAAGTTCTGGCCAGTGATCTATTCTCATGACCCAGTAACCCAGTGGATCGTCAACTAGAAAGCTCTCCATATGTGTTTTCATCCCTAGATAATCTCCCACCATATGATGAAGATGCTGCCGATGGGATGTGGAAGCTGACAGCCCTGGGAATTCCCACTGTGTCACGTATCTGGTCAGAGGCCAAGGTGCTGAGAGGGCTTCAATTGCGGCAGAGTGCAGGGCACTCCTGAGGGTGGTGACAGGGAGTGCTATTCCCAAAGTAGAAAGGGTTGCCAGCTGTGAAAGGCTGATAATGAGATGTCTGCTGCATGGCGGTTGGACAAGCAGGATGCACTGCTGGGCAGGGGTCCCTCAGTTGGCTGCAGGGAGAGCCAGGAGCAGGGTCAGGAGCCGGGCCAGTAGTCATACACAGAGTATCAACCAGGTGTAAGGAAGCAAGCAAGGTCAGGAATAAGCCAGAATCATACACTGATAATCAGGCAGCAGACAAGTCCAGAAGAGTAAGCCAGAGGTCATACATGAGTTCAGCAGACAGAAGCAGAGTGAATGGAACAAGCCGAGGGGTATAGACGACAGGTCAAAGGCAAGCCGGGTTGGTAACAGGAAAACCAATAGTATCAAGAACAGGAATATAGGAACACACTGGGGGAGCTGAAGATCATCGAGCAACTAGTGGCTGATGCTGCTGGGTTTAAATAGGCCACTGGGCACCAGAATCTGTTACATATTGCATGGCACATGAATCTTCCCAGCCGCTTGTGCCCATTTGTGCATGCGTATTAGCATCTGCAAATTCTTATGTGCCAATGTACAATTCTGCTGGGCATTAGCAGATGTGCCAGTTCTCCGACACGCTGTATTTCAGCCAACCGAGCACTGGCTGTGTATGACCTCCTGATATTGCTACCGACTCTTCTGGCCTGCTTCAACAGATCTTCCAACCTTGGGTAACTATTTAAAAAACACTGCACCACCAAATTGAGGATATGTGCTAGGCATGGAACATGTGCCAACTTTTCCTGTCTAAGGGCGGACAGGAGGTTTGTGCCATTATCGCACACCACCATTCCTGGCTCCAACTGGCTTGGCTTGAACTACCTCTGGGCCTGTCCCTGCAGAGCTGATAAAATCTCTGCTCCGGTGTGGCTCCTGTGCCCTAGACAGATTAGCTGAAGCACTGCACCTTTCAGCCTGACTCATTGAATAACCCCTTGAACGCTTAGGGGGTACTTGTAGTTCATTGGACAATTCAGCAGAGGAGGGCACGGAGGAGAAGGAGGATGGGGTGGTGCTGACAAATTCTGCATTATCACCACTAGCTGTAAGGAGACATGGTGGCACAACCAGCTGCAGTACTTAGCCCTGACCTGCATCGACACAGTGTGCTGTGAATAAAATATATTTTTCCTGACCATGCTTGCTGGACCACGTGTCAGCAGTAAAGCACTGATATTTACTGCGTTAAATGTGCAGTAATACACGGATATATACTGCGTTAAATGTGCAGTAATGCACGGATATTTATTGTGTTAAACGTGCAGTAATGCACGTATATACGCTGCATTAAATGTGCAGTAATGTAATGTAAACTTAAAAATGTGAAAAATTCAGCGCTGAGAAATACAAATAAAAATAAACATAAACAATTAAATTAATATGCTAGCCAGCACTAAGAATAAATTCATAAAAAATTCTCAAAGCATAAATATAAGAAAAGTGCAGCGCACAAAATTAAATTAATAACAAAAAACAAAAAGATAATAAAATAATAGAAATGATTTAAATATGCCAGTGACAAAAATGTATAAATAAGTACAAATGAAAAAATATGTGTCCAAGTGTCCATATATCCTTAAGTGAAAAATCACACAAATAAATCCGGCAAGGGTGAGAGTGAAGAGGAGACACCAGAGGAAATCCACCACCAAGGTATAGATGGACTCTCACCTCATTGCTTCGACCCGTGAGGGTCACAAAGCATATCTGCAAACAATTCACAGTCCAATCCAACCTCCAGATAGATCATCAAATCTTATATGTATCCAAGGCCACCATAAATAAGAAAACACAAAGAAAATCTAGTGCTCTCTGTAAACCAGTTTATTGTTTAAAAGGTAAAAAAATTTCAGAAGACTCACATTTAAAATCACTCATAGCCGAGTGAAAGCATGTACAACGTATTTGCAATGACCAGCGGCAATGATCGAGGTGACGTCCAGCGTAACTCCTCCCCCTTCGTACGCGTTACGTCCCGTGGGCGGGACTTCCTCAGCGTCAGGTGGAGAGAAAACGCCGAACGTCCCCAATGGCAGAAAATAAATAGTAATTACCGAACTCAGCAGCCAATCAGATCGCTCCCGAGTGCGGCCAATAGAAATCCTAAATGGCAATCTACATCTGGGGCAAAGGCAAGCAAAGTTATCATTATGGGGATTCGGCAGCCAATCGAAACACTCACGGATGTGGCCAATAGAAGATCAGCAATGGACATAAACATCCGGGGCAAGGTGCCGAGTCTCGATAAAGCGGAAGTGCAAGAAAAATATAATAAATAAACGGACCCTCATAACTGAATGGAAAAGGAATTAAAAACCAAACAGTTAGAATCACAATGCCGCACAGAGACTAAGAAGTTCATTTATATACAAAAATGTAAAATTAAAATTAAAAAGGATGCAAAGTATAAGCCCCTTGGAATTAATTAAAAATGTATTTATACAGAAATGTATAATGATATACATTACTATATATTAAAAACGGACGTCAGCCTCGATCGTCGCCACTAATCAACGACTCATAGCAACAATAAAATTAGAATTGATAATTCATAAATAATTATAGTGCTACATAGATACATAAAAATTAATAAAATTTATAATACAAAAACCAATAATGCTACCGATTAGAAATAAAACAATTTAAATCAAACTCAACGTTAAGGCCCCGAGGCGAGGCAACCTTGAGCTCAAAAATCCAGTAAGATTCGCGTCTACTAAGATGGCGAATGAAGTGCCCCCCCCCTCCAATGTCTGGACACTTTTTCTATTCCCCAGAACTTTAAACTTTTAGGATTACGGTTATGATGTTGTCTGAAATGTTTTGAAACACTATGTGTCTTAACACCTCGTTTAATGCAGCTGATATGTTCGCCTACACGAACATGTAGGGCACGTGAGGTACGGCCGACATATTGAAGCCCACAGTCGCATTCTAACATATAGATAACCCCTTCCGTGTCACATGTAACGAGCTCTTTGATGGTGTATTCACTACTGGTGACTGCGGAGCTAAAAGTTTTCCGTTTCTTGATGTTATTTTTCGTATGTTTACATGTGGCACATCTACCACAGGCGTAAAAGCCGGAGAGAAAGTTAAATAATCTGGGTCTAGGTACAATAGGCGGGTCTATGACCCCTGGTGCGATAACATCGCGCAGGGCCGGGGCTTTCTTATAAACAAATTGGGGCCGATCCGGTAAGACAGGCCCCAAAATGGCATCCCCTTTTAACACTGCCCAATGTTTGACGATAATCCGTTCAAACTTTTTGTACTGAATATTATAATCCAGAAGAATTTTGTGATTGATATTTTGATCAATAGCTGGTGGGTCAGGTGGTTTATCTGAAACAATGACCTCCCTATTCATTAATCGTACTTTTTCAATCTCTAAATCAATATCCGAAGCAGCATAACCTTTTTGAACAAACCTTTTGGCCAGAACCTGTGACTGTGAGACATAGTCAACTTCTAAAGTGCAATTTCTACGTAATCGCACAAACTGACCCCTGGGTATATTACATAGCCAGAGCCTGTGATGGCAACTGGTCAGAGGTATATAACCATTGCGATCCGTAGCTTTAAAATGGTTCCTGGTTTGTAACTTAGAATCATTCTTAAAAATCTCCAGATCTAAAAAAGTGATTTTGTCACATGAAACTGTCCAGGTAAGAACTATATTTTTGGTATTGGCATTTAGTACATCCATAAATTGCTGAAGGCTTTTTGTTTTTTGTTATTAATTTAATTTTTTGCGCTGCACTTTTCTTATATTTATGCTTTGAGAATTTTTTATGAATTTATTCTTAGTGCTGGCTAGCATATTAATTTCATTGTTTATGTTTATTTTTATTTGTATTTCTCAGCGCTGAATTTTTCACATTTTTAGATTTGCACTTTAATTCATTATATTTAGCAGCAGGGATGGAAGTGTTTTCCTATTTGGAGAACCGTGAGGTTATCCTCACAGATATTTTTTCTAAATCAGCCACAGCCTCTGATTCTGGGGATTTGAGTGTCTCATTTAGAAAATTAGGTCATTTATTTGACAAAAAAATCAAAACCTGGTGGGATATTACATCATTTGATCAGTATCTGACCACTAAGATCATCCCGAGACGCTTGCGGTGGGATTTACCACCTAATGATGGCCTCACAGATACTGAGTCAAATAAAGAGTGGTATGAGTTCTTCATCAATAAGAGTTTTGATCTGATCCGTTTGCTGATATTACGCAAACAACGGAAAAAGCTGTGGCTTGAAGGGCAGATCAAGGCTATCACTGATCTCATTGAACCTAGTAAAGAATCACCAGAATTCGTTCGTCTCTCTGGTGAATTGAAGACTAAATTGGTAAGATGGGATAAAGAAAGTCAAGATAAGAAATGTAAGAAATTCTTGCGTGATTATAATGACTTCACATCAAACCAGATGTTCAAATGGCAGTCCCTTATTGTCTCACAGGCTGATCCACCCCAGTCATCATCTATGGATACCACGGATGTACATGTTGATGACTCTTATCAAAATAATCAAGGTCCTTCACAGAACTGGGCCAATATAGTGGAAGCCCAAGTCACTCCTATTAGGACCAATATGTCTAATATTAGGGGACAAGGCCCCTCTAAATCAAGGGGAAAAGGGAAAGGGAAAAATAGGGGAGGTTATTCCCAATCCAACGGTCATCAAGTTCAGCAGGTGCCATCTAACTACCAGGATAATCCCCCTTGGAGACCGACACCCAATAGGGGTCGTGGCCAACAACGAGGGAGAGGTGGTTATCCTGTAGGACCTCCTCCCTTATCTACTTACAATTATTATACCCCCTTACAGGACCATTGGGAACAGCCCTCCACGTCCTCAAATCATTTTTTAGGACAGGAGAGGACCCCCTGGAGGGGTCCTCCACCTTATACTCCAACTTGGGGAGGATGGAGGGAGCCCCAACCCCCTCTGGAGGACAATTGGAGGAACCCCTTGCCCCCGCTGGCTCCTCCCGGAAATGGTCAGCAAAGCCAAAAAAGGAAAAACCGAGAGGAAACAGGGGGGGCCGACGAGTCCAAAAAGCCAAGATCTCACTAGGGACCGGTATTTTCAATCTTAGTGGGACTACACTCTCTGAGGATGAAATACGAGTTCTAGATAGAGGCTTAAAATTTGCTCCGATTAGAAATCTTAAGTTTCATACTTATGTTAATGTTCAAAAATATGTGCGCGGGTTAAATATGAAGAGGTATTTTCTCTCTAATCCGATACAAAGGAATATCTCCACATCCTTTGCACAACATACTAATTTGAGGAATAAGTCAGTCTTCAACCCTCAGGGTCAGGACAATAGACATCTTGATGTCTTCAAGAGCTTGGTCTGTAAGGATCTGGATGACCTCAAGATCAAAAATGTCAGGGACTCTCACCATATCAAAAAGGGCATCAAGTCTTTAGAGCTCAGAAATGATATTGTGATCCGCCCGGCGGATAAGGGGGGTGGTCTGGTTGTGCTTAGTAAAATTTATTACCAGGAGGAGATGACCAGACTCCTTAGTGACAATGAGACTTACCTATTGTTGAGAGGTGATCCGATGGTTCATTTTAAAAATGAGCTGCATTCCCTTGTGGAAAAGGGGAAACAGGATGGGGTTTTAAACAAAAAGGAAGCATCATATCTGGATCCCTTTTATTGTCGTACACCTATCATCTATTTTCTCCCTAAACTCCACAAGGATTCTGAGCGACCTCCCGGTCGTCCCATAGTCAATGGGATAGACTCTGTTACCTCTAGACTTGGCCAATATTTGGACCATTTTCTCCAGCCTTTGGTGTCCAAAATGGAGGCCTATCTACGAGATACCAAGCAGGTTATACAGATGCTTGATACCTTAACATGTACCAAAGACACTATACTAGTGACCGCAGACGTTGGATCCCTTTATACTATAATTGATCATGAAGCAGCTATGGCCTCGACCATATGGGCCCTAAGGGGCACAGATTTGAATATTCAACAGATTCAATTTATTTTGAATGGCCTAAATTTTTGCCTTTTAAAAAATTACTTTTGGTACAACAAGAACTTTTATTTACAGCAACGAGGAGTTGCTATGGGCGCACGTTTTGCTCCCAGTGTGGCCAATCTATTTATGGCCCACTGGGAGGAAGAGACAGTGTTTAAATACCGTCCCCCTCAGCTATTATGCTACAAACGGTACATAGACAATTTGATTATGGTTTGGGAGGGGGACATGGCTAGCCTTCAGCAATTTATGGATGTACTAAATGCCAATACCAAAAATATAGTTCTTACCTGGACAGTTTCATGTGACAAAATCACTTTTTTAGATCTGGAGATTTTTAAGAATGATTCTAAGTTACAAACCAGGAACCATTTTAAAGCTACGGATCGCAATGGTTATATACCTCTGACCAGTTGCCATCACAGGCTCTGGCTATGTAATATACCCAGGGGTCAGTTTGTGCGATTACGTAGAAATTGCACTTTAGAAGTTGACTATGTCTCACAGTCACAGGTTCTGGCCAAAAGGTTTGTTCAAAAAGGTTATGCTGCTTCGGATATTGATTTAGAGATTGAAAAAGTACGATTAATGAATAGGGAGGTCATTGTTTCAGATAAACCACCTGACCCACCAGCTATTGATCAAAATATCAATCACAAAATTCTTCTGGATTATAATATTCAGTACAAAAAGTTTGAACGGATTATCGTCAAACATTGGGCAGTGTTAAAAGGGGATGCCATTTTGGGGCCTGTCTTACCGGATCGGCCCCAATTTGTTTATAAGAAAGCCCCGGCCCTGCGCGATGTTATCGCACCAGGGGTCATAGACCCGCCTATTGTACCTAGACCCAGATTATTTAACTTTCTTTCCGGCTTTTACGCCTGTGGTAGATGTGCCACATGTAAACATACGAAAAATAACATCAAGAAACGGAAAACTTTTAGCTCCGCAGTCACCAGTAGTGAATACACCATCAAAGAGCTCGTTACATGTGACACGGAAGGGGTTATCTATATGTTAGAATGCGACTGTGGGCTTCAATATGTCGGCCGTACCTCACGTGCCCTACATGTTCGTGTAGGCGAACATATCAGCTGCATTAAACGAGGTGTTAAGACACATAGTGTTTCAAAACATTTCAGACAACATCATAACCGTAATCCTAAAAGTTTAAAGTTCTGGGGAATAGAAAAAGTGTCCAGACATTGGAGGGGGGGGCACTTCATTCGCCAGCTTAGTAGACGCGAATCTTACTGGATTTTTGAGCTCAAGGTTGCCTCGCCTCGGGGCCTTAACGTTGAGTTTGATTTAAATTGTTTTATTTCTAATCGGTAGCATTATTGGTTTTTGTATTATAAATTTTATTAATTTTTATGTATCTATGTAGCACTATAATTATTTATGAATTATCAATTCAAATTTTATTGTTGCTATGAGTCGTTGATTAGTGGCGACGATCCAGGCTGACGTCCGTTTTTAATATATAGTAATGTATATCATTATACATTTCTGTATAAATAAATTTTTAATTAATTCCAAGGGGCTTATACTTTGCATCCTTTTTAATTTTAATTTTAAATTTTTGTATATAAATGAACTTCTTAGTCTCTGTGAGGCATTGTGATTCTAACTGTTTGGTTTTTAATTCCTTTTCCATTCAGTTATGAGGGTCCGTTTATTTATTATATTTTTCTTGCACTTCCGCTTTATCGAGACTCGGCACCTTGCCCCGGATGTTTATGTCCATTGCTGATCTTCTATTGGCCACATCCGTGAGTGTTTCGATTGGCTGCCGAATCCCCATAATGATAACTTTGCTTGCCTTTGCCCCGGATGTAGATTGCCATTTAGGATTTCTATTGGCCGCACTCGGGAGCGATCTGATTGGCTGCTGAGTTCGGTAATTACTATTTATTTTCTGCCATTGGGGACGTTCGGCGTTTTCTCTCCACCTGACGCTGAGGAAGTCCCGCCCACGGGACGTAACGCGTACGAAGGGGGAGGAGTTACGCTGGACGTCACCGCGATCATTGCCGCTGGTCATTGCAAATACGTTGTACATGCTTTCACTCGGCTATGAGTGATTTTAAATGTGAGTCTTCTGAAATTTTTTTACCTTTTAAACAATAAACCGGTTTACAGAGAGCACTAGATTTTCTTTGTGTTTTCTTATTTATGGTGGCCTTGGATACATATAAGATTTGATGATCTATCTGGAGGTTGGATTGGACTGTGAATTGTTTGCAGATATGCTTTGTGACCCTCACGGGTCAAAGCAATGAGGTGAGAGTCCATCTATACCTTGGTGGTGGATTTCCTCTGGTGTCTCCTCTTCACTCTCACCCTTGCCGGATTTATTTGTGTGATTTTTCACTTAAGGATATATGGACACTTGGACACATATTTTTTCATTTGTACTTATTTATACATTTTTGTCACTGGCATATTTAAATCATTTCTATTATTTTATTATCTTTTTGTTTTTTGTTATTAATTTAATTTTTTGCGCTGCACTTTTCTTATATTTATGTAATGTAAACTGCCCTGACAAATTAAACTGACACAAGTAAAAATTAATAGTCACACTACACACTTGACACTAAAGTTAAAATTAGGGATGAGCTTCGTGTTCGAGTCAAACTCATGTTCGACTCGAACATCGTATGTTCGACCGTTCATCGAATTACGAACGTTATGGGCCGTTCGCGCCAAATTCGAGTGGCGTGTCACAGCCCATAATTCACTGCGGCATCGCAGTGCATTGCTGGCTGATAATTGGTCAAGTATGCACTATGAGCCACATGCTTGGCCAATCACAGCTTGCAAAAAACGGAGAGTCATAATTTGCCAAAGCCAGGGTGGCTTTGGTCAATTATGGCTCGAGGTGTTTAGTACATGCCCCACACTATATAAGGCCGCCTGGAATTCGGCCTTGTGTAGTGTGTTGCGGTGGTTACAGAGAGAGACAGAGAGAGAGTGTGTAATTTTTTTGAGTTATATAGAACAGGCAGGCTAGTCAGTAAGGCCCCGTACACACGATAGAATCCATCCGCTGAAAAATCTCAGCGGATCGGTTTCAGCGGATAGATTCTATGGTGTGTACAATCCAGCGGATCTGTTTCCGCGGATTTTTCTCCCATGCGATGGATTTCCAGCAGATAAATATTTGAAGACATGTCTTCAAATCTATCCGCTGGAATCCATCCCAACGGATTGATCCGCTGGTCTGTACAGACTCACCGGATCAATCCGTCCAAAGGGATCCCCCGCATGCGTCGTAATGATTCGACGCATGCGTGGAATTCCTTATATGACTGCGTCGCGCACGTCGCCGCGTCATCATCGCGGCGACGGCGCGACACGTCATCGCCAGAGGATTTCGGCGCGGATTTCGATTCGATGCTGAGTACACTCCATCGCATCAAAATCCGCGCAAATCCTTGAGAGGATTTATCCGTGGAAACGGTCCGCTGGACCGCATCCGCGGATAAATCCTCCCGTGTGTACGGGGCCTAAGGCCCCGTACACACGATAGAATCCATCCGCGGATAAATCCGAGCAAATGGGTTTCAGCGGATAGATCCTATGGTGTGTACACTCCAGCGGATCTGTTTCCGCGGATATTTATCCGTCGACTCGCTTTTCAGCAGATCGAATATTTGCTGACATGCTAAACAAATCTATCCGCTGCGAATCTATCCGAGGGACAGATCCGTTGGTTAGTACACATTATCCGCGGATAAGAACCACGCGCATGCTCAGACAAAATAAGGGGATGGGAGCACTCGTTCAGGTAAAACTCTTGTTTGTTTGTGATATGGCACATTCGTCCTTTTAACTATATAGTGTGTCGTTTATTTCCTCTTGTTTTTTCAGCGTTCTCTTGCTAGAATAAACCCGTTCTCTTGCTGATGCTATCTATCCAGATGTTTGAACTTTCTTTTTTTCCTCCACATGTCAATGTTTATATTTTTTGGTTTGTAATTTAATGTTGCTTAATTTATTTTCCCTTTTTTTTTTTTTTGCAATTTATGTCACCATTCTTTTTTCTTGCACAGATTTTTTTTTCTTTTTTTTGTTGTGCAATTTATGTCACCATTCTTTTTTCTTGCACAGATTTTTTTTTTTTTTGTGCAATTTATGTCACCATTCTTTTTTCTTGCACAGATTTTTTTTTTGTTTTTTTTGTTATGCAATGTATGTCACCATTCTTTTTTCTTGCACAGAATTTTTTTTTTTTGTTTTTTTGTTGTGCAATTTATGTCACCATTCTTTTTTCTTGCACATATTTTTCGTATTTTATTTTTGGTCAAGTTATGTCACCATTTTATTTTGGCGTGTGTTTTTCCTTTTTTGTTTTCCCAAGTTGGTACGCCAAATGTACCCCCCCCCCCAAGGAGTTGGTGTCCTTTCTAAATGACACATATTATTTGCTAAAATGTTTCATGCCTAATCACCACAGTATTAAAACACAATAGACAATGTATTTCAGTAAATCAAATAACCATTTATTTTGGTCATAAACAAAAATAAATTACAGAGAACGGCAGCACTTGATGAGATAGCAACATACATGCAGACTTGTGTTCCAGACTGCACAGGCAACATAGTCAAGGAGACCGCATACCGAGAACTAAAAAAGAACAACCACAAAAACAAAAACCAGGAGCAGCAGCAAGTGAGCCAATGGAGCCCAGGCTGTGGTAGTCCAAAAAAACAAAAGTTTTTGGGGGATCAAATGGAAGGCCGGGAATCATCTTCTCCTGTTCCTTGTAACCCTCCTTGCAGCCTGCATTGCAGCAGATCTTCCACTGACCCGTCCACGACCCCTTGCAGGTCGGGATGATGTGGCAGCAGGAGTTGTTAGCAGGTGTTGGGCAGGATGGGCCGGGTCACTCAGCTCAGTGTCATTGGTCAGCCAACCCTTGTGCAGCCATAAAAGGACCTGGTTCATCAGGTTCCTGGCACGCCTCTGACCGTCCTCCCCCTCTTGGGACAATTCGTGTGCCACATAGGCACTGTAGGCCTCAGTGGGGTTGAGGGGGGTCCTCATTAAGGCGCTAGCCTCCCGAATCATTTCGAGGCTCTCATCCTCAACCTGCCTCCTGCGCCTCATTAGGCCTGTTTGCCTGACCCGGGGGGAGGGACTTGCCTGGTGGTGCTGACCGTGGGCCTGGGGCCCTCCTGACTGGTGCTGGGCCCGGCCTCCTCCTCCTGGCTGCCAATGACCCCTTCCTCCTGGCTGGCAGGCATCTCAGCATCAGTAGCCGATATTTCATGGCTGCTCCCTTCTTCCTGTGTCAAAAAAAGTGACATGTTTTACAATTTGGCACAAGCAAATCACACACATTTTCATGCTCTAGACTGGTTTGTTTTATCTTACTTTAAACTTGAATAGACTCTCCTTCTGATCCCTGCACTTGGCATCCATGACCCCTATTTTTATGACCATGACTTTTATAGTCCATTTTTTGTTTTGGGATTACAATATCAACTCAATAAACAAACAAGAATTAGCAGCCCAAAAACATTTTGAAAAATACTCTACCTCATCAGAAGTGGAGAGTCGCAGATTTTCATGCCTGCCAGCCAGCCCCTCACCGTCCTCCTCCTGGCTGTGGTGATCCGTGGAAGGTCTGCTGCGATGCCGGCTGGAAGGAAGGCTTGACATTGATTGCCGGCCCTCCATTTGATCCCCCAAAAACTCCAGCTCCTGGTAGTACCACAGACTGGGCTCTGTGGACTCTCTTGCTGCTGCTCCTGATCGTTGCTCCCGTAGTTTTCTTATTTTTGTTCGGTATGCGGCCCTCAGGTTATTCATTTTCTTCTTGACCATGTCGCCTGTGCAGCCGGGAACCCATGTCTGCATATATGTAGCTATCTCATCAAGTGCTGCCGTTCGTCGGTCCCGCTTAGAATAGTTGGGATGTTTGGAATCCCAAAGTAGGGGCATTTCCCTAAACTTTTCAATGAGCCGTGAAATGATCTCCTTTCCCACGATGGTTTCCATTTTTGAATTTCTTTTAGAAATTTCAAGATGAACACTGTTAAACCAAAAAAAAAAAACATTAAAAAATGCACAGCATTCACATTGTATTCATATGTGGCCCCAGATTTATCAAGTACTATGCAAACACAGTGTCTCCTGCAGCTAAAATGCTGGCCAGCTCTGCCCCATTGTTGTGACCAAAAATGAGTTCACATGCAGACCCTTTTTCAAATAAGTTTGCTAAATACGTGTAATCTAGACCCATCCACAATTTGTTATATTTAGACCTTTCATCAAGGCACTATTTCATGTGTACTTAGCATGCCCCTCATCATTCCTGACATACAAATACACTTCCTAATAACCTCTGGCCAACCAACACAGAACAATACTTGCATGATCACAATACACCTGGCCAAAATTAAAAATAGGTAGAGCATTCTTCACATCTAGATTTAAGTGATGTGTGAAAGCATTGTGAGAAGTAAATACCGTTTTGGGGACACAAGAAACATAATAAGTTGCGTTAAAAGGCTGCAAACAACAGACAAAACCACAATCCCATGGCTCTCAAGTTTCTAGGCCTCTGCTGATCCCATGTTGCAATTTTTTACCTTATTATCTCTAGCTCCTCGTGAAGCTCAATGAAATAATCTCCGCGTAAGCAACGTAATCACGTCGGTTACCTTTTATAGACTCCGCGTGTGCGTGACACACCGCTTTCATCTCCATTGCCATGCCCCCTAATCAATGTTAACTCAAAAAATCTGGCGTTAACTGTGTTACTGCTGTCAAATGTTCTACTAATCTCCGCGTAAGCAACGTAATCGCGTAGGTTCCCTTTAACAGACTCCGCGTGTGCGTGACACACCGCTTTCGTCACCATTGCCATGCCCCCTAATCAATGTTAACTCAAAAAATCTGGCGTTAACTGTGTTACTGCTGTCAAATGTTCTACTAATCTCCGCGTAAGCAACGTAATCACGTAGGTTCCCTTTAACAGACTCCGCGTGTGCGAGACACACCGCTTTCGTCACCATTGCCATGCCCCCTAATCAATGTTAGCTTTAAAAATATGGCGTTAACTGTGTTACTTCTGGGAAACGGGCGAATAATCTCTGCGTAACCTACGTAATCACGTCTTATTCATTCTCTACACTCCGCGTATGTATGAACTGCCACCCTCGTCCCCGCCCATGACGGGACATTTCCTGTTTTCCACGCCCCTAATCTCTGTGGGGATGAAGGATGGCGATGACAGGCGAGCATGCACGGAGCTCTCAGGCCAGAAGTGAGGGGACAGAGGCAGGAACGGTATAAGGCCACTAATATGTCTTTCGACGAAATGGTGGAGCTGGTAGAGATTATGCGGAGGAAGGACTATGATGGCCAATATGGGCCATACAAGACCCCCAACCACAGGAAGGGGAAAATTATGGAGAAGGTGGCAAGGAAAATGCAGAGGATGTTTGGGATCACCAGGTCCAAGGAGCAGCTACGGAAGCGGTGGTCTGACTTAAAACTCCGTGAGCCACATCAACTGAAGAAAATCAAAAAAATACTCAAAAAAAGTAAGTTCTTTTTTTGTTTGTGGGGGGGGGGACAATTTTATTATTTGAATGTTTGGTCAGGTACATTTCTACATCTGTATCCTTGGCCTGGTTGTACTTCTGAACACATGAAATAATTTTAATTTTCTAAATATCATTTGCTTGGCCAACGACTGTTAATAGGAAACCTTGTTCACATCAGATTGCTTCTCACCAATACGATGTTGGCCCAGGAACAACACACCTGGACATGCCTCTCTTGCCAAAAACATTGTTTGTAAACATTGTGTAAAAATTGATTTATGGAAAATTTTAATCCAAGAATGGGAAATGCAAACAGTGCTACTAAGCAGGTGTTTTCATATCTGTAATCCAGAGCACCTGTGTCTCCCCCAAAAGATTACACTAAAATTTGGATGGTCTCAGCTCAAAATTTGAAGGGGGGGGACATCCATGTGTGTCACTTTGCTAAAAAGGGACTTAATCAGAGCTTGGCCTAGAAGTCATCCTAAAATGTAGGTTTGGGGTGATAAGACAACAAAATTCTAACAAAAAAAAGCCTCTATGCAATGTGTGCGATTTCTGCTCTACAATATCTGTGTGCTGATGAGTATACCTTTTTTTTTGTATTATTTATAGGGGAAAGAAGACGCCAGCAATTCGAGGAGGCAGAGAGGGCCAGACACGCCCGGGATCTGCCATCTGGCCATGTGGAGGAGGAGGATGTGGAGGAGGAGGAAGGAAGAGAGGAGGATGTTGAGGAGGAGGAGGAAGGAAGAGATGAGGATGTGGAGGAGGAGGTGGAAGGAAGAGATGAGGATGTGGAGGAGGAGGAGGAAGGAAGAGAGGAGGATGGAGTAATTTTAAATCTTGTAGTTGTTGAGGAGGAAGATGAAATTGAAGAAGAAGATTTAGGAGATTTTGAAGATGGTGGATTGGTGGAAGAAGAAGAAGGAGGAGTTATTGAAGATAGAGAAGTGGTGGAGGAGGAAATCGGCACAACATCAGGTCAATGTCACCCCAGCTTTATAGGGCAAAACAGATGTAGATAGGGTTGCCACCTCATCCCTTTAATCCCGAACACATATGGATTACACATGTTCTGTGGCTAATGTAATGCAGATATGGCACCAGGTGAGTTAAATTACCACCTTTTAATCAGCCACAGAACCTGTGTAATTAATATGTGTTCTGGTTTAAAGGGATGAGGTGGCAACCCTAGATGTATCTAGGCCGGTAAAATGGCTAATTTTATATTTTGTCTTCATTTTGTAGGGGATGAAGATGCTGTTCAGCATTTTTCTCGCGCAAGTGCGGGAATAATTATTCAGCAAGTGATGGAGTGCAGCAGTGAAATGGCGAATATGCGGCAACAGATGGTTCTCATGGAACAGAATGTGCGGAATGTAATTGTCGAGTGCTGCACCGAGCTGGACACTATGCGGCAAAGAATGGTGGTTATAGAACAGAACTATAAAAACATCATTGACATGATGGGCCGTGTCAAAGACTAAACACCCCCCCCGCCCATCCCCCAACCTGTTTTAATGTATGACTCAGCAACACGCCAAAATTTGAAGATGCACACACAGTGTGTCAACATGTGCTATCTGCCATCACAGAATATAGAATATCTGTGCTTTGTGGGTACAACCCCCTCCTCGATTGTCAATTAGTTTTCGAGGAAGGGTTTGCTCCCACAAAACCCAGACATTGTTCACCCATGATGGCAGATAGCACATGTCGCCATTTTTCAGTCTTTCTATGTTGTAGAACTGACATTTGGCGAATTAGACTGAATGTGTGCATCTTCAAATTTTGGCGTGTTCCGGTGTGAACTCACACCATGACTGTTATTGGGAATGGAAAAGTGACACATTTGTGTTTTCAGTTTTTGGGACATGTTTTATTTTTTGTATTATAAAAATGGCTTCCAATCAACAAGCCATACAAAACAGAAAACGTAAAAAAAAAAAAAATATAAAATTAAATAAAAACCAAAAAAATTAGTTAACAAAAAAAAGATTGGTTAACACATCTATCCAAAAAATGAGATCAATCTTTTTTTTGGAGTTCCAAAAAAAAAAAAAATAATTATTAAAAATTTTAAAAAAAAATACAAAAAAATGTATTCAAAAATATCGAAAAAAAAAAAAATAAATTAATTGGGTGAACAAATATATTAAAAAAATGTGAGCAATATTTTCGAAAAAAATTACCCACAAAAATTATGAAAAAATCAAAAAGTTCAAAAATCTCCACAAAATTTTATTGTAAAAAAAAAAAAAAAAAATTTAGGACACAAAAAAGATTTGGTTAAGTTTACACTTGGTAAATACAATATTTGTGTGAAAAATGGTACAATTGTACTACATTGTTTGTGAACACCAAAAAATTTTAAAAAAAATTGTTTGGACCAAAAAAAATAAAATTGAGACGAAAACCAAAAAAAAAAAAAAAAAAAAAGCCTTGCAAACTAAAAATGTTGGCATGTTTATTAATAAAAATCTTCCTAAAAATTTTTTTTTTTTAAAAAGCTGACAATAAAAAAAGCTTTTACAAAATCATTACAATGAGTGGCTTGATTATTTTAGTGGCTGAATACCCAGTTTGGAGATGAGTGAATAATGTGCAATTGTGTTTATTTACTAAAACCTGAACCCTACATTTGGCACTAGAAGTGCACTATTTTTGGTGCTAACCAGGAAGACAGATAAAAAGAGAAAAAGCAGTAATGACAAACAACTGTATAAAGTTCAATGGTCTAATTATTTATTAGTTCTGTGAATATTTCTTTCTTTTGGGGGCCGAATTAGAAAGAAATATGATCTGGCATAGCAATGGCCCCCCGACCCATGAAGTACTCAACATATTTGTCGCGTACCTCACGAGCTGATTGGGTGGCAAAGCCAGCCCGACCAGTGTCCAGCCCAGGGAGAGGATCTGAGAGTAGTCTTGCCTCAGAAACGCTGTCGGGTAGGTACGTCTGGGAGTGCCTGCGTAAAAAGTTGTGCAAAATGCAGCAGGCAAATACAATGGTGTTCAATTTATATTCTGCCAGATGTATCGCTGTCAGGAAAAGGCGGAACCGATTGGTGAGGATCCCAAAGGCATTCTCGACTACCCTCCGAGCCCTGGACAACCGATAATTGAACACCTTCCTCTCTGAGGTGAGGGTCCTCTGGGGAAAAGGCCGCATTAGGTGAGGTCCAAGCCCGAAAGCTTCGTCCGCTAGGAACACAAACGGAAGTCCTTCCACATTATCTTCATCTGGTGGCAGTGCCAGACCACCAGTTTGTAGACGATCATAGAATTCTGTCTGCGAGAACACTCCCCCATCTGACAGCCGGCCGTTCTTCCCCACGTCCACATATAGAAACTCATACTGTGCCGACACCACCGCCATCAACACGATACTATGAAAACCCTTGTAGTTATAATAGTAGGACCCCGAGTGGGGTGGGGGCACTATGCGGACGTGTTTCCCATCTATTGCTCCACCGCAGTTCGGAAAATCACAACGCTGGGCAAATTGGGAAGCCACAGACTGCCATTCCTGTGGTGTGGAGGGAAGCTGTGGGGACAAACAAAAAAAGAGATTTATTACTTTGGCACATAAACATTGCAAACAAAATACAAAAACCATCATTGTGCAACATCAACAACAGGATTCACATTTCCTAAAAGCATTGTGAAGTGAGTATTTATTTTAAAAAATATAGGCCCACTTAATTATCAGACTCCACATCCCTCTGATGATAGAGCAAGAAACTATTTTCGGGGGGGAGGAGGGGGGGAGGGGCAGAGCTACAATGGATTAGCCAAAAAATAACCTAAAATTTGGCTAGGTGTGTTGGGGCCTAGGTAAGCATGCTGGACAGGTTTATGGTGGGTAAGGTCAAAATATGCAGGTAGGCCCAAAACAAAAATGTAAAGGTTAACAACATGCATGGGGAGAAAAGGGAACATCCCACACACAGCAGATTACAATCTCATGGTTATTAGGGAATAAAAAATATTAGACTTTCTCACACATTTAAAAAAAATACATTGTGATGTTAGAAATAGGGAACTTACCTTAAGATACTCCTCCTGCAGAACATGTATGATGGCAGTACACGTCTCCGGTATGATGACCCCAAGCGACTGGGGAGAGATGCCTGTCGAGAACTTGAGGTCCTGCAGGCTCCTCCCAGTCGCCAGGTACCGCAACGTGGCAATAAGCCTCTGCTCGGCCGTGATGGCTTGGCGCATCACAGTGTCCTGCCTCGTGATATAGGGGGACAGAAGTTCCAGCAGACGGTTGAATACGGGGTCCGTCATGCGGAGAAAATTCCGAAAATCATCAGGATTATTCTCCTGGAGTTCCCTAAGCAGAGGCATATGAGAAAACTGGTCACGCTGGCGCAACCAATTCTTGGTCCAGAAACGCCTCCTCCCACTGTTCCTGGCCAATAAACAGGTTCGCTGGACATGGCCATAAGCAATCCCATAACCAGCACCAATTCGCGAGAATCTACGCTGCTGCTCCATCATGGCTTCAAACCGGCCGGCTGGTCAGTCAAGAACACACTCCAACAGAAAGCACCCCCAAATCCAGCACAACCTGCTAAGCCCGCACGACACACAGATACGAGCGCACAGTACGCGGAAACGTGCTGAAAGCCTGTGCCCGAATGCCAACTGCAAACCCGCAAGCAAACGCACTGAACCCGAGAATACCTACTGTCAAAACGCGGAGACTGAAAAGCACGAATTGGCTCTAACCAAACCTTCACTAGCACACGGTCACACGGAACTAGCAAAAGTGGAACAGAGGGCGGCGCCGTTGACTTTGGTCTTCCCCTTTATAGTGACGTCTTACGTGGTTTACGTTGCATACGTTCTGGTTCGCGGGGATTTTTGGGCGCTAGTGTGTACGTTCCAGCGGATCAACAGATAAATCCGTCGATCCGCTGAAACCGATCCGCGGATAAATTTCAGCGGATGGATTCTATCGTGTGTATGGGGCCTTAGAGTTACAGTGTGTAGAGGATATATATGCATCCCAGGTGTTGTGTATATATATTTATACACTGTATTGAGTTCAGCTAGATCCGCTCTTCCTAATATACTGACAGGCAGGCAGGTGATTGTGCTAGTTGCAGTATTTTCACTTGGTGTACTGTCTGTGTCCTCTGCACAGTGTGCACCTAAAGCTACGCCAAATAGATTTGCTGGTGTTCTTATATTAATGCCTACAGGCAGGGATCTGCTCATATTAATACCACAGGCAGGGGATCTGCAAGTATTTTCACGTGGTGTACTGTTTCCTCTGCACAGTGTGCACCTAAAGCTACGTCAATAGATTTGCTGGTGTTCTCATATTAATTCCTACAGGCAGGGATCTGCTCATATTAATACCACAGGCAGGGATCTGCAAGTATTTTCACGTGGTGTACTGTGTCCTCTGCACAGTGTGCACCTAAAGCTACGTCAATAGATTTGCTGGTGTTCTCATATTAATTCCTACAGGCAGGGATCTGCTCATATTAATACCACAGGCAGGGAATCTGCAAGTATTTTCACGTGGTGTACTGTCTGTGTCCTCTGCACAGTGTGCACCTAAAGCTACATCAATAGATTTGCTGGTGTTCCCATATTAATTCCTACAGGCAGGGATCTGCTCATAAAAAATACCACAGGCAGGGGATCTGCAAGTATTTTCACATGGTGTACTGTCTGTGTCCTCTGCACAGTGTGCACCTAAAGCTACGTCAATAGATTTGCTGGAGTTCTCATATTAATTCCTACAGGCAGGGATCTGCTCATATTAATACCACAGGCAGGGATCTGCAAGTCTTTTCTAAAAAGTTCATGTATATTGTCTTTTTTCTCTATTTTTCTTTATGTTGAATCAGAGGTACCTGTGTGTTCCTCTAATAAATATGCTGATCTATATTACATATCTGCATTGTGTTTAAACTTTAATAAGAAAGAAAAAAAATAAGGTTTGCCTATAGTTCTACTTAAGGATTGAGTGATGTTTCTGCTGCACACAAAGCATGATATGGCTACTACCATTTAATAAACTAAAGATACAGCATGTCAACTTGCTTCTGCTGAATACAAGGAATGATGCAATTGGCATTTCAGACTAATGATATAGCACTTTCGAAAAAAGAAACTACGGTATGCTTGCTTGATACCTTGTCACATATAAGGAATGGTACTATTGCTACTGTGTTCCAAACTGATAGCACAACAATATAGTAGATTATAAATTGGATATTTAGAAATTTGGGCTCCTGCAACATTTACATGTGCCAAATGCATGGAACCTATATACGTTTCAGGTGGAAACATGTATTTTAATATGTATAAAATGAATAAAATTATTAGGGCAATTTTGCTCTTAAATGGGTTGTTAAGGCAGTGCTCACAATCACTGTTAGCCCCTCTGCTAGGATAACCTGTAGTATATAGTGTTTTTTACAGTTTAAAAAAAATTGTCTTCCAAACACCTTATTTCTTCTCGCTGATTAGCAGTCACGTGACCGCCCGTCGCTCTCTTGCTCCAATGTACTGTATGTAATATGAAGGTAGGGGCCGAGATCTGCCTCTAAAGTCTGCCAGCAGTCACGTGACCTCCCTCTGTAGTGTACACATCGGTGGAAGACAGCAATGGGCAGTCATGTGACTGCTGATCGGCGAGAAGAAATAAGGTATTTAGAAGATGAATTTTAAAAACGGCATACACGATATACTACAGATTATCCTAGCAGGGATTGTGAGCAATAATTTTTCACTGCTCAGAATGGTGTGCTAGAAGGGGAGGGGAGGGGTGGCTCACACACAGAAATGACAGGCAGGGAGGGGAGGGGGGGGGAGAGGAGAGGATGGGGAGAGCAGAGAGGAGACACAGTGGATGACGTAGGCACATAAACTGACCACAATGTCAGGGCTCAGCAGCCATGATTAGCCAGGATCAGTTTATAAAGGGAAGGGCAGAACCAGGCAGGATCAGCCAGATATTTCAGGTGATAGAAGGAGCCAAGTTACACAAGCACTGTGCTGTATAACATGCTTAAAAAGAACATAATTTAGAATTTTTTTAAGGGTAACAAATGCTCTAACTATCTGAGTCTGTTGTTGATTTTTCACTGCAACTTATATATATTTAATGAATACTGACAAAAGATAAGATAATGCTTTAGTTTTATTGTATACATACAACAACATTTGTCAAGGTACTCTTTACACTTTACAACAGTAACATTTATAAACATTTCCTAACGCAACCATACTGCCTTACACATGACCAAATATCCATCCTTAACCACTTTAGCCCCGGAAGATTTGGCTGCCCAATGACCGGGCCATTTTTTGAAATACGGCACTGCGTTGCTTTAACTGATAATTGTGCAGTCGTGCGACGCTGTACCCAAACAAAATATATGTCCTTTTTTTCCCCACAAATAGAGCTTCTCTTGGTGGTATTTGATCACCTCTGTGGTTTTTATTTGTTGCGCTATAAACAGAAGAAGAGGACTATTTTGAAAAATACACAATATTTTTTACTATAATAAATATCCCAAATTTTTTATCAAACAAACTTTTTTTCCCTCGGTTTAGGCCAATATCTATTTTTCTAGATATTTTTGGTAAAAAAATCACAATAAGCGCATATTGATTGGTTTGCGCAAAAGTTATATCGTTTACAAAAGAGAAGATAGTTTTATGGCATTTTTATTATTTTTTTTTTAACTAGTAATGGCAGTGATCTGTGATTTTTATTGGGACTGCGACATTATGGCGGACAGATCAGATACTTTTGACACTATTTTGGGGCCATTGCCATTTATATAGCGATCAGTGCTATAAAAATGCACTGATTACTGTGTAAATGACACTGACAGGGAAGGGGTTTAACACTAGGGGGTGATCAAGGGGTTAAGTGTGTCCTAGGGAGTGATTCTGACTGTAGGGGGTGGGCTACCACTGACATGACCGCAATCACTGCTCCCGATGACAGGGAGCAGTCGATCCCTGACATGTCACTAGGCAGAACAAGGAAATGCCTTGTTGTTTACATCTCCCCGTTCTGCCTCTCCACAAAGCATACGCGGGCCACCGGTGAACATCGGGTTTGCGGGACCCGTGAGCACACTCCCAAGGCAGGTAGGCCCATTTGCCTGCCCGAGCCATTCTGCCGACGTATATCGGTGTGCGGCGGTCGAATTACGGTAAAATATAGCAAAAATATCAAATACTAAAAAAAGTTCAAATTTCACATACAATTCCTAAAACTTTGGGTTTATAAGCAATACAGCCCTACAGAATAATAACAAAATATACTTTAAATAATTAGTGTGCACTTTAAATGTCCTATTTATTTTCCCTGATAGCAATGGGGCAAACACACTATAACCCGGATAGGCTGGATTACTACTAGCTTTTGCCTGTTGTTTTTATTCTGCTGGTATATGCTATATCCAAATTCAGTAGATTTTTGCCTATGATCGGCTGTGCTGTTTTCACCACCTGAAGACAGGCACTTCTTATCCTCTGCCCTGCAGCTGGCAGTGGAGAAGAATACACTGAATGATGCAATGACAGAAATTGACCAGAAGCCTTAAGGGCAATCAAGTCTGTTTCAATCTCATATGGAAAAACAGTCTCTCTGTATTTTTTTTCACTAGAAAACAATTTCAAGACCATGACAAATCCCTACCACACCCAATAATTTGTTGTACAAAAAATACATTAGGTTTCCGAGTTTTACAATAAAAAAAAGGCATTAACTGCAATCAATAGTACAGCAATCAATAGTATAGGAAAATGTCACTAAATGTCACAAATGACACACTGTATCAATGGTTGCAAGGTCACAGTGTCCCATATCAGTGAGGTTAGAGGTAAAATACAGCACCTAACAATATGCGTGAGAATCTCTGTTGAGAAGGTCAATACGATACCTCAGGTGATGAGGGTTGCTCGCCGCTAACAATAGCCAAAAACACAATGTACAAAGAAGATGGGAAAAAGAAAGGAAAAAAATGGGGGGGGGGTTAAAGTAAGGAATGTTACAGGGGAGACTTGCCTTGGAGGAAGAATAAAAGGTAGAGGAGGAGGATAGGAGGAGGCGTCTCTCCCACAGAACATTGCACCGGCTATTTGCCATAACAAAACATTTGACAGTGTTCAACCTTTCCACCTCCTCGCGACCTGTATACTGTATATTGGGAAATAATTGATCTTTATTTATCTCCTATAATCCACACTTATTTCTTTAGTTTTGCAGTATTAAGTATTAAATCATTTTCTGTACACCACTCAACTAAATGTTGAATTTCTAGCCTATGAGCTGTTTCATCATTATCTTGTATGAGTCCAACTATAATATATAAAGCATGTATGTGTAACAATGTAAACAAGGTCAGACACACATTCTTGTTGTACCTCTGTATTTAGAAAAATAGTATTGGAAACTAGATCTCTGTTTTCACCATTTGTGGCTTATTAGGTGGTCCAGGATCCATGAAGCACAGCAGTGGGTATACTCCCAAGGCATTTAACTTTTTTACTAATTTGTCAGGTAATACTGTGTTAAATACTAAGTTAAAATCAATGAATGACATCCTAACATATGTGTATGTGTTTCAAAGCTCAAAATGTATCAACACACTTTGCAAAGCAATAGAAATTGCACCAACTGTGGATCTTTTTGCACAAATGATACTGATCGAAATGAACAGGAAAGTTTGCCTTAGGATGTGATAATACAAGCCTCTCAAAACACCCAAGATGATAGGAATTAGAGCAACTGAATGATAATCATTTAAGCATGCTACTGCTGAGTTTTTAGGTATTGGGACAATAGCAGTAGATTTAAAACAAGAATGTACTGCAGCTGGTTGCAACAACAAATTAAATATATCAGTAAAAACACCTGCTAACTGAGCTACACATACCCACAGTATATGGCCTGACATCACATCTGATCCTGCTGCCTTTCAGATGTCAATCTTCTTCAAACTTGATCTGACATCATGTGTATTAAATAGCAATATATGTTTCTCTTCCACAGGTTCTTTACTATGGGTTTCACTTCTCAGATTTTTAAACCTCAAAGTAAGCATAAAATGTAATTAAGTTACAAAACTCTGTATTGCTAGATTTAAAATCTAAGATTACGTAAATCCCCTGTCTTATTCTAGGAGAATTTGGATTCTGAAAATAAATTTTTTGAGCTGCACTTAGCCTCCGCAATTCATTCTGAGCTTTCTTGTAAGCCATAGGGTCACCTGATCTGGGAGCACCCTAATAGTTTTTGTAAACAGTAACATCTCCATACAAAAGTCTATAAAATCTAAAACAGATTAGGCATATTACTCTAAATTAGGGATGAGCCCGATGTTCGTCTGTTCGCCGAATAGCGAACCATTTTGGGTGTTCGCTGCAAATTCGAAAGCTGCCAAACACCCTTTCAAAGTCTATGGGAGAGTTTAAAAGTGCTAATTTTAAAGGTTAATATTAGGGTTGTCCAGATACCGATACCAGTATCGGTATCGGGACCGATGCCGAGTATTTGCGGGAGTACTCGTACTCGCGCAAATACCCCCGATACCTAAATAGAATACTTTCCCCCCCCTTTCCCCCCCCCCGCCGCTGCCACCGCATCGCGCCGCCGCATCGAGGGACATGGCTAGAGGGACATTGCTGCATATGTGAGGGACATGGCTAGAGGGACATTGCTGCATATGTGAGGGACATGGCTGCATATGTGAGGGACATGGCTAGAGGGACATGGCTGCATATGTGAGGGACATGGCTAGAGGGACATTGCTGCATATGTGAGGGACATGGCTAGAGGGACATTGCTGCATATGTGAGGGACATGGCTAGAGGGACATTGCTGCATATGTGAGGGACATGGCTAGAGGGACATGGCTGCATATGTGAGGGACATGGCTAGAGGGACATGGCTGCATATGTGGGGGACATGGCTGCATTTGGGGACACATTTAAAAAAAGTATCGGTATTCGGTATCGGCGACTACTTGAAAAAAAGTATCGGTACTTGTACTCGGTCCTAAAAAAGTGGTATCGGGACAACCCTAGTTAATATGCAAGTTATTGTCAGAAAAAGTGTTTGGGGACCTGGGTCCTGCCCCAGGGGACATGTATCAATGCAAAAAAAGTTTTAAAAACTGAAGTTTTTTTGGGAGCAGTAATTTTAATAATGCTTAAAGTGAAACAATAAAGGTGAAATGTTCCTTTAAATGTTGTACCTGGGGGGTGTCTATAGTATGCCTGTAAAGTGGTGCATTGTTCCCGTGTTTATAACAGTCCCTGCACAAAATGACATTTCTAAAGGAAAAAATGTAATTTAAAACTAGCCACGAGTAGTTTTGAATTACTTTTTTTCCTTTAGAAATGTCATTTTGTGCAGGGACTGTTCTAAACATGGGAAAAATGTGCCACTTTACAGGCATACTATAGACACCCTCAGGTATGAAATTTAAAGGAATAGTTCAGTTTTATTGTTTCACTTTAAGCATTATTAAAATCACTGCTCCCGAAAAAACTGTAGGATTGGACGGGTGATCTGTCTATCAAAGTGCCCGGGCAAGGGGGAGTGTCTATACATGAGGCGCGGCGGGGAACACACAGCTATTCAAATGAAAGCTGTTGTGTTCCTACCCAACCCATCCTCTCCCTGCTGTACTTGCCACCTAGCTGTTAGGACTCCTGCACTCATTCCACTGATCTTGTACTGCCAGGATGAACCAGAGGGAATTCTAATTGATCAGCGTCCTCCAGTTTACGATGGCGCTGACCAATCAGAATCCATCTTGGCAGTGCAGGAGAGTGAGCAGCAGAGAGTTCAAATCCTTGGACTGGTGGAGCCTGTGTGGGAGCCCTTATAGCTAAAGATTGCTGGTGTTCACCTTTTTTAGAGAAAAATTGTAACGGTGACCTAACACTTCAAACATTGCTGCTATTTTGGTTGATTTTTTCTGTGACTTGGCTTTCTATTAGGGGACACAAGGCTGCATTAGGAACAAAGCTGCATTATGCACAAGGCTGAATTTAGGGACATGGCTGCATTAGGGACAAACCTGCATTATGCACAAGGCTGAATTTAGGGACATGGCTGCATTAGGGACAAAGCTGCATTATGCACAAGGCTGAATTTAGGGACATGGCTGCATTAGGGACATGGCTGCATTTAGGGACATGGCTGCATTAGGGACATGGCTGCATTAGGGACATGGCTGCATCAGGGACATGGCTGCATCAGGGACATGGCTGCATCTAGGGACATGGCTGCATCAGGGACATGGCTGCATCTAGGGAAATGGCTGAATTTAGGGACATGGACTGAATTAGGGACAAGGCTTAATTTAGGGACAAGGCTGAATTTAGGGACAAGGCTGCATTTAGGGACAAGGCTGCATTTAGGGACAAGGCTGCATTTGGGGACACAAGGCTGGATTTGGGGACACATGGCTGCATTTAAAAAAAAGTATCGGTAATCGGTATCGGCGAGTACATGAAAAAAAGTATCGGTACTTGTACTCGGTCCTAAAAAAGTGGTATCGGGACAACCCTAATATTAACCTTTAAAATTAGCACTTTTGATTTTCACGTTCGTGTCCCATAGACTTTAACCTTTCTGGCGGTGTTCCCGAGACTGACTCAGGGTTAGATTTTCCTTCTACGATCGGTAACCCCGAGTCAGTCTCGGGCTTGCCTCGCTAGATCCACAGGCACTTTTTACTTACCTTGTCCCTGGATCCAGCGATGCCACCGCGCTGTGTGAGCGAGCGGGACCTCGCTTGATTCACATAGTGCCTCCGTGTGACGCCGATCTCCGTTCCCTGCGACGTTACGACGCACGGGGACGGAGAACGGCGCCAAATTCAAAAACGTAAACAAACACCTTACATACAGTATACTGTAATCTTATAGATTACAGTACTGTATGTAAAAAAAACACACCCCCCCTGTCCCTAGTGGTCTGTCCTGTGTCATGCATGTCATTTTATATAATAAAAACCTTTTTTTCTCCCTGCAAACTGTAGATTGTCCATAGCAACCAAAAGTGTCCCTTTATGTCAAAAATAGTTTTAGATCAGCTAAAAAACAGCGATAATAAATTATAATCACTTGCAGAATTGTGCGATAGCGATTTGTGGGGAAATTCGTCATAAAAAAAAAAAATAATGACAGCAACAATTCTGCAACTGAGCAAATTTCAGTGATTTTAATTTGATTACATTATTGAATAATTTTTATTATAATTATATTATTATTTGTTATAATTATTTATAATTATTTATTATATTATAATTTATAATTTTGTTTTTAAAAAAAATGTCATACCCGGGATGCCTATTAGAATCTTGTTTGGTCAGATTTAAGTGAGTTATTTCTAAAAATTACAGACCTACAATATAAAACGCCAAATTTCCTTGCAAATAATGGTACCGCTTTCAGCATGTTTTTTCGGAAAGAATCATACCGCCAGGGAGGTTAATGGTGTTTGCGTGTTCAAACAAATTTGTTGCCTGTTCGCATGTTCTGCTGCAAATCGAACCGGGGGGTGTTCGGCCCATCCCTTCTCTAAATCTGCACCCAGAGCAAATGCAATTTCCAATCTGTCACTTCAAGAGTAAATTTGTCTCCTCACTCCAAACCTGTATAGTTTTAGTATATGTTCTTGTTCTACAAACAAGAGGCTTATAACATGGAATAATCATTACAGAGGCCTGATTTGACAGACCAAGATGTGACAACAAAGTGACTTTATATGCAGTGGAAACATCTGTATATACCTGGTGTAAAATATTGTTTTTCCCTTGTTGGAAAGTGCACATTCCTATAAAATGTAGGAAGAACTGTTTTCAGCTCTATATGATTAAAATCTCTGGCCAAAATCACAATTCCCTCAGGATGCACATTCAGTTGAGTGTAAATAGCATCAAATAATTCTTCCAGAACAAGCTTAGAATTTTCCTGTGGAGTCCAAAATTGTATCCACTCAATAGACAGAGCAGCTTGCCAACTCAATGGCTTCATCAGGTATGGAATCATCCTGCCAGGTCTCTGTGAGAAAAATCACACAGCTATTCAATCTGAGAACCCTGCTGTATATGTATTTCAATGTGTTATTTTTTTTCTTTTGATGTTTTGCACTTGGGTTTTCACATTTTGTTTTTATATATACTTAGTATATAATAGCCTAATTCTTTATAGGATAATTCGATTTTTATTCAAAGTTTATGAGCAGTTTCGTATTAAGCTCCTTTCAATCTTTTGTTTCCATAGCAGATTTTGAATTACACAGTGTAGGAAGTGTGTTCTATAGCATCATTAGTTAATATTATCATGGTGTTGTTGAGATACAGCACCTTGAAAAAGTATTACTACTGTACGTCTTGATTTTCCACATTTTGTCATGTCACAACCAAAAATGTAAATTTATTTTATTGGGAATTTATGTGATAGGCCAACACAAAGTGGCACATAATTGTGAAGTGAAAGAAAAATGATAAATGGTTTTATTTTTTTAACAAATAAATATCTGAAAAGTGTGGCGTGCATTTGTATTCAGCCCCCTTTACTCTGATACCCCTAACTAAAATCTAGTGGAACCAATCGCCTTCAGAAGTCACCTAATTAGTAAACAAAGTCCACCTGTGCATAATTTTATCTCAGTATACATACATCTGTTCTGTGAAGTCCTCAGAGGTTTGCTAGACAACCTTTGTGAACAAACAGCATCAAGAAGGCCAAGGAACACATTGGACAGTTTAGGGATAAAGTTCTGGAGAAGTTTAAAGCAGGGTTAGGTTATTAAAAAAATATCCCAAGCTTTGAACATCTCACAGAACACTGTTCAGTCCATCATCCAAAAATGGAACAATTACAAACCTACCAAGACATGGGCGTTCCCCTAAACTGACAGATTTGGGCAAGGAGAGCATTAATCAGAGAAGCAGCCAAGGGGGCCATGGTAACTCTGGAGGAGCTGCAGAGATTCACAGATTAAGTGGGAGAACCTGTACACAGAACAACTATTAGTTGTACACGCCACAAATCTGGCCTTTATGGAAGAGTGGCAAGAAGAAAAAACATTGTTTATAGAAAGCCATAAGATTTCTTAATTGCAGTTTGTGATAAGCCATGTGGGGGACGCAGCAAACATGTTGAAGAAAGTGTTCTTGTCAGATGAGACCAAAATTGAACTTTTTGGCCTAAAAGCAAAACGCTATATATGGCGGAAAACTAACACTGCACAGCACCATGAACACACCATCCGCTTTTCTTCAGCAGGGACAGGGAACTGGTTAACATTGATGGTTGATGGGAGGATGCATGGAGCCAAATACAGGGCAATCTTAAAAGAAAACCTGTAAGAATCTGCAAAAGACTTGAGACTGGGGCAGAGGTTCACCTTCCAGCAGGGCAATGACCCTAAACATACAGCCAGAGCTACAATGGAATGATTTAGAACAAAGCATATTCATGTTTTAGAATGACCAAGTCAAAGTCCAGACCTAAATCCAAATAAGAATCTGTGGCAAGACTTGAAAATTGTTGTTCAAAGACACTCTCCATCCAATCTGACAGCGATTGAGCTATTTTGCAAAGAAGAATGGGAAAATGTCCCTCTCTAGATGTACAAAGCTGGTAGAGACATCCCCAAAAAGACTTGCAGCTGTAATTGCAGTGAAAGGTGGTTCTGCAAAGTATTGACTGAGGAGGGCTGAATATAAATGCATGCCACACTTTTCAGATATTTATTTGTAAATAAATTTGAAAAGCATTTATCATTTTCCTTGCACTTCACAATTATAAGCCACTTTGTGTTGGTCTATCTCATAAAATCCCAATAAAATACATTTAAGTTTTTGACAAAATGTGATCAATTTCAAGGGGTATGAATACTTTTTCAAGGCACTGTACATGCATTCAGTGCCGGGACAAGGCCATCTACAGTTCAGGGTAAACATGCCAAACTGCGCCCCACAACTTCAAGATGTATGAGCTTTACGTGTTGGTAAAAATCCTCCCCCCCCCAAAAAAAATCACATATCTGCATTAACCCCTAAAATTCCCTCTCCTATCAGTACAAATTTGTCCCCCTGTTGACCCCCCCCCCCCAAAAAAAAAAATCCTGACACATTTTTCCCTTTCCCTTCTACCATATCAGCTTTTCTAGCACAAACCCCAAATATCGCCACTCCTAGCACAAATCCTCATTCCCCATGCCCCATTCCAACACAAATCCCCCCAAATCACCACCCTTAGCACACCACTCCCAAATTTTCTCTCCTAGAACAATTCTTATCCCCTCCAAATTTCCCCTCCCAACACAAATTCCCCCCCATCTCCTTGTGGCACCCCCCACCTGAAATGACACCACAGTGCCCAGGGCAGCCGTCCCTCCTGCCCACCCCTTCTCCTGGCCCTTTTCAGTGTCCAATTATTCTCCACAAAGGCTTTTTTTGTGCCTCTCATTGGGGGAGCAAATTGGAACTCTATAGAGTATCATATGACAACTCTGAATCTTCTGGGGCAGCTGATATGAAATCCAAGATAGCAGAGCCCAGTAATATTTTCAGGACAATTGGATGTCTACACAATAGAAGCTTTTACAGATAGATAACATGTATAAAATATGTGAAATGCACATATAACCTTTAAGAATTTTTTTTTTAAAATGAATGATTTGGTGTGGCAGGGTCTCTCAAATTCAATCTTAACTTAATCTCCACCATGTTCCGTGTACACTAATTTTAATACAGAAACTGCAGTATCTAAGCAGTCATCAGGATAAAAAAAATTATACAAAATACACTTCAGCACTGATTATATTATTTACAATTGTGTAATATCGTTTGGCTTTTAATGTGTTGTTTTGGAACACTCCACAATGGTGTAAGAGGCTAAGTACTTTCCATCATGCTAAAAGCACATCTGTGCTTTCAGGGTAAAAAAAAACAAAAAAAAACAGCCATCACTGAGGGGGTCCAGACCTGTGAAAGATTCTTAGTCATAGCTAATATAACTTACATACAAAATGCCACAGTAGATGCCTATCCCAAAACTCCCTTTTCACATTTTGAAATTGGATTTAGTTTAATATTCATTAAAGCAGTCATGCGCTGTCACCATTTTTGGACAGTTTAATTTGCACTAGGCAAAGCATTGAGATACTGAACATTTACCATGGTTTGGTTGTATGCGTTGCACATCAGTAAATCATTCAATAAAATTAATTTATAAAAATAAATGTACATTATGTATATTTTTAATTGATAATGAAATATTTTACATGTTGAAATTATCTGTTATTTATGGCAGTTAATTTAGTCCCATTTTTGAGTCACATATTTTAGTTCCATTTGGCACAAATAATGAACATCTGTTCAGCAATCACAAAATTTGTGTTCATCAGATCAGCCTAAAAATATTTTTAAAGTCACAGCAAAATACACAGGTGCAAAGAGTATTTCGTACATACCGGTAAATTTAAATGAAAAATTATGAAAATTATCTTAGTTTTAGCCTTGTATTTATAGTAAAATTAAGAACATAGGGCCAGATTCACGTAGATGATCGGCGGCGTAACGTATCGTAGATACGTTACACCGCCGCAATTTTTCATCGCAAGCGCCTGATTCACCAAGCACTTGTGATGAAAACCTACGCCGGCCGCCTCCGGCGCAAGGCGGGCCAATTCAAATGCGCGTGTGCCATTTAAATTAGGCGCGCTTCCGCACCGGACCTACCGCGCATGCTCCGTTTCTGAACTCCCGCCGTGCTTTGCGCGAAGTGACGTCATTTTTTTGAACGGCGACGCGCGTAGCGTAATTCCGTATTCCTGGATGGCTTACGCAAACGACGTTATTTTTTAAATTTTGACGCGGAAACGACGGCCATACTTTATACAGCAATAGGATTGCTGTGTAAAGTTAAGGCACCAAAAAAAACGGCTAACTTTGCGACGGGAAACTAGACTAGCGGCGACGTAGCGAACACGAAAAACCGTCGGGAATCGCCGTAACTCCTAATTTGCATACCCGACGCTGGTTTACGACGCAAACTCCCCCCAGCGGCGGCCGCGGTATTGCATCTTAAGATCCGACAGTGTAAAACAATTAAACCTGTCGGATCTTATAGCTATCTATGCGTAACTGATTCTATGAATCAGTCGCATAGATAGAACAACAGATACGACGGCGTATCAGGAGATACGCCGTCGTATCTGCTCTGTGAATCTGGCCCATATATTCTGCTGTGTCATATATGTAGTAAATGAGTGCATCTACTGAAAATCTGCCTATAAATATAAAATGTTGATTAGTATCTCAAAGAGTATTAGCCTTACTCTATCAAGTTCTTTATGCATCGCCTGAGAACCTAACCTTTATTTCTTTTCTGTGAGGGTTTCATTAATCAAATAGTAATATCACTCTGTTAAAATATCATTACTCACACAGATAAGGTCATATATGAGCAAGTTGTGTTTATTCTGTCAAATCAGGGAACAAGCATGTACATTTATCTCCTACCATTGTTTTTTTTTTTTTTTTTTTTTTTTCAAAATGTTTTATTTGACATATGCATATACATCGGTTTGAGTAAATTACATTTATAACAGTATATTTGTAGTCCAGAGTATTACGTAAGAGATACATTGGTTACATTTTTCATATCGTATATAACAATAACATATGTCGAACATAAAAGAACAAAGGATACGTCACTAAGTATTTTGTGGTGACATTAATTTTGACAAGTGTAACTTTGTCACATTAAGCAATCAAATTCAAACTTGCTATGTGTTTGTGCTAGATTAGTACAATGTCGACCAAGGATGTGGGGAGCAAGGCACCACATCCAAATAATTAGAAACTACACAGGAAAATGGGGAATTGGGACTTTTAATTTGCCTGATCAGGATAATGCACTATAACATATTTTTAAAATATAATACATTTTATTCCATACATTAAAAAAGATATTACAATCTTCTCTAAAAAAGTGTTTTACAAAGATGAGAATCAAATGTACAAAAATGTACTGTACAGCGATATTTGCTCAACATGTTTCGCCAGAATATGGCTTCTTCAGCAGTTTTATGCTTTATTGTATAGGCTATTCAAGTAAATCTTTAGGTCAATATGCATGTACACCAGGGCCACATGACTTCCGCCTGTAGGATATCAGTGTGCCATAGGAAAATCATAATGCCAAAGAAAAACTGTAAAATGGACAAGTGAAGCTATCTGCTAAAAAGGTTTCAGCTTCTGAACTGTAGTTAATTTGATCAACCACCTGGGGGAACAAGCGCAGTCTCACAAACAACCCAAAAATTTTACGCAGGAGAAACATCCAACCAGTAGCTTTGGAAGTTAGAAAGCAACAAAACCTCTATGTAGCAGCCATAACACTGTACAACTTATCATAGGCAAACTTTTCCCTGGGATGAACAGTGTAGGTCTGATAGATCTTCATAACGTCTGGCATAGCTCCTGGTCTTGCAGCATGGCAGGCTCTGTGGATGTAAGTACCATTGTAGTTTTTAAAGTTTTTTTTTTTTTTTTAAATAGTAAAATGTTATGCCCAGATTATAAATCATGATTAGAATAAAAGCTGTATGTACACTATATTGTTTTGAATAGCCAACTACAGTGTAGATTGGATATTTTAAACATGCAGTAATTTACTAAAAATTGTGCCTATATTGTGTCTTCAAAAGGGTTAGTCAGTCAAAGCTGCCATTTCTCTTCATGCTCAGTGAACTTAACCACTTAAGACCCTGACCAATATGCAGGTTAAGGACCTGGCCCCTTTTTGAGATTCGGCACTGCGTTGCTTTAACTGACAATTGCACGGTCGTGCGTCGTGGCTCCCAAACAAAATTGGCATCCTTTTTTCCCACAAATAGAGCTTTCTTTTGGTGGTATTTGATCACCTCTGCGGTTTTTATTTTTTGCTCTATAAACAAAAATAGAGCGACAATTTTGAAAAAAATGCAATATTTTTTAAGTTTTGTTATAATAAATATCCCCCAAAAATATATAAATTCCTTAGTTTAGGCCGATACATATTCTTCTACTTATTTTTGGTACAACAAAACACAATAAGCGTTTATTGATTGGTTTGAGCAAAAGTTATAGCGTTTACAAAATAGGGGATAGTTTTATGGCATTTTTATTAATACATTTTTTTTACTAGTAATGGCGGCGATCAGCGATTTTTTTTCTTTTTTGTGACTGCGACATTATGGCGGACACATCGGACACATTTTTGGGACCATTGTCATTTTCACAGCGAAAAGTGCTATAAAAATGCACTGTTACTGTGAAAATGACAATGGCAGTGAAGGGGTTAACCACTAGGGGGCTCTAAGGGGTTAAGTGTGCCCTAAGGGAGTGATTATCACTATAGGAGGGCTTGGCTGGATGTGTGACATCACTAATCGTCGTTCCCTATAACAGGGAACAGACGATCAGTGACACTGCCACAGAGAAGAACAGGGAAGGTGTGTTTACACTCACCTCTCCTCGTTCTTCAGCTCCTGTGACCCGATCATGTTACACCGGCGGCGATCAGGTCCGCGGATCCCGCGTGCCCAGCCGTGCCATTCTGCCAACGTATATCGGCGTTAGGCGGTCCTTAAGTGGTTAAAGGGGTTGTAAAGATTTGTTTTTTTATTTTCTAAATAGGTTCCTTTAAGCTAGTGCATTGTTGGTTCACTAACCCTTTCATTCGATTTCTCTTCCAAATTATTTTTTTCTTTGTTTTCTTTGTCTGAATTTCTCACTTCCTGTTCCTCCTCAGTAAGGTGTTCGGGCTAACTAACCCCCAACGGATGATGGGGGCAATCTTACTGAGAAGAAACAGGAAGTGAGAAATTCAGACAAAGGAAAAAAAAACATTTAAAGGGAATCTGAAGGAAAAGGCAAGTGAACCAACAATGTGCTAGCTTAAAGGAATTTATTTAGAAAATAAAAAATTAACCTTTACAACCCCTTTAATTATGGCCATTTACTAAAGTGGCAAATTAACTCAACCAGGATCTAATTAAATACAATGTAAAGTAAAGTGATGTTAGCCTTTAGTCACCTCAAACAATAAACTGATAACAATAAACTATTTTGTTTTTCAAATTCCTTGAACGTTTGGATATTTGAAGAGGACCCATGTCCACTTTACCCCACTTTAGTAAATCAGGTCACCTTATTTAACACTTTAGAAATCAAGCCTAGTGAAAATTATTTGATGATTCTACTGGTGACATATTTCATCCAATAAATGAAAATCTCACTTCTTCTGATTTGGGAGCACAGACAGGACAATGTCCCAGTTGTAAGAAGATAATGTATGGTGATACGTGCCTTATTCTGTTAGCATCCACCAAAAATGAATATATGAATTTTGAATGTGCTAACCCTTACGGAGGTACAATGTAACACATTAAATTACCATTTCTTACTATTGTTTTTTTCAACACTTACAGTACATACAGCATATTGTTCTGTAAGTGAATGTTTATTAAACATTTGACATCATCACATCATCACAAAAAGTTGTAATAAGAAACTCCACAAAGCTATTTCAGCCTACCAATCAAATGATGGAAAATATATATGATTAGCAAATAGTAAAAGAGTACATTGAAAAGTAAGCAGTGAACACAATCATCTTAAATAGTTGTAATGACCTTGATTAGTGATGTCCAAGATAAAAGCATGGCCTTGTGCTTGGTAAAGATGCCCACAAATTAGTATATAGCCGGATTCACTAAGACTTACGACGGCGTATCAGTAGATACGCCGTCGTAAGTCCGAATCCGCGCCGTTGTATCTTTAAGTGTATTCTCAAAATGAGATACGCTTCTCAGTTTCTAAGATACGACCGGCGTAAGTCTCCTACGCCGTCGTATCTTAGCTGCCTATTTACGCTGGCCGCTAGGGGCGTGTATGTTGATTTACGCCTAGAATATGTAAATAAGCAAGATACGCCTATTCACGAACGTACTTGCGCCTGATACGCTGTTTACGTAAGGCGATTTTCCGGCATAAAGATAAACCACCAAAAAGATGGCGCAGCCCATGCAAGGTATGGACGTCAGAACAGCCGTCGTATTTTACGTCGTTTGCGTAGGCGTACGTTAATGGGGCTGGGCGTAGGTTACGTTCACGTCGAAAGCAATAAGTATTTGCGACGTGATTCTGAGCATGCGTGTGCTTGTGCTGTACGATCGGCGCTTCATTTACATGGGGTCACGATTCATTACCATACAACACGCCCCCTACCTGCCTATTTTGAATTACGCGGGGTTACTTCGGCCCATTTGCGCTACGCCGACGTAACATAGAAGACAAGTGCTTTGTGAATACAGTACTTTCCTCACTATGTTACATCGGCGTAGTGCAAATGGGATGCGCTACGCCGACCTAAAGAATCGCCGTTCTACCTGAATCCGGCTAATAGTCTTCAAATGGCACAGGTGTAAAGCACTTGTTTGTGGAGCATTACAACCTTTATACATCCACTAATTTATTTGAAGTAATAACTAAAATTGTTAACATCTAGACACATAAAAAAAGATTACACATAATATTCCAAAAGTGCATATTTTTATCAGGGTTTGCTGTTTAAAAGAAAATTATACAAATAAGCTAGATCAATAAAAATAATAATTCCCTAGCACAATCTCCAGCTTGTCAGCACAAAAAAAACAAAAACAAAAACGAAAATGTTCCAATGGAGGCTGCGGTGCATTCATTTACAAATAAAGGTCATGTCACAAACATCCTTCAAATTACTTGGTTTGCAGATGCTTCAAAGCTGTACATTGCTTCATAAAGCATTACAATTCTCAGGGACAGCATTAATGGCATCATATTTGTCATCACATGAATAATGTAATAATTTAGTTTACCTTTACATTATTATTTGACTGCAACAGAAATCCAGCATGTTTGTTTTCCACGAAAAATGCTTTATTAGGTAGTTTTTTCAAAGACAAACATTTTTGGTGTAGCAGTTATAGAACATAATTTAAAGGATCACAATTCAAAGGTAGAAGTATAGGTAGCAATGACAATATAGCTAAAGTCACAACTTCATAAAAATTGCCAACCAGTGTCAAAACGAATTACATTGCATGACTTGTAATACCTATACCTAATAGTGATTAGAAATTAGTCAAACTGACCTGGGTTCAGTTTGACAGGAACCCCATTGAAATTAATGAGCCAAATTTATCAAATAAAAATGCAATTTTCTGGGCTAATAGGTAAGGGTTGTTAAAAAAAAAGGAGGGGGGGTGAACATGTCTTGGGGAACATGTATGAATGCAAAAGAATATACACATTTTATTTGGTTTAGAGCAGTGAAAGTGCTGATAGTTACAAAGGGAAAAGGTGTTTTAATTGTCGGCAAAAAAACATTTCTCTCCCAGCTTCCATTTTTTTTTAAAGAAAAAATGTCATACAGGCACCAAAGGTTCCCTAAGGGACTGCTGTCTATTTTTTTGGGGACCTTAACATGGATCTGAAAACACAGGTTTCTGGTTCCAGTGCCACATGGAAAGAAGCTAGGCAGCTGTATCTCCCACCACGCTCATCAGAATCGGCTATCAAAGCCCACTACACTCTAGGGTACTTACCCTAAAATCTTTGCCATTTTCTAGGGGAACCCCATGGATCAGTTCCTGGAGCATTCGCCCCCGCCCCGCTCCTCGACAATCCCTTGGGGACACAACAGCCGCTGCAGTCACAATGGCACCCACTTTTCACACTGACAACAATGATTCAGCGATGGCTCGCAGCCACAGACATATCCAGTACCAGCTGCTCTGAATCCAGCTTCTCAAGCAGGCATTGCCCAAGCAGTAGTTGCTCTCCTTACACCCACACTGACTGCAGCAGTGGACAATTTGTTACTGAAGGGTCTGGAGCAACTCCATTGTGACTTACAGTCCCAAGCTCAGCGGCTCACACAGGCAAAGGAATGTATTTCCTCCATAGAAGTTGAGGTGACCGCTGTGTCAGCTGCTGTAGCCCAGATAACACAATCCCAGAGGGATTTCAGACAAGCTGGATGAGAATTGCTCAAGGCGAATCAACCTGCACATACTGTAATTGGGATGCCAAAGTTCTACTCTGCTGGTCACTCTCTACGCAAACACCATCCCAGAACAGCTGGGACTCTGCTGACCCTGCATAGTGGAATACGCGCATCACATCGGCCCATTCTCTGATGTGCTAAAACTAGGCCTGTGATTCAAGCGCCCAGAGGCGATTTAGTTTGCATGTGCTGCGCTATATAAGTTTTTTTCATTCATTTCATTTATTGTCCACTACCTCAATTACACAGACAAACATTCTATCTTACAAAGATTCAGACGGGCACGCAACATCTCTGTAGATGACCACCCACTACTGATCTTCGATAATTATTGAGGTGATGTGCCAGCGCAAGGCAGTCTTGTCTACAGTATCTGCTCTAAACTTTATAATAAGCACATAAAGTTCTATTACACTGACTTCTACTATCGCAGACATGGCTCCCTTGTGCGCTGGAGGTGGCTTACCGATTGTATCATGAAATGTTAATGGGGCTCTTTTCTCCTAATATATGTATGCAGGTCCTAAGACAGTTGAAACATCTCTAGGCAGATGTGGTCCTTCTTCAGGAGAGCATCTGGAAGCAGTCAATCTTTTTTGACTTGGTAAACTGTGGGTGGGTGAGGTATATGACTCTCAGGCTGTAGGGTGTAAAGGGGGAGTAGTAATTTTGTTACATAAATATCTTTGTCACTCAGTGCAGTCCATTGACACAGACACTTAAGGCCACAGAATAACTTTACACTTAACGGTTGCCTCTTCTGACATTATTATATCCAATGTGTACACTGTCATCTTCCTGGGATTATCATATAACCAAGATTTGATCTCATGGGTTATGCAGGTTCCTGAACCCTGTCACTTGCTTGGCGGTGACTTTAACTCAAAATAATTACTGTATCAACACAGGAGTAGCACTGTGGATACTAATAAATATAAAGTGCTACGTCCCAATGAAATTGGAAATAGTTTGGAAAAAAGTTTAGACTTTTTAGGCACAACACACCAAAAATTAAAACAATATAAATGTATTTACAGATAATGACAAAACATGTATAAAACCTACACTGATAAAATAGATCAATGAGGAAGTATAAAGCTACATATAACCAATTTATAGCTACATGGAATCTACCAACAAAAATTGGTTGTATATTAACGATGAATCCAGAAGTATGGCTATATTGCAGTGAAGAAATATCTTGCTCTACATGTTATGCACCTTGTGCTTATTCAAGGGCATTTGAATAACTATTTAAATATGGAGAAAATATATACATAAGAAAAATATATACAGATATTTATACATAATATAACAATTTATAAAGTATTCCATTTCAATCATCCCAAAATTGTATAGGTGGCACGTATGGTGACCAACACAGACAGGACCGGCAAAGCCAAGCAACTATGAGGTTATGCATAACAAGGTATTAAGGAATTAAAAAAAATATATATAGTAAAATATTCAATAAGGGGAGGGGGGGGGCATATGATCTATAAGAATCCATATTGCAAAAAAGTGGTCAATTAAATGTCTGTTAGCTAGACTGTTAGCTAGACTGTATAGATTATGTAGGGTATGTAGATTAATTTAATATATATATATATTAAATCAATCAAAATATCTCCAATACTTACTATATAATGTCAGCATAAGTCAAAGAGTGATTTTATCTAAATATATACCACCACTTTGGAAAAACTCACCCATTGTTGAAAACAGTCACTTGTTAATAGGAGGATAGCCAACGATAGACAAAACAGATGGCAAAAAAGGGGTAAGTACAAAGTTTACCCTTTATAGTAATGTTTTTTTCACAGGTTCATAAAGTGTCGATGGTAAAAGCCCCCCAAAAATACACGAGAAAGCTGCCAAGGGGAATACCAGATACTCTATAAAATAGAGTAAAAATAGATGAAATTTTTTTTTTTTAGAGAGATATAGTGAAACGGTTATAGAGGTAAATCCAACTTTACTAGGGTACAGCAAGATGTGATGTCTTACCCGAGGAACCCCTCAAGATCGTGAAGCCGCCACTGCAGTGGCACACCAGATGCATGTGGCCAGATCAAACATCGACCTAGTGTACATAAGTATGTACGTTTCACCTGTATTCAACCAATCTGCAAATTGCAGAAGTGACGCCATCAAGACCAGCTGTAAATGTCATTGCGCATGCGCCCAACCCACACAACGCGCCTGCTCAGTATTAGACAACACAGCGCATATTGCTGGAATAAAGCCAATACCTGCCAATGGAGAACACCAAGAAGCAACCACCAGGATGAGAGGAACGGAAGACCAATTTGAATACATAATATTCACACATTTGATTAATGGTAACAATAATAAATACATATAAACATAGCAAAAAATGGTCCAATACATGAGTGACAGTCTAATGTCAACTCACTTGTACAATATCTGGCAATATCATTTATAAGGTAGTGAATAAGAGCATGGTTTGAAAGCAATAATGAAAAATTGCTGATCTTTAGTAGCCTTGGGCATGTGCATAGACTATAAAGGCTACTAAGATCGCGATAGGGATACCCATTCTTTATAATTTTTAGAATAGGTATTATATATTTATATTCACATTGGATTCTAAAGGCAAAATCGATTTTCCAGAGAATTGAAAATAACGATTAAAACAATGAAAATGATACATAGATGGTAGTTATGTTCAATAGTAGATGCAAAAAATTATAATAATTAAAAGAATCCGAATGGGGTTTTAAAGAAAAGGTTTGTATGATTGAGCCTCATTAATGGCAGGAACATGTGTGGCATTGAGGCGTTCAATCCAGGAAGTCTCTCTCCGAAGAATATGTTTATCCCAATCTTCCCCACGAGGGTCCTTGGGGATAAAATAAACCAGGGACATGTCAAACTTGCGATAGAGGTCCAAATGTTTACTCATCATTTTGCCATTTGCTGAGTAGTAGACATGGTCCCTCATTCTTAAATGAAAATACCTGTCTGTTTTCCCCACATAAAAGGCTTCACAATTACAGGACATGAGCTATACAACCCCCCTGAGTGTCACAATCCACATGAAAGTTTGGGGAAAATACCTCTACTTTGGGAAGCATGAATTGGGTACCTACAGAGATCCAAAAACAAAAAGCACATTTACCACATCTTTTTTTTTTTTTTTACTTTTTAATTGCAATACATTTTTATTGGGGTTTTACAAGTATCATGTACACAGAAAGGCAATAAGCTGGCAGTACAGTATAGAAGAACAACATAGAATATGCAAGGTGGTAGAACAACACTGCATGTATTACAATATAAGGTATAGAGCCCAAGCCAACATTTGACAGTCATATCTAACTGAATATTACCTTATACGAAACGTACTGTGGGAGATTGAGGCAAGCCTCGCCCCCGGACACCCCTTACGGGATCAGGACTGTGTCCAGGATCCAAGCCGGCCCCCCCTCCCTGGAACTGAGAACTATTCGAGCGCTGTAACTGGAACAAGAATTTGATACAAGCATCTTAAGGAGATAAACATTGAAATAATCAAAGAAATATTTAACGCATCCTGACATTCATGGTTAGGTAGCGTAAGTCAGAGTGGTGGTAAGGAAAGTAGAGGGTTGTTATTGTACCAAAGTAACTATGGGTGCCATTGTCTTAGGATTTTGTCTTTGTTTTTATTTTGTAGCGCCAGCGTGTGTTCGTAAATGAAATGTAGGTGAGTGGTTTGGATCACTTCTCCTAGAGTGGGTGGTGTGGGGTTTTTCCACTTCCTAGCGATGTTCAAGTTCGCTGAGAGTAGGATGTGGGCAAAGGTATGTTTCAAGCGTGTCGGGTATTGGTCCAGTTCAAGAAGCAGGATTGCTAGGCTAGGATTAGGGGCAATCGTTAAATGGGATATTTCAGACAGTAGTCGGAAGATTGATTCCCAAAGGTGAGATAAGGAAGGGCAGCTCCAAAAGGTATGGAGCATATCTCCTTTCCCTCCGCAGTGTCTCCAGCATTTATCGTCCTGAGGCTTACTATATTTCGATATTTTATCAGGAGTTAAGTACCATCTTTGTGTGGGTTTAATGGACAATTCCCAGAGTGTAGAGCAGCCTGTGACGTCAAAAGTAGAATTACAAGCTGTAGACCATTGTTTTGCTGTAAACGTTCGACCTAGATCTGGTTCCCATTAGAGCAATGGAGTAGTTTTAGAGAAAACATTTTTTTGTTGGAGAGCGTTATTAAAGAGTGATATGTCTGGGGGGCGTGGCTAGCCGAGGAACAAGCTGGCTGCATTATAAGGGAGCTCCGTCATTACTGACATCCCTGAGCGACTCACAGCGCAACTAGAAAGCCTTGGAAACATACCTCTGAATCCGGACAGCAGTGGGAACAAGAGGAACATGTCGGCCAAACGTAAGAACAAGGAGGGACCCCGAAAATTGGCTGAGTTTGTTGGTCTGTTTAGGACACAGGGGAATAAAGATGGCGCTGACTCCTCCCTCCCTCATCACAGCTCAGAGCATAGAGCAGAGCAGAGCTCAGAGCATAACATTGCTGACTCAGATGGGGAAGAGGAGACATCTAGTGGACAAAAATGGTATAGCACCCCTGATACACAAAATGAACTGGCAAGCCCTCTCAGACAAAAAAGAAGGATTTCTTCTGAGGAAGGCAATAACCCCTCATTGGAAAATAATCACATACCACATATAAATCCGTATGATGAGAAGCTAAATGCTATTCCCACAGCAGGACAACCCATATTGGATTCTACCATAAAAGACATGATCATTTCCCTGAGAGGCGCATTACAATATGATATGATGAACTTCATGCAGAAATCCAAATTGGAAATGGACGCGCTAGGAGAAAGAGTAGACTATGTAGAAAATAAAATGTGTGAATTCACATCTGCACACAATGAAATGGTCGACTCTCACTTTGAATTAGAAGATGAAGTTAAACATCTCAGAATGAAAATGGCAGATTTAGAAGACCGCGCCAGACGCAACAACGTAAAATTCAGAGGCGTCCCCGAAAATGTTAAACCACCGGAACTGAAACGCTTCATAAAGCATATGATTAAAAAATTACTTCCAACAATCCCACAACAGCAACTTGAAATAGACAGAGCTCACAGATTGCCCAAACCGTCTCACATCTCAGAAAAATTACCAAGAGACGTCATAGCCAGAATACACTTCTATGAAGTGAAAGATCAACTAATGCAATTCGCAAGACGAAATTCCCCGCTACCGGACCCATACACAGGTATCATCTTGTATGCAGATCTCTCACAAGCAACAATACTAGCACGAAAAAATCTCAACTCGATTACCAAGATCCTACGGAATCACAACATGATTTACAAATGGGGATTCCCTACGAAAATACTCGTAGACCATAAAGGTACCTCATACTCGATCAACAACTTGGAGCAAGGTCTGAAAATCTTACGCTCATGGGGCATTTTACCAAAGGAACACAACATACCGGATAAATCCACACCTGGAAAAGTGTCTCAAGACTGGCAAAAAAGTCACAAATGACTCCTCTATACATGGTAAGATAATAATATGCCCTGTATATAGTCACATGCTGCAGTTTCTGGAGCTGAAAACTACTCAAAAGTTAAATATCCAAGGCTTTTCTCCTTGAAGATCAGGGATCCATATACCTGATTTACCCAGTATTATTTCCCTGTACCCCCTGGAAATTGGTACACGTTCAATGTACACTAGAGTTGCCCTGCAACTCTTTTATTTTTCTATTGTTATGTTTGCGTTACAAGACTATGTTTTATTTTTTCGTTTCTTTAAAATCACTTATATTGAATACTCGGTCCAACACCGCCATCTAATGGCAGGAAAATATATCTACATCAAAACCATTACCTTTACAAACTATCTGTATAAAAAAATATTTGACTACCTATAGCAAGTACACAAGTAACTATAATGAATCTTAAACTCTTTTCGCTGAATGTGAAAGGACTTAACAGTCCTTACAAAAGAAGAGCTCTGTGGACGGATGCCCTAAAATATGACTGTGACATCATGTGCATCCAGGAGACCCATTTCGCATTAAACAAAACTCCCAAGTTCAACCATCATAAATTTCCTCATATCTTCATATCCAGCTGCAAAAAGAAGAAAAAAGGAGTGATAACAGCAATCAAGGACACTATCTCTTTCAAGCAGATCAACCTAATAACCGACAATCAAGGCAGATACATAATTTTGGTGGCCTCAATAGACAATGTAATCATCTATGCTCCCAATAGAAATCCTCACCAATTCATCCGGAAAATTCTCAAGAAAACAAGGAAAATACAAGAAGGAACTCTTATACTCTGCGGTGATTTCAATGCACCCATGGATCCCGTTATGGACACCTCCAAGGAAGGAACTATCTCCAGGAAAGGTTTATCTCCCATCTTTTCCTCAGAAGACATGTATGACACCTGGAGATGCCTGCACACGACAGAAAGGGACTTCACTTTTTTTTCACAGGTTCACAAATCCTATTCTACATTAGACCACTTCATTGTCGACAAGCTTCTCCTGCCAAAGATTGTCAAAGCTGACATCCACAATATAACCTGGTCCGATCACGCACCAATCACACTTGAAATCAACCAAGGGCTATCTTGCTCTAATAGCTACATATGGAGGAATAACACCTATATTCTTTCGCAGGAGAATCACTTGTTGGCTCTGAAAAAAAACTTGGAAGAATTTTTTGCAATTAATGATAAAGAACCGATAAACAGCACTACCCTATGGTGTACACATAAAGCCTATGTTAGAGGCCTCCTTATACAAGCAGCAACAAGGGAAAAAAAAAAGAAAACCAATACGATAAATAATATCTTAAAAGAAATAACCAAATTAGAAGAATTGCATAAAAAACAACCCCAAGATATTAATCTAGATCGCCGACTTACTCAACTAAGATCTGATTTGAGAGCCATTCTGATATCAGATCAAGACAAAATTTTAAAAAGAATGAAAATTAATTACTACTCCCAGAACAATAAAGCAGGGAAACTACTAGCCTCCCAACTCCGCCAACGCCAAATAAAGAATAAAATCCATAAACTAGCACACCACACCTCCGGTAAAGTAGTAATCAACCCTCAAGAAATAGCAGATACATTTGCACAATATTATGAGTCACTATACAATCTAAAAGAGGAAAGCAATACTCCTCAACCTAACCTAGTAAATATAGCAAAATTCCTAGATAATATAAAACTACCCAATATTGACCCTATAGACTTAGAACAATTGAATAAACCAATATCACCTGAAGAAACCCTTAAAGTAATCAAAGAATTGCCTAAAAACAAAACACCAGGAGCTGACGGCCTATCAGCGGAATATTACATAGCCTTTAAAGAAACTCTAGTTCCATATCTAACTAACATGTTTAACCATCTAGCTATCTCTAAATCTTTTCCCAAAGAACTATTGGAAGCAATAATAATAACAATTCCGAAACAGGGCAAAGACCCCTCATCCCCTCTCAATTATAGACCAATTTCATTATTAAATTCTGACCTAAAAATTTATGCAAAAATCCTGGCCAATAGATTAATAAACATTACCCCCTACCTAATAGGACCAGACCAAGTAGGATTTACTAAGGGGAGGCAAGCACCAGACAGCACTAGAAGAATCCTTAACTTAATTGACCAAATTCACACTGACCGAACTCCCTCCGTACTTTTAGCATTAGATGCTGAAAAAGCATTCGACAGAATGCATTGGGCCTACATCTCCAAAACTCTAGCCAAATTCGGATTTCGTGGATTTATCCATTCGGCAATTATGGCACTATACTCTCAACCTACGGCCATAGTATTCACATCGGGTATAATCTCTAAAACCTTCTCCCTTACTAACGGAACCAGACAAGGCTGCCCATTATCCCCATTAATTTTCTCACTAGCCATAGAACCACTTGCGGAATATATAAGATCAACTCCCGACATCAAAGGTATAACTATAGGACGATATGAACATAAAGTAGGACTATTCGCAGATGATATTATACTTACATTATCTAATCCTACTTCTTCCCTGCCAGAAGCTCACAAATTATTAGAAAGATTTGGTGAGGTGTCGTATTACAAAATAAATCAAAACAAATGTTACGCTCTTCCTATGAACATCCCTATGACGCTAATTAATACTTTACGCAAAGAAAATAATTTCAACTGGGACAACTCCACAATAAGCTATCTGGGAATACAACTCTCCTACCCACCAACCAAAATTTACGAAGTTAATTTTCCCAACCTTTTAGAAGTAGTCAACAAAGACCTACAAAATATTCAAAAAACACAACTTTCATGGGTAGGGAAAATAGCCGCATTTAAAATGCAAACTCTCCCTAAAATATTATACTATTTTAGATGCTTACCCATCCCAATCCCTGCCAAATTTTTCATGCAACTAAATACAAAACTTAAAAAATGCATATGGAATGGGAAAAAACCCAGAGTGGCATTCTCCATTTTAACCACCAGAAAATCTTTAGGAGGAATGAACCTACCTGACATCAAAAACTACTACTATGCAACCCTATTAGACCAGATGAGATATTGGTTCATCAATAGGGAAGATAAACTATGGTTAAACATAGAAAAACAAGTCACAAAAAGACATAACCTGTATGCCCTAGCAATAGCTTACGCTATACTTCCAAAGATTAACATTCCCAACTTACTTAGTATCAGATCCACATTAATAGCTTGGAAACATATACTTTCAAAAACTAAAAATATCCAAAATAAAATAAAATTGATGATACCGACAGGTGCACTCAACTATTGTAGAATACGTCTAATTGTAGATGAATGGGTTAAGGAAGGTTTTCATCTTTACGCAAATCTACCCTTACAATACAAAGAAATCACACTAACCAAACTGAGGAAACACACCAGACTAAAAGAGTTCAATCCGACTGACCCTGTAGAAATCCCCTTAATTATATGGCAATTTTTTACCCGACAAAATCAACAAATGATAAAAGGAATCTCTCTCTTTTACGATCTACTATCTACCCACCCATTTGACAACAAAAACGCACACATGATTAAATGGGAGAAAGATTTAAAGCAAGAATTTACCTGGGACCAATGGAAAAAAGCATTCTATATAGCTAGCAAGTCATCAGCATGTATTGAACACTGGGACAATGCACAAAAGATAATAAATAGATGGTACCTGACCCCATATAAGTTAGCGAAAATATATCCCTCAACGTCTAATGAGTGCTGGAGATGCAACGATCAGATAGGAAACCTTTTACACATATTATGGAGCTGTAAAAATCTACATAGCTTCTGGAATTCAATTACTTCCTTTATAGCAGATCTCACAGGCATCCTAAATAAACTAGACCCTGCCACAGCTTTACTAGGTATCAATCTGGATATCTATCCTAAAGAATATAGAACAATTGTATTCCACACACTAGTAGCAGCAAGACTCACTATAACCAGCCTGTGGAAATCCAAAGACGCGCCCAACCTATCGACAGTTATAGCTAGAATCAATATACAGGCCCAATACGAATTAATGCTGGCTTATAAAAACTATTCCATTACTACGTTCA